>NC_091643.1:25000000-25625000 GCF_027580195.1 Bos mutus
GCTCCTGAGGCTGCCCTGGACGACTTCGGTTTGCCCCTGTGAGGGCCAGGTGTGGAGGTGGTGCAGCTGCTTGGGTCACAGGGATTCTGGCAGCACCAGGTACTCAGGGCAGTTGGCAGCTAGGGCAGCAGGAAATATAGTGCTTTAGAAGGGTATGGCAACCAGTATTGGCCAATATGTTCCAGTATTCTTGCCTGGAGAACCTCCCTGACAGAGAAGCCTGGGAGGCCACAGTCTACAGGGTTGCAAAGAGTCAGACATGACTGAAGTGACCCTGCAAGCACAAACACACGACTTTTTTTGCCTGTGGCAGCTCTGCCCCAGTGAGAACTGAATGTGCAGATGGCGCAGCTGCTTGGCTTGCTGGGACCCTGGCGGCGCTAAGTGTGCAGGGACGTGGACTACCTCCACCACAGAGTTATGGCCCTATCAGAGTCTTCTTTTGAGCATCTTGTAGCTGGAGATCAGAAGGCCTCTTTGGCCTGTCTTTCTCTATAGCTCCATCCGCTCAGGCACTTAGAGGGCTCCCTTGCCTGGGGTCCTTGTCTGTTGTTCACACATCAGACATATATACGGGCCCCCTAGCTGGGGTCCTACAACAGCCCTGGCCCTGGGATTGCTCCACAATCCCTAAACTACAACTCCCAGCCACTGCGCCTTCCAGGGTACCTGTGTCCCTGTCTGGGGTGTGTATGGCCGTGGCAAGGACTGTATGATTCTCATTCCATTTAGGCTGCCACAGATCAGCTGTTTTACTCTCAGCTTTAAATGTTTCTCCTCTGACTCAGACAATTGACCCACTGTGGGGATCGAACTCGTGCTTCAGCTCCCCCAACCGCTGAGGGTAGGTCCAGTCCTAACTAACACTCCTGTTCTTCCGCTAGTCCCACCGAGTTTTGCGTGGTTCTATATGTTCTTTTCTGCTGGTCAGGTATTCCTGTCTGCTCTCAGCTGGTGTTCTGTATGCACTTCTGTGTCTGAAAGTGTATTCCTGATGTATCCGTGGAGAGAGATGTATTCCACGTCCACCCACTCCTCTGTCATCTTGTTCTCCAAATACCAATTTTCTTTATAGAAGCTGAATTCCTGATCATCTTTGCTTTTGTCACATAAAACCCCATTGCTTTTTGAGCTTTAGCACATAATCTATTGCTATGCCTTTTGTTCAACTCAGTCTGTTAAGATGTTTATCACTCATTGCTGTGTGGAAGAAGAGAGCAGAGTAGATTCATGTAAACCTTCAATACTTATAGACCATATAATGCAAAGGGTATTTTTGCAGTCGCATATTCTTAGGGGAAAATGAAATGAAAATATACCTACGAAAACATATTCTGAGGTTACTCCATATAAAGGAGTCTGGGTTTCCAATCTTATATCAGACTTAGAGAAAATATTATTGGAAAAAACTGAGGGTGCAAGAACTGGATCCTCAATGTTGCAAAACACATTTGGACTTCAAAAAAGGAAGATAAAAATTCATTTCATTGTTTTGTTATATCTTTAACTTTGCTGGTCTGTATCTTGCTACTTGGTTCATTGCAAAAGGAAGAAGAAATAGGCTCCTTTAAAATTCACATGTTGAAATAAAGCTCATTCATCCAGCAGCAGTGATGCAGAATGAGTGCGATGGGACTAACTCTCAGGAAATGCAATGATATTACATTTATCCCTTTTAGAAGATAATTCAGATCTACTTGATACAATTAGGACAGAAATGAAAGTAAGTAGAGGCTTAGAAAGCCTATCAGTAAGATAAATGGTTTAAGCAGAGATCAATTAAGAGCTTTGTAGAGTATTTAGTGCCCAGAACAAGTGTCTGGGAATAGGCTGGTAGATAGATAAAGCTATGAAAAGTGCCAGGAAAAAGCCAATAGGTTGTCAAACAAGAAACCAGTATTGAGAAAATCTGAATAGTTATGCTAGTGATAGAATATCTAACTGAACTATAGAATTTTTTTTTTTTTAGCACTTTTTCTCAGTGCTTGTTTCTACTAATGTGGACTAAAGGGGAGGCAGACATACACCCGAGAAAAGGTTAACAGGATCTTGGGAGAAGGTGATGGGAATGAGGGGCCATAAAAATGTAGTTTGAAAAAACATTTGAACTACTATTTTAGAAATGTAAAATATAGAATCAGAAGATCTACAAAACACTGCAGACTGTTAAGAATAGATGAAAAATATTTAAAATGTATTGCAAAACAATGGGATACCACTAAAACTATTAGAGTGCCCAAAATCTTAAGCACTAAAATCACCAAATGCTGACAGAGATTCGGAGTAAGTTTCATTCATTGTTGATGGGAGTGCAAAATGGTACAGCCAGTTTGGAAAATAGTTAGCAAGTTTTTACAAAACTAAACATATGGTTAACATACAATCTAGCAACTGTGCTCATTATTTACCCAAAAAAGAGCTGAAAAATTCTTTTCATGCAAAAACCAGCCTATAGATGTTTCAGTTCAGTTCAGTTCAGTCGCTCGGTCGTGTCTGACTCTTTGCGACCCCATGAATCACAGCACGCCAGGCCTCCCTGTCCATCACCAACTCCCGGAGTTCACTCAAGCTCAAGTCCATCGAGTCAGTGATGCCATCCAGCCATCTCATGCTCTGTTGTCGCCTTCTCCTCCTGCCCCCAATCCCTCCCAGCATCAGAGTCTTTTCCAATGAGTCAACTCTTCGCATGAGGTGGCCAAAGTACTGGAGTTTCAGCTTTAGCATCATTCCCTCCAAAGAAATCCCAGGGCTGATCTCCTTCAGAATGGGCTGGTTGGATCTCCTTGCAGTCCAAGGGACTCTCAAGAGTCTTCTCCAACACCACATTTCAAAAGCATCAATTCTTTGGCACTCAGCTTTCTTCACAGTCCAACTCTCACATCCATACATGACCGCTGGAAAAACCATAGCCTTGACTAGACGGACCTTTGTTGGCCAAGTAATGTCTCTGCTTTTGAATATGCTATCTAGGTTGGTCATAACTTTCCTTCCAAGGAGTAAGCGTCTTTTAATTTCATGGCTGCAGTCACCATCTGCAGTGATTTTGGAGCCCCAAAAAATAAAGTCTGACACTGTTTCCACTGTTTCCCCATCTATTTGCCATGAATTGATGGGACCAGATGCCATGATCTTCGTTTTCTGAATGTTGAGCTTTAAGCCAACTTCTTCACTGTCCTCTTTCACCTTCATCAGGAGGCTTTTTAGTTCCTCTTCACTTTCTGCCAGAAGGGTGGTGTCATCTGCATATCTGAGGTCATTGATATTTCTCCTGGCAATCTTGATTCCAGCTTGTGCTTCTTCCAGCCCAGCATTTCTCATTATGTACTCTGCGTATAAGTTAAATAAACAGGGTGACAATATACAGCCTTAACGTACTCCTTTTCCTATTTGGAACCAGTCTGTTGTTCCATGTCCAGTTCTAACTGTTGCTTCCTGACCTGCATACAAATTTCTCAAGAGGCAGGTCAGGTAGTCTGGTATTCCCATCTCTTTCAGAATTTCCCACAGTTTATTGTGATCCACACAGTCAAAGGCTTTGGCATAGTCAATAAAGCAGAAATAGATGTTTTTCTGGAATTCTCTTGCTTTTTCGATGATCCAGCAGATGTTGGCAATTTGGTCTCTGGTTCCTCTGCCTTTTCTAAAACCAGCTTGAACAACGGAAGCTTTATTCATAATTGACAAAACCCACTTTGGGACACATACAAGGTTGGCTTCAGGGCAGGAAGATATTAGCACCTACTAACCCATGGATGGAGGAGCCTGGTAGGCTGCAGTCCAGGGCGTCGCTAAGAGTCGGATACGATGGAGCGACTTCACTTTCACTTTTCACTTTCGTGCATTGGAGAAGGAAATAGCAACCCACTCCAGTGTTCTTGCCTGGAGAATCCCAGGGACGGGGGAGCCTGGTGGGCTGCCGTCTATGGGGTCACACAGAGTTGGACACGACTGAAGTGACTTAGCAGTAGTAGCAGCAACTCATCATCATGCCATAAATTGAAATCTGATAAACTTACTGTTAATGAAAAAAATATATCCATTCCTACTACTCTCATTGTATAAAATCTTTATTGCCCACAGAACAATAACCAACTCTGGCTACACATGTGAAATATTGCTTTGATTCTAATTTTAAATTTGTTTTTCTAATTTGAACAGAAGTTCAATAACCAAAAATACATTTATTTCTAAACAAAACATGCAATATAATCCAGAATAGTTTGATATTTTTGAAAATTAGTATTGCCATGTTAAAAGGAAATGCCCTTTTAATGCACTAGTAGAAAAGGTTATTTTCTACAATATAAGCTAAACAAAGATAAAATGAACTCATCTTCTATAGATATCTGAGCATTTTAAAGTTCCTTTCATATCGATAGAAAGTCAAAAGATTATTTTCTTTAATATTATTCCTTAATTGTACTATTGTTTCCCATTTAAATATATATTTAGTGATGGAAAGCAATATTAAAATACAGGATCTTTAAAACATTTCTTCATATATCTACTTCAAATTCCTATGAAACATTATTTTTCATATATCTTCCTAAGTACATTTATTCCATTTTTTTCTGAGAAAAAGGCTGTATCTTTCAATGTTTTCACAACCACTTAGATTTATTTAGTGTCTTTTCTCTAAAGAATTCAAGTATCCTTACTCTTGTAGATTTAACTCAAAAAAAACCACAACTAATAACTGGATGCAATGAGATATATTCTATTTTATTTTTCTTTTTATATATTATTTAGAGTTTTGAATTTTTCATCCAGCAAAGTTCTGCCTGGCTGCCTTGTTGATTATAAATCAGATCCCTTCAAATAGAGCATTGCTCTGATGAGACCTTGAGAGTACTTGTAGTTCTATTACTTACTGAATTGTACTCCCATGTCCTGACAGGACAAAACACTGGGAAGCACACCATAATTTACCATAAAGAAATAACTCCAGCAATAAACCCTATTTAGTGGTGGAAAAGAAGAGAATAACAGGGCAAACCAAATAAACATCATCACAACACAGCACATTAAGTGCCATTTTTACAGCAATGTATAAAAATGTCTTTGTAGATTCCTGATAGGGACGTCCAGCCAAAGTTTCTTCTGTGAGCATAAAACCATCTTGCTCTCATGAAAAGCTATGGCTGTTCTCAGCAAAGTTGCTTTTTGAGGAACAATCTAATTCTGTTCTAACGTGGATGTAAATATTTTAATTACAACACATTTATAGAATAAGTAGGTCATAATCAATGTAATTAAGCTGATTAATGGATAATGAATTAAATCATTAATGAAATTTAATGGCAGAATAATTTTATTTAAGTTCTTATACTGATTTACATGATTGAATGCATGGATTTAATGGAATGATATTCAAGTGTATTTTAATCATCTGTAACTAACAGTAAGAAGGAAAAATAAGTATCTAATACAGATTTTATCAGTGAAACAAAGGACAAAATAATTCTTGTAAAGTAACTCCAGTTGAAGGTAAAAAATATATATAGGCTGGAAAAAATTTAAATGCATCACTAAGCTAGAGACTGTGAGGAAACTGCAGTGGACTAAAATAAAATGAAAATAGGAACTAGGAAGCAAAGTGATTGTATCAAATCCAGCTTTCATTCTGAAGACTTCTGCCAAATTTTGAGAAACTTTGAAGTTTCTCCTTCCCTTTAGACAGCATGGGTTAGAAAAAAAGATAAAAGATTTTAATGTGTCATAAGGAGTTTAATATGACATGCCTGATGAATTTGGAACCTCAAAGGGCTATATTTTTTTAAACTTAAAAACACATGATTTTCTTTCAAGACAACTTTTTTATTTTTATTTTTATTGAAGTATAGTTAATTTGCATTGTATTTGTTTCAGGTGTACAGCAAAGTGATTCAGATATATATATTATTCTTTTCAGATTCTAAATGTAGTTCCTTGTGCTATATAATAGGTCCTTTTGGTTTATCTATTTTATATATAGTTGTGTATATTTATTAATCACAAACTCCTAATTTATACCTCACCCAACCTTCCCTCTTTGTTAACTATGTTTGGTAACCCTTAGTTTGTGAGTCTATTTCTGTTTTGTAAATAGGTTTATTTGTATAACTTTTCTTAGACTTCACTTATAACTAATATTATATATTTTTATTTCTCCATCTGACTTCATTTAGTATGATAATTTCTAGGTGCATGTGTGTTGATGAAAATAACAATATTTCATTCTTTTCTACACCTGTGTAATATTCCATTACATATATACATATGTGTGTGTGTGTGTGTGTCTGTGCACATATACATCACATCTTCTTTATCCATTCATGTTTGATAGACAAGATTGCTTCCATGCCTTGGCTGCTGTAAATAGTACTGTGTACTGCTATGAACACTGAGGTGCATGTATCTTTTCAAATTAGTTTTCATCTTTATCAGATACATGCCCAGGAGTGTGACTGCTGGATCATTATGGTAACTCTACTTTTAGCTTTTTAAGGAACCTCATACTGTTTTCCGGAGAAGGCAATGGCACCCCACTCCAGTACTCTTGCCTGCAAAATCCCATGGATGGAGGAGCCTGGTAGGCTGCAGTCCATGGGGTCGCTTAGGGTGAGACACGACTGAGCGACTTCACTTTCACTTTTCACTTTCGTGCACTGGAGAAGGAAATGGCAACCCACTCCAGTGTTCTTGCCTGGAGAATCCCAGGGACAGGGGAGGCTGGTGGGCTGCCATCTATGGGGTCACACAGAGTCGGACACGACTGAAGTGACTTAGCAGCAGCAGCATACTGTTCTCCATAGTGGTTATACCAATTTACATTCCCATCAATAGTGTGGAAAGGTTCTTCAGCAAGTGGTGTTAGGAAAGGTCAATAGTCACATGTAAATCAAAGAAATTAGAACACTGCCTCACATCCTACACAAAAAATCAACTCCAAATGACTTAAAGACTTAAATATAAGACATTACACCATAAAACTCCTAGAAGAAAACATAGACAAAACATTCTGACATAAATCGTAAATCATAGCAATACTTTTCTTAGATCAGTCTCACAAAGCAAAAGAAATAAAAGCAAAAGCAAAAATAAACAAATGGAACCTAATCAAACTTATTAGTTTTGCATAGCAAAGGAAACCATAAACAAAATAAAAAGACAATCTATGGTCTGGGAGAAAATAATTGCAGATGATGCAACTGACAAGCAATTAATTTCCAAACTATACAAATAGCTCATACAGCTCAGTATCAAAAACACAACCAACCCAATCCAAAAAAAAAAGGGCAGAAGATATAAATAGACATTCACCCAAAGATATACAGATGGTCAACAGGTCCATGAAAGATGCTCAACAATGCTAACTTTTAGAGAAACGCAGATCAAAACTACAGTGAAGTATCACCTCACAACAATCAGATCAATCATCAAAAAGTCTATAAAGAACAAATGTTGAAGAGGATGTGAATAAAACAGGTATACTTTTGAGTTTTTAAAAAATAAAATGAATGAAAGGCAAACCCTTTACACAGAAGAGACAGTAAAAAATACATATCCACTTTAAACTTAGAACTAGATAGAAAAAGAATTCTCCTGTGAGAATTTTTAATCATAAGCTGGATATCACATGGATTTTTGCTTGAATTTATGCTCCTTATGTATTCAAAAGTAACACATCAAGTAGAAAATTTAATTTATAAAGTATGCTTTGGTTCGCAGTGCTCCTTGATGACTGACAGAAGAAAATATAATCATTTCAAGAGAAGTACACCATCAGCTCAGAAATAAAAAAATTTCCTAGCTATAAAGTTTCAGGGGAAATGAGCAGTTTATGGTCAAAGTTTCAAAAGAAACAATGCATTACAATAAGAATGAGAAAAAAAAGATATATGAGAGGAAATATATGAAGAATGTTAAAATCATAATTACCAGACTTTTTCACACATCTAAAGAAAGTAAACAGAACAGGAGCTTATAGAAAATAACTAAATTGGGGAAAGAATAACTGAGTTTTTATACAAAAAACTTGAAATTTAATACTTAAAACACAGATAATATAAAAATAACAACTTATATATAGTTTAATTAATGAACTGGAAGACAGACATAAAGAAATGATTTACAGGAGTAATGACTTTGAAAAAAATTCAGATTAAACACGGACTTCCAGCATTGTGTTGTTGTTCAGTCACTAAGTCATGTCCATCTCTTTGTGACCCCATGGACTGCAGCATGCCAGGCTTCCCTGTCTTTCACTACTTCATGGAGTTTGTTCAGATTCATGTCCACTGAGTTGGTGATGCTACCTAACAATCTCATCCTCTGCCACCTTCTTCTCCTTTTGCTTTCAATCTTTCCCAGCATCAGGGTCTTTTCCAATGAGTCAGCTCTTCACATCAGGTGGCCAAAGTATTGGCACTTCAGCTTCAGCATCAGTCCTTCCAATGAATATTCAGCACTGATTTCCTTTAGGATTGACTGGTTTGATCTCCTTGCAGTCCAAGGGACTCTGAAGAGTCTTTTCTGGCACCACAATTCGAAAGCATCAATTCTTCAGCACTCATCCCTTCCTTATGACCAAATTCTCTTATCTGTACATGACTAAAGGAAAAACCACAGCTTTGATTCTATGGACCTTTGTCAGCAAAGTGATGTCTCTGCTTTTTAATACGCTGACTAGGTTTATCATAGCTTTCCTTCCAAGGAGCGCCATTTAATTTCATAGTTGCAGTCACCATCTGTAGCGATTTTGGACCTCCCTGCCCCAAAAAAAAAAGTCTGCCACTGCTTCCACTTTTTCCCTTCTATTTACCATGAAGTGATGGGACCAGCTGCCAAGATCTTAGTTTTTTTAATGTTGAGTTTTAAGCCAGTCTTTTCTGGCATGTTTGCCTGTTTTTGTCTCTCCACTAGAATATAACCTCCAGGATGGCAAGAGAACTCCATCTCTTTGGCTAATTAATGTACTGCCAGCACATAGCAGTCCATACATAGCACATATAGATACTCAAAAACATTCATTTGATGAATTAATAAATTAAAAAATGTAAAGACCTCCAGCAAGCTTTTGGCTTTCTAAATGAGCAGATGAGCCATGATCATCATAACAGAAGGACAATATGTTGTGATAAAAAATCAAAAAGACAAGGAGTTATGCAGGGATCTAATTAAGTCTGAGCAGTCCATCTAACATCTAGCTATAGAAGAAGGATCTGGAATTGAGACAGTCCTAAAAAGCAAATTCAATATTGGAATCATCACCTATTTGACAGGGTTAAAACTGTGGGAATAGATGAGAAAGCAAGATATAATAATACAGAAACAAAAAACAAGGAGACACAAAATAAAACAAATTTCTGAGAATATGAAAGGTGATCAGAGAACCAGAAGTAGAACCACAGCCAAGGAATTATATTGTTTCAAAAAGAAGCAACTGGTGTAGTCAGATAAGAGCAGGAGAGATCTGAAAAATGGCCATTGGACTTTACAATTTAGCAGTCCTTATGACTTCGGAGAGTGAGTAGTTTAATGGCATTGTGGGAGTAGAAGCCTGATTTTAGAGAGCTGTGCAATAAAGGTAAGGTCAGCAAATAAAAAGGGTAAATAAAACCACTCTTTCAAGATGACTAATTGTATGGTGAATAAGAAAATCAAGGCAGGAAGGAACTCAAGGACAAGAAGGTGTGTTCTTTGTATTTAGATGCAATAGATTTATACATGTTTAAAAGCTAAGGGAAAGAGCCACTGGTGAAGAAAACATTGAAAATATAAAGGAAATAGGGGATATTCAAAGGATTCCTTATCTAAGATCTTGAAAAAAAACTGAATGAATATGCATGGATAAATGCAAACACACAGGGAGCATTAGGTATCATCGGGGAGGCACAGGCATCTCCTCTTGAGGGACTTTCAATGACGCACAGAGATTTTTTTTAAATGATAAAGGTTTAAAGGAATTTATGTCAGAAAGAGAGGATTTATCATAGTCAAGTAAATGTATTCCTCAAAAGTATGGAGACTCCCTTGAACTTGGAGACCACTTACAAACAATGGCAAAATAACAAAAACAATGCTTATCTATGGAAAGTCTCTCTCACTGTTCAGTTCTCTAGGTAGAAGATAGTATAAAGAGACAAAAAGATGAATTGGGGCTGAAAACGTCAGGAAGGAAGACGTAGAAGAGTGATGTGAGAAAGGAGAAGTAAAGGATGCTATTTTTATAAAGACAGAAGGAGAACTAGTCATGCAGTATGATGGGATTTACCCAAAATGAAGACACAATGGGAAAAACTATGAAAGAGGCAGATCTGAGAGGGAGGATAAAGGCCAGTTTGGGATTTGTTGATGCCTGTTATACATCCATGTCAAACACATTTGGGGTACATAAGTCTGGCTTCAAGGAAGAAGTAGGGACTGGAGTCCAAATTTGGATTCATCAGCATTAAATATTATTAAAATGTATCAGCATGAAGTGATTATTTAGGGAGTGAACAAATATAGCCAAAGGCTAAACCCTGGGGTCCTGAAGCACCAAGAGTTTGGAAAGACAAGAAAGGTTCAGAGAAGGGGACTTAGAAGGTGTGTGGTAGATGGAATTCTATGAGGACCCCCAAATCCCCGCTCCATGATGTACACAACTTGCATAATCCACCCCCTTTGGTTGTGGGTGAGACTTCTCAACGTGATGAAATCTTACTCCCATGATTAGATTATATCATAAATCAAAGGCAAAGGGATTTTACAGGTATAGGCAAGGTCCTTAATTAGGAAACTGAAAGGTAATCAAAAGGGCAATGACTCCCTGTGGCCTAACCTAATGACTCAACCACTTTGATTGGGAGTCCAGGCCAACTTTGATGGAAACTCTTCAAGGAGAGACTCAAAGTGTGAGAATCTCTGGTTAGATGAGAAAAAATCCACAGTCATGTTCAGAGAGGGTGTGTGAGAGAGCCACGTGGCAGGGACCTCAACAAACCCTAGGAGAAATAGTAACCCCAAGCTGACAGCCAGTAAAAAGAGACCAGTTCACATGCCACAAAGAATGAGCTCTGACAACATAAATAAACATGGAAGTGGATTCCTCCCCAGTCAAACCTCCAGATGAGAATGCAGCCTAGCCAACACTAGTTTCAGCCTTAAGAGACACTGAGCTAGACTTCTAATCAAAAGCAACTGTAAGATAATAAAGGGGCGTTATTTTAAGGCACTAAGTGTGTGATAATTTGTCGTGTAGCAACAGAACAAAAATGAAGGGAGTAATCAGTGACTACTGGAAAATTATAAGCAAGTTGTTGTGGAGGCCAGATGATTAAAGAAGGATGACTAACTGACTATATCAAATGCTACTCACAAATGCAGTGCAATGACACCTGAATATTGATTAGTAGGTTTATTAAAGAGGAATTTCTGGAATTATTATATAATTCAAGGAAAAGTTTGTGATTGAAGCATAGAAGTGAAACTCATGGGAGACAAAAGTGTGAAGGATTAATAAATGAAAGTTTTCAAATGAATAAAATTAAAGTTAATAAATGAATAAAATGAAATTTTCTAATCTTGACTCAGTAGTGTGATATATGTTTTTTGACTAAGTAGCATGGTACATGTTTCTGGAGTATGGACATGTCTGACCAAAGGTAAATTTGGTGTTTGGGGTTGTTTTTTGTCTTCAAAGGATGATGTCATCTTTGATTATTATGTAAAATAAATAATGAAAAGGACCCTCTTATTCTTGCAGCATGTCCAAAATTACATTAAAAACAATGGAGCATCTGACCAATAAAATATCCACAAATAAAATTTTCCATATAGTTAATATTTTGTGTGTTTTACAAACTCTCTCCAAAACATACACACACATGCTTGCACACACACACACTTTTAAATTCTTTCTTTATCAAGTCTAATTACTCTGCACAGGAGTTACGTGGTCTAGAGATTTAAAATACAGAAAATATCTTGCTGAGGGAGAAAAAAGAAACCTATCTGTTCAAAGTAAGGAGTAATGCATTATCTTTACATGCTATATTCAATTAACAGGACAATTAGCATATAGCAAGTTTCACACATACACACACACAAATGCAAGCATAAGGTAAAAAGATTCACCACAAAGACAAACAATAAACTGCACCCATATAGTTAAAAGAAATGTCACTCTGGAGTCACTAACTGGGCTGATGCTAATGTGTGTTTTTCTGAAGCAAAAATACTTTACTGTCAAGCTTGGAGAAAAACACAGAGTAAAGCTTGTAACTCACCACTCCTTTGCTGATTTCTTTTGAAGACTGATAAAAGTTTGGCAATACTGATTTTATCCTCTAATAATCATCCTGTAAGCAGTATTTCAGAATGTCATTACAACCCCAGGAAAGGAGAGCGAGAACAAGTTTAACGCTCTGTGTACCCATTTGTGTGGCACTAGTGGTAACAATTTCTGATAATGTGCCTCCATTTATAGAGCAGTCATTTGAGTTTTCAGCATGGCTGGAGTAGTTTTTTAGTTTACAAGAAGGCAGTACCGATCCATTTCAGAAAGGATATGCGTTAATGTGTATCTACCCTGGAAGAGCAAACACGGCACATCCACAGGAGGCTGGTGTTTAATCTAAAAAGAGAAGCAAAGGGTATCTCAGTTCTGAGAACTGTTTCTCACATAAAATTGTGTTCCCTAGAAAATAATGAAAGTCATTTTTGGGAATCTATTCCTGTGAATCAGTAAAGTACATACTTTATCTTCTCATCATAAAAGATGTAAACAACACTCTTCTGTGAGTTTGCAGGCTATTGAGAGAAGACATCATTGGAGAGGAATTTATGTTAAAGTGTATCTCCCCATTCTCTTATTTAGCAACCCACCAATGTAAGAGGGAGTCTGCACTAGTGGCAGTATAAGTACATTTAAATAGAGGTTATATAAAATACTCTTTCCTTTCATTTACTTTTTGGATGATTGTCATCTGTCCTTGGAAGAACACAGTATACTTTTTGTCTTGCTGTTGGCTTGTAGAGAGAAAGTACTGATATGTGTTAAGTTAGTGTCATGGTGAATAGGAAAAAAAATACCATTTTTTTCCTCTTAAATCCTAAGATTAGTACCATCAATTTTCATAATACATAAGATGATATAAGAATAGTATTTGGATTTTCATGCAGTAGATTACAACACTGAAATTTAAAATAATTAGAGATTTAAAATTCTCTGTCACTGGAAAAACATTTACAGTCAGCTGTATGAGTCAGGGTTCTACTAAGGAGCAGGGTGAATCAAAGTTTCCTTGATTGTGGGGCTGGCAAATCTGAAATCTGTAAAGCACATTTCTCTCTGGCTACAGATGATCCTGCACCCCATGACACTGGGGATATCTTCTTCCTTGAGGGAACCTCAGTTTTGCTCTTACAGCCTTTCAACTGATTAGATGAGACTCAGCCAGAAAGCCAAGGATCATCTTCTTCACTAAAAGTCTACTGATGGTATACGCTAACCACACCTTAAAACATCTTCGCAGCAACAGGTGTTTGACAGAAGAGTCGGGCACTGTAGTCTAGCCAAGTTGACACTTAAAACTGACCATCACAACACGATGACCTGAAATCACAAGCAAGTCTAGCACAGGCAAGTCTAGACTGAGTTAGCCATTCAGGGTTTCACAATCTAACAAAGAGAACTACGTTTAGAACAGGACAGAATAAAATGTGCTATAAAAAGACATAAAAGTCCATCACTCAAAATCAGATTAAAATGTAATACGTGTTATAAAGCTATCACATGCTTAGCACAAAAATACTGCATATAAGAAAACATTCTGAGTGGAACCTGTGATATATCAAATTATTACATGATGTAAGAAGTATCACCATCTAATCCAAAATGGATAAGATTACTGAAGAAGTTGTGCTAGAAAAAAATGGTCCTTGAGAATCACTGAATTTGACACTATACCTCAAAATTGATTTGAATTGTTTTGAAAAGTTAAATGTAGACATTCTAATAAAATGGTTAGTAGGCAAAGCATCTACCATTCTTCACCAAACCTCTGTAACAACATGAGCATCTCACCACCACCATAGGTGTTTGATAAAAGTCACAACTAAATATTTTTTTAAAATAAGTAAATCTATATCAGCACTGAAAGACAGCATTGTGACTTCTTATGTAGTCACAAATCTTGAAGAAATACAGCTACAGAGATTAAAGATCTAAACGTAAGACCAGAAACTATAAAACTCCTAGAGGAGAACATAGGCAAAACACTCTCCAACATACATCACAGCAGGATCCACTGCTGTGGATCCTGTGACCCACCTCCCAGAATACTGGAAATAAAAGCAAAAATAAACAAATGGGACCTAATTAAACTTAAAAGCTTCTGCACAACAAAGGAAACTATTAGCAAGGTGAAAAGACAGCCTTCAGAATGGGAGAAAATAATAGCAAATGAAGCAACTGAAAAACAACTAATCTCAAAAATATACAAGCAACTCCTACAGCTCAATTCCAGAAAAATAAATGACCCAATCAAAAAATGGGCCAAAGAACTAAATAGACATTTCTCCAAAGAAGACATACAGATGGCTAACAAACACATGAAAGATGCTCAACATCACTCATTATCAGAGAAATGCAAATCAAAACCACTATGAGGTACCATTTCACGCCAGTCAGAATGGCTGCGATCCAAAAGTCTACAAGCAATAAATGCTGGAGAGGGTGTGGAGAAAAGGGAACCCTCTTACACTGTTGGTGGGAATGCAAACTAGTACAGCCACTATGGAGAACAGTGTGGAGATTCCTTAAAAAACTGGAAATAGAACTGCCTTATGATCCAGCAATCCCACTGCTGGGCATACACACTGAGGAAACCAGAAGGGAAAGAGATACATGTACCCCAATGTTCATCGCAGCACTGTTTATAATAGCCAGGACATGGAAGCAACCTAGATGTCCATCAGCAGATGAATGGATAAGAAAGCTGTGGTACATATACACAATGGAGTATTACTCAGCCATTAAAAAGAATACATTTGAATCAGTTCTAATGAGGTGGATGAAACTCGAGCCTATTTTACAGAGTGAAGTAAGCCAGAAAGAAAAACACCAATATAGTATACTAACACATATATATGGAATTTAGAAAGATGGTAACAATAACCCTGTATACGAGAGAGCAAAAGAGACACTAATGTATAGAACAGTCTTATGGACTCTGTGGGAGAGGGAGAGGGTGGGAAGATTTGGGAGAATGGCATTGAAACATGTATAATATCATGTATGAAATGAGTCGCCAGTCCAGGTTCGACGCACGATACTGGATGCTTGGGGCTGGTGCACTGGGACGACCCAGAGGGATGGTATGGAGAGGGAGGAGGGAGGAGGGTTCAGGATGGGGAACACATGTATACCTGTAGTGGATTTATTTCGATATTTGGCAAAACCAATATAATATTGTTAAGTTTAAAAATAAAATAAAATTTAAAAAAAAAAAAGAAAAGAAATACAGCTACAGAGAATACAAACAGGGTGGGAGTGAAAGAGACAATGAATCTAAGACAGCTAACCATCAAAGTCTCCCACCCAATCCCACCAGAAAACCCTAACAGAAGACTCTAGGACCCTTTATTTCAGAAAGTTGGGAGCATCCAAGGAAAAGGATTAACAATCAGCAAAGTGAAAACCACCACGATGCTATTTCAGTCAGTCAGTTCAGTCACTCAGTCGTGCCTAAATCTTTGCGACCCCATGGACTGCAGCACGCCAGGCTTCCCTGTCCATTACCAATCCCTGGAGGCTACTCAAACTCATGTCCATTGAGTCAGTGATGCCATCCAACCATCTCATCCTCTGACGTCCCCTTCTCCTCCCACCTTCAATCTTTCCCAGCATCAGGGTTTTTCCAGTGAGTCAGTTCTTCACATCAGGTAGCCAAAGTACTGGAGTTTCAGCTTCAGCATCAGTCCTTTCAGTGAATATTCAGGAGTGATTTCCTTTACGATGGACTGGTTAGATCTCCTTGCAGTCCAAGGGACTCTCAAGAGTCTTCTCCAACACCACAGTTCAAAAGCATCAATTCTTTGGTGCTCAGCTTTCTTTATAGTCCAACTCTCACATCCATACATGACTTCTGGAAAAACCACAGCTTTGACTAGACGGACCTTTGTTGACAAAATAATGTCTCTGCTTTTTAATACGCTGTCTAGGTTGGTCATAGCTTTTCTTCCAAGGAGCAAGTGTCTTTTAATTTCATGGCTGAAATCACCATCTGCAGTGATTTTGGAGCCCAAAATAATAAAGTCTGTCTCTGTTTCCATTGTTTCCCCATCTATTTGCCATGAAGTGATGGGACCGGATGCCATTATCTTAGTTTTCTGAATGTTGAGATTTAAGTGAACTTTTTCACTCTCTTCTTTCACTTTCATCAAGAAGCTCTTTAGTTCTTCACTTTCTGCCATAAGGGTGGTGTCATCTGCATATCTGAGGTTATTGATATTTCTCTTGGCAATCTTGATTCCAGCTTGTGCTTCATCCAGCCCGCCATTTCGCATAATATACTATTTAGGACTTCCTCTTTTCCCGAGTGGCTGCAAAAAGCCTATCAAAGAACCTCCTATCAAGTAAAGCCAGAGGGAAGACACATAAATAAGAAAAGCAAGAACTAAGATAACAGAGGAAATGTTAGAAGATTCAAAAGAATATTCTGCAATACTTTAAGCAAAAATGTTAAGAAATATACATAGGATCATTGAGATTTTAAGAAAAATGTTTCAACAAGTGTGAAAAAGAATTTGTCACATAAGTGAAAAAAACATTAATTCCAAGAAATATATCAGGTCTGGACAGTTTTAGGTACATGGAGTTTTCCCAGAGCTTACAAATATAAGAAAAAAATCTCAATTTTTGCATCAAGCATATTCTTAAAATGAAAATCCAACAAAATGGGCACAAAGTAGAAGAAATGCTTATTGATTTTACTTAAGAACATAGATATAAAAAAGTATGTAAAATATTCATTCAAATACTGATACATTAAGATAATAATCCTTAGATAAATTTTAGCACTGCAAAAGCAGTTCCTTAATAAAAATATTCTTTTTTGATCACAAAATCATCTTAATAGATGCTGAAGAGACATCTGTTATAACTCAATAAGCATGCCTGATTATTTAAGTGATGTACAACAAAACTGAAATACAACACAAAGACACATCTGTTATATGACACAAAATACTTTTTACACAAACCATTAGCAAAAGTATACTGAAGAAACAGTATATTTTCAGTGACAGGAGAAAACTGTCAAAATCTTTAACATTGCCTGACTTTTCTAGATAATTCAATAAGACAAGATGGACACACACAAAAATTAATTTTTCATTTGCGTGTTTTAAATGAACCACTTTATTTGAAAATGCAATTAGTGCTTTAACACCGTGCGTCTTTTCTTATGCAGGTAACTGGTGGGACTATAGGTACATCTTCCCTGCTAAGGCAAGCAAGGTAGCCACTGTCTTAAGTTCCATTAATTTTGAGGGCAAAAGAGAATACTACCCTTATTTACATATGTATTTTTAAACTAAAAACCAAAAGAATCAACTGAAAATAAAAGTAACTCAAATAAGAGTTCCCACTCTGGGAAAGGAAGTAAAGGCCATATTACTCCCTTTTAAAGAACAACTCCAAATTTCATATCTCAATTTCATTCTGATTACATTAGACAAAATTGAGTAATATGACCATTCTTACCTCTCCAGCTGGCTAGGAAACAAAACTAGCAGTTTGTATTACTTATAAGGTATGTGTGAGTGCTCAGATGCTTAGTTATGTCTACATGGTCTACAGCCCATCAGACTCCTCTGTCCATGGAATTTTCCAGACAAGAATACTGGAGTAGGTTGACATTTCCTCCTCCAGGGGATCTTCCTGACTCAGGGATCGAACTTGCATCTCTTATGCCTCCTGCATTGGCAGGCTGATTCTTTACCAGTAGTGTCATCTTATATGACACATACATAAAATGATGAATGACCCAAAAGAAAATTTGGCAGACATAAGCAAAAAATTCTAAGAAAGAAAAGTCATCAAAAAGCACTCAAAAATTAAACCTACCTAGCAAAACAAGAAATGCAAATTAAAACAATAACCACAGATGTCTTAGTTTAGGCTGCTACAGCAACATACCATAGACTAGGTGATTTTTGTAAACAATAGAAATTATTTCTCAAAGTTCTGGAGGCTGGAATTTTCAGATCAGAGTGCCAGCACAGGGTGTGAGTGGGGATGGGGGTCTCCAGGACTAAAGACAGCCAACTTCAAATCCTTTTGTGGGATAAAGAATGAAGTAGCTCTCTGTCTTCCTTTCATAAGGGCACTAATCCCATTCACCATGGCTTCACCCTCAATATCTTTCAAAGGCCTCACTTCCAAATACCATCATGACAGGGATTAGACTTCAACAAGTGAATGAGAGTGGAGGGGGATAAAACATTCATGACATAATTATATATATATATATATATGTATTTCTATCAAATTTAAAATACTCTAAAAAATTATATTTGCTGGCATCAGGATTTTAGCAAGATGTGCGTTCCCACAAACTGTTGATAAACTAGAACAAACTAGAAAAGCAAAACCAAATTGGTCATCTCTCTCTAGTGTTAACATATACAGACCTTTTTTTGTAGCAATTTGTAGCAATTTTGTAGCAATCTATCATAAGGCAACAATAATAAATGGGATAAAGATTTTTATGAGAATGCTCACTGTAACTGTATGCAGCAAAATTAAAATAGCAAAAATTTTAAAAGTCTAAATGTCTATCAAAAGAGAAATGATGAAAATAATTATGATACAGACAAATACCAGAATAGTAATAAGTTGTTAAAAGTAATCTCTATGTAGAATATTTGACAAACTTACACTACTTAAAATAAAACAAAACTACAACATTCTGTCTTCACAGTGGGATCCAAATTGTGAGAGGATATTAAATTTCACATAACAATGTTTCAAAGTGTTAACAATATTTATCCTGGGGTGAAAAAATTATAGGCAAATTGCATTTCTTCTTCATAAAAGTTTTTGCATTTCCATGTTTTCTACAATGTATATTTTTTACTTTAATAATTTAGAAAATTAATGATATATTCAAAATTATTAAGATTACTATTTTCTCCATAATGCAAAACTTTAAAACTCAGCAGATGGTCAAGAAATAATTAGCATCTGCATTTTCTCAGTTCATAACTGATCTCTACTATTTGTGAATATTTTGTCATATCTCTTTTTACTGAACAGCATTTTAATCCAATACCACTATAAATATTTCAAAAATGAATTTCATACTAAAGAAAATGCCTTTATTCACCCTCAGCTTCCTTTGGTTGATATTATATTTTTAAATCAGTCCAAAATGCTACCCACATGCATAGCAGCCTACTCAGTGTCTTTGAGTTCAAACAACCAGAAGCTAATTTTTTTTTACTTTTATGGTTAGTTTTTTACAATAAATGAAGTGAGTCAGTGGCTTTGAATTTTGTTTTTACAAACTGAAATGATGAGGAAGAAAGTTAAACGCAAAAGATTGTTTTAATCGTTGTATATGTGCTCAGTCGCTAAGTCGTGTCCAACTCTTCGCCATTCCATGGACTGCAGCCCACCAGGCTCCTCTGTCCATGGGATTATTCAGGCAAGAATACTGGAGTGAGTGTTTTAATGGGTATGGAAAGTATATTATAAGTAATCAAAGGATAGCAAAGGTTAACATTCCTGCTTGTGCCAGTTGCTGTAAGAGTTTGGCAGTTGAGCGGAGAAGGCAATGGCAACCCACTCCAGTACTCTTGCCTGGAAAATCCCATGGACGGAGGAGCCTGGTAGGCTGCAGTCCATGGGGTCGCAAAGAGTCGGACACGACTGAGTGACTTCACTTTCACTTTTCACTTTCATGCATTGGAGAAGGAAATGGCAACCCACTCCAGTGTTCTTGCCTTGAGAATCCCAGGCATGGAGGAGCCTGGTGGGCTGCCATCTATGCGGTTGCACAGGGTCAGACACTACTGAAGCGACTCAGCAGCAGCAGTAGCAGCATGTTGAGTCCTCATTCAACCCTGGGAAACAGCTACTACTATTAGCATCACTGCATAGGAAGGAGTCTGAAGCACAGAGACTTCACATACTTGCCCAAGTTTGCTCAGGAGTATGGAGTGGTATGAAGACTGAATTCTAGACAACTCGGCAGCAACATCTGCACACTCATTTACAACCCTATGCAGTCTCATCACACCAAGAACAACAGAATCACTCATAAGTTTTCAACAACTCAGCCTTCTGTAACAAAAGAAAGTGCATCCTCTTTTATTATAGTTAAAGAAAATAAATAGCTTATATATTGTTACCATCTGGGAGAGCTTCTAGTTTTCACTTTTAGTGGATCTGCTCTGGTACATTAGAGAACTTTACCTGAATTCAATACAGGGAATGATGGAGGGAATTACCAGATTCAGAAGTGACCTAGTGGTCAGTGGCAAGAACAATAATCAAATATTTTATGACTTTGAGTCATAAATACTATATATCATCAAGATATGCATTCATAACTCATGTGTGTGTGTGCTGAGATGCTGTGTATCTGTCTTTTGAAGTATCTTCTTCAATTCATCATCCAACTCCACAGTCACACCTGCAAAAATGCTCTAGGCAAAGGGTTTCCTTTCAATTGATCTGTTTGTTATTGTAGTGATAGCACCTTTTCCGTGCATGGCCCAGTATTTCAGAATTAAGAGCACAGTACAAAAACAAGATACAATATTCAGTGAAATGTCCATAAAATCACTCAGCTGCACCACAAGCAGCTTTTATGATTTTCAAAAAACAACATCAAATTCACTGGAGCAATAAGACAATTACACTTACATAACTGACATTTGTTGAGGTGAGATAAATGCTTCTTCAGACTCAGGAAGCAACATACACAAAATCGTAGGTTGGCATAAAGCTGTGTATGTATGTGTGCACGTGTGTGCACTAACACACCTGCTGCTGGCTGGTCTAGTAATTAGAACCCAGTTACTGTGCCCTGTGATGCTCGCTCTAGTCACTGCGTGCAGCCATTTCCGGTAACTCTAATTAGTCATCTTGTGCATGTGCCTGAAGATGTCCGTTCAATTGCAAAGAGTTGAAAATAAAAGTTATTTCTCAAGCTTTTGGTGTCTCAAGGCCATTTCTTCCAGGGCCATGGCTCCAGGTTCTCAAGAATCTTTATATGTCCTTTATATTCTATTCAGAGTTTGACTGAAATCTAACCATATTTCACATCAGACTGAGTGAGGAGTTCTAAAGTGGTTTTGAAAGATAGCAAATATCTTAGACTATTCCAGAGCTGGTTTTAACATGCCCAGGATCATTTTATCATTAGGCCCTACTGGCCCAATGTCTACCAACTACTAGTTTCATAGTGGTTTGAAAAAAGTTAGAATCTGGGGGAAAAACTGAAATATGAAAATATTTTAAACTAAAAATTTTTAATTATATAATTTCTGCAGACATGGCCTTAATCATCCTTTGAGCTGCACGTCAATGATTCATTATATATGAATTACACTGAATTTGTGATATTGTATATATTTTAATGAGTGAGATAATATACAGTTGTTCTCAAAGACTGAAGGAGCCTGGGTGCCTAAGCTCTGCTTGCATTAATGGTAAGTGAAGTGAAAGCGTTAGTCAGTCATGTCTAACTCTTTACAATCCCACAGACTATAGCCCTCCAGGCTCCTCTGTCCATGGGATTCTCCAGGCAGGAAGACTAGAAAATGGCCATTCCCTTCTCCAGGAGATCTTCCCAACAGGGATCAAACCCAGGTCTCTTGCATTGCAGGCAGATTGTTTAGTGTCTGAGCCACCAGGGATTGTTTAGTGTCTGTATTAATGGTAGTTTGTCACAATTCTTTCCTGTGGTTCTCCAGATGTTAAAGTTTACAAGTTGATCATTTAACCTGCTGCTGCTACTGCTGCTAAGTCACTTCAGTCGTGTCCAACTCTGTGACCCCATAGACGGCAGCCCACAGGTTCCGCCGTCCCTGGGATTCTCCAGGCAAGAACACTGGAGTGGGTTGCCATTTCCTTCTCGAATGCATGAAAGTGAAAAGTGAAAGTGAAGTTGCTCAGTCATGTCCGACTCTTAGCGACCCCATGGACTGCAGCCTACCAGGCTTCTCCGTCCGTGGGATTTTCCAGGCAAGAGTACTGGAGTGGGGTGCCAGTGCCTTCTCTGGATCATTTAACCTAAAAGACATAAATCCTCATGGCCTGGTGAAAAGATGACTAGCTTGAGTTTAAAAAGTAACTTCAAAACCTGGCCTGTGCCTCCAGTTAAATAAACAAGGACACTTAGAATGGCTATGAAAATACTACTATAAAACTAAAATAGTTTCTGGTTTCTGAACCTGATGCTATATTCCTGCATGTGTGCTCAGTGGTTAAGTCATGTCTATCTCTTTGCAACCCCACAGACTGTAGTTTGCCAGGCTCCTCTGTCCATGAGATTTCCCAGGCAAGAATATTGGAACAGGTTGCCATTTCCTACCCCAGGGGATCTTCCCAACCCAGGGATCAAACCCGTTTCTCCTGCATTGGCAGGCAAATTCTTTACCACTGTGCCACCAGAGAAGTTCCTGCTATATTCTTAGCTACCCCAAAATACCTCTTTTTTTTTTTTTAATAGTACTCACCTCCATTGGATCTGTGGTTCTCAACCCTGAGATTCCACACCTCAGAATTACATATAGGACTTTTATTTATTTATTTTTTTTTCATATAGGACTTTTAAAAATCTCTCATACTTAGGCCTCTCCCAACACTTTTGAATCAGGATCTGAGGTGGGATCAGGCAATTATCTGTATTGTGAAAAATTCACAGGTGATTCTGATGTGCTACCACTGAAGAAAACAAATAGTCAAAAAAGTTAAAACTGTCACATTTCACTTATCATCAAAATGAACTTTGTTGTTGCTGACAGTGTTGTTAACCATGCAATGTGTCAAATGTGGCCATGTTTTAAATGGCCATTTCTGGTGCTGTTGCTGCCTGGTTTTAAAAGAACTGTTTTTCCAAACTTTAGCTGAAAACAATGCTTTCTGTGAGTACATGAGAAATATCAATTTCCCTCACAGACTATACCACCCAACAGACTGAAAAGCCACTATTTTATTTTCCTTAATGCTGACAAGGCATCTAGAGAAACACCATTTATCTTCCCTGATAGTTTTAGATAGTTGAGACAAATGTACTGTCTCCATACTTTACTATCAAAACCAAACAAACAAAAAACAAACTAACTCATCTAATTTCTAAAGCAAGGGCACACTTAATAAGGAATCTTTGAGATGACAGAATTGAAATCTTCTCTGTTAAAATGGACACACAGCACTTTGAACAGAACAACTGGTATCTATTCTCTTATATCCTACAATCTTAAGGAAGATTTGGTTTTTCCTTAATCTTCATATTCTGTAGGAATGCTTACCAACACTCAAAAATGAACTTTTCCCAAATTCTACCATCAAAGTAATGACATGTTGGAAGGAAAGAAAATAATAATCTGAGTACATTTTGTCTTCCCACAAATAAGAATCTGGCCTTTTCAAAATAGTAAGTAAAAAAAAAATTAAACCTTCTGTATTAGTGTCCTATGGCTACCATCAGAAACTACAAGCAGCTGGGTGGTTTCAAACAACAAAAATGTAATCTCCCACATGGCCTTTTCTTTGTGTGTTTGTCTTCATATTGCTTTAACATTTTATTTTATATTGGAGCATAGCCAATTAACCATATTGTGATATAGTTTCAAGTGACCAGAAAAGGGACTCAACCATACATATACATGGCAAATAATTCTAATTAATACACAAAATATGAATCAAAAAGTCTAGATTTATGTGTTTATGAATATCTTCAAACATCATTATTGCCAGTTTTTCTGTGTTCACATCCACGGATTACAGAAAATAATAGATTGATGTGCAGGCAAATAAATGAAGACTCACTGGACTGTGGAGTTGGAAGGAAGTTCAGTTTCCCATGGCACTTGAGGTGAAACTCTCCACTATGCCCTTTGAGACCAGCAGGGCCCAGCTTTCTCATGCTCTCTCTCTCTTTTTTTTTCTCTCTCTCACTCCCTAGGTTCCTCCTCCTCACACTGAGCCAGATCCTTCTCAACCAGGCCATGTCCCCTTACGGGCCTCTCAGCCTGGAGGGATCCTCTCTGGCTTTTGCATGGCACCTCCTTCCAGCCCTCAGATTAATATGCCACGTCTCAGAGAAGACTTCACCTACGACTCTCCCTCCAGCATCCCTCAAACTCTCAACCACATTACCATGTAAATTTAGTATAGAGTACCACAGCTTGGAAGAAAAATTATGATCAACCTAGATAGCATATTGAAAAGCAGAGATATTACTTTGCCAACAAAGGTCCATCTAGTCAAGGCTATGGTTTTTCCAGTGGTCATGTATGGATGTGAGAGTTGGACTGTGAAGAAAGCTGAGTGCCGAAGAATTGATGCTTTTGAACTGTAGTGTTGGAGAAAACTCTTGAGAGTCCCTTGGACTGCAAGGAGATCCAGCCAGTCCATTCTAAAAGAGATCAGCCCTGGGTGTTCTTTGGAAGGAATGATGCTAAGGCTGATACTCCAGTACTTTGGCCACCTCATGCGAAGAGTTGACTCACTGGAAAAGACTCTGATGCTGGGAGGGATTGGGGGCAGGAGGAGAAAGGACAACAGAGATGAGATGGCTGGATGGCATGAGTCTGAGTGAACTCTGGGAGTTGATGATGGACAGGGAGGCCTGGCGTGCTGTGATTCATGAGGTTGCAAAGAGTCGGACACGACTGAGCAACTGAACTGAACTGAACCACACCTTGAAAGCATCTTTTCTTTGATACATATTTTTTAAGATTTTAAGACTTCTCATCCACACGCCCTTACTAAAACCTACTACAACAGATGTTCTCAAACTCTTCCAGCCATAGTACCCTCACACCAAAATAAACACCTGAGTTGGATGTACCAGGTCACATTCAAATAGTAGTTCCCAGGGGATCCCACAGATGTTGCTGGTTTCCCTCTATAATTTCAACTTTCTGGTGGGCCCCAGAGTTAGTCTTCTCTGGAGTGCCTTCCTCAGCAGGTGGGAGAAGCCCGCACTTGCTGATGCCTCCCGTGAAGATGGGATTGGCCTCTCTTGCCTAATTCTGTATGCTCAGGCACCAAAAAGTACAGGGCAGATAGAAGGCTAGTGTTACTTTAAAGAACACAGTCCTGGAGGAAGACAGATGTGTATTCTTACTTGCATTTGGCCGCATCAAGGAGCCAAGTGACCTTGAGCAAACTGCTTAGGCTTGTTTGGCCTCAGTTTACCCATTTGTACATGGCAGAGAGGGGGAAATTCCCCACACCCTACTTGAGTTCTTGTGGCTAGACTAATAATAAAATTGACACAAGGCTAATGAGAGTAAAGGAAACAAATTTTAATTCATGCACATGAAGGTCTCATAGAAATGAGACCTAAAAAGCAACCAAATCAGGCAGCTTTTATACTTTTTGGACAAACAATAAATTTATGAGAAACTGACTGGACAAAGAAACTTAGGTTCAGGGTACACAGTTAGTGAAGAATCTAAACAGAAGTTGAGGTTTAAGAAACCACAGAGTTTATATATACAGGCTTCTCGGCCTGAATTCTCTGTCTTTGTTGATAAGGGTGTCCTCCTGCCTCCAGGTGCGGGGAGAGCAGAATCAGAGACTATTTCCCACTTTCAGGGGGACAGAGAGGAGAGTCTGAGTATCCCTCCTGTCATTGCTTAAGTAATTTTAAATAAAAAATGAGACATACTGAGACATATTTTGGGACTGCCCAGTCTGCACCCCAGTATAGAAGATCATCTTACGGAATTCTTATGAGACTGAACCTTGGCAACATACATCGTTCTTTTTCTAATGAGTATGAACACGTAATAATACCAAGCATTTACAGAAGACCTATTATCTGCTCCAAAACTCATTTCTTTTAAAGAAACAAATTAACACACTAAAGATTTTGATGATTTACTCATGGCATAAGATCTAGGGGTAAAAAAAATCTAAAATAAGCACCAGGTCTTTTAAATCTATAATATTTTTCACTGCATCATTTTGTGCTTTCAGGACTGTAAAATACTGAATTTTTTTTTCCCCTTTCAGTTCTCAGTGTTATAAATGTTAATGAATCTCCAACAAGGAAATGATGTACTTTAAAATTTGCTTTGGAAAGCAAGAAGCAAATTGATATTGTATAGGTGTCCTTACTTTAATCCTTAGTCTTCCATTCTACTATATCAGTCCTTTATTCCACTGCATGTATATAGATAGATAGATAGAGATATATGTATTTAATTTGTTTATTGTTAGCAAGTCAATAACAATGATAATTCGATGTTTTTCTCTTCTATTTATACTCTAATATCCTTATTTCTGAATGCTTTCTTCCAAAATTTAAATTTTCTTCAGCTTCAAGGAAGCCTGAAAAATCACTGGCCTGCCAGTTCAGTCAACTTTAATGGAGGCACCCAGATAGAAGATTTGAAAGCAGCTCATGACCCAACACTCTATCACCCAGAAGGCTTTTAAATCTGCTAACTGCAAGTAGGACACACACAACTGTGCCATCTTCACTTATGCAATTAACTCTACTAACTTTGAAAAAATTGTCTTTAAATCCATTGGTGAAAATGAGAGTATAACTAAACTAGGCAACTCAACTGAGTCAGATATAAATGTAACACATTTAACTCTAAAAGTGTCAAATTAGCTAGAATGAACATTATCAGAAATGATGTTATTTTACTATATATCATTAACATAAAATGGAAATCATTTCATTTTAACCATATTAGCTAATCAATTCAGTATTTCTTAGATATTTTAGTCTTTCATTGCACAGTAATACTGAAGATGCTGAAGCAAAAGTTTCCATAAAGACCTACAAGATCTTCTAGAATTAACACCCAAAATGATGTCCTCTTCATTATAGAGACTACAATGCAAAAGTAGGAAGTCAAGAAACACCTGGAGTAACAGGCAAATTTGGCCTTGGAATACAGAATAAGGCAGGGCACTGCTCATAGCAAACACCCTCTTCCAACAACACAAGAGAAGACTCTACACATGGACATCACTAGATGGTCAACACCAAAATCAGATTGATTATATTCTTTGCAGTCAGACATGGAAAAGCACTATACAGTCAACAAAACCAAGACCAGGAGCTGACTGTGGCTCAGATTATGAACTCCTTATAGCAAAATTCAGACTTAAATTGAAGAAAGTACAGAAAACCACAAGACCATTCATGTATGACCTAAATCAAATCTCTTATGATTATACAGTAGAAGTGACAAATAGATTAAAGGGATTAGATCTGATAGAGTGCCTGAAGAACTATGGACAGAGGTTCATGCCATTGTACAGGAGGCTGGGATCAAGACCATCCCCAAGAAGAAGAAATGCAAAAAGGTAAAATGATTGTCTGAGGATGCCTTACAGATAGGTGAGAAAAGAGGAGAAGCTAACGGCAAAGGAGAAAAGGAAAGATATACTCATATGATGCAGAGTTCCGAAGAATAGCAAGGAGAGATGAGAAAGCCTTCCTCAGAGATCAGTGTAAAGAAATAGAGGAAAACAACAGAATGGGAAAGACTACAGATCTCTTCAAGAAAATTAGAGATACCAAGGGAACATTTCATGCAAAGATGGGCAGAATAAAGGACAGAAATGGTATGGACCTAACAGAAGCAGAGGATATTAAGAAGAGGTGGCAAGAATACACATAACTATACAAAAAAGATATTCGTGACCCAGATAACCACAATGGTGTGGTCACCCACTTAGAGCCAGAAATCCTGGAATGTGAAGTCAAGTGGGTCTTAGGAAGCATCACTATGAACAAAGCTAGTGGAGGAGCTGGAATTCAGTTGAGCTATTTCAAATCCTGAAAAATGATGCTGTGAAAGTGCTGCACTCAATATGTCAGCATATCTGGAAAACTCAGCAGTGGTCATAGGACTTGAAAAGGTAAGTTTTCATTCCAGTCCCAAAGAAAGGCAATGCTAAAGAATACTCAAACTACTGCACAATTGCACTTATCTCACAGGCGAGCAAAGTAATGCAAAATTCTCCAAGCCAGGCTTCAATAGTACGTGAACCATGAACTTACAGATGTTCAAGCTGGATTTAGAAAAGTAAGATAGATCAACCAGAGATTAAATTGCCACATCTGCTGGATCATGGAAAAAGCAAGAGAGTTCCAGAAAAACATCTATTTCTGCTTTATTGACTATGCCAAAGCCTTTGACTGTGTGGATCACAACAAACTGTGGAAAATTCTGAAAGAGATGGGAATTCAAGACCACTTGACCTGCCTCCTGAGAAATCTGTGTGCAGGTCAAGAAGCAACAGTTAGAACTGAACATGTAACAACAGACAGTTCCAAATAGGGAAAGGAGTAGGTCAAGGCTGTATATTGTCACCCTGCTTATTTAATTTCTATGCAGAGTACATCATGCAAAATGCCGGGCTGGATGAAGCACAAGCAGGAATCAAGATTGCCAGGAGAAATATCAATTACCTCAGAAACCCATATGACACCACCCTACTGGAAGAAAGTGAAGAAGAACAAAAGAGCCTCTTGATGAAAGTAAAAGAAGAGAGTGAAAAAGTTGGCTTAAAACTCGACATTCAGAAAACTAAGATCATGGCATCTGGTCCCATCACACACTTCATGGCAAATAGATGGGGAAACAGTGGAAATGGTGACAGACTTTAACTTTTGGGCTCCAAAATCCCTGCAGATGGTGACAGCAGGAATGAAATTAAAAGATGCTTGCTCCATGGAAGAAAAGCTATGACCAACCTAGACAGCATTTTAAAAAGCAGAGACGTTACTTTGCCAACAAAGGTCTGTCTAGTTAAACCTATGGTTTTTCCAGTAGTCATGTATAGATGTGAGAGTTGGGCTATAAACAAAGCTGAGCGCCCAAGAATTGATGCTTTTGAACTGTGGTGTTGGAGAAGACTCTTGAAAGTCCCTTGGACTGCAAAGAGATCCAACCACTCCATCCTAAAGAAAATCAGTCCTGAATATTCATTGGAAGGACTGATACTGAAGCTAAAACTCCAAAACTTTGGCCACCTGATACGAAGAATTGACTCATTTGAAAAGACCCTGATGCTGGGAAAGTTGAAGGCAGGAGGAGAAGGGGATGAGAGAGGATGAGATGGTTGGATGGCATCACCGACTTAATGGACATGAGTTTGAGTGAACTCAGGGAGTTGGTGATGGACAAGGAGGTCCATGAATTCCATGAGGTCACAAAGAGTCGGGCACGACTGAGTGACTGAACTGGTGTTGAAACTTGGATTTATTTGGCTAAAACAACCTCGACTCGGCCCCCTCGCAGGAGAGCCCAAGCACAGCAGAAGCCCAACTCAGTGAAAGCTAATGCTGTGGAAGCTGAACGCAAAGGAAACCCAGTACAGTGGAAGTGACAAGAAGCCTAGTGTGCTGGAAACCAGGACAACAAAAACAAACTTGGCAGAAAACTCAAGCGTGTCAGTCTCAAGTTTCCAGTTAGGTAGGAGGTCCTCACCCCTATGGCTGTAAGAATATATGGCTAACAAAATCTTACTTCCTTTACAATCTCTCGTTTCTTGTTTCCACGAACCCCTGTGAACAGGTGATCGGCAGTGGGTGCAATTTAGGGACTCTGGCAGGGGCTACTCCCCAGTGTGTCTCAAAGGTTCTACTATCTGCTGCACTTACCCAAGCAGTGAGGGTTCTCTGTCCTTAATCTCTTTGTGCCAAGAATCAGGCCAGTGAAAACTGTGAGCACAAGTCAAGTATTTAGCAGGTTTTCCGGCAGGTTATGAAGGGGATTCCTTGACACGTTTTTCCTACTGCTTTCTCCACCCATCCTTAAGCTCCTCCCTCCATCTATGCCACTATTTGATTAGGCAGGTCATCATCTTTCCATTTCTTAAAGTTGTCTTTGAAACAGTTTACCTAAGATTGGGACTCAAACCCACGTAGCAGGGACTTTGTGCTACGTTTAAGCACTCAGTCATGTCCGACCGGGACTTGAGCACAGCCAAAACCCACAATGCCCGGTTTCATGACTTAATGAAGTTTAGGTTCCGGATGTTTCATTGCAAAAAAAATTCAGTGAGAGACACAGCAATAGCTAAGAAGTAGACTTGTTCAGATTCAGAGAGAGGCACAGAGTGTGAGCAATTGCAGAGGGTATATGCAGTGGCAATGTGGTGTGGTTAGTTATTGTGAGTTGTGTGATTTCATACGCTAATGAGTGGGAGGATCATTACAACAATTGGGGAACCACCGACTCCTTGGTCTTTCGTTAGTACCTTAAAACATTTGTGCTTCCCCTGGGTGTGTCATTTAGCTTGCAGACTCAGGATCAAGATTTAGTTGAATTTGACTAGTCTGTCAAATTCATATGTGACTGGTGATAGAAGCAAGGTCCGATGCTCTAAAGAGCAATATTGCATAGGAACCTGGAATGTTAGGCCTATGAATCAAGGCAAATTGGAAGTAGTCAAACAGGAGATGGCAAGAGTGAACATCGACATTCTAGGAATCAGTGAACTAAAATGGATTGGAATGGGTGAATTTGACTCAGATGACCATTATATCTACTACTGTGGGCAGGAATCCCTCAGGGGAAATGGAGTAGCCATCATGGTCAACAAAACAGTCCAAAATGCAGTACTTGGATGCAATCTCAAAAATGACAGAATGATCTCTGTTCGTTTCCAAGGCAAACCATTCACTATCACAGTAATCCAAGCCTATGCCCCAACCAGTAACACTGAAAAAGCTGAAGTTGAACAGTTCGATGAAGACCTACAAGACCTTTTAGAACTACCACGCAAAAAAGATGTCCTTTTCATTACAGGGGACTGGAATGCAAAAGTAACAAGGCAAGCAACACCTGGGGTAACAGGCAAATTTGCCCTTGGAATACGGAATGAGGCAGGGCAAAGGCTAATACAGTTTTGCATAGAGAACGCACTGGTCATAGAAAACACCCTGTTCCAACAACACAAGAGAAGACTCTACACATGGACATCACCAGATAGTCAACAACAAAGTCAGATTGATTTCTTTGCAGCCAAAGATGGAGAAGCTCTATACAGTCAGCAAAAACAAGACCAGGAGCTGACTTTGGCTCAGATCATGAACTCCTTATTGTCAAATTCAGACTGAAATTGAAGAAAGTAGAGAAAACCATTAGAACATTCAGCTATGACCTAAATCAAATCCCTTATGATTATACAGTGCAAGTGAGAAATAGATTTAATGGAATAGATCTGATAGATAGATTGCCTGATGAACTATGGCCAGAGGTTCGTGACATTGTACAGGAGACAGGGATCAAGACCATTCCCATGGAAAAGAAATGCAAATAAGCAAAATGGCTGTCTGGAGAGCCTTTACAAATAGATGTGAAAAGAAGAGAAGCAAAAGCAAAGAGGAAAGGAAAGACATAAGTATCTGAATGCAGAGTACCAAAGAATAGCAAGGAGAAATAAGAAAGCCTTCCTCAGTGATCAATGCAAAGAAATAGAGGAAAATAACAGGATGAGAAAGACTAGAGATCTCTTTAAGAAAATTAGAGATACCAAGGGAACATTTCAGGCAAAGATGGGCTTGATAAGGACAGAAATGGTGTGGAACTAACAGAAGCAGAAGATATTAAGAAGTGGAAAGAATACACAGAAGAACTGTACAAAAAAGAGCTTTACGACCCAGATAATCACGATGGTGTGATCACTCACCAAGGGCCAGACATCCTGGAATGTGAAGTCAAATGGGCCTTAGAAAGCATCACTATGAACAAAGTTAGTGGAGCTGATGGAATTCCAGTTGAGCTATTTCAAAGCCTGAAAGATGATGCTGTGAAAGTGCTGCACTCAATATGCCAACACATTTGGAAAACTTAGCAGTGGCCACAGCACTGGAAAAAGTCAGTTTTCATTGCAATCCCAAAGAAAGGCAATGCCAAAGAATGCTCCAACTACCGCACAATTGCACTCCCACGCTAGTAAAGTAATGCTCAAAATTCTCCAAGCCAGGCTTCAGCAATACGTGAACCATGAACTTCCAGATGTTCAAGCTGGTTTTAGAAAAGGCAGAGGAACCAGAGATCAAATTGCCAACATCTGCTGGGTCATGGAAAAAGCAAGAGAGTTCCAGAAAAACATCTATTTCTGCTTTATTGACTATTCCAAAGCCTTTGACTGTGTGGAGGACAACAAACTGTAGAAAATTCTATAAGAGATGGAAATACCAGACCACCTGACCTGCCTCTTGAGAAACCTATATGCAGGTAAGGAAGCAACAGTTAGAACTGGACATGGAACAACAGACTGGTTTCAAATAGGGAAAGGAGTAGGTCAAGGCTGTATATTGTCACCCTGCTTATTTAACTTATATGCAGAGTACATCATGAGAAACGCTGGGCTGGAGGAAGCACAAGCTGGAATCAAGATTGCTGGGAGAAATATCAATAACCTCAGATATGCAGATGACACCACCCTTATGGCAGAAAGTGAAGAGGAACTAAAAACCCTCTTGATGAAAGTGAAAGAAGAGAGTGAAAAAGTTGGCTTAAAGCTGAACATTCAGAAAACGAAGATCACGGCATCTGGTCCCAACACTTCATGGCAAATAGATGGGGAAACAGTGGAAACAGTGTCAGACTTTATTTTTTTGGTCTCCAAAATTACTGCAGATGGTGATTGCAGCCATGAAATTAAAAGACGCTTACTCCTTGGAAGGAAAGTTATGACCAACCCAGACAACATATTCAAAAGTAGAGACATTACTTTACCAACAAAGGTCCGTCTGGTCAAGGCTATGGTTTTTCCAGGTGTCATGTATGGATGTGAGAGTTGGACTATAAAGAAAGCCAAGTGCCGAAGAATTGATGGTTTTGAAATGTGGTGTTGAAGACTCTTGAGAGTCCCTTGGACTGCAAGGAGATCCAACCAGTCCATTCTAAAGGAGATCAGTCCTGGGTGTTCATTGGAAGGACTGATGCTAAAGCTGAAACTCCAACACTTTGGCCACCTCATGCGAAGAGTTGAATCATTGGAAAAAGCCCTGATGCTTGGAGGGATTGGGGGCAGGAGGAGAAGGGGACAACAGAGCATGAGATGGCTGGATGGCATCACTGACTCGATGGACTTGAGCTTGAGTGAACTCCGGGAGTTGGTGATGGACAGGGAAGCCTGGTGTGTTGCAGTCCATGGGGTCACAAAGAGTCTGACACAACTGAGCGACTGAACTGAACTGAAATTACAAGTCTGTCACCCTGGACCCATTTGATTTTAATGAGTTTATGTTATGCCCTTGGGCTATGTCGTTCTCAAAAGTTGTGCCCTGCCCCCTTCCCTGCTGCTTCATGCTATTTTCCTGAGCCCTGAAAAGGCCCACAATGTTGCCTCTACAATTCTGGAGGGAAAACCTAAAAAATAGCTGGCCCTTGGGATGGAAATACTGTATGATATCCGGTCCCATCATTTCATGGGAAATAGATGAGAAAACAGTGGAAACAGTGTCAGACTTTATTTTTCTGGCCTCCAAAATCACTACAGATGGTGACTGCAACCATGAAATTAGAAGACGCTTACTCCTTGGAAGGAAAGTTATGACCAACCTACATAGCATTTTCAAAAGCAGAGACATTACTTTGCCAACAAAGGTTCATCTAGTCAGGGCTATGGTTTTTCCTGTGGTCATGTATGGATGTGAGAGTTGGACTGTGAAGAAGGCTGAGGGCCAAAGAATTGATGCTTCTGAACTGTGGTGTTGGAGAAGACTCTTGAGAGTCCCTTGGACTGCAAGGAGATCCAACCAGTCCATTCTGAAGGAGATCAGCCCTGGGATTTCTTTGGAAGGAATGATGCTAAAGCTGAAACTCCAGTACTTTGGCCACCTCATGCGAAGAGTTGACTCATTGGAAAAGACTCTGATGCTGGGAGGGATTGGGGTCAAGAGGAGAAAGGGAAGACAGAGGATGATGATGGCTGGATGGCATCACTGACTCGATAGACGTGAATGAGTGAACTCCGGGAGTTGGTGATGGATAGGGAGGCCTGGCGTGCTGTGATTCATGGGGTCGCAAAGAGTCAGACATGACTGACTGACTGATCTGATCTGATCTGATCCAATCCCTCTAATATTCAGGCCTTCATATTCCATGTTTCCTACAACATGTACAACAATAGCATCTCTCAAGTGAACCTGCTAAGGCGGGTGACAGGCACACAGTGCCTGCTAGAAGTCCATCTGTTGGTGGTATCCCTTCAAGGGCAATTGGGCTTCCAGGGATAATGTCTGCCACTTTGGGAGTTAGCCCTGCAGGCTGTTTGGGCCCAAACCCATACGGCCTTTCTCCTAAAGTTACAAACATATCTCCACTCCACTTTTTATGGAATGTTGCCTCTTATCAACTTGTTCTTAGTTCAGTTCAGTTCAGTCCAGTCACTCAGTCATATCCGATTCTTTGCAACCCCATGAATCACAGCACACCAGGCCTTCCTGTCCATCACCAACTCCCGGGCTTCACTCAAATTCATGTCCATCAAGTCGGTGATGCCATCCAGCCATCTCATCCTCTGTCTTCCTGTCTTCTCCTGCCCCCAATCCCTCCCAGCATCAGAGTCTTTTCCAATGAGTCAACTCTTCGCATGAGGTGGCCAAAGTATTGGAGTTTCAGCCTCAGCATCAGTTCTTCCAATGAACACCAAGGACTGATCTCCTTCAGAATGGACTGGTTGGATCTCCTTGCAGTCCAAGGGACTCTCAAGAGTCTTCTCCAACACCACAGTTCAAAAGCATCAATTCTTCGGCGCTCAGCTTCCTTCACAGTCCAATTCTCACATCCATACATGACTACTGGAAAAAGCATAGACTTGACCAGATGGACTTTTGTTGAAAAAGTAATGTCTCTGCTTTTGAATATGTTGTCTAGGTTGGTCATAACTTTCCTTCCAAGGACTAAGAGTCTTTTAATTTCATGGCTGCATTCACTATCTGCACTGATTTTGGAGCCCAAAAAAATAAAGTCTGACACTGTTTCCACTGTTTCCCCAACTATTTCCCATGAAGTGATGGGACCAGATGCCATGATCTTCGTTTTCTGAATGTTGAGCTTTAAGCCAACTTTTTCACTCTCCTCTTTCAAGAGGCTTTTTAGTTCTCTTCACTTTCTGCCATAAGGGTGGTGTCATCTGCATATCTGAGGTGATTGATATTTCTCCCAGCAATCTTGATTCCAGCTTGTGCTTCCTCCAGCCCAGCGTTTCTCATGATGTACTCTGCATATAAGTTAAATAAGCAGGGTGACAATATGCAGCCTTGACGTACTCCTTTTCCTATTTGGAACCAGTCTGTTGTTCCATGTCCAGTTCTAACTGTTGCTTCCTGACCTGCATATAGGTTTCTCAAGAGGCAAGTCAGGTGGTCTGATATTCCCATCTCTTTCAGAATTGTCCACAGTTTGTTGTGCTCCACACAGTCAAAGGCTTTGGCATAGTCAATAAAGCAGAAATAGATGTTTTTCTGGAACCGTCTTGCTTTTCCCATGATCCAGCAGATGTTGGCAATTTGATCTCTGGTTCCTCTGCCTTTTCTAAAACCAGCTTGAACATCTGGAAGTTCATGGTTCACGTATGCTGAAGTCTGGCTTGGAGAATTTTGAGCATTTTACTTTACTAGCATGTGAGTGAGTGCAATTGTGCGGTAGTTGGAGCATTCTTTGGCATTGCCTTTCTTTGGGATTGGAATGAAAACTGACCTTTTCCAGTCCTGTGGCCACTGCTGAGTTTTCCAAATTTGCTGGCATGTTGAGTACAACACTTTCACAGCATCATCTTTCAGGCTTTGAAATAGCTCAACTGGGATTCCATCAGCTCCACTAGCTTTGTTCATAGTGATACTTTCTAAGGCCCATTTGACTTCACATTCCAGGATGTCTGGCTCTAGGTCAGTGATCACACCATCGTGATTATCTGGGTCGTGAAGCTCTTTTTTGTACAGTTCTTCTGGTATTCTTGCCACCTCTTCTTATATCTTCTGCTTCTCTTAGGTCCATATCATTTCTGTCCTTTATCGAGACCATCTTTGCATCAAATGTTCCCTTGGTATCTCTAATTTTCTTGAAGAGATCTCTAGTCTTTCCCATTCTATCGTTTTCCTCTATTTCTTTGCACTGATTGCTGAGGAAGACTTTCTTATCTTTCCTTGCTATTCTTTGGAACTCTGCATTCAGATGCTTATATCTTTCGTTTTCTCCTTTGCTTTTCATTTCTCTTCTTTCACAGCTATTTGTAAGGCCTCCCCAGAGAGCCATTTTGCTTTTTTGCATTTCTTTTCCATGCATATAGTCTTGATCCCTGTCTCCTGTACAATGTCACGAACCTCCGGCCATAGTTCATCAGGCAATCTATCTATCAGATCTATTCCCTTAAATCTATTTCTCACTTGCACTGTATAATCATAAGGGATTTATGTCATACCTGAAAGTTCTAATGGTTTTCTCTACTTCCTTCAATTTCAATCTGAATTTGACAATAAGGAGTTCATGATCTGACCCAAAGTCAGCTCCCAGTCTTGTTTTTGCTGACTGTATAGAGCTTCTCCATCTTTGGCTGCAAAGAATATAATCAATCTGATTTTGTTGTTGACCATCTGGTGATGTCCATGTGTAGAGTCTTCTCTTGTGTTGTTGGAAGAGGGTGTTTGCTATGACCAGTGTGTTGTTTTGGCAAAACTGTATTAGCCTTTGTCCTGCCTCATTCTATATTCCAAGGACAAATTTACCTGTTTACCCCAGGTGTTGCTTGACTTGTTACTTTTGCATTCCAGTCCCCTATAATGAAAAGGACATCTTTTTTGCGTGGTAGTTCTAAAAGGTCTTGTAGGTCTTCATCGAACTGTTCAACTTCAGCTTCTTCAGCATTACTGGTTGGGGCATAGGCTTGGATTACTGTGATAGTGAATGGTTTGCCTTGGAAATGAACAGAGATCATTCTGTCGTTTTTGAGATTGCATCCAAGTACTGCATTTTGAACTCTTTTGTTGACCATGATGGCTAGTCCATTTCTCCTAAGAGATTCCTGCCCACAGTAGTAGATATAATGGCCATCTGAGTTAAATTCACCCATTCCAGTCCATTTTAGTTCGCTGATTCCTAGAATGTCGACGTTCACTCTTGCCATCTTCTGTTTGACCCCTCCGATTTGCCTTGATTCATAGGCCTAACATTCCAGGTTCCTATGCAATATTGCTCTTTAGAGCATCAGACCTTGCTTCTATCACCAGTCACATCCACAACTGGGTATTGTTTTTGCTTTGAATCCATCCCTTCATTCTTTCTGGAGTTATTTCTCCACTGATCTCCAATAGCATATTGTGCACCTACCGACCTGGGGAGTTCCTCTTTCCGTATCCTATCATTTTGCCTTTGCATACTGTTTATGGGGTTCTCAAGGCAAGAATATTGAAGTGTTTTGCCATTCCCTTGTCCAGTGGACCACACTGTCAGACCTCTCCACCATGACCCACCCATCTTGGGTGGCCCCACACTGCATGGCTTAGTTTCAATGAGTTAGACAAGGCTGTGGTCCATGTGATAAGATTGACTAGTATTCTGTGAATATGGTTTCAGTGTGTCTGCCCTTGGCAGGAGGGCCGAGAGGAGCTACTCCACGTTCAAGGTTAGGAGGGGTGGCCGTGAGGATATACCCCTGGTCCAAGGTAAGGAGCAGCGGCTGCGCTTTGCTGGAGCAACAGTGAAGAGATTCCCCATGTCCAAGGTGAGAGAAACGCAAGTAAGATTGTAGGTGTTGGGAGAGGGCATCAGAGGGCAGACACACTGAAACCATAATCAATTTGTTCTTAAGCCACTTACTAAACTCTTCCAACCAGGACCCTGCCCCCTTGTAGGCAACATCGCTCCACCCTGCTTAGTATTATTAAAATACTCTTAATGCCCCTAATGGGACAAGATAACCCACTCTCTTTTTCATTACTTCTGTTATTACCTAAAGTGGGTTTATGACAATGAAATGTTTACCACTGGAAACACCCTAAACTGCTCTTATGGAATACTAGAGGAAGAAATCAGTGACTTACATTACCTCAGAGCAATAAGAGGATAAGGCTTATGGCTGTTTCACCAGGTTCCCAGTCTCAGGGGACAGGCTTGGACTGCTTTACATCATGGTGTCTATTCCCATCAGCGGTGGACAAACCAGCAATGAATTAAGATTATAATCCCTTAATCCTACCCAGCACTGGTCACACTGGAGATCTTGGGGATACCCAACCCCAGCCTGGAGTCCCAGCAGTTCGACCTGCCTTGAGCTGCCTAGGGATCTGGTCCTCGGGAGGTTGTCGCACCTCAACCTGCTCAGGGATCCACCAGTCCAGGGGTCCAGGAGGTCAGTATGCCTCGACCTGCCCAGGGACACAATTCTCAGATGGCTGACATGCAACCTGCCCAGGGATTCGATCTCCAAGAGGCTGTCACACCTCAACCTGCCTGGGGATCTGCACCCTGACCCAGGGATGCCCAGCTCTCAGGTTGCAACAGGACTGGGTAGGATAAGCTTCAGAAATACTCACCCCTAAGGAAGTCCAACAATAAAAATAGAAGGAAGCCTATTAGTTTTTTTCTTTTTTGTTTTCCTCCCTGTCATCACTGTCTTTCAGATGGGAAATAATCAATCCACTTCCTGACAGAGGCCCTTGGATGCATCCTTGATAACTGGAAGCTGTTTGGTCTTCTAACTCTAAGGAGAAGTCACTTAAAATTCCTTTGTGCCACTGAATGACCATGGTATTCTCTGGGGGAAAAGGAACACTGGCATACTGCAGCTAGACTTATTCTGCAAAAGAAAAGGGAAATGGACAGAGATCCTTTATGTCCAAATTATCTTATGACTAAGAGATATGAAGGAACTCTGTCTTAAGTATGGGATTGTTGTATGCCCTAAAAGTGAGCCTACTAGGCAAATGGTGTTAGGCACAGATAACCAAGAGAAGGAAGCCCCCTGTGAAAGCTCACCTCCCATGGCTCCCAAGTTGCCTGGTGCTCCTTCCTCATATCCAAATGTGCCCCCATATCTGGGAGCACCCCCTCCACAAAAGCTAACTCAAATATGTCCCTTAGTTGAAACTGGAGGAGAATTCAGACCAACTCGTGTCCATAAGCCCTTCTCCCTCTTAGAACTAATACAGATCAAACAAGACCTGGGAAGCTATACAGATGACCCAGACAAATATATAGATACATTCCAACACATTACCTTGGTCTTTGACTTGACAGGGAAGGACATCATGGTCATATTTAGTCAAACTTTATCTGACCCTGAGTATGCTAGGGTCTTAAAGGAAGCCCAAAGGTATGTGACAGGGCTTCACATGTCAAAGTAATAAATACCCAGTGGGGGAAACTGCGGTCGCCTCCTCAGATCCTAATTGGAATTATAACGACCCTGAGCACATCTGGGAAAGGGATCATTTTCTGATCTGCATAAAGGCAGGAATAAAATCAGCCCAGCAAAAAGTAATCAGCTATGCCTGGGTTTCAGCAATAATTCAGGAGCCCAATGAAAACCCCAGTGTCTTTCTGAAAAGGCTAAAAGAGACCCTCCAAAAGTTCACCAATCTGGACTTAGACTGTTACAAGGGACAGGTGATTTTAAAGGACAAATTCCTGCCCCAGTGTGCATCAGACATCAGGATAAAGTTACAACAGTTACAGCATCAGGACCCTGCTGCCTCTGTAGATGAGATGGTCCAAACAGCCACCAATACCTTTTATAACAGAGAAGAGGAAACGGAGGCCAATACCCAGGAAGTGGATAAAAGGAAAGAGACAAGCCATGCCCAGATGCTGGCTGCCCTCCAGGGAAGCCCTATGACAAAACCCAAATCCTTAAAGGACAAAGCAAATGCCTAATCTGTAGACAGGAGGGGCATCTGGCCAAAGAGTGTCCAAACCATGACAAGTCTCCTAAAAGGGCTTGCTACAAATGCCATCAATTGGGACATTAAGCAGCTCTCTGCCCTCAGGACTCAAGAGCCTCAAGGTCAAGCACCAAGACTTCCCTCACAGTGGTTCAACAGGACTGAAGCGGCCCACTTCAGCCAGCCCACCTATCACAGCTAACCATCACGGGGCTGGAGCCAAGGGTGCAACAGGATGTGGCAGGTAGGTCTGAGAATTTCTTGGTTAACACGGGGGCTACCTACTCTGTCCTGACCTCCTAATCTGGAGCCTTCTCCTCCCAAACCTGTACTATTTTGGGTGCTAAGGAAAAACAATTACAAAAAGATTCACCTGAGCACTTCTTTGTTGTTGGGAAAGACAAATATTTTCCCACCAGTTTTTGGTGGCCCCTGAGTGTCCTACTATGGAATGAGGTTCGTGACATTGTACAGGAGACAGGGATCAAGACCATCCCCATGGAAAAGAAATGCAAAAAAACAAAATAGCTGTCTGGGGAGGCCTTACAAATAGCTGTGAAAAGAAGAGAAGCGAAAAGCAAAGGAGAAAAGGAAAGATATAAACATCTGAATGCAGAGTTCCAAAGAATAACAAGAAGAGATAAGAAAGCCTTCTTCAGCGATCAATGCAAAGAAATAGAGGAAAACAACAGAATGGGAAAGACTAGGGATCTCTTCAAGAAAATCAGAGATACCAAAGGAACATTTCATGCAAAGATGAGCTCCATAAAGGACAGAAATGGTATGGACCTAACAGAAGCAGAAGATATTAAGAAGAGATGGCAAGAATACACAGAAGAACTGTACAAAAAAGATCTTCACGACCCAGATAATCATGATGGTATGATCACTGACCTAGAGCCAGACATCCTGGAATGTGAAGTCAAGTGGGCCTTAGAAGGCATCACTATGAACAAAGCTAGTGGAGGTGATGGAATTCCAGTTGAGCTATTCCAAATCCTGAAAGATGATGCTGTGAAACTGCTACACTCAATATGCCAGCAAATTGAGAAAACTCAGCAGTGGCCACAGGACTGGAAAAAGTCAGTTTTCATTCCAGTCCCAAAGAAAGGCAATGCCAAAGAATGCTCAAACTACTGCACAATTGCACTCATCTCACACGCTAGTAAAGTAATGCTCAAAATTCTCCAAGCCAGGCTTCAGCAGTATGTGAACCGTGAACTTCCTGATGTTCAAGCTGGTTTTAGAAAAGGCAGAGGAACCAGAGATCAAATTGCCAACATCCACTGGCTCACTGAAAAAGTAAGAGAGTTCCAGAAAAACATCTATTTCTGCTTTATTGACTATGCCAAAGCCTTTGACTGTGTGGATCACAATAAACTGTGGAAAATTCTGAAAGAGATGGGAATACCAGACCATCTGATCTGCCTCTTGAGAAATTTGTATGCAGGTCAGGAAGCAACAGTTAGAACTGGACATGGAACAACAGACTGGTTCCAAATAGGAAAAGGGGTTCGTCAAGGCTGTACATTGTCACCCTCTTTATTTAACTTATATGCAGAGTACATCAGGAGAAACGCTGGACTGGAAGAAACACAAGCTGGAATCAAGATTGCCAGGAGAAATATCAATAATCTCAGATATGCAAATGACACCACCGTTATGGCATAAAGTGAAGAGGAACTCAAAAGCCTTTTGATGAAAGTGAAAGTGGAGACTGAAAAAGTTGGCTCAAAGCTCAACATTCAGAAAACTAAGATCATGGCATCCGGTCCCACCACTTCATGGGAAATAGATGGGGAAACAGTGGAAACAGTGTCAGACTTTATTTTTCTGGGCTCCAAAATCACTACAGATGGTGACTGCAGCCATGAAATTAAAAGACGCTTACTCCTTGGAAGGAAAGTTATGACCAACCTAGATAGCATTTTCAAAAGCAGAGACATTACTTTGCCAACAAAGTTTCATCTAGTCAAGGCTATGGTTTTTCCTGTGGTTATGTATGGATGTGAGAGTTGGACTGTGAAGAAGGCTGAGCACCAAAGAATTGATGCTTTTGAACTGTGGTGTTGGAGAAGACTCTTGAGAGTCCCTTGGACTGCAAGGAGATCCAACCAGTCCATTCTAAAGGAGATCAGCCCTGAGTGTTCTTTGGAAGGCAAGATGCTAAAGCTGAAACTCCAGTACTTTGGCCACCTCATGCGAAGAGTTGACTCATTGGAAAAGACTCTGATGCTGGGAGGGATTGGGGGCAGGAGGAGAAGGGGACAACAGAGGATGAGATGGCTGGATGGCATCACTGACTCGATGGACGTGAGTCTGAGTGAACTCCAGGAGTTGGTGATGGACAGGGAGGCCTGGCGTGCTGCGATTCATGGGGTCGCAAAGAGTCGGACACGACTGAGCAACTGATCTGATCTGATCTGAGTGTCCTACTCCCTTATTGGGATGAGATATACTCACTAAACTGTGGACCACTCTTGTGATGGGAAGCTTTCAGCCTCTAGAGACCTACAACTTCTGGTTACTACTGAGGAACCCATTACACTCTCTCCAATAGGGAGGGACTAAAAATTATAGGAAGACAAAACTAACTGCTAGGTGTGGGACCAGAGAACTCCTGGACAAGGCCACTAAGCTGAACCAGTCATCATTGTCCTCTAAGATCCCATTCGGTTTCCAAACCAGAAATAATACCCCCTCAGAGGAGAAGTTTGGGAAGGACTACAGCCTCTAATAAATAAATTCCTTGCCTATGGGCTATTGGTCCCCTCCAATTCACCGTGTAAGACCCTGATCTTCCCTGTAAAGAAAAAGGATGGGACCTAGTGAATGGTTCAAGATCTCCAGCTCATTAATGAAGCTGTAGTCCAGCTCCATCCCACAGTACCCAATCCCTATGTAATCTTGGGAGAAATCCCTCCCAGTGCCAAGTGGTTTACACTCCTGGATTTCAAGGATGCATTCTTTTGCATACCACTGGCTAAAGAATCCCAATATCTTTTTGACTTCAAGTGGGAGGCTCCAGGAGAAAAACATCAACAGATGATGTGGACAGTATTATCTCAGGGGTTCATAGAGAGCCCTCACCTGTTTGGGCAGGCTCTTAGCCAGAGTCTCCTAGATCTGGGTCCCCAAAGGCTCAACTCCAGCCCACATGGAGGGGCCCCTACCTTGTAATACTTTCTACCCCCACAGCAGTCAAGGTACCAGGACATGACTCCTGGATTCACTACTCACGAGTTAAGCCATGGAAGAAAACATAAAGAAGACACTCAATATACCTGTGAGCCCCTGGGAGATCTCAGACACCTACTGAGGACTACAAATGAGTGCCATTCTAATGAACACACCCAAAATCAAGTTTCTGGTGATAAGATTTCTCAGAATAGCTCTAAAGAGCCAAGACAGCTTAGCAGGGGTTGTCCTCCAAAAGAGACAGGAGATAGATCTCCTGATCCCTGAACAAGGAGACACTTGAGCCATCTTGAATGAGATGTGTTGTTTCTGGGTAAGTACCTCCAGCTAACTTAAAGAACGTCTCAAAATCCTAAAGAAAAACATTCAGATCCTACAGGATCTCAAAGAACGAGCTGGAGAGTTCTCTGGGTGGCTACAATCTCTCTTTGTGGGATCCTTCTTCTGGCGAAGGGGAATTTGGAGTTGTCTAATGCCCCTACTAATCCCTGTTATCACCATATTGATGCTGCTTATGATTGTTCCATGTATTATCAATTGTCTAACCCATTTCGTCTCTTCCCAGGTCAACAAGCTACAACATGCAGTGCCAGTTCAACAAGGATATATAAAACTATACCCGACCACAGAAAATATCACTCACCCTTAGATGGACACCTCTATAAGGACTCTGAGGCTTGAGACTAGCAACAGGGGGAGGCCTAATGCCCCTCACCACCCCAGCTCAGCAGGAAGTAGCCAGAGAGACCTTGACGCCCCTACTCCCAAAGAACTGGGCCTCCCATCTCTTGAGGAGGGAATGTTAGGTAGTTAGAATAGGAAAAAGGAGTCCAAAATGGTGGTGGCTAAAAGACAAAGAAAGGAAAAGCCCGCAAAAATGGAACAAAAGAAAATCCAAGGACCGGAGTCAGAACCTCAGATGAAACAAACAGCCCTCCTGGCTAGCCCAGTTTACATAGGGCAGGCTCAGGGGGAGGAGAAAAAACATATAAAAGAGGAGCCAAAATTGAGCCCCTCTCTTCTTTTGGGTTGGCCCTCCCTCACGCCTCAAGGATGTATTTTCCTTTGCTTGCCAAATAAAACTGGCCCGCTGTTTCAAATCTTTGCTGTGGAGAGATAGAAGTGAACACATCATGAAATAAGCATCCAGAACCCCAGAAGCCTAGGAAGGGGTTCTGTCTGGACTTCTGTCTGGACTCCTTCCAGACAGAGGTCTTCAATGGTAACCACTGGCTTCAAGTTCTAACAGAATCTATTAGTTTTACCTGGCTTTTAAACTATATGCAAATGGAATCAATAGGGTATATTTGTATATATTCTTCTGTCTATGAGTCCTTTTATCCAACACTGATTTTCTGCTTTATCCATGATATTGCATTTTTTATTATTGTTATTAAATAGGGGCTTCCCTTGTGGCTTAGCTGGTAAAGAATCTGCCTACAATGTGGGAGACCTGGGTTCGATCCCTGGGTTGGGAAGATCCCCTGGAGAAGGGAAAGGCTACCCACTCCAGTATTCTGGCCTGGAGATTTCCATGGACTACACAGTCCATGGGGTCACAATGAGTTAGACATGACTGAGTGACTTTCAGTTTCAGTCTTAAACTAGATTCCAGTGTAGGACTATGTAACACTTCAGTTATCCATTCTACTGAGCACCTGTGTTTTTTCCACTTTGGAGCTATTCTGATTAGTGTCACTTATATAGATGATTTAAAATCATCCACTACCCTCTTCTTGACCTTATTGTCCCTTCATGGCCTAACATCTCCAGGAGAGAAACCAACTAAACACTACCTGAACACAAAAATCCATGTTTGTGTTAAATCATTTTAACATTTCTACAGACCTGCAATGTCGTTCAAAAAGCTTCTTTTCTCAGTCTCTCCAGTCAGTGATGAAATTGTTCCTCTAAAGGCAGGCAAGCAAAGATGAAGAATGGTGGTACTGAAAACAGTACCAGACTAGACTATAAGCAGCAGGGAAGACTGAGATTAGCTGATGCTAAAACAGCATTGCTTGGTTTAATAAGCAAGCATTTAATGCTAAAGGATACTCCAAGTAAACAAAAAAGTTTTGACCAAAATTAATTCCTGTTCTTTGACATTTTACCAAGATACTGCCACAAAATATCCTTGGGCTAATAATTAGGCCCATTTCACTGGTTATAAAGACCATTGACAAGAAAAGGAAGATTTCCATGTTATTCCAGGGATGCGTAGGTGGGGTGCTGTGTTTGTTCATCTGTATATTTGTGCAAATCCTCACATCTGAAGCAGAATCTTGTAAATTACTACATAAGCCAACTGTCCCAAAGGCACAGAAAAAGATGCTTCTAAATCCTAAATTTATCTGTGAACATCATTCGAAAAATTTCATGTCAAGTATATTCACTGAAGTCTGGGCAAGAGCCTGTGAGAAAATGGTCAAATGTGCATACTCATTTGCAGCATCTATTATTTATAGTAGTATTTTAAGAGAAATTTTAAGGAAGAAATGAATTATAGATTCTGAGATGTTGAAATTGCCATTAAGTGACTTCAACTGCCAAGTAGATTCAGAAAACTTTTTAAAAAGAAAAAGAAAAGATTATTTTCAATAATTTCCTCTACCTTGACTCAAGGAAATAACTATGAGGGCCCCAACTTTTTCTGAATTATAGTAAAACTGATTACAAGGTTTTTTACCTGTGTTTACCAGGGGCTAAAGATTGCAATCAAAGGTAAGAACTTACTTTTACAATACATGTGAAAAAGATCTTTGTATAGAGAACTTAATGAATAGGTGCTCAGAGCTGCAGGTATTTTTGATCCTCATAGAAGGGACATCTGTGACATACAGAAAATGTTGGCCAAAATTCTGAATCCTCAGTTCCTTACTCTGATGTTATCTCCCTGATAGATAAACACATGGAGGAGAGTAGCTGATAAAGGAACATTTCCAATGACTAATAATTATTGGCTGCAAAATCTTTTCTCTCCTACTGTTGAGAGAGCTGGACCAGGTGGGTAAAGGAATCCTTTTGCCCTTTGAACTTATAAGGAGAATAGGCCAAATTCTTATGAGGGCTGAATATTTTGCTAAGTAAGAAGGGCTTTAAAAATTGTTGGGTGATATGAGTACATAATAAATGGCAGCAATCACTTGAAATCAGGCTAACTTCCTGATTCCATCTCTATAGCTCTCAGTATTCTCATGGTGCTAAGAGGTATAAAAAGATAAACCAATAAAACTAGCTTTCTCACTAAGGCCTTTCATTCTTTGATTTCTTCTAGTTCTGTTTTGATCAGTTTTGACTTCTACAGTGGAAGGAATCTCATCCCAAAATATAGATAGCTCCAGCCTGATTTTACCGTATCAGTTGCATGCAGCCCTGAAGAAAAGCAGCAATCTAATGGGAGAGAGATGATGCAAAAGAAGAGACATCCTTTAAAAAGATAGCAAATGTCAAAACATCCCTTAAATAATGGTTTTACTGAGTATTATGCTTTATGATAAGTAGTTCTGATAGTGGTGCAAGAGAGAAAAACCAAAGGCTAGGCGGGCGATGGGTAGGGGGGAGGCAGGGCAACAGATGATCCTATAATGAAGAAAGAATTGTGCTATTTGACCTTGGGAAGACATAGTTCTATAAGCTGAGCTTAAATGTGCTGCTCACAAAATGTATTCTGTATCTTGAGGACAAAAGTACACTCTTAGAATCTGCAAGGCAAAATACTGTTTTTTTCCCAGTAACTCTGTCAACCCCATTACCCCAACCGAGAAAGAAGATCAAGGTGTCAGTTAAATAAAAGACTTATACCATAAACCCTATTCCTAATCACTCTGTGAATCTGGCCAACAGTTCAATCTTTCTGTTGCCTTCCAAATATTTCCTGATTTCACTATTTCCATATTTAAGGTTTCTCACATATTTTGACACAAACAATTCAGTAACTAAAACCCAAAAACCTACTAAAGCAACTCCAGGAAAAAAATAGGCATTGTTAGTGTTGGATACATACCACATACAACGTGTGAACATAAGCAAATCATTAGGGAAATCTTCATCTTCTCTCATCGTCTCATTTGTATACAACTGGCACAGAAAACACGTACTGCTGTACGCAGAGGGTAATGCATCCATCAACCCTTCAGAGATGCCTGAAACAATAGCGGAAGTCCCTGGAAAGTTTAAAACGGGGCTATTCTGAAGCGCTCAAATCCTTGGGGACTTAGAAGTAGCTAGAAAGGCAATTTATTACTTTCTACCGCTTCTAACACTAAGGGATTTAGGAATGCAAATTTTATATGCTTCTTCTATAAGGCTGGTTAACACAAGAGGTCAGAGTATTTTCTTTACAGAAATTCACTTATGTGGAACTATTGAAATTATGCAGACTTGAATGCCGGCGGGAGAATAGAAATTTCTGTGTCACATGTTTGATAACAAGCATTGCAGATAAAAGGTCAGTGATCCATGTTCTGGCCAGTGGCCTACAAGGCCAAGTTTTTAAAAATAATGCCAAGTCCTTTTCTTCCTTAAAAATAATGACTTGGAAATGAGAAAGGTCTCCCAGCTGGGGTGGCCAAGGGAGAGACAGATGAGCTCATGCCCTGCACTTAAAAGTCACCATGTGACAAACAGCAACTCTTTTCAGAGCTCTAGAGCAAAGACAGACAAGACAACTGAGCCATTGTCTTTATACATGTGTTCATAGTTTGTTTTGGAATGTATGATATTGTACTAAGAAATCATGAAATCTCGTTTCTCAAAAAGTTTCCCGTCTAAGGAGATAACAGGAAACAAGCAGTTACCAGGTTTGTACTTAGTCACTCAGTCATGTCCAACTCTTTGTGACCCTAAGGACTGTAGCCCACCAGGCTTCTCTGCCTATGGGATTCTCCAGACAAGAATACAGGAGTGGGTTGCCATTGCTTTCTCCAGGGGATCATCCCGACCCAGGGATCGAACCCAGGTCTCTTGCATTGCAGGCAGATTCTTTACCATCTAAGCCACAAGGGAAGCCGAATTATCAGGCACCCACAAGAAAAAAGTTCAACAAAGAAAAAAAAATGTTAAAATCTCACACATTAGAAAAAAATGATTTGTACAAGAGTAAACTCAATCTAAAGGTACAAAAACATTGAAATGCTAAGGCCATCAAGTGATAACAGTATGTAGCTATTAAAAATGGTAGTTAGGTACTTCTAGGCTATGGTATTAGCACCAGTATCTAACCATTTCCTCAAATTTCTATTGAAATAATTAAAGACAAATACAATGGAGAAGGAACTGCAGCAACACTGAACACCAAGGCAAGATGACATTCCCATGCTGCAAGCTTTGAGAAAGTGTCATTTCAAGTCCAAAAGTTCCAGTAAATTCTTGGAACACCTCAAATTTAAAGCATGAATGCCAGGAGCATGGGACAAATATAGAACAGATAGGAAATACCTGGCAAACATTTCTGACAGCCACAACACTCAGGGGCACATACAGACACATGAGGAAAAAGAGGACCCATGGAGGAGAGTTTCCCTGACACAGTGGTCAGTTGTACCACAAGGAAACAGGTGTTATGCCCACCTTCTGCAAGGTACATACAGCTAGAGTGAAATTTAAGTCAAGAATTAGACATTAAAAGCTGACCTCTGCCAAAGAAGCATCCCTGGATACAGAGAACAAGCTATGCTGAAATAAAGTCCATTTGTTTGGAAGGCCCAATTTCAGCTACTGGACCACACAGCTAAAAATGCAAAGCAAATCTTCAAAGAATCACATTAACATTTGTTTAAGAGACTGAAAGGAGATGATAACTCTTTCATCTTCATCTCAACTTGGAATATAAGAAAAGTAGAACCAAATATTACCTATATATTTGTAAGTTATTTTCTCCTTTTATAGAAAGAGAGATAACAGTTGAAATGACTATGGTTAGGTTACAAACTGAGTATATTATTTTCAAATATATAGTGAATTCGTGATCATTGTGTACTTATCAAGAAGATTGGGGCAGAAGAATATTTGATTTGGTAAAAACAATTGAGCCAATTAGACTGTCCATTTCTTTACTTGATAATTCTACGGAAATACTCCAATGAGAAACTCAGTGTCATGTCATAGACAGGACAAAAATAGACCAAGCCAAAAAAAAAAAAAAAAAAAAATCAGCCTGTTCTGACAAGGACCAAGTTTCACTTTCACTTTCAAAGTCCCCACATAAGTAGTCTGGAGGTAGAGCTGCTGAAGTATATGTCTTCAGATGCTATTAGGAGACCAAACCCAATGGTTTCACCAGAGAGGTGTCTAAGACCTGACTTCAGCCTAACCAGAGTCAAAGACAGTCAGTAGGACAATACAATTTGGCAGCCATGCTCAAAGGGAAGGGCCAGACCATGAAGTGGTGGGCCAGGGCAGGGAGAATGGGGGACTGAGTGGGACTAGGATTAACCTTTTATTCTTTCTCATGTTCTCCAAAGACCACAAGAGATGTTTCTATTTAGGAAAAAAAAAAGATATTTTTAGGTGGTGGTTGTAGATAATATATAACATGGGCCATGTTTATGATCTAAGTGCTGAAGCAGGTTATAAAGTGGTATAAATTCTACACAACTATGAGGAACACATAAGTTTGGAAGGAAATAAAACAACAAAATGATATGGACAGTAAGATTATAAATGATTTTTTTTCCTAAAGTTTAAACATTTTGTAATAGTTCTATTTTTTTAAGTATTTTAAATATAATTTATGTCTAATCATTATGCAAAAAATATAAATGAATGACCTTTGTGATTTATGTGTCAAATAATGTCATACTTTCCAGCCTTTAAGCAAATTACATGATGACCAATGAGTCTTATTAAATGCATATTACAATTATTTTTTTAATTCGGTACATTGAAAAATAATTTTTTAAACTGGAGACTTAAAATGGAGGCAATTTCCAAGCAAACTTCTCTTAGAAAACCCTAAAGACTCCACCAGAAAATTACTAGAACTAATCAATGATTATAGTAAAGTTGCAGGATATAAAATCAACACACAGAAATCCCTTGCATTCCTATACACTAATAATGAGAAAACAGTAAGAGAAATTAAGGAAACAATTCCATTCACCATTGCAATGGAAAGGATAAAATACTTAGGAATATATCTACCTAAAGAAACTAAAGACCTATATATAGAAAACTATAAAACACTGGTGAAAGAAATCAAAGAGGACATTAATAGATGGAGAAATATACCATGTTCATGGATTGGAAGAATCAATATAGTGAAAATGAGTATACTACCCAAAGCAATTTATAGATTTAATGGAATCCCTATCAAGCTACCAATGGTATTCTTCACAGAGCTAGAACAAATAATTTCACAATTTGTATGGAAATACAAAAAACATCGAATAGCCAAAGCTATCTTGAGAAATAAGAATGGAACTGGAGGAATCAACCTACCTGACTTCAGGCTCTACTACAAAGCCACAGTTATCAAGACAGTATGGTACTGGCACAAAGACAGAAATATAGATCAATGGAACAAAATAGAAAGCCCAGAGATAAATCCACGCACATACGGACACCTTATCTTTGACAAAGGAGGCAAGAATATACAATGGATTAAAGACAATCTCTTTAACAAGTGGTGCTGGGGAAACTGGTCAACCACTTGTAAAAGAATGAAACTAGAACACTTTCTAACACCACACACAAAAATAAACTCAAAATGGATTAAAGATCTAAACGTAACACCAGAAACTATAAAACTCCTAGAGGTGAACATAGGCAAAACACTCTCCGACATACATCACAGCAGGATCCTCTATGACCCACCTCCCAGAATATTGGAAATAAAAGCAAAAATAAACAAATGGGACCTAATTAAACTTAAAAGCTTCTGCACAACTAAGGAAACTATTAGCAAGGTGAAAAGGCAGCCTTCAGAATGGGAGAAAATAATAGCAAATGAAGCAACAGACAAACAACTAATCTCAAAAATATACAAGCAACTCCTACAGCTCAACTCCAGAAAAATAAATGACCCAATCAAAAAGTGGGCCAAAGAACTAAACAGATATTTCTCCAAAGAAGACATACAGATGGCTAACAAACACATGAAAAGATGCTCAACATCACTCATTATCAGAGAAATGCAAATCAAAACCACTATGAGGTACCATTTCACACCAGTCAGAATGGCTGCGATCCAAAAGTCTACAAGCAATAAATGCTGGAGAGGGTGTGGAGAAAAGGGAACCCTCTTACACTGTTGGTGGGAATGCAAACTAGTACAGCCACTATGGAGAACAGTGTGGAGATTCCTTAAAAAACTGGAAATAGAACTGCCTTATGATCCAGCAATCCCACTGCTGGGCATACACACTGAGGAAACCAGAAGGGAAAGAGACACGTGTACCTCAATGTTCATCGCAGCACTGTTTATAATAGCCAGGACATGGAAGCAACCTAGATGTCCATCAGCAGATGAATGGATAAGAAAGCTGTGGTACATATACACAATGGAGTATTACTCAGCCATTAAAAAGAATACATTTGAATCAGTTCTAATGAGGTGGATGAAACTGGAGCCTATTATACAGAGTGAAGTAAGCCAGAAAGAAAAACACCAATACAGTATACTAACGCATATATATGGAATTTAGAAAGATGGTAACAATAACCCAGTGTACGAGACAGCAAAAGAGACACTGATGTATAGAACAGTCTTATGGACTCTGTGGGAGAGGGAGAGGGTGGGAAGATTTGGGAGAATGGCATTGAAACATGTATAATATCATGTATGAAACGAGTCGCCCGTCCAGGTTCGATGGACGATACTGGATACTTGGGGCTGGTGCACTGGGACGACCCAGAGGGATGGTATGGAGAGGGAGGAGGGAGGAGGGTTCAGGATGGGGAACACATGTATACCTGTGGCGGATTCATTTCGATATTTGGCAAAACTAATACAATATTGTAAAGTTTAAAAATAAAATAAAATTTTAAAAAAATATATAAATAAATAAAAAATAAAAAAGTGGAGTAGTTAACCACTGATTGATTGACTGTTGGCATTATCAGAATTTTACATGTGACAAATATTCATTCAAATGAACCAAATCTTACTAGCAATCTAAAATGACAGAGTCACCCAGAGACTAGTTATATTCCAACTAAAGCAATCAAGCTAAAACACACTCTTTTGGATGTGGTAAAAATGCACACAGACACTTCTATGAAAATTTGGTGTTACTTGCTGGGAGGAATATCCACAAGGCCAGAGAACCTTATCCCCTGCAACTATTCTACTCCAGAGTATTTCAAGAGCCCATTGTCAGAAAAACTGAACTTGATCCTGCGTTTGATTTAGAGGAAGTTCTTATCATAGAGCTGTCACTTCCCGGCATTCCAACCTCGGGCACGTGATGAGCTGTGACCTGACAGAGCTATAATCAGAGATAAGGCAACTGATGATAAAGTATGAGGTGCCAGGAGTTTTGATATAAATCAGTAGAGAAATCCCATCTCTATATCCCGTTAAATCATTTATAACTTTATTGTCTTACAGAAAATACAACCTGTGTCAAACGAAAAGCAAAGTCAGAAACTGCAGCTAGAATTCCTGTAATGTCTATATTCTTAACAGTGCTCTAGCAAACTCTTTTGGTCCTGAGATTTGAAAAGACCATTACTAATTCAAAATACCTCATCTTGACCCTACCCTGGGCCTGAAGGTAGAACCCCATTGTGCGGGCAGTGAAGAGCTCACAGTTGCCCCCTTTTCCAGAAACTGCTCTCGGGAGGTAGGCACTGCCTTGTCCTTCCCCTCCTCCTCAGTCACAGCCCCCAGCTAATGACTAAGTGATTCTGAGGTTCAAAAGGGCAACTACCTCACCTTTGATGCAGTTAATACTCCAGAGTCCCCACTCCCTGAGCTCCGACCTACACATCCGATCTCCATGGACTGGACCAAGACCAGATCTCATCCTTCTGGGTTCTTTCTCCCTTCCTTCCTGCCTTTTCCTGCTTCACCTTGTAACTTCAAGGTTTTCTCCAAAATGCATTTCTGAATAAATCACAGGCACACAAACTCCTGTTTCAGGCTTGCCGTTAAGAGACAGACACTGGTTTCTCAGGCATACGTGACAATGCTTAAGTTTACTGAAAGCCTGACCTTAACTTGGGGGATGATGTAATGACAACAACATTCAGCTCATCTACTTGGGCCTCATTTGTGTATCCAACAAGAAAGGATACCCTCTCTGCCCTCCAAATATCTCTTCTTCACAAAATAGAACTGCAAAATGCCCAAGTGTTTATGTAGTTCCTTGCCCTTCTTTATCTTTATGTGGTTTCTAAATCAACCGTTTAATGTATGTATGAGAAGGTTGTTTAGATTTGCTTTAATTTCAGCTAAAGAGAATTTTAATTTCTATTTCATCAGTGGGAAAAAAATGTTGAGGGTACCTGCTCTGTACCCAGGCCCTGGGAATAGAGCAATGAACACAACAAACAAAATCTTATTTTTATGATGCTTAAATTCTAATTGTGGGATACCAAAAATAAAAATAAATAAATAAATAAAAATCATACTTTCTAATAAATAAGAAATTTCCCAAAATAATATATTCAACCTTTTCTCTCAATTTTAACAATGACTTGTTAAACAAACCATCTTTCTGTCCATACGTTGCATTCTAGGCCAAGGAGCTTAATAGCCATTGAAATGTTTTAATGAAATATAGATTGACCAAAATAGTGTCATTCCTATGATGTAATTCCTCACTGGTAGTAAGGAATTCCTCACTGCACCTTTGAAAGTAGATGCTAGGTTTACCCAATAACTGCATTGCCCAATTATTTGCATATTGATGGTGCTTTGGGAATATCAGAGCATCCAATACAGCCTTTTTTCACAATATACATCAAGATTGTGCTTCGAATTAGATCACTGGAGTAACAGACACATTTGCTGGGGAGATGAGGCTAGGTCAAAACAGGGAATCACACAGAACTCTAGCTGTAGGAGAGATGTGAACACTACCAGACACTGAAATGCTTGAGGATGGCACCACTCATCTTCAAAGAGAAGATACTAAATTAATAACATTAATGAAAGAATAAATAAATACCTAATAGACTCATGTAGTGAAAGCTAGCATTTTATGCTCTTTTTTGCTCCTCACTGTCTCTAAGGAAATACATCATGTAATCTTAGGGCTTCCCTGGTGGCTCAGATGGTAAAGAATTCACCTGCAATGCAGAAGACCTGAGTTCAATCCCTGGGTTGGGAAGATCCCCTGGAAAAGGGAATGGCTAACCACTCCATTATTCTTGCCTGGAGAATCCCATGAACAGAGGAGCCTGACCAGCTACAGTCCATAGTGTCACAAAGAGTCGGACATGACTGAGCAACTAACACACACAATTTTAGACAATCATTTCCTCAGAGGACAACAACAAAAAAAATCAGTTAATCTATTTATCTACTCTTTTTCATTGCTAAACCCCAAAATGAACAAGAGGTCCCATTGATTCTCTACCTAGCCTCATTTCTTGACTATTTAAGGATCACCCAGAGTTTGCTTTTAAGCCCTTTGCAAATTATTGCTCAAATTTTTTTCAGTCCAATCTGTTTTCCCTGACCTTTCAAACTTGGTAGACATTTAATTGTCTTAAACAATGTTTAAGTTTCAAAGTTATCTCTTTTCTTGTAGTAGTTGTTTTGGCTTTGCCCATTACCCATACTAGGAAAATTAAGTAATGTACTTTTCATACTTAATACACTTACGCTTATCAATTAATACAACTATTTTGTGCTTTGCTTACTTGATCAGTCACGTCTGGCTCTTTGCTATAATTATAAAATTTATTCTCATCAAATATGAAGATTTCACAGAGCTGTAAAAAACAGAGTGCTATAATAAAAGCAAGATTAAATATCATTCACTAGGAAAGGTTGGTCTCAAACTCAAAAAATAATTTCAAAGCCCTATATTTATATGCAAACAATTAATTTCATAAGTATAGAAGGAGAAAATATGAAACATAGCCAAAATTTACTTGAAAAAATAATAAGTGGGAGATTTAACTGTAAACTCAGTGGGATCAATATTGAGATGGGGCAGCTTAAAAACTAAATCCAGTTTTAGCTATGCTGATAGCATCACATGAAGTCACAGTTCTACTATAATACTTTTTAATGTCCCTTCAGGAATATCTCTCATCTAAATACCACTTTTTTTTTTTTTTAATCACCAGCAATGTTAATGCCTGATCAGCTTGACTCACTGAAGTATGTACTGGAACAATTGGAGCTACTTAAGAGTGAGACAAACTGCTACACCAGGGATATCCAAAGAGGAGAGAGAATGAAAGAGTGAGTAGAAAATGTGAAGTCAATGAGGTGAAAAAGAAGACCTGAACAAAAGGCAATAAAATACTCTTCAATCAAATACAGGTGAAATACTCTCCATTTTCCAAGGGAACATCATATGCCAGCAACTGAATGACACTATGAAGTCAATGAACTAAGTACATGTATCCATAATTCACAAATAACTAAACAGGCATCTGCATTTATCTTCCCTCTCACTGCCTGGATTAGATTTATCATTGCAAGTATATGCATTGTTATTGCTTGCAAAACTGCCCCTGATAACATGAAATGCTATGTGGTTAACATACAAGTAGGTGCTAAAGACACATTTCAATGGTATATCAATGACTGCTGATTGATATCAAAATTATTTCTTTTCAGAAAATTTGACTCCTATAATATGAATTTCAACAAAGGTGTTATTAATGGCATTTTTTAAATTGCATATAACTCTTTCTCCACCTCAAAGGTCATATGCTATTTCCTCAAAAAATGATTCTCCCACCCTCTGAAGAATATATCTGAAGGTATATTCTGTGTTTGGTATGTATTTGAGAGATAAGAGAAAAAGTGTGTAATTTTTTACATTTTATCTGTGTACTGATTTAAAATATTATTATTATTAAAATGTGTATTTTGCAATAATTACATCATGACTCCATTAACATCCACCCAGCAGTTAAAAAAACGAATCATAGTTTCCTGTGATCACCTAATTTAGCATTTTGTTTTCTACTAAATGCAACGAACCTCACACAGTTGTAATATTTGAACAGTTCTTTTCTTATACTCCTTCTGCTTCTCCAAGACGTCTCAGCTCAAGCAACTTTCTAATTAAGGAGAGACAAATAAAGTAGCAGGTATTTTGGCAAGTTGCTTTTTAACACTCAATAACATCATCTTCCTAAAAAAAAAAAAAGGAAACTATAGAAAATTCTTCAAAGACTCTTACTTTCTTTATTCTAGTAGTAGGAGAAGTTCAGAAAAATGGTACAATATCAAATTCAAATGCATTAATACTATAATAATAAGGCTCACTCTTAAAACATTACTGAACATTAGGCTATAACTTGATGCCTTAGTGGCTAAAAGAATTTGATTTCCTTCCTTCCACACGGCACAAGAATTGCTGCTACTCCCAGCATCAGGTCCAGCAGTTGGAGGAAAAATGTAGCTTGAGGAGTATAACACTTTCACCAAGTCTAGAAGGAAGCACGTGTCTTAAATGTATTCAGTTCAGTTCAGTCACTCAGTCGTGTCCAACTCTTTGCGACCCTATGAATCGCAGCATGCCAGGCCTCCCTGTCCATCACCAACTCACAGAGTTCACTCAGACTCATATCCATCGAGTCAGTGATGCCATCCAGCCATCTCATCCTCTATCGTCCCCTCCTCCTCCTGCCCCCAATCCCTCCCAGCATCAGAGTCTTTTCCAATGAGTCAACTCTTTGCATGAGGTGGCCAAAGTACTGGAGTTTCAGCTTTAGCATCTTTCCTTCCAATGAACACCCAGGGCTGATCTCCTTCAGAATGGACTGGTTGGATCTACTTGCAGTCCAAGGGACTCTCAAGAGCCTTCTCCAACACCACAGTTCAAAAGCGTCAATTCTTCAGCTCTCAGCTTTCTTCACAGTCCAACTCTCACATCCATACATGACCACTGGAAAAACCATAGCCTTGACTAGACGGACCTTTGTCGGCAAAGTAATGTCTCTGCTTTTCAATATGCTATCTAGGTTGGTCATGACTTTCCTTCCAAGGAGTAAGCATCTTTTAATTTCATGGCAGCAATCACCATCTGCAGTGATTTTGGAGCCAAAAAAAATAAAGTCTGACACTGTTTCCACTGTTTCTCCATCTATTTCCCATGAAGTGATGGGACCAGATGCCATGATCTTAGTTTTCTGAACGTTGGACTTTAAGCCAACTTTTTCACTCTCCTCTTTCACCTTCATCAAGAGGCTTTTTTTTTAGTTCCTCTTCACTTTCTGCCAAAAGGGTGGTGTCATCTGCATATCTGAGGTGATTGGTATTTCTCCCAGCAATCTGGATTCCAGCTTGTGCTTCCTCCAGCCCAGCGTTTCTCATGATGTACTCTGCATAGAAGTTAAATAAGCAGGGTGACAATATACATCCTTGACATACTCCTTGTCCTATTTGGAACCAGTCTGTTGTTCCATGTCCAGTTCTAACTGTTGCTTCCTGACCTGCATATAGGTTTCTCAAGAGGCAGGTCAGGTGGTCTGGTATTCCCATCTCTTGAAGAATTTTCCACAGTTTATTGTGATCCACACAGTCAAAGGCTTTGGCATAGTCAAGAAAGTAGAAATAGATGTATTACAAGCACATAAAACCATCATTTCCCTTCCCAGGAATGTTTTGCTTTGACATTGCCATCTCTTGTTTTCCCCTCAAAGGAAACATAAATAAAAATCCAAAGAGCTATCTTTATTAAATTCACATCATCACCAATTACTATAAATATGCAACTAAATGTATGCAAGTTTTAGACACATAAGTTGAATCAATGGGGAAGAAATAGGAGAGACTGAGGCTATAATTCAGAGATTAGTTTGATATTATTGGGTCCAATCTAGACTGATTTTTTTCCCCTTACAAAATGATTTGAAGAAATTTCTCTACAATGTTATGATCTCAAAAGGATAATAATGAGAAATGGGACAATGAATATGAGAACATGATATGACAAACATTATCAGCATGTTACTGATTACACCATCCATGAAAACATGCAGAACCCCTCTATGAGTACCCATGAGAAAAATTCCTCTGTGATTTCAGTACCAGAGCAAAGTTTTACTTTTACTTTACAGACACAATGATTCTTCCAACCCTTATATTTCTCTGTTTATTCTAGATAGGGAGAGTTCAAGCCAAAGTTTTAACCCCCTCTCATACATAAAAATGACTTTCTGTATGCTTTCATCCCCTAATTGTCCATTTAGTTTTACATCATAATGTGATTACTTCTTCCCTCATACCTCACATATGTCTGAAAGTAGACCCAAATTCTCTCTTTAAAAAAACATATGGAACAAGTGCAACAGAAATAAACAGTACATTGGGATTCTTATATTTTAAAGGAAATCATTACAATTCTTTAAAAGATAGAAGTTTCTCCCATTCCTACTTTCAGTGGAATGCCTTGCAGTTTTATACACAAAGTTCATCAAGCAACAAACACACAAAATATCTTCCAAGAGAATGCTATAGAAAGTGAGGGGCTAGTTCTACATAACTCTTTGTTTTAATCTTTGATCAACAGTTGAACATACCTTGCCTTATGAGTAATATATAACATAAGTAAACATAATTGTCATCATTACCTCACTGTGAAAGGCAATGAAGACAGAAGAATCTAATCCCACACAATTCACAACTTTGAGAAGAACATCATGACCATCCAAACCCAAGCAAATTTCTACTTGTTGTTTTTGTTTTTAAGCATACTCCTTCAAGGAACAAGAACAAAAGGACACAGGCTAGTTTATGGAACTCTCCGAATACTCTTCTTATAGTAAAGCATGATTACATATAATGGGAAGAAAAGTTGAACTATATGCTCAGTCTCTAAAATTGGAAGGGAAAGTGCCCTGTATTCCACCAATAGTTTACTTTCTCCATAAAATAAAAGCCATAATTTTGAGTCACTGTTTTAAGTGAAAGTTGCTCAGTCGTGTCCGACTCTTTGCGACCCCATGGACTTATACAGTCCATGGAATTCTCCAGGCCAGAATACTTGAGTGGATAGCCTTTCCCTTCTCCAGTGGATCTTTCCAACCCAAGGATCAAACCTAAGTCTCCCACCATGAACAAATATGATTAAAGTAGTTAGATATCTCGAGATTGAAATACGAATTAGGACCCAAATCAAGAAGCTTTCATTGTCTGTGTTAATGAAGGGGGACACTAAAATGTGAGATGGTGAATAACACACGCACATATATCCATTCAGACACACACTGATCAGTCTTAAGACATCCTTTGCAGTATCTTTCATACCATTCTTTTCATTCTGTTTGGCTGTCACTGCTCCCTGCGTTTCCCACCACCTTGTAAAACAGTCTTGCTACAAAGCTTCCTCTCTCTCTCCTTGCAGACTTCAGGGTTTCCTCCTCTTTAATTAATTTTCAGACAGCCTCCTCAAGCATCATTTTACCTGGAAACACCTATGATTACTAAAACATTCTCCCTGACTTTCAGAGCCTCCAAGGATTTACCCTCAGCAAACATATTCAAATTTACTTCTCACTGGACCATAAGTATTGACAGGAAAATCCAGCTTTAATCAGGCCTGTTCCTTTAGTAACAGTGCCCATGTCAGCAATCATCAGGACAATGACAAGCCCTCTGTGGCACTGTGGCTAGGCTTCCCTCATTCCAGGGGACGTCCTCCTCACCTGGCACCCACTGCATCCCACTCAGCCAAATCTGGCCTTTAGGACCTGACTCAACTCCATGGAAAATTCTCTCACCCTCCAGATCCCAATTCTTCACCCATTCCCATAGGTGTTTTCATAGTTTTCACTTTTACTTCCTTGAGTTTTATTTATTTTATGATCATTTTTACTTGTTTATTTTTGCCATAAGACCTATGGCCTTGGAAGACAAAGCTTACCATCTTTAATTTTTAAAAGCTAATCTATTATAGCAAAGTGCTAGTGAGCAGTTAGTGCATGTGTTAGAGCATGTACTATAATTCTTAAAACTTTTTTCCTGATGCCTCAACATCCTTGCAAACTGGCTGTGGGCACCCCTCTCTGGGGCCTAGGTGCCTCAGTGTGATAAGGTTGGCGCCTGCCACAAGTTCCTCTTCTTCCCCTCCCCAACCCCCACACAGTGAGCTAGTGACATTCAAAATACACTCATAACACTGCACTCTGACAGCCAGCAAAGGCACCCTCCCATGGGTCCTCCCTCTCCCTCAGCTCCCCACTTGCCTTGGTTGAGCCCACCCTTGGCGCTTCTCCCATATGCTCTTTTTTATAGTGTGTCCTGCCTCCCAATTTAGGGCTGGTGTGTATAACACATCTCTCACTTTCATATGTCTCTCCCCCTCTCCTTGGCATTATTTCAGGTCCACACAAGAATGATCATCAAAAGCAGCTCATTTTTAATTCCTTACAATGCAGGGTATATAAATCATACTCCAATAGAAATATATATACATACACACATACATATATATATATATGTTAAAAAGTGTATTTCTTTAGTCACTAAATTTGCCAGCTACAGTTGGTTTTCATTTGTCAACACGTGTTGATGTTGACAATAAATGTGACAATATAGACTGCTCCATTCAGATAACAGAACATTAGTGATGGCCTACCAAAAGCTTCACACAGTGGTACATTATTTGCCAGACTGTTAAATTACTGTTGCTCTCAATAAGCTCACATCCAGAAAGAACACTACAATATAGACGCTCATTAAAAATGTGTTGAATAATTGCTCCTGTAGATGCTTGCATGAGTGAGAAAAAAACAACAAAATATGTTACAGATTACAGGAATACTGTTTTGAGAATGAATTACTTTTTACTGAAAAATGCTTTTAATTTATATTTAAATTTTTATAAAACAAGTACCTGTGACTCAATGTCTATCTGTATTTTTGACACTCAAACATTAGGTACTGTGGAAAGTGAAAGTGTTAGTTGCTCAGTCATATTCAACTCTTTGCAACCCCATGGACTGTAGTTTGCCAGGCTCCCCTGGTCATGGAATTCTCCAGACAAGAATATTGGAGTGGTTTGCCATTTCCTACTCCAGGGGATCTTCCCGACCCAGGGATCAAACTCAAGACTCCCGCATTGCAAGCAGATTCTTTACCATCTGAGCCACCAGGGAAGCACACAGTACTGTGGACCAGATGCTATTTGAAGAACATAAAAATAACAACATAATCTTCATAATAACTTCATGTCCATTTTATGGATGAGACAGCAGAGGCACAAAGTCCTCAAAGCCTAATAACTGGTAAGTGGCTGAGCAAGGATTCAAACCCAGATAGTCTGACTTCAAAGTCTGTGCTCTTAGTGACTATTCAATGTTACCACTCTGAGATTTTATTTTTAAAATAAAATATGCAATGCCTCCCAATTGCAAAATGTAAGTAATGCATGTTTCTGACTATACATGCCATGAGTTTTTGAAAGTCTTATGACTCAAATAGAAAATTTTATGGAGTGTTCTATGAGTGAAAAGTGTTTTGAGAGCTTATTCGGCAGCCTGGTCCTCTTAAAGAGTCAGAGAATTCTCTTAATTTCCCATAACATGAGATAATTAATGCATCAAAGATAAGCCAATTTCAGCTTACATGATTACGCAAGTGCTACCAAAAATTCCTCTGAGCCTTATTTGTATTCACATCATATAACTGGTATGTATACCAAGCAGCTGCAAAACAATTTTACCCAAGAAGATACATTTCACCTGATGTTACCAGATAAAGATGCCCTAAGAGAAGTCAGTGCTTCAAACCAGGAAAGGCTCCATACTTTCATCACAAATATAGCAGAAAATAATTATTTAAAGCTACTTCTATCCAATTTACTAGTATGATGTTTATTAACTGTGACTTTGGATTTGCAAAGAAAAATGCAAAATACTCAGAGATGACCATTTTGCTGGTTTTCTCCATGCTTTGTGATTAACTAGATCTACTTCATGGTCAGAGTTCCCATCCACGCTGTTCCCATCCATGCTCTTGACGGGCTTATGCAGCAAAAGTATTTGTTATGCTCAGCGGCCTTGCCATCCCATCCCATTCTTCCTTGTCAATTCAACTCCAATGTTGAGATGGCAACATTCTCAGGGCAGAGTGCAGTCCCAGGAAATGAATCATGATTTTTCCCAGCCCCTCACAGTTCTACCCCCCTCCCCGGACCCCAGTCAGAAAGTGGTCTGCACACAGGCATGTTATTCACTTCTGAGCAGGCAGGTGAAGTCTGCTAGGAGCTTTTGACTTAAATATTCTCCCCCCCCCCGCAAAAAAAGAAAGATACAGAGCTCTGACACCACTAAGCAGTAAATCAGCCCTGGAACTTCCTGTCTCTGAACTTCTTTTTATGTGACATTACAAGGCTCTGTTACCAAAATGCCATTTAATATACTACACAATCACTTGCAGCCAAAGTACCTTAATTTATACCCCTTAGCTGATTTGCTCCCCATTCTTCAAGGCCATTGTCCTAAGTATGTACATGCTACCGTACCTGAGAAAGTGAAAGTGAAAGTATTAGTCACTCAGTCGGGTGTCCAACTCTTTGCGATCCTATGGACTGTAGCCCGCCAAGCTCCTCTGTCCATGGAAACCTCCAGACAAGGATATTTACATTAACAGAACTTCTCCTCACAGGTACTTGGGTCTTTTCACTTTCTTTCTTATGTAAATTATATTGATATAAATGAAAATACAATAATTAACAAATAAAATATATTTGGAAAAATCTTTATGTCTAAATTGTTATGATGACTGCCACAACTCATTAAGATGGATTAAACTGTCCCTGCCAGCAAAAAAAACTAGCCAATATTCTGACTACACACATTCACGTTGTGCAAATATTCAGAAATAAGGTCATATTTTTGTCAAGCACTTGCATGAATCCCTGGGAGCACACAATTTTCCTTCTCTGAATTCTGAAGCATACTTACCACCTGCAGATACTGAGAAAACTGACAAATAGCTTCTGACAAATAGGCAACTATTCTATAGCAACATGACACTGGGAAACATATACTGTGCCAAATAGCATTTCATATTGGAGAAAATACACAAAATTTTCCCACTGTAAGTCAAGTTTATATACTTCATGATATCATATTCAGAGAAAGCTTCCCTCTTCCTTTTCCTTTTACAATACCCTTGTAACAATCTCAATCAGAAATCTGAGGGGAAACTAAACGATATGCAGTGACAGTCTAAAATTAGAAAATTGTTCCCTGGCTGGACCTCTTACTGAGTTTGCTAGGACTGTGTACTTCAATTTGAAGAGACAACAATGGTCACAGAAGACGTGCAGGCTACTATAATGGCTCCACATTTTGGAAACAAACATCAAGGAGAGGCAAGGTTATTCAAACATGAAATAAATATTGTCAGAATATATTTCGGTGAATAAACTACTGTATATTAAAGTACTGGGATAACACACTTCAGATTCCAAATAGATGAAAGTGGTGCCTAAAATCCATAAAGTGTAATTTAGAGAAACAATATTGATAGGAAGATTGGCTCCTGAAGAAGAAAAGTACTTTGCAATCAACAGACTCATTGTGCTGGATGGCAGGAACCATGCAGGAGCAAGCAGAGACTTAAAACAGAATTCAACTGGAGCAAACATGTCCAGGTAGGACTAAAGCCACCCTTTGTAATGTCAGTACACAACTTCAGAAATACAAAACACCATCCTACAACAGAGACTTAATCAGAACTGAAAAACTGAGATTGGGCCAGAGACATTAGAATTCCTTTCTCAAATACATACTGGAATTCCCCAATGAAAAAGATATCAGACACACACACACAAGTGCTAATTTTAAACTGTGATTCCCACTATAGAACATAAGTAAAGCTGATGCTGCTCCAGCATGAGTCTGGGTTTGGCCTACCTTGTAGCTGCCTGAAGCCCAAATATTGAAAACCTCCTACATATTAGGTACCATAACACCTTGACTATATTATTTCATGGACTCTTTTAATTACCTATTGTTGTTATTGTCTGGGCTTCCCTGGTGGCTCAGATGGTAAAGAATCTGCCTGAAATGCAGGATACCTGGGTTTGATCCGACTTTCTGAATCTGTGCAGTGTAGTCTACCAGGCTTAGCTGCCCATGGGATTTTCCAGACAAGAATACTGAACTGGTTGCGACTTCCTTCACCAGGGGATCTTCCCAACCCACAGATGGAACCCAGGGCTCCTGCACTGGCAAGTGGATTCTCTACCGCTGAGCCACAAGGGAAGCCATAACTACCTATTAGGAAAGAACTAATTTTTATACCATTTTACAGATCAAGAAACTGTCTTCATATGGTTAAGCAACTTGCCCAAGATCATACAGTTAGTATATGAAGGAGGTAGGCTTTGTTTTGTAACCATGAGTTTTGATTCCAAAAGACATGCTTGAAACTACTACACTCTATTCCCTCTCTATAAGAAAGTTTTGCTAAACCCTCTTTTAGAGAAATAAAATTAACAGAGGAAGCTCTTTAAATCTAAATATTGCTAGAATAAATTGTTTTCATGCATGGCATACAAACAACTGAAATATTAATCATAAATCATTCTCATTTCTTCATTAAAGCATAATGAGACTGTGTTTCTATTCCAATTACTATATATATACTTAAACAGAATTACTTTATAAATATTATATAATTCAGTTAGATAAAAAACATGGATATAAAATATTCATACTTTAGCTTTTTCATATATACTATAAAATATAAATTTTAAATAGTACATACCTTATATTAAAATTTAAATGAGAATCTAATATATCTCAAATTCATCACTAAAAGAGCATACATTACTGATACATGAGGTGTTCTAACTATACACAATTCTAGGTGCTCAAGAAAGCCTTTGATTTAAGGCTAGAAAAATGCTGGAATTGTATACTTTCTTGTGAAACTGGGCACAAATATTATACACTTAATCAGGTGCCAAATTTTTCCTATAACTTGAGAATAACTTTAAAAAAGTTTGAGTGGTCAAATATGACAAACTTCCTGTACTTAACTTTGCTTGATCTGAGAGATACAGCATCACTCAGTTATCTTCACATGCAGCTGTAACTGACATATCCAGTATCTACTACTTTAACACATATTTCACGTACATTCTGACTGGAGGATGCAAACTACAAATTGCGGCATCTATCCTGTTTGGCTAAAATCATCTCGCTAAGGTCCATCTGAGGAAAGGTCCTATAGTGCAAAGCCAAAAAAACTTCAATTATATTTTACTATTGATATTTACTTGATGGTAGCAAAGATTCAATTAAGTTAAAGTTGAATTTAAGATTGAATTTCACTATTTCATGGCCATGACAAATAAAACTAGGGTTAGGCCTAGCCTCTTCATAAATTTGTCCCAGTGACAACAAATTAAACTAGGAAAATAAATTGATTTAATTAAATTCATCACACCTAGAAGAAAAAATAATTATAAGTGAGAAAAGAAATAGAGCATAGATCCTAGAAAATAATATTACATTAAGGGACATTCTCCCAAAATATTACACGTAGTATACCTTTTCAGAAAGTTAAATACAACTAAAAAAAGAAAAAAGAAAAACACGCTTTTGAAGGGATACATATAAATGCAACAAAATCATATAAAAAAGGAAAGAAAAAAATGGCTACCAAAGAAGCAGGAAAGAAGTAAGGGTACCAGATGGTTGTGGGTTCCATTTGTTTAGTGTCACTTTATAAGTCACAATGCTTATTAAGTTATTTTACACAAAAATAAATGAATATATGAATGAGTGAAATCAAGCCACACCTGGAAAATGAAATGAGTGTGTCATGTAATAAAGGTTACAATATTCCCAACTCTGAGCACTTCCCAGGTGGCTGAGATGGTAAAGAATCTGCCTGCAATGCAGGAGATCTGGGTTCAATCCCTGGGTTGGGAAGATCCCCTGGAGGAGGGCGTGGCAACGCACTCCAGTATTCTTGTCTAGAGAATTCCATGGACAGAGGAGCCTGGTCCATGGGGTGGCAAAGAGTCAGGCACGACTGAGTGACTAACACACACAAAAGCTCCTATGATGCAGACCGGGTTTTCCTTATCTCTCATTGTTTCCTTCATTGACTCCCTCCTGTTCATGCTAGTCCCTGGTCTTGGATGCTTCCCTGTCGTTCAGCATCTCCTTCTTCCTAAGCCCCACTTACCTAATAATAAGGCCTGGCACAATGGCCACCACATCCACAAATTAGCCAGTCTGACATCTGTCTACACTCTGTGCCCCAGAGCACAGTATATGTATCTCTATACCTGAATTTATCTACACTATTTAATTACATAATGCTAATTTAGCAAATTGTTGTTGACTATTTACCTCTATTATTGAGGCAATACACAAGTTCGGAGAAAAGATAAACACAGCATATGCAACGTCCTCAAAGGATTTATAATCTAGAATTACATACCTGGTGGCTCAGATGGTAAAGAATCTGCCTGTAATGCAGAAGACCCGGGTTTGATCCCTGGGTTGGGAAGATACCCTGGAGAACGGAACAGCTAACCACTCCAGTATTCTGGCCTGGAGAATTCCATGAACTGTATAGTCAGTGGGGTCCCAAAGAGTTGGACATGATCAAGGGACTTTCACTTTCTTATAATAAAAGAGGCAGTATCAATAGATCTCATCTTTGACTGTTTTCTAGCACTTAGAAATGTCTCACCACACTAGGCAATGCTTGTCCTGTTTCAGAGAAGAAGAGAGAGGTGCTCCTCTTCATTCAGAGCTGCTTTCCCAGCTAGCCAGAGACATTCCTGCATGTGTAGCTCTCTTTTTACATGTAATGACAGAAATTCAAATATTAAAAGGCTTTTGCACTTGTAATATTGGTCTTCATCCCTAGTTTTTTGTTTTAAAAAAAAAGCTGCACCAGCTAAATATACTCATGTCCTCAAACTCCACTGTAGCTAAAGGTGACTATGTCACATTGTTCTTAGCAAAGAAATAGAAACGTCTGAGAGGAGCTTTCCCAAGTAGACTATTTTCCTAATAATGATTTTTTTTTTTAATGGACACTTATACCTTCTTCTCCTGTCCTTCCCCTCTTCAATATACACATCTACAGTAAATCAATTATACTTCAACAAAAATTCAAAGAACAAAAAAAATACATACCTATTATATATATGGGCTTTCCTTGTGGCTCAGCTGTTAAAGAATCCTCCGGCAATGTGGGAGACTTGGGTTTGATCCCTGGGCTGGGAAGATCCCCTGGAGGAGGGAAAGGCTACCCACTCCAGTATTCTGGCCTGGAGATTTCCATGGACTATAAAGAGTCGGACACGACTGAGATCAAGGACAGGACTGGATTCAAGATTGCCAGGAGAAATATCAATAACCTCAGATACACAGATGACACCACCCTCACAGCAGAAAGTGAAGAAGAACTAAAGAGCCTCTTGATGAAAGTGAAAGTGGAGAGTGAAAAAGTTGGCTTAAAGCTCAACATTCAGAAAACAAAGATTACGGCATCCGGTCCCATCACTTCATGGCAAATAGCTGGGGAAACAATGGAGACAGTGAGAGACTGTGTTTTGGGGGGCTTCAAAATCACTGCAGATGGTGAGTGCAGCCATGAAATTAAAAGACACTCGCTCCTTGGAAGAAAAGCTATGAACAACCTAGACAGAATATTAAAAAGCAGAGACATTACTTTGCCAACAAAGGTCCATCTAGTCAAAGCTATGGTTTTCCAGTAGTCATGTATGGATGTGAGAGTTGGACTATAAAGAAAGCTGAGCACCAAAGAATTGATGCTTTTGAATTGTGGTGTTGGAGAAGACTCTTGAGAGTCCCTTGGACTGTAAGAAGATCAAACCAGTCAATCCTAAAGGAAATCAATCCTGAATATTCATTTGAAGGACTGATGCTGAAGCTGAAACTCCAATACTTTGGCCACCTGATGAGAAGAACTGACTCATTTGAAAAGCCCCTGATGCTGGGAAAGACTGAAGGCGGGAGGAGAAGGGGACGACAGAGATGATTGGATGGCATCACCAACTTGAGGGACATGAATTTGAGTAAGCTCCAGGAATTGGTGATGGACAGGGAAGCCTGGTGTGATGCAGTCCACAGGGTCACAAAGAATCAGACATGACTGAGTGGCTGAACTGAACTGAATTATATATATAATACATATATATATATATACATACATTTATATACATGTACATACACACATCTATCTATTAGAGAGAGAGAAAAACGATGTCTAGAACTGGTATAGCCATTTTGTGACCGTAACAATAAAAGTCACCCTAAGGTTGAAGGCTGAGAAACCAGAACCAGCCTGAGTCATCAGTTACTTCTTTGACTGGCCCTGTTGGCTCTAGACTGCTTACCTCTAGACTTCTGATCACCTGAGAATAAAAGGCTCTATCTGGTTAAGACACTGTGCTTTCTCTTACCTTAGCCTAAAGCAATTTTAACTAAAGTAATATCCCAGTTTAGAGGTGATAAGTAGGCTTAATTAACTTCCTGTTCAAAGAAAGAATAATAAATGCAAATAAGGTGTGAGGATCAGGAAATTTTCTTGAACTTGAAAAAACATAGCTTTAAGAATGGAATCCTTTAAAGGATACTTCAGAAAATGTGACTTTAGAAAACTGTCTTCTGTTCATAGAATTCAAAGCATAGACCTTTGAAATAAGAGCTGAGAGGGTAAGATAACATACTGATAAGAAAAAGGAATTTAGCTAGGAGGTGAGTTAAAATTAAAAGGATATAAATTAAAAGTAAAATGGCCAAAGTAATATATTCATGAGATTAGGATCACTCAAGATGGGATTCACTGAAGAACAAAGCCAACACTGGTGAAAACTGAACACTAGTGTGTAGAACAAAGCAGCTGTCTCCAATATGTAAGAAACTATCAGAGATTAAAATCATGAGAGAAGAAAAGGCAGAAGCAGTTAATGGAAAAATGATGTGTTAGCCACAATCACTTCTGTTCTTAAAGAAGAAACCATCTGAAGAAAAACTTAATAAAGCTGAGTTATAATAGGACTATATATTACAGCATAATTATACAATTTAATATAATAGTGCAATATCTTCCTATAACAGAAAGGCTTAAGTCTGCAAGGCTTTGAAAGCTTTTAGCTATTATTTATAATATGTAAAAATTAGAAACATCCAAATGACTAGATTTGCAAAACTGGTTAAAAGAATTTTTGTACCACAAATGACAGACTAAGATATTTTACTTTTAAATCACATATTCAAAAACAGTGAAAAATATGAGCAACCACTAAAATATATTGAGAAATGAAGTACCAATTACAAAGTGCATGTACAGAATGATAGTAATTATTTCAATAATATGTGCAATTGGTTAGAAAAATATTGAAAACAGAACAAAATTCTTACTCTGGTTTAAGATTTGCAGATTTTTTCTTCAATTTTTTTCTACATTTTCTCTAATAAATTAAAAATAAATCCTATTTTTAATCACCTCTCCCCATCTTACTTTTGGGTATATTTGGAGCAATTTAGTTCTAGTGTCTTCCTTGTGGTTTTGGAGGCTTCTTTCTATCACTTTCAGTAATGTTTGAAGTTTAGATAAGAATTAAAATCATGTCACTTATTAACTAAAATGACTATGGTCTGATCTGTTTTATCACAACTATCTTCATAAATCAAATTTGTGATTTTGCCTAGGACAAGAAAATACTGGGCAAGTTATGTTTCAATAACTTTGTTTAAAAACTGTGAAACTCCAGAATCTAAGCATATGTTTTCAATATGCAGACCTATTCTGGGGTACTTTTTGTTTTCAGTATGAAGCCATAAATATTTTGGAACGGTAAGTTTGTCTCCAGCTTTTCCATTTATACTATCACTCTGCATTTTCAATTTTGCTAAATTTCACTCAGCTGATTGATACTTTTATATACTTAATACAGATTTGTTTTTAAAGAACAAATGTAGGATCATAAAGCTTTTTTTAGTAAGCATTGCACTTTTCTGGAATAAACAGAGCTATAGGTTTAATTGAAGAGAAAAATGTCATGTTATTTCCTCTCAGCTGTTTTCTAGAGTGAAAAAGATTTTCATGGTAAAGCTCAGCATAGTATTAGCCTTTGGCAGTGAACTAGGGAGATGAGGCTGTCAGTTCAAAGAAATATATGAACTTGAAAAAATGGATTGTTGATGTTATTATCTGCAGGTTAGTTTACTGGCTCCTGGGTTCTTAACTCCCTGTAGAAACACAGAAATTAACAATGACAGCCTCAGGCAGACCCAGGTAGCACTGCTTCCCCACCTCACCTTTGCTTCCCCACTTGCCATGGTGTCTGCAGGGGAAGTAGTGAGAATTCTTCAACCAAACCCAAGATAAAGCATCCAGAGCGTGACATTCTAATTCCTGCTCTGCCCCTGGCTTGCCATCGAGCTTATATAAGGCGCTTATCTGGTCTTTGCGTAAAGCAACCTGCAAAGTGAAAAGCATATTTTGATCCCAACTCTCTAGGATGCTGCGATGGTTAACTAGTAAATTATCTTGAAGCTGAGAAGAAACATAGCTATGCTTACAGATCTCAGTTTATTCAAATAAACTCTTTAAATTCCTAGCTATCATGACATCCCTATGCCCAATTACCCTGCAAAAATGAGGAGGAAATAATTTAAGGAGGAAAGGGTACCAATAACTAGAACCACATGTTAATTTTCTAGATCAACAAATCCCTACTGGAACTTAACACAGAAAAGATTATCTCATCTATGGATAAGCTTTCATTCTTTGATCAGATTTAACAGTTTTTTTTATTTTTATAAAATTTACCACACTAACATTTACATTATTTTGTGGTTCTTCCATCATCAGTTCTGTTTGTTTGTTTTTTGTTTTTTTTTTGCTGTAGTTACTTAAGTTTGAACGAGGAAGCAAATCAACTGCATGTATCTCTGTAACCTTATCTTCAATAGCCTTCTTTTCTTCCACAGTAGCCACCCCATTAGTGGTTATACTGATACAGATTTTTAACCAGCAAATTTGGAAAACTCAGCAGTGGCCACAGGACTGGAAAAGGTCAGTTTTCATTCCAATCCCAAAGAAAGGCAATGCCAAAGAATGCTCAAACTACCACACAATTGTACTCATCTCAAACGCTAGTAAAGTAATGCTCAAAATTCTCCAAGCCAGGCTTCAGCAAAACATGAACCGTGAAATTCCCGATGTTCAAGCTGGTTTTAGAAAAGGCAGAGGAACCAGAGATCAAATTGCCAGCATCCGCTGGATCATGGAAAAAGCAAGAGAGTTCCAGAAAAACATCTATTTCTGCTTTATTGACTATGCAAAAGCCTTTGACTGTGTGGATCACAATAAACTGTGGAAAATTCTGAAAGAGATGGGAATACCAGACTACTTGAGCTGCCTCTTGAGAAACCTATATGCAGGTCAGGAAGCAACAGTTAGAACTGGACATGGAACAACAGACTGGTTCCAAATAGGAAAAGGAGTACGTCAAGGCTGCATATTGTCACCCTGCTTATTTAATTTCTATGCAGAGTACATCATGAGAAACGCTGGGCTGGAGGAAGCACAAGCTGGAATCCAGATTGTCGGGAGAAATATCAATAACCTCAGATATGCAGATGACACCACCCTTATGGCAGAAAGTGAAGAGGAACTCAAAAGCCGATGAAAGTGAAAGAGGAGAGTGAAAAAGTTGGCTTAAAGCTCAACATTCAGAAAACGAAGATCATGGCATCTGGTCCCATCACTTCATGGGAAATAGATGGGGAAACAGTGGAAACAGTGTCAGACTTTATTTTGGGGGACTCCAAAATCACTGCAGATGTTGATTGCAACCATGAAATTAAAAGACGCTTACTCCTTGGAAGGAAAGTTATGACCAACCTACATAGCATATTCAAAAGCAGAGATATTACTTTGCCAACAAAGTTCTGTCTAGTCAAGGCTATGGTTTTTCCAGTGGTCATGTATGGATGTGAAGGTTGGACTGTGAAGAAAGCTGAGCGCCGAAGAACTGATGCTTTTGAACTGTGGTGTTGGAGAAGAGTCTTGAGAGTCCCTTGGACTGCAAGGAGATTCAACCAGTCCATCCTAAAGGAGATCAGTCCTGGGTGTTCATTGAAAGGGCTGATGCTAAAGCTGAAACTCCAGTACTTTGGCCACCTCATGCGAAGAGTTGACTCACTGGAAAAGACTCTGATGCTGGGAGGGATTGGGGGCAGGAGAAGGAGGGGACGCAGAAGATGAGATGGCTAGATGGCATCACCGACTCAATGGACATGAGTCTGAGGGAACTCCGAGAGTTGGTGATGGACAAGGAGGCCTGGCGTGCTGCGATTCATGGGGTCGCAGAGTCGGACACAACTGAGCGACTAAACTGAACTGAACTGTCCTTAAAAAAAGGTCAGATACTATGGAGAATGTATCTTCTCCCACATTTTTGTCCTAAGTTGTAGTTGTTCAGTCATTAAGTCATGTCCGACTCTTTGTGATCCCCACAGGACTGTAGCCCACTAGGCTTCTCTGTCCATGGGATTTCCCAGGCAAGAATGCAGGAGTGGGTTGCCATTTCCTTCTCCAATTTGTCCTACAGTTTCTTATAATATAGTCTTCTTTAAGTCATATGATTGAAAAAAAACAACAAATACTGAAAAAGAATTACATTACATAAACCCAAAACCCAAATGCTATACTTTTATTGACAGGCAGCATAGCATTTGGGGAAAGCCCTCAATTTCTTCCTCTGAAATTGGGGATAATAAGGGTAGTTATTACAAAGACTCAATAGACCTAATCTTTTAAAATGATTATGATAGCATCTGACACATAATAAGCAATCAATAGATGTCATCAATTACTATTATTCTATTACAAAGATATATAAATCCTGATCATACTGAAGTTCTGAATATCTAACAAATGAAATCCAATGTTTTAGACAATTTCAAATACTATAGAAAACTAATAACCTGATAATATTTCTAAAGTTCTTGATTTAAAGATGGGAAAAAAATTACAAAATCAGCCAATAATTAGATTATTTTGTTCAATGTTATTTTTAGCAGATATCATTATATAATAGAGGTATGATGACCTCAAACACATTATTCTTACTTATTGGGAGTTTTTACCTGGGTTTGGCTACCACTGTGCCTAGTATATAATTAACACATACTACAGGCTACCTAATATTACTTATATTGCTCCTAATATTTAAACATATATCTAAACTTCCTTGTAATGCTAGCTAAGTGCTAAATACATATTCTAGATAAGTGGGCAAGATGACTTCTAGACACTTTTTCAAGGAAGACTTTGTGGCAGAACTAAATCTGAGCTCCACCTAAACTAATAGGTAGAAAGGATTTTGTACATTTTGCTGTGCTATGCTATACTATGCTGTAACATATTGTATATATTTATATATAACTGGCATACATACTACAGTGAAGTAATCCATACAACAATTATTTCAAGTCCTGTTCCCACACTTACTACTACATATATTTTTAAATTAAGAAAAATATATATAAAAATTAAAGATATAATGACAGACTCAAATTCTCAGGAGTGAGAAAAAGTCCAAAGAAACAGTGAGCTAATAAATGGATTTTATATGAATCCTACTAAGAAAAAAAAAAATCTAGCATGCAGCAAAACCCCAACAAAGACAACTCAACTGGTAATAGGAGCTAGGTACTTTCTGCCACCCACTCTGTGTGTTCTTGTCTTAGTCTCCTGTGCTTTCACTTAAGGAAACGGAAAGAGCTACTCAAACCCTCTGACTCATCACTCCCAAAACCCAAATCTTCATTCCTGCCATCCCTGGATACCATCTCCTTGAAATGTGTACTAGCCTTACTCTGTCTTGACACTGCTCCAGTGAAAATGAATTTCCTATTCCATACACTACCTAATACAACTTCTACCATCCTTACCATGATATTTACATGATTAAAGTTTTTGTACACTTACTATATTGAAAGTGTTGAAGATGCATATAAATAAGAACAATAAAGTGTTTTTAAGAAAGAGCCATGGGAAGAACATGCCCACTCACAGACAGCATCTTAAAGTTCTCGATGACACCAGAACACAGACCTGAGGGGACCGTGGACCCACCCAGGTATTTTTCTGGAGTGGGAAGGGAATGAGCTCCAAAGAAATATATGAAATAGCTTTCACCCTCAACCACCTTTCTATTTGGGACAAAAGACTTTCACAGACTTCACAGAGCACAGAGCAAGATAAATGATAAGTGCTACATTTCTGAATTTCTAGAAGGTACAGCAGCCTTGTTTGGCTCTGGATCCCCAGTGTGTAGTAGTGCTCGATGGTTGAAACACAGTGGCTCATCAATAAATGTTTGCTGAATGGATGAGTAAACAAGTAATAGAAGTGAGTGACAGAAATGTTTCCTTGCAGCTACTCATTTCATCAAGGCTTCTTGAATCTCTACACAGATCCTTCAGGAATGCAGGGATGGATAAAAAATGAACTCTACCTTCAGAACTTTATACTTGGTGATCCTAACCTCTAAATGAAGTAAAACTTTGCAGGGCCACAAAATTTTTATTTTGCAAAAAAAACAGAGGAACAAAAAACAAAAGACATCATTTAAGAAAGTAAGACTAGCATGTCTCGGGGAAGATGGGGAAAGAGTCTAACAGAATTGAAACATATTACATAGAAGTCCTATAAATGCCAATTAAATGCTAATACAGTTATATAAAGTGAGATGGAAAATATGCAAAAATACTACCAGTAATAAAGACAGATAAATACAGTGTGTTTAAAAAAGATGACGGGTCAACTCTGTAGGGGACAAACATGTTTATCTACATAAAAATTAGAATTTTCCACTTCAGAATGCCAGACTACATAGCTGCATTTCTCTTCTCCTTTTGAGGTCTTGCGAAAATAACAATAAGAGCATAACAAAGTTACAGCCCATCAACAACAAAGATAAATGGTGGAAGCCAACAGTGAACGGGGTCTATCCAAAACATTCTATAATAATGACAGTACATAGTGAAGGAAGCAGAAGGGTCCCACAGCTGTGGAGAGCGGCCACCTGCTCATCAGGATTTCAGAGCGATCGGCCCATCGCATGGTCTCACAGAGCCTGACAGTAAGAAACTGAGCAGAAGGAGATGGCTTAAAGGTCTTACATGAAATTTTTAACCCATACACCCTTCTAGCTATTGCACACAGGGTGCCAACAGCCAAACATGTACACTCCAGAGAAAATTTAAAAGGTAATAATACTATACTAGAATGAACTACCTGCCAAAGAACTAGTCCAGCTAACAAAAGTGTTGAGCTCAGAGTAAGGCCCTTAGCATTCTGGCGTTTGGGTTCTAGAATTAAAACCAGCTCCCCTTCTGTTCTCCTTAGAAAAAAGCCTTACATCACACGACCTCTGTTCATGTACCCAGAACTATGTTAGGCTTTCTATGTACATAAATCATCCCTTGATGTAGACAAAAATTAACCCTGCTGTTTCAAACATCACTGATAGGCTGGGACCTCTCAAACCTATTAATATATTCCAATACCAGTTTTATGATATTTTCAAATCCCCAAAACAAATATTATATGCTGAAAAAGAATTAAATTATATAAACACAAAATCCAAATGCTGTATTTTTATTGACCGATAGCACAGTATCTGAGGAAGGCCCTCAATTTCTTCCTCTGAATACGTCTCTTCCTGGCTTACAGACAGCCACCTTCTTGCTAAACCCGCAAATGGCAAATAGAGAGATCTCTGATGTTTCTCTCTCTTCTTATCATAATACCAGACTTATCAGATTAGGATCCTGCCTTCATGACCTCACTTAACCTAAATTACCTCCTTAAAGGCTCTATCCTCACACTGGGGATTAAGGCTTCAATACATGAATGTGAGGGAAAGTAGGAGACACAATTCAGTCCATAACAGGCAGTAAATAATTTTTTAATCCATGCAAGAAATATTGCAAAAGCTAAAAGATGATATAAATCTTAAAACTTTAAGAATTCAGTGAATACTAGGAAGTTAATTTTTTTTAGTTTCACACATCATGGTAAAATTTAAGAACAGAGTAAGCAGTATATGTGCATCCATAAGGCATTAAACAGGGGAAAAAGATGTCTACAAAGAAACAAGAATTATACTTGCATTAAACTTTTAATAAGCATCACGAGGTCTTAGCAGACAATGGAGATGCAAAATCAGTTTCAACCTAATGTTCTCTCACCAGCTTTAATTATTAACAATGTAGGTAAAATGCAGTTTCACTTTCAAGCATACAAGGACATTTAAACTTTACATTCCACATACCTTCCTTATGAAGTTAAGAAAGGATTGCTAAGTCGCTTCAGTTGTGTCCAACTCTGTGCAACCCCATAGATGGCAGCCCACCAGGCTCCCCCGTCCCTGGGATTCCCCAGGCAAGAACACTGGAGTGGGTTGTCATTTCCTTCTTCAATGCATGAAAGGGAAAAGTGAAAGTGAAGTCACTCAGTCGTGTCTGACTCTTCGCAACCCCATGGACTGCAGCCTACCAGGCTCCTCTGCCCATGGGATTTTCCAGGCAAGAGTACTGGAGTGGGGTGCCATTGCCTTCTCTGAAGAAAGGATACCGTCCAGCATAATGAGGAGCAAAAACCAAACAGCATCAGGAACAGTAGGATCAGAAATAAAAAGACAAGGGTTCCACAGAGTGAAATAAATCAACTCAATAAATTAGTCCAAGATAAACACAAAAGAGGAAACTCTAGAAGGGAGTCATTTAACTTCATATTTGTTTGCAATATTATAACTTTATGGGTCTTGTTCTCTGCAGAACAAAATACTGTGTCATGAATGTATGTTGTCTCCTATACAGCAATTTATTTTGTTAATTTTCCTCTAGAATTTCTAATTATCATGCTTTAAAATTTCATTAAGATGAAGCACTACTTAAAGTCCAAACATATAAGAGACTAGGGAAAAATATGTGCAAAAATTATGACAAAGAGTTTATACATAAAACATAATTTTACATGTAAATTACAAGTAATTCAATACCAAAAAAAAAAAAAGCAAAATATAGTAAGCAATTCATGGAAGAGGAAATGCCAACAAACATTTGAAAAGTTGCTCCTTTTCATTTATAGCCTAAGTGCAAATCAAGCTACCTATGAAGTATCATTTTCATATTAGCAAATGGGTAAATATTTACTCAATACAATCCTGATCCAAGCCTGAACTGTTACAAGCATTCAGCAAAGTAATCCACCAGTGTCTATCAATAACGAAATGCACAGACCCGTAATTCCCCTTTTGAACTCAATTCAATAAAAGCATTTTATTGAATGAAATCAATTCAATATAAAAGCATTAGTATATAAGAATATATATTACATATAGAAGTATCTACTGCAGTATTGTTTACAGTAACCAAAAAAAATCCTCAACAGTGATATTAAATTTTGAAAAAGCAAATTTTTTTAAAAAAATTTCAAAAACATAGGTGAAATTAGACCTTATTCTTAAAGAAAAAGAAAATCATATGTACAGGCATATATGTGCAGGCAGGAATCCCTCAGAAGAAATGGAGTGGCCATCATGGTCAACAAAAGAGTCCGAAATGCAGTACTTGGATGCAATCTCAAAAGCGACAGAATGATCTCTGTTCGTTTCCAAGGCAAACCATTCAATATCACAGTAATCCAAGTCTATGCCCCAACCAGTAACGCTGAAGAAGCTAAAGTTGAACGGTTCTATGAAGACCTACAAGACCTTTTAGAACTAACACCCAAAAAAGATGTCCTTTTCATTATAGGGGACTGGAATGCAAAAGTAGGAAGTCAAGAAACACCTGGAGTAACAGGAAAATTTGGCCTTGGAATACGGAATGAAGCAGGGCAAAGACTAAGCCAGAGTTTTGTCAAGAAAATGCACTGGTCATAACGAACACCCTCTTCCAACAACACAAGAGAAGACTCTATACATGGACATCACCAGATGGTCAACATCGAAATCAGATTGATTATATTCTTTGCAGCCAAGATGGAGAAGCTCTATACAGTCAGCAAAAACAAGACCAGGAGCTGACTGTGGCTCAGACCATGAACTCCTTATTGCCAAATTCAGACTTAAATTGAAGAAAGTAGGGAAAACCACTAGACCATTCAGGTATGACCTAAATCAAATCCTTTATGATTATACAGTAGAAGTGAGAAATAGATTTAAGGGCCTAGATCTGATAGATAGAGTGCCTGATGAACTATGAAATGAGGTTCGTGACATTGTACAGAAGACAGGGATCAAGACCATCCCCATGGAAAACAAATGCAAAAAAGCAAAATGGCTATCTGGGGAGGCCTTACAAATAGCTGTGAAAAGAAGAGAAGCGAAAAGCAAAGGAGAAAAGGAAAGATATAAACATCTGAATGCAGAGTTCCAAAGAATAGCAAGAAGAGATTAGAAAGCGTTCTTCAGCAATCAATGCAAAGAAACAGAGGAAAACAACAGAATGGGAAAGACTAGGGATCTCTTGAAGAAAGTCAGAGATACCAAAGGAACATTTCATGCAAAGATGAGCTCGATAAAGGACAGAAATGGTAAGGACCTAATAGAAGCAGAAGATATTAAGAAGAGATGGCAAGAATACACAGAAGAACTGTACAAAAAGATCTTCACCACCCAGATAATCACGATGGTGTGATCACTGACCTAGAGCCAGACATCCTGGAATGTGAAGTCAAGTGGGCCTTAGAAGGCATCACTATGAACAAAGCTAGTGGAGGTGATGGAATTCCAGTTGAGCTATTCCAAATCCTGAAAGATGATGCTGTGAAAGTGCTACACTCAATATGCCAGCAAATTTGGAAAAGTCAGCAGTGGCCACAGGACTGGAAAAGGTCAGTTTTCATTCCAATCCCAAAGAAAGGCAATGCCAAAGAATGCTCAAACTACTGCACAATTGCACTCATCTCACACGCTAGTAAAGTAATGCTCAAAATTCTCCAAGCCAGGCTTCAGCAATATGTGTACCGTGAACTTCCAGATGTTCAAGCTGGTTTTAGAAAAGGCAAAGGAATCAGAGATCAAATTGCCAACATCCGCTGGCTCATTGAAAAAGCAAGAGAGTTCCAGAAAAACATCTATTTCTGCATTATTGACTATGCCAAAGCCTTTGACTGTGTGGATCACAATAAACTGTGGAAAATTCTGAAAGAGATGGGAATACCAGACCACCTGATCTGCCTCCTGAGAAATTTGTATGCAGGTCAGGAAGCAACAGTTAGAACTGGACATGGAACAACAGACTGGTTCCAAATAGGAAAAGGAGTTCGTCAAGGCTGTACATTGTCACCCTCTTTATTTAACTTATATGCAGAGTACATCATGAGAAATGTTGGACTGGAAGAAACGCAATCTGGAATCAAGATTGCCGGGAGAAATATCAATAACCTCAGATATGCAGATGATACCACCCTTATGGCAGAAAGTGAAGAGGAACTCAAAAGCCTCTTGATGAAAGTGAAAGAGGAGAGTGAAAAAGTTGGCTTAAAGCTCAACATTCAGAAAACGAATATCATGGCATCTGGTCCCATCACTTCATGGGAAATATGGGGAACAGTGGAAACAGTCTCAGACTTTATTTTTATTGGCTCCAAAATCACTACAGATGGTGACTGCAGCCATGAAATTAAAAGACGCTTACTCATTGGAAGCAAAGTTATGACCAACCTAGATAACATATTGAAAAGCAGAGACATTATTTTGTCAACAAATGTTCGTCTAGTCAAGGCTATGGGTTTTCCTGTGGTCATGTATGGATGTGAGAGTTGGACTGTGAAGAAGGCTGAGTGCCGAATAATTGATGCTTTTGAAGTGTGGTATTGGAGAAGACTCTTGAGAGTCCCTTGGACTGCAAGGAGATCCAACCAGTCCATTCTGAAGGAGATCAGCCCTGGGATTTCTTTGGAAGGAATGATGCTAAAGCTGAAACTCCAGAACTTTGGCCACCTCATGTGAAGAGTTGACTCATTGGAAAAGACTCTGATGCTGGGAGGGATTGGGGGCAAGAGGAGAAGGAGACGACAGAGGATGAGATGGCTGGATGGCATCACTGACTCGATGGACGTGAGTCTGGGTGAACTCCGGGAGTTGGTGAGGGAAAGGGAGGCCTGGCGTGCTGCGATTCATGGGGTCGCAGAGAGTCGGACACGACTGAGTGACTGATCTGATCTGATCTATGTATTAATAACAGAAAAAATATGAACATATACACACAAGATCATTAGCAATAATAACCTAAGGGGGTGGGGTTGGGAGGAGTGTAGCAAAAAGTTTTTATATACCTCTATAGTTTTTTCTGATTACGAGAAACATGTGAATATTTTCTTAATTTAAATTTCAAACAAAATAAGGAGGACAGGTTCAATGAAATTTTTTTTAAAAACACAGAAACAAAGAACAAAAAAGAATCAATTATGGACTTAAATAGTACCACAAAAACAGGGGGAAAAATACCACAATGAATCGTTTGCTCTTTAGAAGAAATCATGGACAACATGAAATCAATAAAACCAGACATCCAAGATGAAAGAGAGTCATTTCCTAGGTAGGTTGATAAGTCTCAGTTCAGTTCAGTCCAGTTCAGTCGCTCAGTCGTGTCCGACGCCTTGCGACCCTGTGAATCGCAGCACGCCAGGCATCCCTGTCCATCACCATCTCCCGGAGTTCACTCAAACTCAGGTCCATCCAGTCAGTGATACCAGCCAGCCATCTCATCCTCTGTCATCCCCTTCTCCTCCTGCCCCCAATCCCTCCCAGCATCAGGGTCTTTTCCAATGAGTCAACTCTTCGCATGAAGTGGCCAAAGTACTGGAGTTTCAGCTTTAGCATCATTCCTTCCAAAGAACACCCAGGGCTGATCTCCTTTAGAATGGACTGGTGGGATCTCCTTGCAGTCCAAGGGACTCTCAAGAGTTTTCTCCAACACCACAGTTCAAAAGCATCAATTCTTCTGTACTCAGCTTTCTTCACAGTCCAACTTTTATACCCATACATGACCACTGGACAAACCAGAGCCTTGACTAGATGGACCTTTGTTGGCAAAGTAATGTCTCTGCTTTTCAATATGCTATCTAGGTTGGTCATAACTTTCCTTCCAAGGAGTAAGCGTCTTTTAATTTCATGGCTGCAATCACCATCTACAGTAATTTTGGAGCCCCCAAAAATAAAGTCTGACACTGTTTCCACTGTTTCCCCATCTATTTCCCATGAAGTGATGGGACCAGATGCCATGATCTTCGTTTTCTGAATGTTGAGCTTTAAGCCAACTTTTTCACTCTCCTCTTTCACTTTCATCAACAGGCTTTTTAGTTCCCCTTCACTTTCTGCCAGAAGGGTGGTGTCATCTGCATATCTGAGGTTATTGATATTTCTCCCAGCAATCTTGATTCCAGCTTGTGCTTCTTCCAGCCCAGCGTTTCTCATGATGTACTCTGCATAGAAGTTAAATAAGCAGGGTGACAATATACAGTCTTGACGTACTCCTTTTCCTATTTGGAACCAGTCTGCTGTTCCATGTCCAGTTCTAACTGTTGCTTCCTGACCTGCATATAGGTTTCTCAAGAGACAGGTCAGGTGGTCTGGTATTCCCATCTCTTTCAGAATTTTCCACAGTTTATTGTGATCCACACAAAGGCTTTGGCATAGTCAATAAAGCAGAAATAGACATTCTTCTGGAACTCTCTTGCTTTTTCGATGATCCAGCAGATGTTGGCAATTTGATCTCTGGTTCCTCTGCCTTTTCTAAAAGCAGGTTGAACATCTGGAAGTTCACAGTTCACATATTGCTGAACCCTGGCTTGGAGAATTTTGAGCATTACTTTACTAGCGTGTGAGATGAGTCCAATTGTGCAGTAGTTTGAGCATTCTTTGGCATTGCCTTTCTTTGGGATTGGAATGAAAACTGACCTTTTCCAGTCCTGTGGCCACTGCTGAGTTTTCCAAATTTGCTGATAAATCTAGGGGTCCCCAAGGAGAGAGGAGTCTGGAATTCTCAAGGAGTAAGAAAGGACAAACTTTTTCTCTCTACATTCCTTAGGATTATATAACAATATTGTATCCCGCCTGAGGACAGTCTCTGGATTAAACCTCTGGCTAATCCTGTTATCTTAAAATGTGAATTATGGGAGTAGGTCTGGTAAGGTCTTTACAACCTCCAGACATTCTTTGGATTCATTGGAGAGTATGTAACTCCATTGCTAACACTAGCAAGGGAGTACTCTTTCTGATGTCTATGTCAGAAGCTTTCTTTATCTCCTTTATACTTTAATAAAACTTTATTACACAATAGCTCTGAGCAATCAAGCCTCGTCTCTGGCCCTGGATTGAATTCTTTTCCTCTGGAGGCCAGAATCCCGGTGTCTTTGCATGGTTCAACAATAACCTTTCAAAAGGATAAGACAACAGAATAAAGTGAAGGGTGAATTGAAAAGCAAAAAAGACAAAGTGGAGATCAAAACATCACTATCATAAAAATAATAAATACATGTGAAACGGCACAGACAGAATATATGAGGCCATACTGAAATAAAGGCCAAATGAGCAGAGAGACGAAAGACAAAGAGATTACAAATTTCTTAGAAGAAAGTTAATAGATATATCAGACAAATAATGCTGATCCAGGAAAGGAAAATAAACTGTACTTTATTTCATGGGAATCTTGTATTCTGTCCTATAACTGGAAGAAAGAGAAAAGGTTCATTTATATATTGAAGAAAATGTCCATGAGATGCAAGAGGAAAAAAATGAATTTGTAGATTAAAGAAGTATACAGAGCTCGGGAAATTTAAAAAAATAAAAAGAGGCATCAAAACTGAGACATATAGTGGAAATTTTCTTGGACTTTATAAATTAAAAATCAGTCCAAGAAGAATATACTCAAAAAAAGCAAAAAAGATGGAGGGATGGGAGAGGAGGTGTGGGAAGGGAGTAAATCAGGTGGGAATACTCCTTGTATAGCTGAGGAAAAAGTTTCAATGGAAGAACATAAGAGTGATGATTTCCACTATTCCACTCTCTACTATCTCTCCTTCAAAACTTGACCTGAGGGCAGGGACTTTCAAAGTTTATCACATTTCCCCCCAAAATTTAGTTGGGTGACATATAGGCATTTTTACTTTAACTGTGAATAAAGTTTTAAATCATTAAAAAAGAAAGATCAGTTCAGTTCAGTCACTCAGTCATTTTCAACTCTTTGCAGCCCATGGACTGTAGCATGACATGCTGCCCTGTCCATCACCAGCTCCCGGAGCTTACTGAAACTCATGCTCATCAAGTTGGTGATGCCATCCAAACATCTCATCATCTGCCATCCCCTTCTCCTGCCTTCAGTCTTTCCCAGCATCAGGGTCTTTGCCAATTAGTCAGTTCTTCACAACAGGTGGACAAAGTATTGGAGTTTCAGCTTCAGTATCAGTCCTTCCAAAGAATATTCAGGATTGATTTCCTTTGGGATTGACTGCTTTGATCTCCTTGCAGTCCAAAAGACTCTCAAGAGTCTTCTTCAACACCACAGTTGAAAACCACCAATCCTTCAGTGCTCAGATTTCTTTATAGTCCAACTCTTACATCCATATATGACTACTGGAAAACCATAGCTTTGACTAGACAGAACTTTGTCAGCAAAGTAATGTCTCTGCTTTTTAATATGCTGTCTAGGTTGGAGAAGGAAATAGCAGCCCACTCCAGTGTTCTTTCCTGGAGAATCCCAGGGATGGTGGAGCCTGGTGGGCTGCCGTCTATGGGGTCGCACAGAGTTGGACACGACTGAAACAACTTAGCAGCAGCAGCAGGTTGATCAAAGCTTTTCTTCCAAGGAGCAAGCATCTTTTAATTTCATGGCTTCAGTCACCACAGGCATTGATTTTGGAGCCCCCCAAAATAAAGTTTTCTCAGTTCAGTCACTGTTTCTACTGTTTCCCCATCTATTTGCCATGAAGTGATGGGACCAGATACCATGATCTTCATTTTTTGAATGTTGAGTTTTGAGTCAACTTTTGCACTCTCCTCTTTCACTTTCATCAAGAGGTTTTTTAGTTCTTCGTTTTCTGCAAGGGTGGTGTCATCTGCATATCTGACGTTATTGATATTTCTCCCGGCAATCTGGATTTCGGCTTGTGCTTTATCTAGCCTGGCATTTTGCATGATTACTCTGCATAGAAGCTAAATAAGCAGGGTGACAACATACAGCCTTGACGTACTCCTTTCCCAATTTGGAACTAGTCTGTTGTTCCATGTCCAGTTCTAACTGCTGCTTCTTGACATACATACAGATTTCTCAGGAGGTCTGGTATTCCCATCTCTTTCAGAATTTTCCACAGTTTGTTTGGATCCACACAGTCAAAGACTTGGCATAGTCAATAAAGCAGAAGTAGATGTTTTTCTGGAACTCTTACTTTTTCAATGATCCAACGGATGTTGGCAATTTGATCTCTGGTTCCTCTGCTTTCTCTAAATCCAGCTTGAATATCTGGAAGTTCATATTTCACGTACTGTTGAAGCCTCACATTGAGAATTTTGAGCATCACTTTGCTTGCATGTGAGATGAGTGCAAATGTATGGTGAATATTCTTTGACTTTCCCTTTCTTTGGGATTGGAATGAAAACTGACCTTTTCCAGTCCTGTGGCCACTGATGAGTTTTCCAAATGTGCTGGCATATTGAGTGCAGCACTTTTACAGCATCATCTTTTAGGATTTGAAATAGTTCAGCTGGTATTCCATCACCTCCACTAGAGTTGTTCATAGTGATGCTTCCTAAAGCCCACTTGACTTCGCATTCAAGGATGTCTGACTCTTAGGTGAGTGATCACACACCATCATGGTTATCTGGGTCAATTAGATCTTTTTGTACAGCTCTTCTATGTATCCTGCCACCTCTTCTTAATATCTTCTGCTTCTGTTAGGTCCATACCATTTCTGTCCTTTATTGAGCCCGTCTTTGCATGAAATGTTCCCTTGGTATCTCTAATTTTCTTGAGATCTCTAGTCTTTCCCATTCTGTTGTTTTCCTCTATTTCTTTGCATTGATCACTGAGGAAGGTTTTCTTATCTCTCTGTGGTGTTCTTGGAACTCTGCCTTCAAATGGATATATCTTTCCTTTTCTCCTTTGCGTTTCACTTCTCTTCTTTTCTTAGCTATTTGTAAAGCCTCCTCAGACAGCCATTTTGCCCTTTTGCTTTTCTTTTTTTGGGGGATGATTTTGATCACTGCTTCCTGTATAATTCTATGAATCTCTGTCCATAGTTCTTCAGGCACTCTATCAGAACTAATCCCTTGAAACTATTCATCACTTCCACTATAAAATCATAAGGGGTTTGATTTAGGTCGTACCTGAACAGTCTAGTGGTTTTCCCTACTTTCTTCAATTTAAGTCTGAATTTTGCAATAAGGAGTTCATAATCTGATCCATAGTCAACTCCCGGTCTTGTTTTTGCTGACTGTATAGAGCTTCTCCATCTTCTGCTGCAAAGAATATAATCAATCTGATTTCAGTATTCACCATCTGGTGATGTCCATGTGTAGAGTCATTTTTTGTGTTGTTGGAAGAGGGTCTTTGCTATGACCAATGTGTTCTCTTGGCAAAACTCTGTTAGCCTTTGCCCTGCTTCATTTTGTACTCCAAGGCCAAATTTGCCTGTTTTCAAGGTATCCTTGACGTCCAACTTTTGCATTCCCATTCCTTATGATGAAAAGGACATCTTTTTTTGGTGTTAGTTCTAGAAGGTCTTCTATATCTTCATAGAAAAATAAAGATAATGGGAAAATATCAGACAACAAGAAGTTAGCAGAGAAAGTATTCAATATTTCAGATACTTGAGTCTGAAATCACATCATGCAGATAGCCAACACTAATCCTTCTAAAAAAAAAAAGTTAATTTTTTTCTTTATTCTATCATGCCCTTCCCTCTCTATCTACTTTTTGAGACCAAAAGCAGAAATTTGGTCAAAAGTTGCAAAGGCATTACAACTGTTATCAAGAAGCACACTGAAAGTTTCCAAATATAAACAATTTCTACCCTCTGATCATTTCTACTGTTTTTCAGAAAAGACTGAAAATTCAATATCCTCTCAAAACAAATAAATGCAAAGAAACATTCTTTCTGGGTCCTAATTCTCTACTGAATTTTTGTATCACTTGACTTACCTAAATTTCTCATTCCTTATTTATGTTTAGCCTCACATATCACATGATGGCATAATTGAAAATAAATCCTATGCCACTTAACCTGTGGAGCACTGTTGCCAAGCTTAACCTGGTTGACACTGGAACTGGGGACCAAAAGGAGAGACGGGCCCAGATCATCTCTCAAAAGTCTAAGGAAGTTAAGTATGATATTTGGAAGAACAATTAAGTTGTAAAGAAGGCTGTCTTATTCTATGTGATAAATAACACTGTTAGAGGATTTAGTGCAAAGAAGGCAAAGAAGTTTCCATGACAAAGTTAGTCTATACTTTCACATGTTGTTTTAATTCTTTTGCTGTAATATGGTTTGTCAAGACAGTTTTCAAGTTCTGTGGTTTTATAGACTCAGAAGAATGTAAGTAGATAGATAAATAGATAAACACATACATAAATACACAGATAAATTTCTTTATTGTAATGCCATCAAGAGATTGGGCATAACTCAATCAAATTTTATCTTAGACATATTCTCTGGTTTGAATAATATGAATACTATAAATATATTTCAGTGAAATGAAAAGCTATTAAACATCATCAGCATACATTGAAAATCAACATCTTCTAACAAATAAGATGTATTTAAATTAGAACTTAAGCGAGTTAATATCAAGGAAGAAATAATGGAAACTCATTGATCTCAACAAACCTTGATTTTCTAGATCAAAGTGCAACTACTAAAGTGCATTGAAACTAATTCCAGGTCATGTCTTGATCCTATAAAAATTTGTCATCTGTGATATTGGATTTTGCATCTGACTCTCAAAGGTCAGAAGAACAGCAGGAGCACTGCAGCTCCAGTTTATCCATAAATCATTTTGTATTCATGGAGGTACTGCTTTATTGCTAGGAGAACTGCCTAGAAACCAGATTGAAAATGTCTATGAATTGAGTAGTTTCCAGGTGGGCAGTGTTCTATACAGTGACCACATATTTCAAAACTTTGGGGGAAAAGTGTGTATGTGTGTGTGTAAGATACTTTGAAAAGTTCTGCATTTTTATAGAAGCAGAACTGCTATCACTAGCCATGGTGATACTATTTTTCTTGTTACCTACTCCCTAAAAATTCTATACAGTTCAAATACTTCCTGATATGGTGTTATAGTACTATTTTTTTGCTTCCACAAAGTATATTAAAACACACACACACACAGAGAACTTAGGAATTTGCAATCATTATTATGGCCATAACTAGACTCTGTCACTAACAATAACAGCATTTTATTCATAATTTCAATGTCAAGATTCCTATTCCTTGAACATCATCTTGTGTCTAAGTCACTTCCTTTGGCATTCTGATTCAAACAACCCTTAGATCCCAGCAGAATCTCCAATCCATTATCACCACCACCTTCTACTTTTGAACACCCCCTACATCTGACTTCTCTCTCTATGCTATTGAAATTCTATACTGCTTCAGTCCAACTCTCTGCCTACTCTCTCACCTAAACCTGAGCAAGTGAATCTAGATGAAGGAAAATCCAAAATCAGGTCAGCTGGTCTTCCTTACTTTACACTCATGACCATAAGTGAAAGTCGCTCAGTCATGTCCAACTCTTTGTGACCCCATGAACTATACAACACATGGAATTCTCCAGGCCAGAACACTGGAGTGGGTAGCCTTTCCCTTCTCCAGGGGATCTTCCCAACTCAGGGATCAAGTCCAGGTCTCCCGCATTGCAGGCGGATTCTTTACCAGCTGAGCTTCAAGGGAAGCTCAAGAATACTGGAGTGGATAACCTATTCCTTCTCCAGGGATCTTCACGATCCAGGAATTGAACCGGGGTCTCCTGCATTGCAGGCGGATTCTTTACCAACTGAGCTACTAGGGACCATGAACCAAGCCTTAATACTTTCTGGAAATCATAGCATACTTTCTCTAATCCATCCACGGTTCTTTCTTAGATGAGTATTTCCCATTTCCTCCTCTCCGTCCTCAAGCCTTCAACCCTTCCTCTCATCTTCATTCTCAGCAGATAATCTGACTTGCTACTTTATTCAAAGAGTCAAACAAGAATTCCCACAGACCTCCACATTAAAATCAACCCTCCGACCAGCACCTTTAGTCATGTTGCCTCTCCTACTTTCACCAGAGATAAATTAGTCTATCTCTTTTATAAACATACGTATTTGACTTGTATACTATAACCCACCTCCTTTTAATATATTCAAGGATATCTCACTCAGGTGATTCTTCTCTTTGCTACATCATCAATTTTCTCCTTTCCACTGGATTACTTATATCAGTTTATGTTATATTAAGGCCTTCCTCAATGGCTCAGTGGGTGAAGAATTCACCTGCAATGCAGGAGACACAGTAGACTCAGGTTTGATCCCTGGGTAAGGAAGATCCCTGAAAGAGAAAATGGCAACCCACTCCAGTATTCTTGCCTGAAAAATCCCATGGACAGAGAAATCTGGCAGGCTACTATCCTAAGGGTCTCAAAGAGCTGGACACGACTAAACAACTAAATACAAAAACGTGTTCTATTAAGGCACCATCTTTAAAGAAAAAAAATTGGTATGATTATTTTCTCCAGAGAGCACAACATCTCTTTCTTTCTTTGTCAATGAAGTTCTCAAAAGAATTGCTTTTATATCAGGCCTCCAATTTTTCTCTTAAAGTCACTCTAAAAACTCAGGATACAGTCTTTGGTCTAATTCTCTTCTCTATCTGCAGTTCCTTCCTTAATGATTTCATCAGTCTTGTGTTTAGAAATCTCATCTACATGCAGCCAAGTCTTAAATATATTCTTTATACTTCTAGTCCAAATATCTCTCCCAAATCCAAGATTTATTTTTCCACTACTTAATCAAAGTCTCTCTTCTGAGGACTGAATGTTTGTGTCCCTCTAGAATTTATGTTTGAAACTCTAACTCCCAGCATGGCTGTATTTGGAGATGAGCCTCTAAAAAAGTAATTAAGGTTAAGTGATATCACAAAAGTGGGGCCTTGATCCAACAGGATTATTGTCCTACTAAGAAGAGACACCAGAGAACTCGCTCTCTTTCTCCACAAAGCACAGAGGAGAGGCCATGATGGGATGCAGCCAGAAGGAAGGCCAGTAAGACTTTTATCAGAAACCAAATTTGCCAGGACCTTGATAATGGATTTCTTCTAGTCCCCAGAACTGTGAGAAATAAATTTGTATATACACTGAGACTGTGAGATTTTATTATGACAGTTCAAACAATCTCCATTTAGATGTTTAAAGCACATTTCAAGCTTTTCTTGTCTCTTCTGCTCACAATCCAGGAGAATAGTTTTACACAATGGATATCTACTCAACTGTCTTCCCTGATTACCGTTCCTCAGGGGACTCTGTCACACCTGACTTTTCTCTCAAAGGCATTTTCTTATTTTTAAAAAATTTATATTTTTTAACAGCTTAGTTGAAGTATGATTGACAAATAAAAATCATATTTAAGGTATACAACAGGATATTTTGATACACATTTACACTGTAAAATAACTGCCACAAACAAGAAAATTAACACACTGATCATATCACACAGTCATCTTTTTTTGTGTGAGTGGTTAGAACTCTTAAGATTTACTCTCCTAGTATATTTCAAGTCTACAATACATTATTACTGTACATTATTGCACAATAGGTCTCCAGAATTTATTTATCCTCACCTCTGATGCTTCCCTCAGATTCACACAGTCTAAATTTCTTAATGGATTTAGTTTTAAGAAACTTAATTCCAGAAAGACTTTTTTTTTAACGTGGCTTTCCTTCCTACTGCATTGAATACTGAGTAAACTAAGGACCTCAATGAATACTGATGAAAAAGAAATTTTGCAATTATTTCCAAATTATTTCCTCCAGAGAATTCTGAGCTTCTCACTATTTATTGCCAGTGTCAGTATTATACTTAATATTCTGAAAAAGGAAGTATCACAGTACCAAAAAAAATCACGGTATGACTCCAAGAAGAGATCAAAGGTTTGTCTCAACAAGATACCTCCTCCAAGCTGTAACTGCCAAACTGAGAAACAAAACAGCACAACCCAGCAAACCTGCAGATACGAAGGATGCAAGGCAGGCAGACGTCACTGCCAGATTAGAGTAAGAACCAGAACAATCCATGCTCAGTGACAGAGGAACCAATGCAATAAGCAGTTCTTCCGGGGAACATCAGACTGCACAGTAACAAAAGACAGAACTCGGACCACACTGTTTTGCTTTTGAGGCTCTTCCCTTCTCCACAGAAGTTAAAGACATAACCAGTTTCTTATTGATTGGCAACAAGAAAATAACGCCTCCTTTCTACACACAGCCTTCATTTATTGCAACATATCAGCAATCCTATGGTAATTTCTATATAGTTCTTTTTTTAAGAAGAGATGTGCAAGAAGAAAGTAGGGAAAACCACTAGAGCATTCAGGTATGACTTAAATCAAATCCCTTACAGTAGAAGTGACAAATAGATTCAAGGGATTAGATCTGATAGACAGAGTGCCTGAAGAACTATGGACAGAGGTTGGTAGCACTATAGAAGAGGTAGTGATCAAAAGCATCCCCAAGAAACAGAAATGCAAAAAGGCAAAATGGTTGTCTGAGGAGGTTTTACAAATAGCTGAGAAAAGAAGAGAAGTGAAACGCAAAGGAGAAAAGGAAAGATATATCCATTTGAAGGCAGAGTTCCAAAGACTAGCAAGGAGAGATAAGATAGCCTTGCTAAGTGATCAATGCAAAGAAATAGAGGGAAAAAATAGGATGGGAAAGACTAGAGATCTCTTCAAGAAAATTAGAGATACCAAGGGAACATTTCATACAAAGATGGGGACAATAAAGGACATAAATGGTATGGACCTAACAGAAGCAGAAGATATTAAGAAGAGGTGGCAGGATACACATAAGAACTATACAGAAAAGATCTTAACATCCCAGATAACTACAATGGTACGATCACTCACCTAGAGTCAGACATCCTGGAATGCAAAGTCAAGTGGGCCTTAGGAAACATCACTACGAACAAAGTTAGTGGAGTTGATGGAATTCGAGTAGAGCTATTTCAAATCCTAAAAGATGATGCTTTGAAAGTGCTGCACTCAATATGCCAGCAAATTTGGAAAACTCAGCAGTGACCACAAGACTGGAAAAGGTGAGTTTTCATTCCAGTCCCAAAGAAAGGCAATGCCAAAGAATGTTCAAACTACTGCACAGTTGTGTTCATCTCACATGCTAGCTGGAGAAGGAAATAGCAACCCACTCCAGTGTTCTTGCCTGGAGAATCCCAGGGATGGGGGAGCCTGGTGGGCTGCCGTTTATAGGGTCGCACAGAGTCGGACACAACTGACGCGACTTAGCAGCAGCAGCAGCACATACTAGCAAAGTGATGCTCAAAATTCTCCATGTGAGGCTTCAACAGAAGTGAAACATGAACTTTCAGATGTTCAAGCTGGATTTAGAGAAAGCAGAGGAACCAGAGATCAAATTGCCAACATCCATTGGATCAGTGAAAGAGCAAGAGAGTTCCAGAAAAACATCTACTTCTGCTTTATTGACTATGCCAAAGGCTTTGACTGTGTGGATCCAAACAAACTGGACAATTCTTAAAGAGATGGGAGTACCAGACCACCTGACTTGCCTCCTGAGAAACCTATATATAGATCAATAAACAACAGTTAGACACAGACATGAAACAACGAACTGTTTCCAAATCCATTTCATACTGGAAAGGAGTATGAAAAGGTTATATATTGTCACCCTGCTTATTTAACTTACATGCAGAGTACATCATGCAAAATGCCTGTATGAAGCACAAGCTAGAATCAAGATTGCCAGGAGAAATATCAATAACCTCAGATATGGAGATGACACCTTCCTTATGGCAGAAAGCCAAGAGGAACTAAAGAGTCTCTTGATGAAAGTGAAAGAATAGAGTGAAAGGGCTGGCTTAAAACTCAACACTCAAAAACCTAATATCATGGCATCCAGTCCCATCACTTCATGACAAATAGATGGGAAAACAATGGAAACGGTACAGAGTTTCTTTTCTTTGGCTTTAAAATCAATGCAGATGGTGACTGCAGCCATGAAATTAAAAGACGCTTGCTCCTTGGAAGAAAAGCTATGACAAACCTAGGCAGAATATTAAAAAGCAGAAACATTACTTTGTCAATGAAGGTCCATATAGTCAAAGCTATGGTTTTTCCCATAGTCATATATAGATGTGAGAATTGGACCATAAAGAAGAGCACAGAAGAACTGATGTTTTCGAATTGTGGTGTTGGAGAAGACTCTTGAGAGTTCCTTGGATTGCAAAACCAATCCAACCAATCCTATAGGAAATCAATCCTGATATTCATTGGAAGGACTGATGCTGAAGCTGAAGCTCCAATACTGTGGCCACCTGATCCAAACAGCTGACTCAGTTGAAAAGGCCCTGATGCTGGTTAAGATTGAAGGCAGGAGGAGAATGGGATGACAGAGGATCAGATGGTTGAATGGCATCACTGACTCGACAGACATGAGTTTGAAAAAGCTTCGAGACATGGTGAAGGACAGCGAAGGCTGGTGTGCTGCAGTCCATGGGGTTGCAAAGACTTGGACACAACTGAATGACTAAACAACAACAAATGGTAATTTGTATATAGTTCTCTTTTTAAGAAGAGATGCCCACCTTAAAAAAAGAGAGAGAGAGAGAAGATATGTCCAAGTTCATCCCATACACCTGTGTCTCCACTCCTTCTCTGCAAATAGATTCATCAGTACCATTTTTCTAGATTCCATTCAGTTCAGTTCAGTTGCTCAGTCGTGTCCGACTCTTCGCGACCCCATGAATCGCAGCACACCAGGCCTCCCTGTTCATCACCAACTCTCGGAGTTCACCCAGCCTCGAGTCCATCAAGTCAGTGATGCCATCCAGCCATCTCATCCTCTGTCGTCCCCTTCTCCTCCTGCCCCCAATCCCTCCCAACATCAGAGACGTTTCCAATGAGAAAACTCTTCCCATGAGGTGGCCAAAGTACTGGAGTTTCAGCTTGAGCATCATTCCCTCCAAAGAAATCCCAGGGCTGATCTCCTTCAGAATGGACTGGTTGGATCTCCTTGCAGTCCAAGGGACTCTCAAGAGTCTTCTCCAACACCACACTTCAAAAGCATCAATTCTTCGGCCCTCAGCCTTCTTCACAGTCCAACTCTCACATCCATACATCACCACAGGAAAAACCATAGCCTTGACTAGACGAACCTTTATTGGCAAAGTAATGTCTCTGCTTTTGAAAATGCTATGTAGGTTGGTCATAACTTTCCTTCCAAGGAGCAAGCGTCTTCTAATTTCATGGCTGCAATCACCATCTATAGTGATTTTGCAGCCCAGAAAAGACACTGTTTCCACTGTTTCCCCAACTATTTCCCATGAAGTGATGGGACCAGATGCTATGATCTTCGTTTTCTGAATGTTGAGCTTTAAGCCAACCTTTTCACTCTCCACTTTCATTTTCATCAAGAGGCTCTTTAGTTCCTCTTCACTTTCTGCCATAAGGGTGGTGTCATCTGCATATCTGAGGTTATTGATATTTCTCCTGGCAATCTTGATTCCAGCTTGTGTTTCTTCCAGTCCAGCGTTTCTCATGATGTACCCTGCATATAAGTTAAATAAGCAGGGTGACAATATGCAGCCTTGACGTACTCCTTTTCCTATTTGGAACCAGTCTGTTGTTCCATGTCCAGTTCTAACTGTTGCTTCCTGACCTGCATACACATTTCTCAAGAAGCAGATCAGGTGGTCTGGTATTCCCATCTCTTTCAGAATTTTCCACAGTTTATTGGGATCCATACAGTCAAAGGCTTTGGCATAGTCAATAAAGCAGAAATAGATGTTTTTCTGGAACTCTCTTGCTTTTTCCATGATCCAGCAGATGTTGGCAATTTGATCTCTGGTTCCTCTGCCTTTTCTAAAACCAGCTTGAACATCAGGAAGTTCACAGTTCACGTATTGCTGAAGCCTGGCTTGGAGAATTTTGAGCATTACTTTACTAGCATGTGAGATGAGTGCAATTGTGCAGTAGTTTGAGCATTCTTTGGCATTGCCTTTCTTTGGGATTGGAATGAAAACTGACCTTTTCCAGTCCTGTGGCCACTGCTGACTTTTCCAAATTTGTTGGCATATTGAGTTATATCTGCACTAATATACAACATTTGCAGCTATAACAAGGAACACCATTGAGTCAGTTCTAAAGAGATGGATGAACATAGAGTCTATTATACAGAGTGAAACAAGTCAGAAAGAGAAAAACAAACATCATATATTAATGCATATATATGGAATCTAGAAAGATGGTACTAATGAACCTATCTGCAGGGAAGCAATGGAGACATAGAGAACAGACTTATGGACATAGTAGGGGGAGGAGAGGGTGGAACAAACTGGGAAAGTAGCATGGAAACATACACATAACCGTATGTCAAAGAGGACAGCCTGTGAGAATTTTCTATACGATGCAGGGAGATCAAACCACTGCCCTGTGCTAACCTAGAGGGGTGGGAGGTAGGAGAGAGGTTCAACAGGGAAGGGATATATGTGTGCCTGTGGCTAATTCATGTTGATATAGGCAGAAAACAACACAATATTCTAAAGCAATTATTCTCCAATTAAAAATATGTGTATGTGTGTGTGTGTGTGTGTGTGCGCGTTAGTCACTAGTCATGTCTGACTCTTTGCAACCCCATGGACTGTAGCCCACCAGGCTTCTCTGTCTGTGGGATTCTCCAGGCAGGAATACTGGAATGGGTTGCCATTCCTTTCTCCAGGGGATCTTCCCAACCCAGGGATGGAACATGAGTCCCTATACATATGACATTTGTTCTTCTCTTTCTAACTTTCTTAACTCTGTATATCAGGCGCTAAGTTCATCATTTCACTAGAATTGACTCAAATTCCTTCTTCTTTATGGCTGAGTGATATTCCACTGGATAAAGTGGGACAAATGGAGACAGTGGCATCAGCATATATACACTGTCATGTGTAAAAGCAGTTGCTGTGTAACACGAGGGGCCCAGTCTGGTGCTCTGTGATGACCAAGAGGGGCGGGGTGGGGAGGGAGGCTCCAAAAGGAGGGGATATACGTACAGTTATGGCTGATTCACATTGTTGTACAGCAGAAACTAACACAGCTCTGGAAAGAATTAAAATCGAAAAAAAGAGAGATTTGGTCATTCTCAACACATTCCTTTAAGTCTCAGTCATCGCCAATAAAAAATAAAAGCTCTCAAGATATTTTATATTAATAATAAGATTAGTAAAAATAATAGCATTTATAATGTGTTAGTGGAAGTGATAGAATTCCAGTTGAGCTATTCCAAATCCTGAAAGATGATGCTGTGAAAGTGCTGCACTCAATATGCCAGCAAATTTGGAAAACTCAGCAGTGGCCACAGGACTGGAAAAGGTCAGTTTTCACTCAATCCCAAAGAAAGGCAATGCCAAAGAATGCTCAAACTACCACACAATTGCACTCATCTCACACGCTAGTAAAGTAATGCTCAAAATTCTCCAAGCCAGGCTTCAGCAATATGTGAACCGTGAACTTCCAGATGTTCAAGCTGGTTTTAGAAAAGGCAGAGGAACCAGAGATCAAATTGCCAACATCCGCTGGATCATGGAAAAAGCAAGAGAGTTCCAGAAAAAAACATCTATTTCTGCTTTATTGACTATGCCAAAGCTTTTGACTGTATGGATCCCAATAAACTGTGGAAAATTCTGAAAGAGATGGGAATACCAGACCACCTGATCTGCCTCTTGAGAAATTTGTATGCAGGTCAGGAAGCAATAGTTAGAACCAGACATGGAACAACAGACTGGTTCCAAATAGGAAAAGGAGTACGTCAAGGCTATATATTGTCACCCTGTTTATTTAACTTATATGCAGAGTACATCATGAGAAACGCTGGACTGGAAGAAACACAAGCTGGAATCAAGATTGCCAGGAGAAATATCAATAACCTCAGATATGCAGATGACACCACCCTTATGGCAGAAAGTGAAGAGGAACTAAAGAGCCTCTTGATGAAAATGAAAGTGGAGAGTGAAAAGGTTGGCTTAAAGCTCAACATTCAGAAAACAAAGATCATAGCATCTGGTCCCATCACTTCATGGGAAATAGATGGGGAAACAGTGGAAATAGTGTCAGACTTTATTTTCTGGGCTGCAAAATCACTGCAGATGGTGACTGCAGCCATGAAATTAGAAGACGCTTGCTCCTTGGAAGGAAAGTTATGACCAACCTAGATAGCATTTTCAAAAGCAGAGACATTACTTTGCCAACAAAGGTTCATCTAGTCAGGGCTATGGTTTTTCCTGTGGTTATGTATGGATGTGAGAGTTGGACTGTGAAGAAGGCTGAGGGCCAAAGAATTGATGCTTCTGAACTGTGGTGTTGGAGAAGACTCTTGAGAGTCCCTTGGACTGCAAGGAGATCCAACCAGTCCATTCTGAAGGAGATCAGCCCTGGGATTTCTTTGGAAGGAATGATGCTGAAGCTGAAACTCCAGGACTTTGGCCACCTCATGCAAAGAGTTGACTCATTGGAAAAGACTCTGTTGCTGGGAGGGATTGGGGGCAGGAGGAGAAGGGGACGACAGAGGATGAGATGGCTGGATGGCATCACCGACTCAGTGGACGTGAGTTTGAGTGAACTCCGGGAGATGGTGATGGACAGGGAGGCCTGGAGTGCTGTGATTCATGGGGTCGCAAAGAGTCGGACATGACTGAGCGACTGATCTGATCTGATAATGTGTTTAGCACTGTACAAGTGTTTTACATGTATCACTATTTTCAAATCTTCACAATACTGCTATGAGTTAAGATAAAGGAGATCCCCCTCCATCTAACCATAGGGTAAACAGGGGAACCCACTATTTGTGAACAGCATTTTGTCCAGATATGCTTTAAATTTCCTAGCACATTACCGAGGATTTGGAGGTGATGTGTTGTTAGTATAGATCAGTACAATCATTAACTTTAAATGAGTATTCACCTCCTTTTATTACTATAAATCTTTTATTAAAGGTCAAATTTGATTGAAATGAGCAAAGACCAACAGAAGATAGTGGTGAGGATTAGATGAAGCCTTACCCCTGGATTGCCCCTCTGTTGCTTAGCTGCTGCACTTATTCGGCTTCCAATTTAAAAGGAGTAAATCTCTAGATAATCTTTTCAATGGCTTCCAGTCACTGAAATATATTTTATAGCTTCCATAGAAGTGTAACACTGATTGTAAGTAAGAATTGTGGAACATCGAGTAGCATTAGATCTTCAAATTTAAAATGAAGATTCTTATTCCACAAGGCTGTTTGAGATAGCCTTAAGCCAAATCAGCTGATTTGACTCAAGGCATGTCTGCCACAAAATTATTACAGACAGACAGCTAACTCTGGAGAAGTTTCGCAGACTAGTCAGTCACACGTTCAACATACTAACCGCTCTAACAGTGAGAAAACAACCAATAAGTAAATAAAATTGTTCCCTTATAAATAATAAGAATATTAATGACAGCTTTATTTTTAACACGTGCTAGATCCTAGGCACATATATGCATATTCATTTATTCAAATATTCATCAAGATTAAGAAAAATGATTATAGAGTTAGACTCTGCAGTTAGTCTTCCTTCCTCAAGTCAACCACTTTTAGCTGAACGACTTAGGGCAGAAATATTTAAACTCTCATCTGTATACTTGGCTAAAAATAACACCTGTCTCACAGGCTGTGAGAACTGTGTGTGTATAGAGTACTTGCAAGGGTACCTATCACAGCTCTCAAAAGAGGCAGCTGTATGGGGGAGGAGAGGTGGGAGAGCAATGGAGTGACAGTTTGGGATTGTTTTTCTTGCTGTTGGTTAGTTTTCAGTCATGTCCTACTCTTTGTGACCCCATGGACTGTAATCCACCAGCTCCTCTGTCCATGAAATTCTCCAGGTAAGAATACTGCAGTGGATAGCCATTTCCTTCTCCAAGGGATCTTCCCACTCAGGGATCGAACCCAAGTCTCCTGCATTGGCAGGTGGAGCACAGCAGATGCAAACTCTTATGTATAGAATGGATAAACAAAAGGTCCTACTGTATAGCACAGGGAGTTACATTCAATACCCTGTAGTAAACCATAATGGAAAAGAATATTTTAAAAAATGTGTATGTATAAGTGAATCACTTTGCTGTACAGCAAAAATGAACACAAGACTGTGAATCAACTAGACTTCAATAAAACAATTTTTAAAAGAAAGTAGCTGTTATTGCACATGACAACTACACATCACATGATTACTGGGCCCTGGTGACACGATGGTGAATAACCTATCCAAGATTCCTTACCTCAACAAAGCATATCTTCCTATGGAGGGAAAAAAATAACCAAGAAAATAATAAATCTTAAAAAGATGACTTTATATTATGACTAAGAAAATAAATACGATGATTAGATTAATAATAGAGAGGGAAAGACTGAGACAAGGGAGGAAAGAAGGGCTATCAGTAGAGGGATCACTTGAGATGGACAGAAGGGATGACAAAGAGCCACTCATACCACCAACTGGGAAAAACCATCCCAAGCAGGAGGCATGGGCAGTGTAAAAGCCCAGAGAAGTGGAAATAGAAGAGGAACAAAATCTTTTAAATCCTTCCAAGTCACGGAAAGGAGTTTAGATTTTATTTTTAGAGCCAAAGGAAAATGGTGAATGATTTTAAGAGAGAGGGTAGCAATCTGATCCAGCTGTCCTTTGGTTCTTTTGTTATTATTATACACTTTGGTTACTATGTGATAAGACAGGAAAGGGAGAAAATCAAGAAGGGAAAAGAAGACCAATAGGAAATTAAGGCAGATTTCCCAAGCAAGAGATGATGGGCAGATGGGTTAAGATAATGGCAACAGACATGGAGATCAGTAAGTTAAATCAAAACATGACTTGGAGGTAAAAACAAAAATTATTATTAACAACAATAATAACAACAAACACCAAAATAAGTATGATGGTTATCCTAATTATATATGTAAAGAAACTAAGCAAGGAGATCCAACCAGTCCATTCTAGAGGAGATCAGCCCTGGGTGTTCTTTGGAAGGAGTGATGCTGAAGCTGAAACTCCAGTATTTTGGCCACCTCATGCAAAGAGTTGACTCATTGGAAAAGACTCTGATGCTGGGAGGGATTGAGGGCAGGAGGAGAAGGGGATGACAGAGGATGAGATGGCTGGATGGCATCACCAACTCGATGGACACTGAGTTTGAGTGAACTCCAGGAGATGGTAATGGACAGGGAAGCCTGGAGTGCTGCGATTCATGGGGTCGCAAAGAGTCGGACATGACTGAGTGACTGAACTGAACTGAACTGAACTGAAGGCTTATAGAATTTAAAAACTTAGCCAAAGAGGAGCTGGGCACAGGAATTTGTGACTCCACTATTTAGATATTAGGCTGAGAAGTGGTTGTGTAAAAAATTAGCTATCACTTTAATCCTTCCGAAGTCATTCTGTCTAGAATCAAACTGAGCACAATGAAGTGTTTTGTAAGCATGCATTGGTTGGGTTTTTGCTCTATGGAGCAGCTTCAGTTGTAAGCCTTGTAAGTTTCACTCAGTTTTTTTTTTTTTTTTCTTTCTTTCTGTCTTTCCTTCAGTCTCTTAATAGGTGCTCTGAACAAAGCACTTCAGAATAACTTGTTATTACTTGGCTTTTACTTGAAGTTAGACGGTTTTTAACTGTTGCCATCTTTTCTAAAAGGTGGATTGCTTTCTGAAATGTCTTCATATCTACTTGAAAAGGGAAGTTGAACTCTTATTTATCTCTAACCCTGCTTACCCATATGAGGGAATCAGAATTGTAAGATTATTATTTTGCTATGAGATGATCTTCACCTGAAGAACTTTTGGAAACACCTGAAACCAGGCTATCTGGTGGCCAAAAATCATGACAGAGGCTGCCAAGAGCCTAGCCATGTGTTACTGTTTCCTCCACGGGGCAGTGGTTCAGTACATGGATCCGGGGCACCAGCTACCAGAGCCCCCACGGCATCCCCATTGACCTGCTGGACCGTCTGCTTATCGTCTCCACCTCCCCCTACAGCGAGAAAGACACAAAGCAGATCCTTCGCATCCGGTGTGAGGAAGAAGACGTGGAGATGAGTGAGGACACCTACACGGTTCTGACCCGCATCGGGCTGGAGACCTCGCTATGCTATGCCATCCAGCTCATCACAGCTGCCAGTTTGGTGTGCCGGAAAAAATTTAAAAAAAAAAAAAAAAAAAAGAATTTTTGTTGCCAAAAATAAATAAATAAATAAATAGCCTTCCAAGGAGAATTTATTTCATTGCTGCCAACATTCTTAGTCTCTCTCATAAAACAATCTGCTTTCAAAATATGGCAATGCATCTCCCTGGATGCCCTCAGCCCCAAACCTGTTGACCTATGTGATTTTCCACCACTGTAGAAGTCATAATGGAAAGTTTTGAAGTACATTGGGAAGGTCTCTATGATCAGCACAGGGCGACTGTTCTGAAATATCTACAGGTATTTAGGAAAGGTAAGTAATTTTATCTGAAATTCTCCAAATATTCTGGAAAATATGTTTAATATTTTTCATTTAATTAAGAGACGGATGAAGGAAAGTTACATGGCTCAAAATAGCCAGGAGTTAAAACTCCCCTCCAGCTCCTCCCCACCATTCTATGCAAAACAAAGAACTCTCTCACCAGAAGAAAAAGATGGACATTAAGGCTGATTATACTCAGCTCCCAGCCGGTCCCAGACTCTGGCTGATCTCCAGAATTCCTTGCCCAAGCCGTTTAAGAGATATATAATTCAAACAACCTTGGAGAAGAACAGGTCCCCTTAAGACATATTTCCACATATATGCCTATATATACTTATTCTTTTCTTGGGTTAGGGCAGCAGCTCACTAATCTGATTGCTACCCCCTCTCGCCTCATTAAAGGTGATCTGTTCCTATAGTGCCGGTCTCTTTTTTCTGAACCTCACCTTCTCTAACTCCCTTACCCTAAAAAGGAGAACTCTGGTACTAAGTTCAAAATGAGGAAAGGAGAAGGAAAAAGTTGAGTAAGTTACCTTAGTCAAATGTGTTGGAACAACTCACTCTTAGACATCTTGAGTGCAATTCCACTTTTGTGAACACATTTCCAAAATTAGTGTTATTAGAGGAAAATTCTTTAGTTGACAATGTTTTACATATTCTGTGTATTGAAATTAAATGACCTTTATACCTGAGTAAAACATATGTAGGAGGGAACTAACAAGAAGAGAATAGAACAGAGAGAGTGAAAATTTCAGAAATTCACAATCCATCCATTAACTTTTCTAGACTCCGTCAATTTTCCCAGTTTCACCCTCTTTTCATTCCATGAGTCAAGAGGACATTGCAGTTTGTGAAAATGAGGGAAAGTACAACTGTAGAAAAATCTGGGACCAGAATTGAGACTAGAATTGTAGGCAGTAGTGAATTATGCCTAAGGAGCATTTAAATCTTGCATATAATGCAATAAACTTTACCTAAGTTTTAGTACTGGAAAGGTGACATATTTGTTTCTATGTGTTGTTAAATGCCATCATGAACTCCCTAAAGGGATTCATTTGTACGGCTCTAGCGTGGTTTACCATAATACAGTTGACACATGAACACAAAAGATCACATAACAGAACCCAATGGAATAATAAATATTAAGTGAAATAACAATAAAGGCCTATTATTTGACCTATGACACAAATACAACTGTAACAGAAGAAAGTGGCCATACCTGAAAACTCAAGCTAATATACCCTTCACTGTGACATTCTCCCGGCCTGCTGAAGAAAGCAAAATAAATCCTGAACAAAGCTGACACGTGGCAACATCCAGACAATTCATGTTCAAACACTAGTGTGTCATGATATGTCTTCTCCAGTGCAGATACTTCCCTTTACATGATACAGAGATCAGTTTCCTATACAAAACAGGGGAAGCAATGTGATTTATGAAAGCATATTCACTGAACTGCTTAGCCTGTCTGAAAATATATGTTCCTCCCTTGGTTTAAAAAGTATAGATCAAAGTAAATTCATTTTTGTGAAGTTACAACACTATGTGACATTTTAATAATTCTAATTGTAGCATCTAAGAATTCCGGTCAGCAAAGATAAATGAGTGCATTATTTATGATTTCATTCCATTTATTAGATTGCCCTGTCAATGTGGTAGCCATTAGCAACGTGCAGCTATTTAAATTTAAATTAGCTAAAATTAAATAAAACTTCAAATTCATTTACCAGCAACATTAGCCATATTTCAAGTTCATAACAGCCACACATGCAGAGTAGCTACCATACTGAACAGTGAGGATATGGGACATTTCCACTATCAGAGAAAATTCTGTCAAACAGCTTTGACTAAAATACTTCAACCCTATTATACCAGTAAACCAGAAAATGGAGGGAAAAGAAAAAAAATGGAAACTTCCCTTTATGTTAACCTTTTACTACATTCTCATGACAATGATTTGGGCTTAGCAGCATGTTCTGAATGGTGAGATGGTCATTGCTGTTGCTTAGTTGCTAAGTCCCGCCTGACTCTTTTGTGACGCCGTGGATTGGAGCCCGCCAGGCTCCTCTGTCCATGGGATTTCCCAGGCAAGAATACTGGAGTGGGTTGCCATTTCCTTCTCCAGGGGGATCTTCCTGACCAAGTGATTGAACCCATGTCTTGTTTGGCAGGGGAATTCTTTACCACTGAGCCACTAGGGAAGCCAGATGGTAGGCACATCTCTATCTGGAACCCAATATCCTTGAAGGAATATGCAATTCTTTCCCTCATATATAATTATAATGGGGCACAATGGAGAAAATACTTGTCATGTTTCACACAGTGATTCCCAAGAACTTCATGTCCCGGTAGAATAAGTAAGATTCTGTCTGCCCAGAATTGACTCCTTACCCATATTTTTCTATTACTCTTAACCCTGGTATAACAGATATCTTTAGAGCAAGCAGCATTTTAGTCCTTAGGAGGAAACCCTCTAGTGCTAATCCCTGTAGCAGCCCAGATGTTTCTCTACTGAATCCTGACTTTCTCCAGCTGGATGTTAAAGTAAGTTGAGAGAGCTCAGTCTCTTGGGCTTACAGAATTTTCCATCTTTGCCTGGCAAGGGTTAATTATTGTCCATGAGTATGAGAAATGCACTTAAAACACCCACAAGAAAAAAAAAATCAAAATTCAAATTTAAAACCAGCAGTTCATGAATTAAAATTTGTAGAACCTCAGATTGAGTCATTTCTAAGTCATTCAACAACAACTCACCCCTTGGTCATAATCTGTACCCTTTCAATATAGTGATTATCATAGCAGCAAACCAATGCTACGGTAGCTACAACATAATCTTTGGTAATCATATACCTGCCTGTCAGAGGCTCACTGTCTGGTCAAACAATCTGTGAATAATAAAAAATAGATTAGATGGCAAAAAGAAAATAAAAATTTGCGCCTGCCTGATTGTTCTAGACAAGCTCAGGAGGCAGAAGCGACACACAGCAGCATACTTTGACATATGGGATTAGAAAATGCCATTTCTCAAAAAAAGACACTACGAAACAGGCACCACTATATTAAATAAAAGATGAGTTATCTGTTTTGTTCATCCTTTTCCTATGTTTGGTGACTACTACTCCAGTCCCTCCCACTACACTCTTGTTCAGGCACCGTCTGTCCTGGTCTAGGGGCTGTGCTGCCTCATATCCTAAATCTGAAAGCGCCTGATCCCCTGATGATCTCCAGATAGCATCTCTTCTCTCAGTCTCAAATTACCACAGAAGTGTCACCTATTTTAAACATACAGATTAGGATACAACTCAATAACAACAACAAAACCCAATCAAAAACTGGGCAGAAGAACTAAGTAGACATTTCTCCAAAGAAGACATACAGATGGCCAATAAGCACATGAAAAGATGCTCGACTTCGCAAATTATTAGAAAAATGCAAATCAAAACTACAGTGAGGCATCAGTTCACAGCAGTCAGATGGCCATCATTAAAAAGTCTAGAATTAAGAAATGCTAGAGAGGGTGTGGTGAAAAGGGAACCTATACTCTTGGTGGGGATGTAAATTGGTTCAGTCACTACAGAAAGCAGTATGGAAATTCTTTTAACAACTAAAAATAGAGCTACCATAAGATCCAGCATCCCACTCTTGGGCATATATCTAGGGAATACTCCAATTTGAAAAGATACATGCACTCCAGTGTTTATAGCCTCACTATTTACAAAGCTAGGACAGGGAAGCAACCTAAATGTCTATCAACAGATGAACAGATAAAGAAGTGGTACATGTAGAATATGACTCGGCCATAAAAAAGAGCAAATAATGTCATTTGCAGTAACATGAATGAACCTAGAGATTATCATACTAAGTGAACTAAGTCAGAGACAGAAAGACAAATACCATATGCTATCACTTATATTTGGAATTTAAACCCTGATACAAACTTATAAAACAGAAACAGACTCACAGACATAAGAGAACAAACTTATGGTTACCAAAATGGAAAGTGGGGGGTTGGGGTGGGGGGGTAGGGATAAATCAGTAGTTTGGGATTGGCAGATGCAAGCTACTCTATATAAAATAAACAAGAATGTCCTACTGTATAGCTGCTGCTGCTGCTAAGTCACTTCAGTCGTGTCTGACCCTGTGCGACCCCATAGACAGCAGCCCACCAGGCTCCCCCGTCCCTAGGATTCTCCAGGCAAGAACACTGAAGTGGGTTGCCATTTCCTCCGCCAATGCATGAAAGTGAAAAGTGAAAGTGAAGTCGCTCAGTCGTGTCCGACTCTTAGTGACCTCATGGACTGCAGCCCACCAGGCTCCTCCGTCCATAGGATTTTCCAGGCAAGAGTACTGGAGTAGGGTGCCATTGCCTTCTCCGTACTGTATAGCACCAGGAACTATATTCAATATCTTGCTATAAACTATAATAGAAAAAAATTTTTAAGAAAAATAGGTGGATTAGGGAGAATTTCATAATACTGTACAGCATTGTTCTAATTGTGAAAAATACCGAGTATTTCAATCAATGCAAGACAAAATAATTTTCTTCTCATTACAAAAATTTTTTTGGCTTTACTATTGCATCTGACATTTTTAGGTCCTATTCTGTTTCTCTTTTTAAATTTGAAACACTATGTTTTCTTATGATTAAGTGAGCAAAACATTTTTCAAGGTAATCTTAAAGTGCAGTGTTAATTTTACATCCCACAGAGTCGGACACAAATGAAGCGACTTAGCAGTAGCAGTAGCAACAGTAAGACATTTCTGCTGTAGAAATCATGAGTGAGGATCATGGAGTAAATGCTAAAAGCTGGAATACACCTTCTCCCTGAATATCAGACTATCTTGAGTGCTGTTCATATGCCCACAGGCAGTTTTCAAGTTGATAATGGCATGAGGATCTTTCACCTTCACGTAGAAAGTGGACGTTCTATGGCCCATCAGTTTCTGGTTATTCTAACCACTATTGGAGTCATGAAAAAAACATGAACAACTTTCATTTCTTCTCTTCTATTTATTCTGTCATTTGCAGAATTTAGCTGAGGTAAAGAGGCACCTTTTTCTCATTAATCATTGTAAGTTATGGAATAATTTTATTGATGGGAATGTTTTGGGCAGTGTGCCCAACTCAAAGTAGAACACGTTAAGCCAACCCATTTTCTCATAAGATGTATGTTTCTGTATCTTCAACCAATATTCCTTAGCCTGCTGAAATACATTAAAAAATAGGAAAGATAAATAGTCCAATCTGGCTGTTTTGAGGTAGCGGATTAAACTATAAGGCACGTGGAAGAGATAGGTTCATGCCTGCTTATAGTACAATAAATAAGTCCAAAAATGGACAAATTCTTTATAAATAAAATCTTGAAATAAACCCAAGGCCTTGAAATATAAAACACTGAATGATCAAGTTGAAATAGGGGCCTCACTTCACTTAGTAACCAAGCTTAATTAAGAATAAAACAAATATGAAAGGTATAGGAACGTTGGGTGAAAATGTCTCTAAATAAATATGAGTGTTTCCTTTGCAAATATTTGAAATCTCAATCTAATAAAGCACAAAGGAAAATGGCTCCATTACAGAAATCCTGACCTTAAATTTGCCTTTTTGTAAGAAGGAGGCAGAGAAAGAGGAGGAGGAGAAAAAGGAAGAAGTGATCTCTCTGGACCCAGCAGTCACAAGCAGTCTGTAGATGGGGGATGAGGAGGATGGTCCCTCAGGTGGCGTCACAAAAATGGAAGTCAGCAGGCAAGGGCTTTGTGCAAAACAGGCAGTGATTAATGGGAGCCAATGCCCAGCACCCTATAGTCAACAATTCTACATTCACTGAATGGTAAAGCCTCCCAAGAAGACCCAATCTGACTTCACTCAGCCTCCCTCTTTTACTATCACAGCACCATATTTTATTTTCTTCATAATTCTTACCATAATAATAAATAAGGTTATCCAGCTAGTTTTACTTGCTTATTGTTTCTCTCATCCCTCAAATGTAAGCTCCATGAATGAAGGGTCTTTGTCTTATCCCTAAGAAGTGTCTGAATGTGGAAGAGACCACTGTAAGATTTCGGTGAACACACAAATCAACCAACCAAATCAACCAGCTGACCATCTGCCTGAAATGACCTATCTGGACTACCATTCTTCAATTATTCTCCCTCTTTAGCCTACATTACTTGGACAGCACAACTGTTTATCTGTTTTTGTTTATGAGTACATGTGTGTGCTGATTTCATGGCCCTCTCTTCCTTCCCCTGTAACTTGGACCACCTCCTTCTGGAGGAGGTAAGACCCTCAGGAGATCTACCAGAATGTGGTAGAGTCCAAAAGAACCGTGATTTGGATGGCTTAAGCCAAGTCTTCTCTAACAGCTGAAGAAAGAAATATTCATCTTGCATTCATCTTTATGGTTCTTCCCTTGCATCAGGGGCTTCCCTGGTGGTTCAGGTGGTAAAGAACTGCCTGCAGTGCAGGAGACCCAGGTTCTATCCCCGGTTAGGGAAGATCCCCTGGAGAAGGAAATGGCTACCCACTCCAGTATTCTTGCCTGGAAAATTACATGGGCAGAGGAGTCTGGCAGGCTACAGTCCTTGGGGTCACAAAGAGCTGGACATGACTAAGCGATTAACATTTCACTCTTGCCATCAGAGAGATGAGAACATAGGACCGAAAGTAAGAAAACCACCAAAACATGATATGACAGAGTCCCAAGGGAGAAGTAGCAGGCATATATGCCTATACTATCCTTTGTATCAGAGCTATTCCTCGGCAACCAGGATCCCTGGACTATATCTTCCCCTATCAAAACTAACTGCATAAATATTACAGATGAGGAAACAGCCTCAGAGTGATTAGACAGGACTTCCAACAAGTCTCCCAATGAGAAGGCACAGTTCTTCCCTTCTGTGTCCATGGTTTACCTGTTTTCATCTCACTGAGGTTACGAAAATTTAAAGTTTCAAAGAGGCATACTATAAAAATACACATTTGGATCTTGGATCTTCATTTCTTCTTTAGTTGAGGAGTAAATTAAATGATTTATTCTTAAGACAACCAGGCAATTCAAAAGCTGTAAACCAGCCTTAACTTTAAAATAATAGGATAAAATCCTGTTACCACCTTGACTCATTTATTTGTCATCTTCACTTATTGCTTCTTTTTCTCCTTCCAGAAAATTTTCTGGAAATACTGAAAAGTTTTTGTTCTCATTTTATTCAATATGGCAGTAGTCCTAAATCTTGAAGCAATAAAACTGGTCATTATAAATTCAAGGACAGACTTGGAATATTTTTTATAAAAATCTGGCTCTGTCTCCTCATTCACCTCACTTTAAGAGTTATTTGCTCAGCTCCCGCTGCTTTGAAATGTTAGCTCTCTAATACGAATAATATCTTTCCTTCTTCAATTCTGCATGCTCCCTCCCCAATCCTGCTGCTTAGCACTTTGTTCAATAGTTATAACAGGATTTACTAGTCTTTCCCTAAGAATTGCTGTTTTCCTTCTATTCCTACATCTTTAATTTTCTCACATTGTGAAAAATATACTTTCGTATTTACCTTTGTCCCTTCTAGAGCATTCATTCTTTAAAGGCAAGAACACTATCTTACATACCTTTTGATCTCCAACAAGGTACTGTCTATATACCAGAACCAAGGGTTAATACACAACAATTATACCCTCCTGTTTGCTCTACTCCTCCACAATAGTTTAGTATGTTTGTGATAGGTAGATTTGCATTGGAAATGTAAATTGAGAAAAAGCTTTAGGCTAATAAAGGGCATTGTCCCATTACTGAACCTTAGCTGCAGCTAGTCTGGGCTAGATCCTAAAGAATTAACCAAACAACCCTGCACACTTTCATCTATAGCCCCATTACATTTAAATCTGTGTCCTTTGAAATTTTAATCACCTAGAAATCTGCTAGTATTCTAGAGCCTGCTGGGTGAAGTGATCATCCCAAAGTTTTTGTTCTCCAGGTATTTGATGCCCTTGGAACAATAGCTCCATATAACTTTCTTTTCCCCTTCCAGTCAAAAGTGGTAAAATCTCCAAACAGATGACTCGAATTTGGTCATGGAACTATGTCAGGAAATACTATTATCTCATGAGTTTGTCAAGGTGAAAAACTGGCCCCTTGTGTGAAACCAAAAGCTTTTTTTCAATCCCATCCTTGTAGGAGAAAAAGAGAATGATAGCTTTGTATAAGGTGGGTAAACAGGGCCTGGTTCTGGGTTCTGATATATAGGCTTAAAATTTAAGGGGAGGAATTTAGTTTTGGCAGGAAAAAGTTCTCAGCTGTAAAAGTTATTTGACACTGGAATGTAATCTAAAGGAAATCTGCTGTGTTGCATCTGAAGAATTCTAGGTTTTTAAATGTTGTAGTGGGCTCCCAAAGGGCTGCCTGGGCACCAAGAAATAACTTCTTAAAGAGGAGTTTTGTGAGTCTATAATTATATTTAAATATAATGAAGGATTTCTTAACACTGGAGATTATCAGAGGGTGGTACAAGTCATCAGAAAAATGAAGAATATCCTTCTGGATATTTAAATAAACTCAGTGTTCAAAAATACAACCCTACACATAAGCCCCTCTGGAGTCAAGAACGTTAGTTAACACTTATACTCACAAATTACCTGCACTAAGCAGAACACTCCCCACATAGAGTGTTCCCTTCTCTGGGTCCACACTCTACAGAACAGCACAATCTGAATGCTACAAAAAGTCAATAGACAACCATTTTAAGGTTTGAATTATAAATCAGTTTTAAAGGAATTATAACACCTTTGGGGAAGAATATTGGTCACAGTTTTAAAAGACTAATGTTATTTTTCTCTGGTGTGTTAAAATTTCTTTTCTTTTTTGTAAATATAATATATACGTTAACCTTCTGAAAGCTTATCAGGGTCACATTTTAAGTGAAGGAGTAAAACCATCCAAACTGCTTGGATGTGCTTGTAAAACCACACAGGGAATTACCTGGCTTTCCCAAAGAGAGGTAGGATATTTTCATCCCAGTGGTTCTAATCAATTACAAAGACCTAAGCTGCAGAGGAAGGCCTCGCATTGAAATCCAAGCAGCATGGGAAACTCTTTATTATTATTATTATTATTTCAAGTAAATTGTTTTGTTAAAAACCTCACCAAAGAGGCAGCTTCCTGTGTTTGTACAGAGAAAAGTGCCAGGAACAGATAAATAAGTCAGCAGAGCCCAAATTAACTAACATCATTGTCTCATCCACACACCTACATGAAGAATCTACATTCTCACCTCTCTTCCTGCCTGCCCTCTCCCTCCTGCCGGCTGGGAGGAAAGGTTCAGTTCACTCTCTCTGAAGAGCTCGCGGGAAACTGCTCGACTTTGACACACTTGAGGTGTTTTTCAGCAACACCTGCTGGGCATCATGTTGGGGCCACATTTAAAGATGATAACTGCGTTTTTTTTTTTTTAAGTAGTATCTTTAAAAGTCAGGGGCTGTGTTCATGCCAGACTCTACTAGGCAAGAATATGCATTGCAAAATCATTTTCTCCTCTAGAGGTTTAATAGATCCCCAAATGACTTCACATCAGTAAGAGAAGTCTGCCTTCTTTAGTGCTTCCCCCATGTGTAACTGAGTTAATGAGTGTTCCTTGCTTGCAGCTATCTTTCCAAAGGCAGGCACCAAACAGGGGAAAACATTCATCAGTGAAACTTCAAGAGAATAAGCCAATCTGTGGACAGCTTGGTGATGGGTTCAGGATGACTGAAGTTGAATAACAGAAGTAGTCAGGGCTGGGGGCCATTATGATGACTGTTAATAGAAGTAAGGTTAGTTCTAATAGCGCTTCGATCATTTTTTCAGTCTACAGCTCACAAACTCCAGCCATTAAAAATTTCAAGAATTACTGTGCAATTGTGCATGCAATGATTTTTTTTTTTTTTTAATACACAGGTTTTGTAGAGCAGATTCTGAGCCACTCTCTTTAGGTAATTCTGAAAACTACATTCAGAAAAGTAAAACATCTAAATTAGAAAATATTATCGCAGAATACTGACTCATGTACACTATTCTCTGAATCCAAATGATCCCAGAGTACATCAGAAAACAAGTTAAATGAGTATGAAAATGTATGAAGACAGATTGGCATCTCTTCTCTATACAAGGGAAAATGACTCATTCCCCCAAAGGTGAATTAGCATCCGGCTACATTTTTTAAATACTATAAATTTAACTTACTTCTGGCCCACATTATCTCAAAAGCAGCAGTTATGACAGCAAGACTGCAGATAAGCAAAAATGGGACAAACGGACAATACCAGGGGCTCAAGTCTTGTCTCTGATGACCTACAGCTGGTCAGACCTTGATACATTTAATCCCCACAAGACCACGTCTTTTACCTTCTAGGTCCACTGTCTCCCCCTCTTCCTTGGAACCTTTTCAAACCCATCCTGCCTTCACTTTCTATATGAATTATCCAGATTCTATCATCTATCACTTTGTTCATACTTTGGCAATATCCCCAAATCCCTTGAGTCATCGTTCTTCCTTCCACCTAAGTTTCTAGTCATTCATAAGTTAGCAAGAGGTGCTAGAATCAGGCCAGTACTACTTAAAGCATGAATGTTTTCATTTTTGTCAGATCCTTCCACAGTCCTGGTGTGGAATACATTTCAGTCTGCAGAAATGTGCATGTTTTGGCACACTGAAAATATACTAATGCATGTTTACTTTCTCTCACTGTTCTCTTTGGTTAGCAGTTGAGAAAAGTATGCTTCCCTCTCTTCTTGCGCTCTGGTGACTTTGTTCATTTGCTGGTGGCTGACAAATTCATAAAGTTAATAGTCCTGAAACAAATGTATCTAAGAATCTTCAAAGCACCATGAGCTAATCTTTCAACATGGTTAATACAGAGGATATACCCTCAGCCTCTGACAACTCTGGCTGAAGATGCTACAAACAGCATCACACAATTAGGAACTCTTGTGCTCAGTGACATGCTATCTCTTTGGCAGGTTCAGCTAAATCTTATATAAATAATATTTAAGTGATACTCAAAAAGGTCACAATTCCTCTGTAGGAAGCAGGGATAGCAGCAATTGTAAATTAACAACATAAAGTAGGAAAAGACAGCTAAGTTTTTGCTAATGGAAGGCAGAAGCAGAAGAGGGTTGACTGACACTAAGAAGATTATTCCTAGTTTTTCAATATAGCAGGCAAATGAATACGGTAGATAAATGCACTATCAATTTTATTCTTACAACACTGATACTGACTTTAATCCTGACCTTGAAATAGCTTCTCCACACACAAGCCTTTTTGAAATGACACTGTACTAGAAAAAAAGTGAAACAATAATTTGTCTATTGATGAACTTTTATTTGGGTGTTTACTGTGGACCAGGCAACTAAGTGCTTTATTATCTACATCATGCGTCACTTAATCCTTATGACAACATGAGGTTACTATTGATACCCACAGTTCACAGACCGGGTAACGGAGGCCTGGTGCTGAATCAGGTCTTTTTGATCTCAGGGCCCCAGCTCTTAGGCCCCTTCTGAGATCACACCCCAGGTATTTTGTTTCTTCCGTCTGGCTTCCTATCAGTTAATGTTCAGGGCATTTGATGTATACTGATAATTCTGAAAAAGCAGGTACTAAAAATAGTGCAGGGCAAATGACAGCAGGTAATTGATTGCTTTCAGGCTCTAAGAAAAAGGAAAAGCAAAATTCACAGCAAGTTCTAGGCTTCCCTATAGGAAAAGTAGACTATTGACTATGTCATGACATTTAAAGAGACCTTAAATCTTTCTTTACACAGGTATTAAAGATCCTTCTGGCAGTCATTTATAGACCCAGACATTCTTACCCTTAACCTTCTTACAGGTTTTTTAAAGGACACTTGTATATTTTTTTGTAGGGCATTTTTTTTTTTTTTTTTTTTGGCCAAGCCATGAGGTATGTGGGATCTTTAGTTCCCCAACCAAGGATCACACCCACCCCCTGCAGTGGAAGTGCAGAGTCTTGACTACTGGACCACCAGGGAAGTCTCGAGGAAACCTGTATCTTAAGTGGATCAACTGATTTATCTTCTAGGAAATGGGACATATTAACTAAAAAGAAGGAATTAATTCATTTACTACCATCTCTTTTCAATTAACAGAGACACTTATCTAAGTGTTAAAATTTCTGGAAAGAGTTTCTTCCCACTCTCCTTTTTCACTCCCTATATATGTCCTCATCCTTTCACTAAGACCCTCTTGCCAAGGTGACCTTGTCGTTAAATGCCCCGCACCCCGCAGTTTTTTTACAGGCTTTATCCTAGTCTCTCCAGCAGTTGACACCATTGACAGCTTCCTCCACCTGAAACACCCTCTTTTCTTGGTACCAGGGCATCATACTCTCCTCATTTCTTATTTCTCTGCCTCCTTCTCACAGTTTCTTCTGTGAACTACCCCTCTTTTACTACCCATCATGTGTTGAAGTTCCTGAGGGCTCTGTCCCAGGCCTTTTCTCTTCTCTCTACATACAGTTGGGGTCATCTCGGCCACTTGTGTAGTTTCAGTTGCTGTATTTACACAGACTGGCTGAAGTTTCTACCTTCAGCTCAGAAATCTATCGAGAGTTTCAGATCCATAGATCAAAATGTCTCCCAAATCTCTCAGACACTCTGCAGGCATCTTAAATTCCACAATTTCCAAAATACAGCTGTTATTCTCCATCCCCAAAACATGTTCATCTTACGATGTTCTCCAAAAATGGTCCAGCATCTACCCAGCTGCCAAAGGAGAAACCTAGGGTGTTATAGCCCTTGTCACTATTCCCCATTCCCCACATGCAATGAGCCACCACCTTCTGCAGGTTCTACCTCTTTTACTATTTTTATTTACTTATTTATATGGCTGTGCTGGGTCTTAGTTGCAGCATGCAGGATTTTTCGTTGTGGCATGCAAACTCTTAGTTGCAGCACGTGGGCTCTAGCTCCCTGACCAGGGATTGACACTGGGCCCCCTGCAATGGGAGTGGGCAGTCTTAGCCACTGGACCACCAGAGAAGTACCACATGTTCTTCTCTTAAATACTACTACTGCTGCTGCTGCTAAGTCACTTCAGTCGTGTCCGACTCTGTGCGACCCCATAGACGGAAGCCCACCAGGCTCCCCCGTCCCTGGGATTCTCTAGGCAAGAACACTGGAGTGGGTTGCCATTTCCTTGTCCAATGCATGAAAGTGAAAAATGAAAGTGAAGTTGCTCAGTCGTGTCCGACCCTCAGTGACCCCATGGACTGCAGCCTTCCAGGCTCCTCCATCCATGGGATTTTCCAGGATGTACTCCTGGAGTACTGGAGTGGGGTTTACTGCTGTCTACCCTCTCTATCACTAACAATGCAAGGCATAATCTCTCGCCCTTAGAATACTGCAACCAACTGCAACCAAGACTTTACTGCTACATGGTCTTCTTTGCCCACTCTTGGAAAAAAACATTTAATTTATCATCAAAATCAAATTTTACAATTGAAAGAGGGCACTATTCGTATTGACAGCAGGATAACAAGCAAACACTGGATCTATTCTGGAAAAACAGGACAGGCAATCATACTATCAGGCTGCAGTTAGACATCTTTCTAAAGCACATCCCTCACCATGTCACGTGTTTGCTTAAATGGTATTCATGGCTCCCCCACTGCCTTCTGAACAATGAACAAACCTCCCAAAAGGCTTGTCATGGTCTGGCCCCAATGGCTGTCCTGCCCCACCTCTCACCCCTTTACCATCCCATGCTTCTGCCACACGTTGTATTCCCCCCTATTTATATACTCTCCCTTGATCCTAGAATAACCTTTTGCTCTCGTATCTTCCCGAAAGTCTCTTTGTACATTTCTCTGCTACCAAATTTCTACACAGCATTCTAGTTTCAGGCTAGATGCTACATCCACAGAAAGCTTTTTCCAACCCTGAGAATCAGCTAGCATGCTCCTCCATGTGCCACCAACGCCCACCCCATCCATGTGGCACTGCAGTTCTTAATTTTTAACCTGAATTAACCATCAGATTATGCTGGTGCCAGAAATTTCCTACATATAATGCATATAACAGCATAAAAGTGATTTGCGGTTAGGATGGAAAGGAAATAGAAAAGTGATTTGAGGGTAGGATAAATTTAGTGTGTAAGTGCTCTGATTTTACTTATGGTTGCTCTTTTTCAGTATACATTTAGAGGAGATAACAAATACTGCGGGGGTGGAGGGCTTAAAACTTCCCATAAACCACATAATAGTACCACTAATGTACTAAACGAGAAGCCTGAAGACATTTTTGACTAAAACCTCTATCAATAAGTAGTATGAGCAAGTACTCTTAATATCTGTGGATTTTAAACTTATAAATCAAACACATGTTCTGGTAACTAATACATTATGTCCCATCTAAACATTCACAAAAACAGAAATTAAAACTTTCCTAAAATGTAAAATAGCAGTTCTCAATTTTTCTCTATTTCAGTTGATCATCTGTGATTCCTTTTTGAAGGTCATTTTTAAAATGGGTTTTGAAGGCAGGAACAGTAATCTGTTGGCTGCTGTAACACCAGCACCAGGACCAACATAAAGCTCAGCACATAAAAACCATCAATGTTTACTGAGCTAATGGTAGAAAGATTTGGCTGGAGGATGGAATGGCTACCAGGATGAAGTCAGATCCCCAGCAGGATCCTTGGGTAGTCTATGGACAGCGGGATAGGTACTATGGTGAGAAGGAGCAAGATTTAGTTGGGGAAATGTTAGAAAGAGCATGATGAAATGGAGAAGTGAAAGATCTTCAAACAGAAAGATAATCTCCTCCACAGATAACCCTGGCTTCATATTGCATATTATTATAAATTATACAATACAACCACAAAAATTACATATTTGTTAATTCATTTGGAATCAAAAGCATTCTGATACCAAGATGCAACGAAACAGAATCCTAATAGTTGTGTGGTATTAACCATCACTGTGCTTCAGAAGTAAAATTAAACATTGCCTCTTTAAGTTCAAAAACCAAAAGAAGAGAGAACAAATCTTTTACCTATTATTTTGTGTCAGTCACTCTTCTGGGTGTTTCACAGAAGTTACAAATTTGTGTCAGTATTTTTTCTGCTCTCAAGGATCTTATACTCCAACCCTAGAGAGGAGATAAAACGAGATATAAATAAATATAAGTCAAAATAGAATGAAATAGCTTCTAGAATTATGGTACCAATAAATTCTGAATTTTTTTTGTAATAGTTCTGATGTTCTGTGATTTTATTATTTTCAATGACAATGCATAAAATATACAAGAAAAGGTATTTCATTTTAAAATCTGTATATGAATTTTCCTCTCAAAAAAGGGAACTGTTTGGAAAAAATGCATATTTCTTAATATAACCATTTTACCCAATATTGGTTGCTTAAAAAAAAGAAGCCCAAGAATACCGGAGTGGGTAGCCTATCCCTTTCCAGTAGATCTTCCTGACCCAGGAATTGAACTGGGGTCTCCTGCATGGCAGGCAGATTCTTTACCAACTGACCCATTAGGGAAGCCCTAAAAAAAAAAGATTATGAGAGTGTAATGAAATGCTAGAGTGGCCTGGAGGAGAAAGTCTTTCACCAAGAGGATCAAAAACAGACTCATGAAGAAAGCATTCAGCTAAATACTACTACCCCCACTCCGCAAAGAAAAGATGGAAAGAATCTATCTCATCAAGCAACAATGACTGAGACACTGCATTGTAAGTGGAGATAATGGGCAGGCAAATTCTTTTAATGCATATAGATAGTAACTAATGTCATAATGACATAATAACTAATGTCACCATGAGAAGGGGACAGTCAGGACAAGGTCAGCTTAAAGAAAAAGTTTGTCAATAAGCCCATTAACAAAAAGTTGTAATGTTCTATTCAACCATGAAAAGAATATGTTCAGTTGAGTTCAGTCACTCAGTCATGTCCAAATCTTTGTGACCCCATGGACAGCCGCACACCAGGCTTCCCTGTCCTTCACCAACTCCAGGAGCTTGCTCAAACTCATGTCCATCGAGTTGGTGATGCCATCCAACCATCTCATCGTCTGTCATCCCTTTCTTCTCCTGCCTACATACAATCTTTCCCAGCATCGGGGTCTTTTCCAGTATGTCAGCTTTTCGCATCAGGTGGCCAAAGTATTGGAGTTTCAGCATCAGTCCTCCCAATGAATATTCAGGATTAATTTCCTTTAGGATGGACTGGTTGGATCTCCTTGCAGTCCAAGGGACTCCCAAGAGTCTTCTTCAACACCACAGTTCAAAAGCATCAGTTCTTTGTCACTCAACTTTATAGTCCAACTCTCACATTCATAGATGACTACAGGAAAAACCATAGCTTTAACTTGATGGGACTTTTGTTAGCAAAGTAATGTCTCTGCCTTCTAATATGCTCTCTAGATTGGTCATAGCTTTTCTTCCAAGGAGGAAGTGTCTTTTAATTTCATGACCACAGTCACCATTTGCAGAGATTTTGGATAATCCCAAAATAACAAAGTCTCTCACTGTTTCCATTGTTTCCCCATCTATTTGCCATGAAGTGATGGGACCAGATGCCATGAACTTAGTTTTCTGAATGTTGAGTTTTAAGCAAACTTTTTCACTCTCCTCTTTCAGTTTCATCAAAAGGCTCTTTAGTTCTTCTTTGCTTTCTGCTATAAGGGTGGTGTCATCTGCGTATCTGAGGTTATTGATATTTCTCCCGGCAATCTTTATTCTAGCTTGTGATTCATCCAGCCCGGCATTTTGCATGATGTACTCTGCATAGAAGTTAAATAAGCAGGGTATACAATATACAGCCTTGATATACTCCTTTCCCACTTTGGAACCAGTCTGTTGTTCCCTGTCCAGTTCTAACTGTTGCTTCTTGACTTGCATACAGATTTCTCAGGAGGCAGGTAAGGTGGTTTGATATTCCCATCTCTGTAAGAGTTTTCCACAGTTTGTTGTGACCCATACAGTCAAACACTTTGGTGTAGTCAATAAAGCATAAGTAGATGTTTTTCTGGAACTCTCTTGCTTTTTGGCAATTTGATCTCTGGTTCCTCTGCCTTGTCTAAATCCAGCTGAAACATCAGGAAGTTCACAGTTCATGTACTGTTGAAGCCCGGCTTGGAGAATTTTGAGCATTACTTTGCTAGTGTGTGACATGAATGCAATTGTGCAGTAGTCTGAACATTCTTTGGCACTGCCTTTCTTTGGGATTGGTAGAATCTAGGAATAACAGTTTTCTTAAAACTCACTCATAATCCTTATGCAGAGCTTCTTTTGAGTGGGGGTAACAAATAAAAATTTCTTCCAACTAGAGCTGGAATATGTTAAAGATGAAAAAGATAACTTTTATGCTCTTCATTAGTTAAAATCATGATTTAAATCCTCCCCACACTGGAGAAGGGAAGAACCAAGCTTGATAGCATCATTCAAGAGTTACCTCTTACCTATGGCCACCTAGTCTATTACCAAGGAGGCAAGAATATACATTCCAGTCCCCTATAATGAAAGTGCTACACTCAATATGTCAACAAATTTGGAAAACTCAGCAGTGGCCACAGGACTTGGAAAGGTCAGTTTTAATTCCAATCCCAAAGAAAGGCAATGCCAAAGAATGCTCAAACTACCGCACAATTGCACTCATCTCACACACTAGTAAAGTAATGCTCAAAATTCTCCAGGCCAGGCTTCAGCAATACGTGAACCGTGAACTTCCAGATGTTCAAGCTGGTTTTAGAAAAGGCAGAGGAATCAGAGATCAAATTGCCAACATCTGCTGGATCATCAAAAAAGCAAGAGAGTTCCAGAAAACATCTATTTCTGCTTTATTGACTATGCCAAAGGCTTTGATTGTGTGGATCACAATAAACTGTGGAAAATTCTTCAAGAGATGGGAATACCAGACCACCTGACCTGCCTCCTGAGATACCTGTATGCAGGGAAGGAAGCAATAGTTAGAACTGGACATGGAACGACAGACTGGTTCCAAATAGGAAAAGGAGTACATCAAGGCTGTATATTGTCACCCTGTTTATTTAACTTATATGCAGAGTACATCATGAGAAACACTGGGCTGGAAGAAGCACGAGCTGGAATCAAGATTGCTGGGAGAAATATCAATAACCTCAGATATGCAGATGACACCACCCTTATGGCAAAATGTGAAGAACTAAAGAGCCTCTTGATCAAAGAGGAGAGTGAAAAAGTTGGCTTAAAGCTCAACATTAGTTTGACTATCTATACCCTGGCATTAAAAAGGAGACAATAAAATACAAAACGAATGTATGATGATAGAGTTAGGAAAATGCCATCAATTATTTCCCTGAGCAAGTTGACTTTGAACTTTTGTCAGGCAACTGAATAAGTATCACAACAGTCCCTTATTCTATGTAAGTTTTAAGATTCCTTCATTTCCCCTCTCTGAGATGTAAAAAAAAAAAAAAAAACAAAACAAAAACTAAACCATGGCATCTGGTCCCATCACTTCATGGCAAATAGATGGAGAAACAGTGGAAACAGTAGCTGTCTTTTTATTTTGGGGGGCTCCAAAATCACCACAGATGGTGATTGCAGCCATGAAATTAAAAGACACTTACCTCCTTGGAAGGAAAGTTTTGACCAACCTAGACAGCATATTAAAAAACAGAGACATTACTTTGTCAACAAAGGTCTGTCTAGTCAAGGCTATGGTTTTTCCAGTGGTCATGGATAGATATGAGAGTTGGACTATAAAGAAAGCTGAGCACAGAAGAATGGATGCTTTTGAACTGTGGTGTTGGATAAGACTCTTGAGAGTCCCTTGGATTGCAAGGAGGTCCAACCAGTCCATCCTAAAGGAGATCAGTCCTGGGTGTTCATTGGAAGCACTGATGTTGAAGCTGAAACTCCAACACTTTGGCTACCTGATGCAAAGAGCTGACTCATTTGAAAAGACCCTGATGCTGGGAAAGATTGAGGGCAGAAGGAGAAGGGGACGACAGAGGATGAGATGGTTGGATGGTATCAATCAACAGGAGTTTGGGTAAACTCTGGGAGTTGGTGATAGACAGGGAGGCCTGTCATGCTGTAGTTCATGGGGTTGCAAAGAGTCGGACAGGACTGAGCGACTGAACTGAACTGAAGAATATACAATGGAAAAAAGACAAGCTCTTCAATAAGTGCTGCTGGGAAAACTGGACAGCTACATATAAAAGAATAAAATTAGAACCCTCCCTAACCCCATACACAAAAATAAATTCAAAATGAATTAATGTAAAGCCAGACCCTATAAAATTCTTAGAGGAAAGCATAGTCAGAACATTCTTTGACATAAATCACAGCAAGATCTTTTTTTGACACATCTCCTAGAGTAAAAGTAAAAATAAAGAAATAGGACTTAATTAAACTCAAAAACTTTTACACGCAAAGGAAACCATAAATAAGACAAAAAGACAACCCTCAGAATGGGAGAAAACATTTGTGACTGAAACAACTGACAAGGGATTAATCTCCAAAATATACAAACAATTCATTAGCTCAATATCAAAAAACAAACAACCCAATCAAAAAATGGCAGAAGACCTAAATAGACATTTCTCCAAAGAAAACATACAGATGGCCAAGAGGTACATGAAAAGATATTCAATATCACTAATTATTAGAGAAATACAAATCAAAACTACAATGAGGTATCACTTCACACCCGTAAGAATGGCCATGATCATCAAAAAATCTATAGACAATAAATACTGGAGAGGGTGTGGAGAAAAGGGTATCCACCTACAGTGTTAGTAAGAGTATAAATTGGTACAACCACTATTGAGGCTTCTTAAAAAAACAAAAATACAACTACAGTATGACCAAGAAATCCCACTTCTAGGCATACATCCCGAGAAAACCTTAATTCCAAAAGATACATGGCCCTCAATGTGCATGCAGCACTGTTTACAATAGCCAAGACATGGAAGCAACTTAAATGTCCATCAACAAAGGAAAAGACAAAGATGATGTGATACATATATACAATGGAATATCAGCCATAAAAAGGAATGAATTCATAGACATATGGATGGACCTAGAAGAGACTGTCATACAGAGTGAAGTCAGAAAAGAGAAACACAAATATTATATATTAGATCATATAAGTGGGATCTAGAAAAATGGTACAGATGAAACTATTTGCAAAGCAGAAATAGAGACAAAGATGTAGAGAACAAACTATGGCCACCAAGGGGAGAAAGACAGGTGGGATAAACTGGGAGATTGGGACTGACATGTATATAGTATGCTGTGCTGTGCTTAGTCACTCAGTCGTGTCCTACTCTTTGCAACCCTATGGACTGTAGCCTCCAAGGCTCCTCTGTCCACAGGATTCTCCTGGCAAGAATACTGGAGTGGGTTGACATACCCTCTTCCAGAGGATCTTCCCAACCCAGGGATAGAACCTACAGCTCCTGCACTGCAGGCAGATTCTTTACCGCTGAGCCACCAGGGAAGCCCTGACATGTATACACTACTAGATATAAAATAGATAACTAATGAGAACCTACTACATACGTACAGCACAGAGAACTCTACTCTGTGCTCTGTGGTGGCCTAATGGGAAGGAAATCCAAAAAAAGAGGGGATATGTGTATACATATAGCTGATTCACTTTGCTGTACAGCAGAAACTATGCAACATTGTAAAGCAACTATACTCCAATAAAAAAATAAAATAAAAAAGAGTTAGTTATTGATCCCCCATCAGAGACATTCTAGGTGTTGACAAAAGTTGCTGAGAGACAGAAGCAGAGCTCTGTTGGTCATCACTGTAACCACTGACATTTTCTCTTTCTAAAGCCAGTGAAAACATGGCCAAGAGAAGGAAGGAAAAAAACATTCAAAAGGTAATATCATCAAGGAAAACTGCCCAAGCGACAAGGAAAATTGCCCAAGATGAAAAAGACAAATCCAGTACATAGGCAAACATGTCATCATTTCTTGTTGTTTTATTTTTAATTGGAGGATAATTACTCTATAATATTCTGATGGTTTCCACCATATCAACATGAATCAGCCATTTCTGAAGTTTTGAATGGATTTTATCAAACAAATTTCAAGTATTTTTAATGACTCAAAATATTAGCAATGATGAATAGGATTTGGGGGAAATAAGAGATTCAATTCTACAGGTGAAAATAATCAATATATTTGTGAATATTCCTCAATTTCATATATTTTCCTTAAGATTTCTGTCTAAAGTAACTTTTCACACCTCTGTCATGCCATAAATCCGCCACCACTGATGTCAGAAAAAAAAAAAAAAAACCAATGTTCTGGCCAGATAATAGCAAAAGAAGTTACCCAAAGGCACATAGAGAAAGGTGAACAGTGTTTGTAGCCTGTCAGAAGTTAACCAGGAAAGAAATTACTTTCTTCATATCCACCTCACTTCCAATAATAACATTAAATTGCTCAATATATGCAAACAACATGGTGTTCATGTTCCTTGAGAGAAAGAACCGAACCTGCTAGAGTCCTGTCATGCTCAGTGGGGGGCAGATTATGCGAGCTAGAGTAGTGTTTCACAAGTCACAGGCAAACACAAGCCCTGTGACTCGAATTCCGATGCTCTGATTCAGAAGCACTGGCTGTTTTTTTCCAGGGTGACAGAAATGAAAGTCACAATTTCTTACTTTTTTCTGAAACTAAGACAAGAAGCTGATATGACCTGGTAGCTAGAATATCTAATGAGCGTGAGTTCCTCTCTCTGGAAGAATGTTTCAAATTTTCATAAAAACATTTCATCTTCAGATTCATTCTACTAATTTTTAAGAGATTTATACATACAATAAAATTTAAGTGTACAATTCAATGATTTCTAGCAAATGTACAGAGTTGTGTAACCATCACCACAGTCCAATTTTAAAACACTTCAATCACTCCAAAATGAAACTTCATGTCTATTTGCAGGTACCCTTTACTCCCACTCCAACTCCCCAAGAAAATTAATCTACTCACTGTCATTATAAATTTACCTATCGTGGACTTTTCTTTCAATAAAGTTCTACAATATATGATCTTCTATGTCTGGCTTCTATCACCTAATACAGCAGTTTTGAAGGTCATCCACACTGTAGCATGCATCACTACTCTATTCCTTGTCATTGCTCAAGAATATTATGTTGTACAAATACACCAGCTTCCGTTTATCTCTTCACGAGTTGACAGACATCATGGATGGCTCCTTCTTGGGGGCTAACATGAATAATGCTGCTACTGAACACTTACATACAAGTCCCTATGTGGATATATGACTTCATTTCTCTTGGGGAGATAATTAGGAATGAAATTGTTGGGTCATATATTTATTTCTGTTTAACATTTCTAGAAACTGCCAAATGGTTTTGCAAAGTGGGTGCAGCATCACTTCACCTAACTGCAAATTTACTGCGCGTCAGATAACTGTCATAGTGCTTTGAACCAGCCTTGATTCCTTAAGCCAAGTGGACTTTTAACCTCTGCCAACTGTTATCATTTTCTACCCTGTACTATCATTTTCTACTCTATATATTGTTCATTGTTCAGTTGCTAAGTCGCATCCAACTCTGCAACCCCATGGACTGCAGCACACCAGGCTTCCCTGTCCTTCACACTATCTTCAGGACTTTGCTCAAATTCATGTCCATTGAGTAAGTGATACCATCCAAACCATCTCATTCTCTGTTGCCCCTTTCTCCTCTTGGGGTCTTTTCCAATGAGTTGGCTCTTTGCATCAGGTGGACAAAGTATTGGAGCTTCAGCATCAGTCCTTCCAATGAATGCTGCTGCTGCTGCTAAGTTGCTTCAGTCATGTCTGAATCTGTGCGACCCCACAGACGGTAGCCCATCAAGCTCCCCCGTCCTTGGAATTCTCCAGGCAAGAACACTGGAGTGGGTTGCCATTTCCTTCTCCAATGCATGAAAGTGAAAAGTGAAAGTGAAGTTGCTCAGTCGTATCCAACTCTTAGCGACCCCATGGACTGCAGCCCACCAGGCTCCTCCGTCCATGGGATTTTCCAGGCAAGAGTACTGGAGTGGGATGCCATTGCTTTCTCCGTTCCAATGAATACTCAGGGCTAATTTCCTTTAGGATTGACTGGTTTGATCTCAAAGGCAGTCTAAGGGACTCTCAAGAGTCTTCCCCAGCATCAATTCAAAAGTATCAATTCTTCAGCACTCAGCTTTCTTTATGGTCCAACTCTCACATCCGTACATGACTGGAAAAACCATAGCTTTGACTATATGGACCTTTGTTGGCAAAGTGATATCTCTGCTTTTTTAACACGCTGTCTAGTTTGTCATGGCTTTTCTTTCAAGGGGCAAGCGTCTTAATTTTGTGGCTGCAGTCACTGTCCACCCTGATTCTTAAGCTGAAAAAAATAAGATCTGTTTCCACTCTATGTATGTATTACAAAAGTGATATAATTTGATGAAATTAAATATTGGTTACTCAGAACCATTAAAAAATTTGAATACAAATGGGCTTTGAAAAGTTACCTTCCTGTTTTTGTAAAGTTGCTTGAAAATGTCAGAAACGTTACATTCATATCACTGTTACATTTACTGTGAAGAGGTCCATCAAAGTGGTGAAGGGCTGAAGACTAATAAGCGTGTTTGTGATTCGGTAAGGTCCTTCAGCCAGTCATCTCCGTAAAGAGAAGATAGTTCTTAGATTTAGTCTTTAGAGTGGTGTGACATTCGTGAAAAACAACGTTTTGTGTGAGACTGTTGCCTCAGTAGCCCAGGAAAGATAAAGAAGGAAGGAAACTAAAGCCTGTTCACAGATCGACACATATCTTTTCTCCCTGAGTGACTTCTGCACTGTCAGCCTCACAAGAGCCACGCTACAACCATGACTTTCAGCAGAATTCTTAATACCAGGACTGAGGCATTCAACTTTTCACAGGGAGAGGAAATGTAAATTTGATTTAAGAAAAAAAAAGAAAAAAAAAGATGAAAATGCCACAATTAATGGAAGAACAAGGCCTCCCCCTAGTGGATAATTCAAAAATTGGGTTTCTACAGTCTCATTTGGGATTTTACACAATAAAATACCATGATAAATCAGTTCAGTTCAGTCCTCAGTCATGTCCAACTCTGTACAACCCCATGGACTGCAGCACACCAGGCTTCCCTGTCCATCACCAACTCCCGGAACTTGTTCAAACTCATGTCAATCGAGTCGGTGATGCCATCCGTGATATATGCAAAGAGTTATAAAATAAAATGCCAATAATTAACTCTTATTTACATTTGAAGCCCACCAAAACTTGAAAAGAATTCCCCAATATTTTAAGGAGTGGGAAAGCTCACAGTCACCAATGATACATTTTAAAGTAAATAGAAGAAAATGAAAGAAGGCAAACTTCTAGAAGTATGGAAAAACTTTAATAGAGACACTGTATCATAATCCTCAACACCATACCAATCACTGCGGTGGCCAGGCCATCAGAGTGTGGGGTATTCATCCCCCAGTAGCCCTGTGGTTTGGCCATTTTCCAGGGTCAGAAGACAAAAAGCGTGACAATCAGGTCATTTTCAAAGGTAATATAGGATTCTTATAATCATATATAATAGTCTTCAAATTGCATGGCTTTTATTATGAGTTAATTAAAATTCTTGGAGAAGGAAATGGCAACCCACTCCAGTATTCTTGCCTAGGAAATCCCATGGACAGAGGAGCCTCACGGGCTACAGTTCATGGGCTCACAAAGAGTCAGACATGACTTAGTGACTGAACAACAATTTAAACTCTAGGGAACCACAGATTTGAGGCTTATAATTATACTACATTTATTAAAACCTGCAGAGATTAAACAAAATTATTCTAATTTTTGAAGATTCATCATGTTCTAGGTACTGGTAAGAACTTTACATAAATTATTTTATACAATCCCCAAAACAGTCTTAAACTGCCCCCTTCTAACAGATAAAGAAACTGGCACAGAAGTGGCAGAACTGGAATGTCCAACTCCAGAGGCCACCTCCTTAACCTCTGAATGAAAACAGAAACAAATCAGTAAAATATAAAGTGTATATTTTTCAATGGGGGCTTCCCCGGTGGCTCAGTGGTAAAGAATCTGCCTGTAATGCAGGACACGCAGGAGACGCGGGTTCCATCCATGGGTTGGGAAGATCCCCTGGAGAAGGGCATGGCAACCCACTCTAGTATTCTTGCCTGGAATATCCCATGGACAGAGGGGCCTGGCTGACCACAGTTCATGGGGCCGCAAAGGCTCGGACAAAGAAGCAACTGAGCACGCATATTTCTCAATGATTTTAAGGAGAAATGTACATCCTTTTCTAATTTATATTATTTATTTGGTAATTTTAAAGAAATTGCTAACATCTGGATTCACTGTTAGAACAAGCCCTGAAGTGACAACCACAAGTCCTAGGCTCAGACTTCCCTGGTGGCACAGAAGGTAGAAATCTGCCTGCCAATGCAGGGGACACAGGTTCATCCCTGGTCTGGTAAGATCTCACATGTCAAGGAGCAACTAAGCTTGTGTACCACCACGAATGAGCCTGCACTCTAGAGCCCGAAAACCACAACTACTGAAGCCCATGCGCCTCGAGCCTGTGCCCTACAAGAGAGGCCACCACATCGAGAAGCCCGCACACCACAACGAAGAGTAGCCACCGCTCACCACAACTAAGAAAGCCCGTGCAAAAAAGGCGTCGGCTCTAACTTTGTCTGCCTTCACTGCCCTTTTGACATTGACCATTTACTTAACCTCTGTAATGAAATGACCTGCCTCTTTTCCTAGTGTTCCTGGTATGGAAGCCATAAGGCATTGTAGGAAGTTAATGGGATGTGGTAGGGTCATGGCTAAAGTGGATAAATAATACCCACTGCAAGATGATCATAACTGTATATAAAATATGAGCCTATGCCTCCAGTTAAAAGAAATGCAACTAAGACAGCATGAGGATCATTTCGTACAACATCCGTGCAGCCTCCATTTCCACTACTATGTAGTAACATTGACCAGGGTTCAGTGTTTCTACACGGGAGTGCTATAGCCTTTGGCAAGGGAGTGCTTGGTTGTGAAGGATTACCTCATGACTCCAAGAGTTAAGCCCATCTTCAAAATACTAAAAGAGCCCCACAAATTCCAAAGCTCACTCCGATGGGAAATGGTAAAACCTGCTGGTGCAAACCATGGCAAAGTTCCTTCAGGCTCTGGAATCTTTGTCTCTTCTTTGCCCATAGTTGTTGTTGTTTAGTAGCTAAGTTGTGTCCCACCCTTGTGTGACCCCATGGACTGTAGCCCACCAGGCTCTTCTGTCTATGGGATTTCCCAGGCAAGAATACTGAAGTGGGTTGCCATTTCCTTCTCCAGGGGATCTTTCCAATCCAGGGATCGAACCCAAGTCTTGCTTGGCAGGCAGATTCTTTACTACCGAGACACCTGGGAAACCCTGGCCCAAAGTTAGTCAAACATAAAAAGATATTACTAAACTCAACAAATCATATGTACTTTGAGCCCATCACTCAACAGGCATCAACGGTTGCTTTCAGAGGAATTCACTGAACCCAGTGAGTAAGGCAGATGCAGATGGTGATTACAGCCATGAAATTAAAAGACACTTACTCCTTGGAAGGAAAGTTATGACCAACCTAGACAGCATATTAAAAAGCCGAGACATTACTTTGTCAACAAAGGTCCGTCTAGTCAAGGCTATGGTTTTTCCAGTGGTCATGTATGGATGTGAAAGTTGGACTATAAAGAAAGCTGAGCACAGAAGAATTGATGCTTTTAAACTGTGGTGTTGGAGAAGACTCTTGAGAGTCCCTTGGACTGCAAGAAGATCCAACCAGGCCATCCTAAAGGAGATCAGTCCTGGGTGTTCATTCAAAGGACTGATGTTGAAACTGAAACCCCAGTACTTTGGCCACCTGATGTGAAGAGCTGACTCATTGGAAAAGACCCTGATGCTGGGAAAGATTTGAGGGCAGGAGGAGAAGGGGACAACAGAGGATGAGGTGGCTGGATGGCATCACCGACTCAATGGACATGAGTTTGGGTAAACTCCGGGAGTTGGTGATGGATAGGGAGGCCTGGCATGCTGCAGTTCATGGGGTCACAAAGAGCCGGACACGACTGAGCGACTGAACTGAACTGAAAGCAGAAAAGGGCACATGAAATACATGTTAGGGTTCCTACAGTGATCTTGTTTTTAGTCTCATTGCTGACTTTTGGAAGATTTAGAAATTAGCATTTGAAAAATAGCACTATGAAATAGTAACTGATCAGACATGGGGAAAAGCAAAATAAGACTTACACAGATGAAGTGCGTGGGGGTGAAGGGTGGGGCTGGGGGTAATGCTTGTGTGCATGAGGGTAGGATGCTTCAAAGACACTCTGGGTTGCAAAAAAAATAACACTCCTTATTTGTCTACAGCTCAGCCTTAATTTCAACATCCTATTCCTTGTAACAACAGAAAATTGATCACTCAAAACAAATAACTAGGGTTTTCTCAGTCTTTTTTTTTTAATATAGTTCCCTGTGTTACACAGGAAATCCTTGCTGCCTATCTACTTTTTTTTTCGCCATGCCACAAGGCATATAGGATCTTAGTTCCCTGACCAGAGATCAAAGCTGCGCCCTCTGCATTGAAAGCACAGAGTCTTTACCACTGGACCACCAGGGAAGTCCCTCTCAGTCTTTTTCAGTTCAAATTCAGACTATCTCCTCCTCTGTTTCATTCCTTCATCATTTGTGGGGTTGAGAGGCTGATAACAGTTAAAATTTGTTCAGCTCTGTCCCATCCTCAGGCAACTAATCTGCTTTCTATCATGATAGACAGGTCTGCAGTTTATATAAATGGATTATACACTATGTACTCTATTTGCCTTTTTTCATTCACTAACATAATCATTTTGAGATCCATTCATACTGCTACGTAAATCAATAACGCACTCCTTTTTACTGAATGATCATTCTTCTAATTTCTATCCATTTAATAGTTAATAGAATACTGGTTGTCTCTGGTTTTTAACTACCACAAATAGAGCCACTATGAATCCGTTCAGTTCAGTCGCTCAGTCATGTCCACTCTTTGTAACCCTTTGGACTGCACACACAAGGCTTCCCTGTCCATCACCAACTACTGGAGCTTGCTCAAACTCATGTCCATCGAGTCAGTGATGCCCTCCAAAGATCTCATCCTCTGTCATCCCCTTCTCCTCCGTTCAATCTTTCCCAGCATCAGGGTCTTTTCCAATGAGTCAGTTCTTCACATCAGGTGGCCAAAGTATTGGCATTTCAGCTTTACCAACAGTCCTTCCAATGGATATTAGGATTGATTTCCTTTAGGATGGACTGGTTGGATCTCCTTACAGTCCAAGGGACTCTCAAAGTCTTCTCTAACACCGCAATTCAAAAGCATCAATTGTTTGATGCTCAGCTTTCTTTATAGTCCAACTCTAATACCCATACATGACTACTGGAAAAACCATAGCTTTGACTAGATGGACCTTTGTCGGCAAAGCAATGTCTCAGCTTTTTAACATGCTGTCTAGGTTGGTCATAGCTTTTCTTCCAAGGAGCAAGTGTCTTTTAATTTCATGGCTGCAGTCACCATCTGCAGTGATTTTAGAGCTCAAGAAAATAAAATGTGTCACTGTTTCCATTTTTTCCCCTTATATTCACCATGAAATGATGGGACTGGGTCCCATGATCTTCGATTTTTGAACACTGAGTTTTAAGTCAGCTTTTTCACTCTCTTCTTTCACTTTAAGAGGCTCTTTAGTTCTTCTTCACTTTCTGCCATAAGGGTGGTGTCATCAGCATATCTGAGGTTATTGATATTTCTCCTAGCAATCTTGATTCCAGCTTGTGCTTCATCCAGCCCAGCATTTTGCTTGATGTACTCTGCATATAAGTTAAATAAGCAGGGTGACAATATGCAGCCTTGACGTACTCCTTTTCCTATTTGGAACCAGTCTGTTGTTCGATGTCCGGTTCTATCTGTTGCTTCTTGACTTGCATACAGATTTCTCAGGAAGCAGGTAGGGTGGTCTGGTATTCCCATCTCTTGAAGAGTTTTCCACAGTTTGTTGTGATCCACACAGTCAAAGGCTTTGGCATAATCAATAAAGCAGAAGTAGATGTTTTTCTGGTATTCTCTTGCTATTTTGATGATCCACAGATGTTGGCAATTTGATCTCTGGTTTCTCTGCCTTTTCTAAATCCAGTTTGAACATCTGGAAGTTCTCAGTTCATGTACCACTGAAGCCTGGCTTGGAGAATTCTGAGCATTACTTTGATAGCATGTGAGATGAGTGCAATAGTGCAATAGTTTGAACATTCTCTGGCATTGCCTTTCTTTGGGATTGGAATGAGAACTGACCTTTTCCAGTCCTGTGGCCACTGCTGAGTTTTCCAAACTTGCTGGCATGTTGAGTGCAGCACTTTCACAGCATCATCATTTAGGATTTGAAATAGCTCAACTGGAATTCTATCACTTCCACTAGCTTTGTTCATAGTGATGCTTCCTATGGCCCACTTAACTTCGCATTCCAGGATGTCTGACTCTGGGTGAGTGATCACACCATCATGGTTATCTGGGTCAGGCAGATCTTATTTGTATAGTTCTGTGTATTCTTGCCACCTCTTCTTAATATCTTCTGCTTCTGTTAGGTTCATACCATTTCTGTCCTTTATTGTGCCCATCTTTGCATGAAATGTTCTCTTGGTATCTTTAATTTTCTTGAAGAGATCTGTAGTCTTTCCCATTCTGTTGTTTTCCTCTATTTCTTTGCACTGATCACTGAGAAAGGCTTTCTTATCTCTCCTTGCTAGTCTTTGGAATTATGCATTCATATGGGCCTATCTTTCCTTTTCTCCTTTGCCTTTCACTTCTCTTCTTTTCTCAGCTATTTATAAGGCCCCCTTTGACAACCATTTTGCCTTTTTGCATTTCTTTTTCTTGGGGATTGTCTTGATCACTGCCTCCTGTACAATGTCACGAACCTTTGTCCATAGTTCTTCAGTCACTCTGTCTATTAGATCTAATCCCTTGAATCTATTTCTCACTTCCACTGTACAATCGTAAGAGATTTTATTTAGGTCCTACCTGAATGGTCTAGTGGACTAAAATTTTCTTCAATTTTAGTCTGAATTTGGCAATAAGGAGTTCATGACCTGAGCCACAGTCAGCTCCTGGTCTTGTTTTTGTTGACTGTATGGAGCTTCTCCATCTTTGGCTGCAAAGAATATAATCAATCTGATTTCAGTGTTGACCATCTGGTGATGTCCATGTATAGAGTCTTTTCTTGAGTTGTTGGAAGACGGTGTTTGCTATGACCAGTGCATTCTCTTGGTAAAACTCTGTTAGCCTTTGCCCTGCTTCATTCTGTACTCTAAGGCCAAATTTGCCTTTACTCCAAGTGTTTCTTGACTTTCTACTTCTGTATTCCAGTCCCCTATAATGAAAAGGACATCTTTTCTGGGTGTTATTTCTAGAAGGTCTTGTAGGTCTTCATAGAACTGTTCAACTTCAGCTTCTTCAGCATTACTTGTGGGGCATTGACTTGGATTACTGTGATATCGAATGGCTTGCCTTGGAAATGAACAGAGACTATTCTGTCGTTTTTGAGATTGCACCCAAGTACTGCATTTCAGACTCTTTTGTTGACTATGAGGGCTACTCCATTTCTACTAAGGGGATTCTTGCCCACAGTAGTAGATATAATGGTCATTGGAATTAAATTCACCCATTCCAGTCCATCTTAGTTCACTGATTCCTAAAATGTCAATGTTCACTCTTGCAATCTCCTGCCTGACCAGGTCCAATTTGCCTTGATCCATGGACCTAACATTCCATGTTCCTATGCAATATTGTTCTTTACAGCATCAGACTTTACTTCCATCACCAGTCACATCCACAACTGGGAGTTTGTTTTTGCTTTGGCTCTGTCTCTTCATTCTTTCTGGAGTTATTTCTCCACTCTTCTCTAGTATATTGGGCACCTAGCAACCTGGGGAGTTCATCTTCAGCGTCCTATCTTTTTGCCTCTTCATACTGTTCATGGTGTTCTCAAGGAAAGAATACTGAAGGGGTTTGCATTCCCTTCTCCAGTGGACCCTGTTTTGTCAGAACTCTCCACCATTTCCCATCTGTCCTGGGTGGCCCTACACAGCATGACTCACAGTTTCATTGAGTCAGACAAGGCTGTGGTCCATGTGCCCAGTTTGATTAGTTTTCTGTGATTGTGATTTTCATCTTGTCTGCCCTCTGAGAAGATAAGAGGCTTATGGAGCTTCCAGTTGGGAGAGACTGACTGTCGGGAAAATTGGGTCTTGTTCTGATGGGTGGGGTCATGCAAGATCTATTAAGCATGACCCCATCCACTATGAATATTCACGTCCAAACCTTTTTGTGGACATGTACTTCTATATTCTTGAGAGTTCTTGAGTAAATCTCTAAGAGTGGAATGGCAGGATCATTTGGTAAGTGTACATAAATCTTTTTAAGAAATGCTAAAACTAAAAAAAAAATGCCAAATTTTTTCCAAAGTGATTTTATCATTTTACATTCCCACCAAGAATGTACAAAAGTTCACCTCTTTCCCAACATTTTATAATATAATCAGTCTTTTTCAATGCAGTTATTCAATTGGGTTAAGTGGAGGTATATCATTGTGATTTGATTTCCGTTTCCACAGAAACTAACAATATGGGCATCCTTTTATTTATTGACCATCTCTGTAACATCTTCGAAAAAAATATCTGTTCAAATATCTTGCGCGTTTTCTATTAGACTGTTTTCCTTTTATTAAGGTGTAAGACATTTGTATGTTGTAAAAACAAGTCCTTTACATGCTTTGCAATATTTTCTGCCAATTTTACTTGCTTAACAGAGTAAAAGGTTTCAGTTTTGATAACATCCACTTTATTTATTTATTTGTTAGGTATTGTGACTTTGGTGTTGTATTTAAGAAATCTTTTCCAAGGACAACATCACTAAAGTTTTCACTTATGTTATATTGTTTTTTCTATTTTTGTGAAAAATGCCTTTAGAATTTTGGTAAGGATTGCACTGAATCAATAGATGGCTTTGGGTAGTATAGCCACTTTAACAATATTACTTCTTCCAATATATGAACACAGGATATCTTTCCTTTTATTTGCATCTTCTTGTATTTCTTACTTAGGATCTTACAGTTTTTTAGTGTATAGATCTATCATCATCTTGGTTAAATTTATTCTTGAGTATTTTTGAGCTATAGTATTCTTGAGCTATTGTAAATGGGACTGTGTTCTTTATTTTTCAGATGGCTCATTGTTAGCACATAAATGCAACTGATTTTTGCATGCTGATTTTGCATCCTGAAACTTTATTGATTTTAGTAGTTTTAACAGTTTTTCAGTGGAGTCTTTAAGATTTTATTTTTTATTTTTGGCCATGCCAAGCGACTTGCAGAATCTTAATTCCCCAACCAGAGATCAAACCCATATGTTTGGCAGTGAAAGCACGTAGTCCAAACCACTGGACAGCCAGGGAATTCCCTAGAATTTCTGCCTATTATACAGAGTGAAGTAAGCCAGAAGGAAAAACACCAATACAGTATAATAACACATATATATGGAATTTAGAAAGATGGTAACAATAACCCTGTATACGAGTAGAGACAGCAAAAGAGACACTGATATATAGAACAGTCTTATGGACTCTATGGGAGAGGGAGAGGGTGGGAAGATTTGGGAGAATGGCACTGAAACATGTACAATATCATGTATGAAACGAGATTCCAGTCCAGGTTCGATGCACGATACTGGATGCTTGGGGCTAGTGCACTGGGACGACCCAGAGGGATGGTATGGGGAGGGAGGAGGGAGGAGGGTTCAGGATGGGAAACACATGTATACCTGTGGCAGATTCATTTTGATATTTGGCAAAACTAATACAATTATGTAAAGTTTAAAAATAAAATAAAATAAAAAAAGATCATGTCATCAGTAGAGACAATTTATTTCTTCCTTTCTGATTTGGATTCTTCTCTTTGTTTTTATTGCCTAATTCTCTGACTAGTACTTGTAATACTATGTTGAAAAGAGTGGTGGGAATGGACACCCTTTGTCTAGCTCATGACCTTAGAGAGAAAGTTTTCAATCTTTCACCGTTGTGCTTGTTATTAGATGTGTATTCATCATAAATAACTTTTATTATGCTGAGGTATATTCCTTCTGTACCTAATCTATAAGAAAGGATGTTGAATTTTGTCAAATTTTTTTTTGCATCTTTTGAAATTATCATATGATTCTTACCTTTCATTCTACTCATGTGGTGAGAGTGAGTGAGTGAGTGAAGTCACACAGTCACGTCTGACTCTTTGCAACCCAGTGGACTGTAGCCTACTAGGCTCCTCCGTCCATAGGCTTCTCCAGGCAAGAATACTGGAATGGGTTGCCATTTCCTTCTCCAGGGATCTTCCCAACCAAGGGATCAAATCCGGGTCTCCTGCATTGGAGGCAGACGCTTTAACCTCTGAGCCACCAGAGGGTATATATACCACATTAATTGATCTGTGTAGGTTGAACTATCCTTTAATCCTAGTGTTTTATATCACACTTGATCATGGCATATGACCTTTTTAATGTGCTGTTGAATTCAATTTTCTGGGATTTTGTTTACAATTTTTGCATGTATATTAATCAGAGATATTGACTGCAGCTTTCTTTTCTTGTAGTGTTATCATGCTTTGGTATCAGGGTAATGCTGTTCTCATGAAATGGGAATGAGAGTGTTTCCTTCACTGCAATTTTTAGAAGAATTCTGAAAATTGACATTAATCATTCTTTAAGTATTTGGTAGAATTCACCCGTAAAGTGTAGTGTGCCTTTCAGTTTTTAACTTACTAATGTCTTTGTTTTAGGAATTTTTTAATAAAATTCTATCTGGGAATAGTTTTCTGGTTTTTTTAACTCCTGAATGAGTAGTGCACTACTTCAGTATTTTTAATTAATTAAAAACTATGTGCTTTTGCATTCAATGTATTTCTCTCAGTTCAGTTAAGTTCAGTTCAGTCGCTCAGTCTTGTCCGACTCTTTGCGACCCCATGAATCGCAGCCAGGCCCCCCTGTCCATCACCAACTCCCAGAGTTCACTCAGACTCACGTCCATCGAGTCAGTGATGCCATCCAGCCATCTCATCCTCTATCATCCCCTTCTCTGCTCCCAATCCCTCCCGGCATCAGAGTCTTTTCCAATGAGTCAACTCTTCACATGAGGTGGCCAAAGTACTGGAGTTTCAGCTTTAGCATCATTCCTTCCAAAGAAATCCCGGGGCTGATCTCCTTCAGAATGGACTGGTTGGATCTCCTTGCAGTCCAAGGGACTCTCATGAGCCTTCTCCAACACCACAGTTCAAAAGGATCAATTCTTCAGCACTTAGCTTTCTTCACAGTCCAACTCTCACATCCATACATGACCACTGCACTAAGCGCGGCCGAGAGGAGCTACCCCACGTCCGAGGTCAGGGGCAGAAGCCGGGAGGACCCCATGTGCGAAGGGCGGTGGCCAAGAGGAGTTACCCCACTTCTGAGGTCAGGAGCAGCAGCCGAGACTGCCAGGCTGCGACATCACAGGAACTGCAGAGAGAAGCTACCCAAGTCCAAGGTCAGGGGCTGCGGCCGGGAGGAGCTACCCCACGCCCCCACGTCCGAGGCCAGGGGCAGCGGCCAGGAGGAGCTACCCCACGCCCAAGGCCAGGGGTGGCAGCAGGGAGGAGCAACCCCATGTCCAAGGAGCGGTGGCTGCGCGGGCATAGGAGGGCCTAGAGGAGCTATCCCACGTTGCAGGTCAGAAGGGTGGTGGTGAGGAGATACCCCTTGTCCAAGGTAAAGAGCAGTGGCTGTGCTTTACTGGAGCAGCCCTGAAGAGATACCCCACGCCCAAGGTAAGAGAAACCCAAGTAAGATGGCAGGTGTTGCAAGAGGGCATCAGAGGGCAGACACACTGAAACCATACTCACAGAAAACTAGTCAATCTAATCACACTAGGACCACAGCCTTGTCTATCTCAATGAAACTAAGCCATGCCCGTGGGGCAACCCAAGACGGGCAGGTCATGGTGGAGAGATCTGACAGAATGTGGTCCACTGGAGAAGGGAATGGCAAACCACTTCAGTATTCTTGCCTTGAGAACCCCATGAACAGTATGAAAAGGCAAAATGATAGGATACTGAAAGAGGAACTCCCCAGGTCAGTAGGTGCCCAATATGCTACTGGAGATCAGTGGAGAAATAACTCCAGAAAGAATGAAGGGATGCAGCCAAAGCAGAAAGAATACCTAGCTGTGGATGTGACTGGTGATAGAACCAAGGTCCGACACTGTAAAGAGCAATATTGCATAGGAACCTGGAATGTCAGGTCCAGGAATCAAGGCAAATTGGAAGTGGTCAAACAAGAGATGGCAAGAGTCAACATCGACATTCTAGGAATCAGGGAACTAAAATGGACTGGAATGGGTGAATTTAACTCAGATGGCCATTATATCTACTACTGCGGGCAGGAATCCCTCAGAAAAAATGGAGTAGCCATCATGGTCAACAAAAGAGTCTGAAATGCAGTACTTGGATGCAATCTCAAAAGTGACAGAATGATCTCTGTTTGTTTCCAAGGCAAACCATTCAATATCACAGTAATCCAAGTCTATGCCCCAACCAGTAACGCTGAAGAAGCTGAAGTTGAACGGTTCTATGAAGACCTACAAGACCTTTTAGAACTAACACCCAAAAAAGATGTCCTTTTCATTATAGGGGACTGGAATGCAAAAGTAGGAAATCAAGAAACACCTGGAGTAACAGGCAAATTTGGCCTTGGAGTACAGAATTAAGCAGGGCAAAGGCTAATAGAGTTTTGCCAAGAAAATGCACTGGTCATAGCAAACACCCTCTTCCAACAACACAAGAGAAGACTCTACACATGGACATCACCAGATGGTCAACACCGAAATCAGATTGATTATATTCTTTGCAGCCAAAGATGGAGAAGCTCCATACAGTCAACAAAAACAAGACCAGGAGCTGACTGTGGCTCAGATCATGAACTCCTTATTACCAGATTCAGACTGAAACTGAAGAAAGTAGGGAAAACCACTAGACCATTCTGGTATGACCTAAATGTATTTCTCTTATCTCTTCCAAATTATCCTCTTGTCTATTTCCTACGTCTCTGATTTCTGGTTTCATATATTCTATATTCTTTAAAAATGTGAAGCACTGCTTGTGAATATTTTTCTTTTGTTTTCTGAGATATGTACTTAGAGTGCTCTGATGGGAAATTCATTTATTTCATTTTTAAAATAGCTGTACTAATTCTTCATAGTTGTTATTCTAGTTCTCATTTCATGTATATTAGACAGGGGCTGCTTTCCTTTCTCCCATGTTGGAAATCTTCCTTGAATCCCTTCCCATCTTATCTGAGACCTAGTGCATCTGACCTTCACAGCACCAGTAGGGAGACTGGGTGGTGACACGATGGATTTTCTTTTTTTAAACAGGAGGTAAACAAAGGAAAGTTATGACCAACCTAGATAGCATATTGAAAAGCAGAGACATTATTTTGTCAACAAAGGTCCATCTAGTCAAGGCTATGGTTTTTCCAGTGGTCATGCGTGGATGTGAGAGGTGGACTATAAAGAAAGCTGAGCGCAGAAGAATTGATGCTTTTGAACTGTGGTGTTGGAGAAGACTCTTGAGAGTCCCTTGGACTGCAAGGAGGTCCAACCAGTCCATCCTAAAGGAGATCAGTCCTGGGTGTTCATTGGTAGGACTGATGTTGAAGCTGAAACTCCAGTACTTTGGCCACCTCATGCGAAGAGCTGACTCATTTGAAAAGACCCTTATGCTGGGAAAGGTTGAGGGCAGGAGGAAAAGGGGACAACAGAGGATGGGATGGTTGGATGGCATCACCGACTCAATGGACATGGGTTTGAGTGAACTCCGGGAGTTGGTGATGGACAGGGAGGCCTGGCATGCTGCGGTTCATGGGGTCACAAAGAGTCGGACATGACTGAGCAACTGAACTGAACTGAAATAAAGGAAGGCAACACTACTGTGGGCATTCGGGATTGATGATGTTGGTCCCTTCTCTATTTTTCTATTAATTTAGTAAAATCCCATCGTGTATTTTGTCTGGTCACATGTCGACTTATTCCATTCATGCAGAGTGGGCTGCTGAGCCTCCACTTCACAAAATATTATCTTCTTTTTAGGCTTATTTTTCTTTTTTTTACTGAATATTAAGTTCTTAAGTTCAAACAGGAGGCTTTAATGCTAACTATTTTTCTTTTCCTGCTCCATAAATATTATAATAAAACATTATGAGGGATTAAATTTGTAAGCACATTAGAAATGGTCTCAGAATGAAAACTGAGGCTGGAAAACTGGAGACTGCTATACATCCCTTCAAACTCTTATTATGCTCATAAGCGCGACTTGCAGAAAATCATTTGAATTTTGCCATTCCTTAACAATGACTTCAGAGAACATCAAAGGAACATTTTTTTTAAAAAATCCAAATGGGCAACAAGTCCCGTGTACCAGGATCTTAAGCATTCCTTCCAAAATAATAGACCCTTCCTATCCATTTAGAAAAAAAAAAAAAAATGCTGAGTCCCAAGTCCTAACATTTTAAAGGATTTCCTTTCAATTTAACCACCAAAGAGATTCTTATCAAATATACAGTGCACATGAATGTATGACATCAGAGGTTTCCAAAAAACTCTAGCTCCAAATTGACTGAAACAGAAAGCTTCAGTTCAGTTCAGTTCAGTCGCTCAGTCGTGTCCAACTCTTTGCGACCCCATGAATCGCAGCATGCCAGGCTTCCCTGTCCATCACCAACTCCCGGAGTTCACTCAGACTCACGTCTATCGAGTCAGTGATGCCATCCAGCCATCTCATCCTCTGTCATCCCCTTCTCCTCCTGCCCCCAATCCCTCCCGGCATCCAATGAGTCAACTCTTCACATGAGGTGGCCAAAGTACTGGAGTTTCAGCTTTAGCATCATTCCTTCCAAAGAAATCCCAGGGCTGATCTCCTTCAGAATGGACTGGTTGGATCTCCTTGCAGTCCAGGGGACTCTCAAGAGTCTTCTCCAACACCACAGTTCAAAAGCATCAATTCTTCGGCGTTCAGCCTTCTTCACAGTCCAATTCTCATATCCATACATGACCACAGGAAAAACCATAGCCTTGACTAGACGAACCTTTGTTGGCCAAGTAACGTCTCTGCTTTTCAATATGCTATCTAGGTTGGTCATAACTTTCCTTCCAAGGAGTAATTGTCTTTTAATTTCATGGCTGCAGTCACCATCTGCAGTGATTTTGGAGCCCAAAAAAATAAAGCCTGACACTGTTTACTCCTGTTAAAATTAAAACTTTAAAGCCATAAGGTAAAACATCACTTTCTAATGCTTCAACTATCACTTTATGCAAATGACTTCTAAATTTAAATCTCTTTTAAGAATCAGGAGCATATTGGCAAATTCCCACAATTTATCTTTTTACTCCCACAACTCAGTAAGGCCAAAAGAACACTTAGTATTCTTTCCATCTAAATAGGTTTTTTTGTTGTTGTTATTGTTTCATCTATTAATGCCATTACCAATTGATCGGACATGTATGTAACAAACTCTAAAAGCTATCTTATTTCTCTCTCTTTATCAACAGTTCCTCAGTTAATGTCATCCGGTTTTGTATATATGTGTATTTATTTCTCCACTTTTTGAAATCAGATTTCATTTCTGTTTTTTCACACACACACACCACTGGGAAGTTCAGACCGTTGTGACTTCTCTCCCAAGTTATTACAATGGCCAGGTCCCTCACAATTATAAATAATATTTCCTCAAACTTGATCCATGTAAGGTTACTGTCCAAAAACACATTTCTGACCATGTCACTACCATGTTGAAAAGACCTTTGCTGGCTCTCCAGTACCTACTCAACCTCCTTTCTTTATTCTCAATCTCCCCCATGACCCGGGTCCAAACAACTTCTCTGTCATAATCCTCCGCTCACAAAAGCACACAGGGTCCAAACACAAGAGTTTACTCACTATTACCAAGCAAATTTCATTTTATGTCTTTAATGAGCTGCTGGTTCAGTCAAGGAAGTCTGTTCGTACTTTCCTCTTTGGCTCCATCTTCACTTGCTCAATTCTATTCAGGTTTCAATACCTGGAGCAAACAATCACTCCACTGCAAAGCATTCCTCCAAGTCCATAAGAAAATAATAATCTCCTCCCTAAATGCCTGTTTAGTGCCAACTCATTATTATTCTCATCTTATAATTATTATATTTTTATTCTCATTGCATTATTTTCATTAATTTGTTTCTATTCCCCATATAATTTCTTGAGCGCAAACTTGGTGTCATGCTTATTTTTGTGTTCTCAAAGTCAGAGGTCAAGGCCTTTCCAGTAATAATTCAAAAGTTGAAAGCTCAAAGAGAGCAAGGACTAGGGGGGCTTTTTTAAAAAATCAGAACTCTATCACTACCACTTAACACAGTGCCTGTCACTATTTTGAATGAATGTTGTAATGAAATAAATCAACTCAGCAATTATTCATTGAAGTCTTCATTGTTAGCTTTAATTTGAAAGATGTGAAATTCACTTTTTGGTCAGAATATGGAGCCATGGATTAAGTTCTAGGAAATTTTACATATATGCAGTGCCACAAAGGTTCTGTCTTCACTTAATGATGTGTGCTCAGTCACTCAGTCGTATCCGACTGTTTGTGATCCCACGGATTGTAGTCCGCCAGGCTCCAGGCTCCAGGCTCCAGGTCACAAAATGGTATCTTTTGCTAAATAGTGAATAATCCAATAGTGAAAGCATCTAACTTCGGTTTTCATGCATCCACATATATAATGCACAACTCGACTCAAATACCAAGATAAATTACAGTCACTTCAACATGAAATTGCCAACAGAAATTCTAAAATCTGTGAGATCATGACATTTACATAAAATATCTATGTGAGATCATATCCCTAAAAGTCTTAGTGGTTCCAGTCAAGGGAGGTGTTACTGATTTGTTGCAATTTTATCATTTATGGAGAGCTGGTCCTTCAAAGGGATAGAAAATGCAAATATCTCTCAATAATATTTGCTTAATTCTCTCAAGTTTCAAAGCATTATTTCATACATTATCTTACCAAAGTAGCCAGAAATCATTTAAAGTTGTTTCAGTGATAATACAGGTGATTAGAGAAGCATTCAGGAATTACTCTGGACTTTAGTCTCCTCCTCCATAAATGAAACCATTGTACTAAATAACCTCTGATGACCCTGCCAGTTTTAACTTTTCATTAGTTTCAGTGAAGTTTATCAGTTCAGTCTAGAAATTAATAAAAAAGCTAAGTTCTAAAATGTTTGCAAGAATTAATAGCAACCTTCAGGCAAAAAGTTAAAACCATAAAAACTGATTTACAGTTAACTCTGTTTCTGTGAAATATAATACACACATTTTTACAATTTTCCTATATAATTTTGAAAAACACTCTCGTAAATAAACTATCCAAAATATCTTTCCTTTCTGATTTCAGGAATCTGGGACTTATACCAGTCTGGTGATATTTTGATTGATCACTAGAGGGCGCACTTGACCCAACATAATTGTATAATACACAGGAAGGCTGCTTGCTTCACTGAGCCTAGAAAAAGATCTAGCACTGTATGCTGAAACTTAAGGGAAGAATTATTAGTGACTTTCCTATTATGAAAAGGATTAGAAAAACACAAGAAGACTCACTTATTGCTATTCAACTGACGGTAATATTTCTTCCTGGGAGAAAACTGTTCATCTACTCTTATCTTTTCTCATCTCAGCATTGGTTTGCAGGGCCCTCAAATATTTTCAACAAAAGACAGCAACAATTTGGCTACAGAAAACAGGGCTTTTTTTTCCACCGAGGTGATACACCCCACCCTGTGATAGTGGCTACTCTCCCTCCACCCCCATCTCTGCGCATTCTTGCCTCTCTTTGTGTACCAGTGCCATTAGTATTGAAAGAACCATTGTCCATTGTAAGAAAGTATAAAAGAAGATCATTAGAAGTTCAGATTTCTGTAGTGGCTCTTTGGGGTTTTTGATCAACACAGAGGCTGTCTGAAAAGTGAAACATTTCCAAGGAGAATGTGCTGCCGGACTAAAGAATGCTAGGACCCTAAAAGGAGCCTGAAAAAAACCCACCTACCAGCCGATTAGACAAAGGCTACAGGTTGGGGCCTCTTCTTTGAAAAAGCTGATTAATGTGAGGTCTTGTTACCTGCTTTATCACTGTTTTGTTATGAGTGAAAGGTTTCAGCATTCTTAATTTGTCTTGGGGATGGGAAAGGGAAGGCAAACTTGCCGGACAGGGTCCAAGGGTAAGGTAGATTCATTTGCCCCCAGTGAGAAATAACAGACACAAAAGACACAGGCTGTTCTAACAAATTCATACTGATTGAAGGTTGCTAAAAATAAAAGATATTCACTATGCTAAAGCAAAAATAGAGTCAAAGAACTGAATAGGAAAAAAAAATCTGTTTTAGGAAGTAGTGCAGAAAGTAAAAAACTCTTGGGGAGAGATAAAAATTAATGATTTTGTGAATCATATTACTGTATCCTGTTATTTACAAGATAGCACATTTATGTACAAGGTCTTTAGGAATAACCTCATACTATGCATAATTTTAAAGTTAATTAATGCTTTTTCATACCCATTATAAAACTGGAATGCATATGCCATGCTCTGACGATTTAGAGGTTTTTTTAGACAAGAAGCAGGATGTGGGCCTTTTAGAGTGTTTTATTTCTGGCTCCCTGAAACTTAAGTCTTAAGAAAACGTTGGGAGACACATGCCATGCTGCTGCTGCTGCTCCTAAGTCGCTTCAGTCGTGTCCGACTCTGTGCGACCCCACAGACTGCAGCCCACCAGGCTCCTCTGTCCATGGGATTTTCCAGGCAAGAGTACTGGAGTGGGGTGCCATTGCCTTCTCCGGACACATGCCATAGTTCATAACAAATGCACAACATCTGTTGTCAAGGGATGAAGAGAGAAGGTAGAGTAAGATGCTTATTCTGGGTAAGTGTTTCGTGAATACTGTTTAGTAAAGACTGCTATAGAACAGAAGCTGGTACCTGTGTTACTGCATTAGCAAGTCACAGACAACAAGGGAAAGATATAATGGGGTTGTTAATCAAGTGGAAAATACCCTCAATAAGTAAACAAATAAGACATTGTTTAACAATATATGGCATCTGACCCAGAAGTTCCACAAATTTTAGCTAGTAATCAATCATGTAATGTGTAAGGACAATTTGGTTTGATAGGGTTTATTTTGTCAGTGTTTTTGTTTGCATTTTAATCTCACATCTAATATAAATTATCCTAATCTTTTCTTCCTCATTATGCCCCGACTTAATGACATAATGTAAGAGAAAATGTGGTTAAAATTCAAAGCTTCCCAGGTGTGTTAGTGGTAAAGAACTCACCTGCCAATGCAAGCAACATGAGACATGGGTTCGATCCCTGGGTCAAGATCTCCTGGAGGAGCACATGGCTACCCACTCCAGTATTCTTGCCTGGAGACTCCCGTGGACAGAGGAGCCTGGCGGGCTACAGTCCATGGGGTTGTGAAGAGTCAGATATGACTGAAGCAACTTAGCATGAGCACAATCATTTATATGTTTATACACGCAGGTGTAACTTTTTGCTATATGAAATTGTTGGTTAAACATGTTAGCTTAGTGATTGAATAATACACAGTTTCTGCTTACTTTTACAGTATTTAGCAAATCTGAGCACTAACTGACTTGCACTATCAGACTGTGCAAATATTTGTTGTAAGCTTATTTCAAGGTACATATCTTCCTTTTATATCCCCTTAGCCCAGTACAGGCACACTCATAAAGTCTCCTTTCAAAAGATCCTTGCTGAATGAATGAGCCCAGATCAGGTACAACCAAAATTTTTAATTATTTCATCAATTTTTTTTTAAAAAGAAGGTATCAACTCCCATCCTCTCAAAGCATAATAACAACATCTAGTTTCTATACATTTTTTTCACCGGAGTCCACCACAAAAAGCATTAATTCAAGCCACAGAAATTCTGTCCATTTAAACCTTGCAACAAGAATTACTGTCTCCTGAGGAGCAGAATTTCATAAGATCAAAAAAAGAAGTAAATAAACAAATACTAGTTTTAAGAAGACTATTTATCAGCCATGCCTCCACCTTGCTAGGAAAAGCAGCTTGACAGGGGAGGAAGAGAGGCATGGGTTTGAGTCCTCACTCTGCCTGACCTGGGGCACAAAACTTCATCTCCTTAAGACTCCATTTCCTCATGTGAAAAGCGATGATAATAATCTCTCTCTAAATTTCCTGAGGCTCCTTGGAAATACCATGGCACTTTTTTCTGCCAGAAATCTTTCACGAACATTTGTTACCATGCCAAATTTCCAAGGCTTAAAAAGCTGGAAATCATTACCTGTTGCATGTTGAGCTCAGCTCACCTCTGAAGACCCACTCTTACTGCATGGCTGACTCCTTTTAGATCTTCCAGAAGCCCCCAGGGCCATCTCCATGGAAGGCAAGTTCTCCCAGAGTTGTATTTGTATTTAGCTGCCCAGTATTTATATGCAGCAGGCACTGTCCAAAGCATCTGACAAACTGATTGAATTCTGTGAGCTTGAAGCCACCCCTCAAAATACGGCTTGTGGTCTTGTTCTACCTAATAATCGTCTTCATTCTTAAATAATCCAGCTTCCATTCCTAAAATAAATGCAGAGCAATGGCAGTAGATGTTAACTGCAGAGGAAAGTTTTAAGTGCACCCTAGACAATCTGATGGGGAATATTCAAGAAAAACATATGGAATTTCACTTCTGATTCAAAGACCTATCTTCCACCTCAGCACAACCATGAAATTGACGGCAGACGTTTCCTGTCAGCAAGGCCAGATCCAGGAGAAGAATCTAGATGTTTCTGCAAAACTAAATACCATTTGCAACTCTTTCATTTTTACTGAAACTTTGAAGTAAACAGGGATAGGACCAAGCCTAGTAAATTACCTGAGGACTGAAGCATTTTTGACATAAGTCCTGAGGTATTTCTTTGCCTCCTTCAAGAGCACTAGCTTTGTTTCATGTCAGAGCCCTGAGTGACAAATGATGAAGGACAGACTGGACAGCGAGCCAGACTCTCCTGATGCCACAGTCACCCAGGGTGCTGCCTTCCAGAGTCTTGAGACTTGATTTGCATATGTTTCATTATTTGGTTGCCCTGGAGTTGGTGTTAGAATACTCAAATATTGGAATAATACAGTGATTATGGCAGCAACTTGGTTAGGTAGATGCGCTTGATTAGAGACCAGGCTCCAACGCTGTGTGAATCTGCACAAGTGGCTGAACTGCTTTTTGCCTCCATTTCCTCAGCTATAGCACAATTATAATAGAACCTACCTCATGAGTGTGTTGTAAAAATGAGTTAACCCATCTGAAGCACCTATCATGGTATCTAACTCATAGTAAGTAGCCATTCATATGACTCTTCTCCCAGGTTATCCACAGCAATTGAGCCACTCTACTGAGTGGCACTGTTTCCCAAACTATGTTCTGAAGCCCACTGTTCCCTGAAGTTCAGCAAAAAAGAATTCTCTTCTTCAAATAATCTTGGGAAACACTGCCTCTGCCTTGGAAATTCTAAATGCACTAAAATGAACTATTAAAGACTTTGAGAGAAAGACCTGCAAGTAAGAAGTTTATTTCATTTAACCCTATGAATCTCACATATATAAGAGCACTTGACCCTCTGGTTCCACATTTACTTATTCATCTTTGCTAGTTCATCTGGGGAATCTCCACTTCAAAGGCATTGTCATAACAGGACAGTGAGGCTCAGATATAACAATACATGTAATAATAATAATTTTGCCATTTAAAGTAGTAATGCAGATATAACATTATTTTATATTATGTGGAATCCACATCTTGTCTCCAGTGGAAACAATGATTCCAACTTCTGTTCGCTTGGCAACTTTTCTGCTTTACCTTATTCCCTTTTTAATGATAAGTGGATCCAGGATCATCCTCATCTCCTCCCATTGAATATCCAGGGTGGCAAATACTGAACTCCTTAGGAAAATCTCAGCTGTTATTTGTCATTCACTTCCTGCAGATACCGTCATACATATGTGTGTGTGTGTGTGTGTGTTATATAACACATATAATACTAATTATATAATATTTATATATTATTACATGATGCTGGGGAAGATTGAAGGCAGGAGGAGAAGCAGGTGACAGAGGATGAGGTGGTTGGATGGCATCACCGACTCAATAGACTAGTTTGAACAAACTCCAGGAGATGGTGAAGGACAGGGAAGCCTGGTATGCAGCAGTCCATGAGGTCACAAAGAGTTAGACACAACTGAACGATTGAACAACAGCAATATAATAACTGATTATATAATTAATGATGCTTAAACAAATCCATTGAGATAATTGGGGAAAAGATTCTGATAAACTAATATTAATCTAGACTGTAATGAAATGCTTCAAGTCATTAAATGACTCTCTCTCCAGAGGTATTTAGCATTCTATTTCCATTTTAATAAAATATGTACTGGACACACTGTAATAAAATCTGCCTTTCTGGGCTCTAAAAATAAATATATTAGCTTTACTCAAACTTTTTCCTGAAAACCACAAAAGCTCAAACCACAAGAACTCTGGCTTTTAAAACTCACCAAATGCACCCAGAGATGCAACCGTCCACAGGAGGAGGCACCTGAGAGCCTCCTTTGTTGGAGACTCACTTCCTTAACTTCCTTCCTCAAGAAAAGAAGCTCAGAGATGATGACACATCTGTCAAGAAACATATTGAAGGAGCCATTGTGGATGGATACTCTCACTTTCTTTTTGAAACTGTGTCCTTTTCTTATTCATTTCAGCTATTGACTTGCCTACTCCCAGCAGTGATCAAATTTCCCTTTCCTTTCAAAGTAAGAATCTTCATTTGATAGAATCTAGACTTGACTGGATAGTTAGCTCAGAGTGGCAAGCAGGGAGAGTTTCCAAGGGGATTTTGTGGCATTCACATTTAAATTTATTTCTAGAAGCTAATTCTTCCTCTCTCAAATCATCCTAAATGTTCTTGGAAATTCAGTGTATCTGTAGGGAACTTGGCTAAAACCAAGGAGGACTTTCATTCCAACACTTCTTTTTTTCTACCAAACTCTCTCTTCACAATCCCCACCACCATCTGCAAGTTCTGACAAGATTTAGGCTTTTCCTCTTTTTCAAACTTTCCTTGTGGTTCACTCTACACTCGATTAAATCCACGTTTCTGAAAACCTTCCACATTCACCCCTCTAAGACTTTTCCTAATCTATGACTTGTCCAGGTAACGATTATGACTGTGCACCTCCTGACGTCCCTGCAGATCATAACAGGTGAATCATGTGGGAAAGACCTTCAAAGGCACGAGCCATAAATCCAACAAATACCCACAATTTGCCCTACTGAAGATCAGCATTCTTAATGTCTCATACTATCCATCCTACAAAATTTTTCAAGATTTTTTTGATGTGGACCATTTTTAAAGTCTTTATAAAATCTGTTAGAATGTTGCTTCTGTTCCATGTTTTTGTTTTCTGGCTGTGAGGCACCTGGGATCTTAGCCCACAACCCGGGATTGAACCCACACCCCTTGCACTGGAAGGCGAAGCCCCAACCACCAGACCGCCAGGGAAGTCCCAACTACAAATTTTTAAGTGCCAAATATTGTGTCAGGACTGTTTCTAGGAAATTAGAATATACCCATGAATTAAAGTAACAAAAATCACTGCCTTCAAAGAGCTTTCATAAACTCAAGGGAGCAAAAGCAGTTAACTGCAAGTACTCTTTTTAGTATTTAACAGGGCTTCCCAGGTGGCACAGTGGTAAAGAATCCATCTGCCAATGCAGGAGACATGGGTTCAGTCCCTGGGCCACAAAGATCCCCTGGAGAAGGAAATGGCAACTCACTCCAGTATCTTGCCTAGGAAATCCCATGGACAAAGAAGCCTGCTGAGCTACAGTCCATGGGGTCGAAAAGAATTGGACACGACTGAAAACAGACACACACAGGTAAATGCACTAATTCAGTCCTCACAGCAACCTTTTCAGATTGATTTCATTGGTATTCCTACTTAAGAGAAAAGAAAACTAGAGCAAAAAGAGATAAATGTTTTGCCTAGAGTCATAAGAACGAAATATGTCTTAGCTTTAAGCTTCAAAGGAAATGCAAACATTTATAGAAAACTAGGCTAGATTCTCAATGCTTAGCTGAGCACTTAAAAAAAATATGCATAAACTCATTTTCACTGAACAATTAGCGGATATGTTAGACCATTTGTGCGGCTGTAAAAAAATATCACAGACAGGGTAACTAAAACAAAACAGAAATATACTGTACTATTTCTCACAGTACTGGAGGCTACAAATTTGATACCTGGTGCCAGCATGGTGTGGAGAAGGCCCTACCCTGAGTTGCAGATTGCTCACTGTTTTCTCATAAGGCCTACAGGACAAGGGAGCACAGTTTTATAAGTCCACTAATTCTATTTCGGGGGCTTCCTTCATGACTCAGAGAGTAAAGAATCTACCCACAATGCAGGAGAGCTGGATTCTATCCCTGGGTTGGGAAGATCCCCTGGAAGAGGACATGGCAACCCACTCCAGTATTCTTTCCTGGAAAATCCCCTTGGACAGAGGTGCCTGACAGGATACAGTCCACGGGGTTGCAAAGAGTCAGACTCATGACTGAGCAACCAGCACTGCTGCTGCTGCTGCTGCTAAGTCGCTCAGTCGGGTCCAACTCTGTGCGACCCCAGAGATGGCAGCCCACCAGGCTCCACCGTCCCTGGGATTCTCCAGGCAAGAACACTGGAGTGGGTTGCCATTTCACATGCAATTCCATTTGTGAAGGCTTCACCCTCATGAACTGATTACTTTCCATAGACTCCATTTCCTAATACAATCACCTGAAGCATTAGGTTCCAATATGACTTTGCAGTTCAGTTCAATTCAGTTGCTCAGTCATGTGCAACTCTTTGCAATCCGATGAATCGCAGCACGCCAGGCCTCCCTGTCCATCACCAAATTTCCGAGTTCACTCAAACTCATGTCCATCGAGTCGGTGATGCCATCCAGCCATCTCATCCTCTGTCGTCCCCTCCTCCTCCTGCCCCCAATCCCTCCCAGCATTAGGGTCTTTTCCATTGAGTCAACTCTTTGCATCAGGTGGCCAAAGTACTGGAGTTTCAGCTTTAGAATCACTCCTTCCAATGAATACCCAGGACTGATCTCCTTTAGAATGGATTGGTTGGATCTCCTTGCAGTCCAAAAGACTCTCAAGAGTCTTCTATAACACCACATCAATTCTTCGGCGCTCAGCTTTCTCCACAGTCCAACTCTCACATCCATACATGACCACAGGAAAAACCATAGCCTTGAATAGATGGATCTTTGTTGGCAAAGTAACATCTCTGCGTTTTAATATGCTATCTGGGTTGGTCATAACTTTTCTTCCAAGGAGTATGCGTCTTTTAATTTCATGGCTGCAATCCACCATCTGCAGTGATTTTGGAGCCCAAAAAAATAAAATCTGACACTGTTTCCACTGTTTCCCCATCTATTTCCCATGAAGTGACTGGACCAGATGCCATGATCTTCATTTTCTGAATGTTGAGCTTTAAGCTAACTTTTTCACTCTCCTCTTTCACTTTCATTAAGAGGCTTTTTAGTTTCTCTTCACTTTCTGCCATAAGGGTGGTGTCATCTGCATATCTGAGGTTATTGATATTTCTCCCAGCAATCTTGATTCCAGCTTGTGCTTCCTCCAGCCCAGCGTTTCTCATGATGTACGCTGCATAGAAGTTAAATAAGCAGGGTGACAATATACAGCCTTGACGTACTCCTTTTCCTATTTGGAACCAGTCTGCTGTTCCATGTCTAGTTCCAACTGTTGCTTCCTGACCTGCATATAGGTTTCTCAAGAGGCAGGTCAGGTGGTCTGGTATTCCCATCTCTTTCAGAATTTTCCACAGTTTATTGTGATCCACACAGTCAAAGGCTTTGGCATAGTCAATAAAGCAGAAATAGATGTTTTTTTTCTGGAAATCTCTTGCTTCTTCAATGATCCAACAGATGTTGGCAATTTGATCTCTGGTTCCTCTGCCTTTTCTAAAACCAGCTTGAACATCTGGAAGTTCACAGTTCACATACTGCTGAAGCCTGGCTTGGAGAATTTTGAGCATTACTTTACTAGCGTGTGAGATGAGTGCAGTTGTGTGGTAGTTTGAGCATTCTTTGGCATTGTCTTTCTTTGGTATTGGAATGAAAACTGCCCTTTTCCAGTTCTGTGGCCACTGCTGAGTTTTCCAAATTTGCTGGCATATTGAGTGCAGCACTTCCACAGCATGATCTTTCAGGATTCGAAACAGCTCCACTAGAATTCCATCACCTCCACTAGCTTTGTTCACAGTGATGCTTTCTAAGGCCCACTTGACTTCACATTCCAGGATGTCTGGCTCTAGGTCGGTGGTCACACCATCGTGATTATCTGGGTCGTGAAGCTCTTTTTTGTCCAGTTCTCCTGTGTATTCTTCCCACCTCTTCTTAATATCTTCTACTTCTGTTAGGTCCATACCATTTCTGTCCTTTATCGAGCCCATCTTTGCATGAAATGTTCCCTTAGTATCTCTAATTTTCTTGAAGAGATCTCTAGTCTTTCCCATTCTGTTGTTTTTCTCTATTTCTTTGCACTGATTGCTGAGGAAGGCTCTCTTATCTCTCCTTGCTATTCTTTGGAACTCTGCATTGAAATGGGTATATCTTTCCTTTTCTCCTTTGCTTTTCGCTTCTCTTCTTTTCACAGCTATTTGTGAGGCCTCCTCAGACAGCCATTTTGCTTTTTTGCATTTCTTTTCCATGGGGATGGTCTTGATCTCTGTCTCCTGTACAGTGTCATGAACCTCCATCTATAGTTCATCAGGCACTCTGTCTATCAGATCTAGTCCCTTAGGAAGACACATTTAGACCACAGCAAAAGACTTTGCATGGGATCTTTTGAAGAAGGTCCCCATTACCATCATTACCTTCACCATAGTTTGGCCTCAGGTAAATAGCAGGGAGAGAACACAGCTCCACCCATCAACAGAAAACTGGATTGAAGATTTACTGAGCATGGCCCCGCTCATCAGAACAAGACCGTTTCCCCCATCAGTCTCTCCCATCAGGAAGCTTCCCTAAGCCTCTTATCCTTCTCCATCAGAGGGCAGACAGACTGAAAGCCATAATCACAGAAAACTAACCAATCTGATCACATGGACCACAGCCTTGTCTAACTCAATGAAACTATGAGCCACGCCGTGTAGGGCCACCCAAGACAAACAGGAAATGGTGGAGAGTTCTGGCAAAATGTGGTCCGCTGGAGAGGGAATGGCAAACCACTTTAGTATTTTTGCTTTGAGAACCCCATGAGCAGTATAAAAAGGCAAAAAGATATAAAACTGAAAGATGAACTCCCCAGGTCAGTAGGTGCCCAATATACTACTAGAGATCAGCGGAGAAATAACTCCAGAAAGAATGAAGAGACGGAGACAAAGTAAAAATAACACCCAGTTGTGGGTGTGACTGGTGATAGAAGAAAAATCCAATGCTGGAAAGGGCAATATTGCATAGGAACCTAGAATGTTAGGTCCATGAATCAAGGCAAATTGGAAGTGGTTGAACAGGAGATGGCAAGAGTGAATATTGACATGTTAGGGAATCAACGAACTAAGATGGGCTGGAATGGTCAAATTTAACTCAGATGACCATTATATCTACTACTATGGGCAAGAATCCCTTAGAAGAAATGGAGTAGCCCTATTAGTCCACAAAAGAGTCCAAAATGCAGTACTTGGATGCAATCTCAAAAATGACAGAATGATCTCTGTTCGTTTCCAAGGCAAATCATTCAATATCATGGTAATCCAAGTCTATGCCCCAACCAGTAATGCTGAAGAAGCTGAAGTTGAACGGTTCTATGAAGACCTACAAGACCTTCTAGAACTAACACCCAAAAAAGATGTCCTTTTCATTATAGGGGACTGGAATGCAACAGTAGGAAGTCAAGAAATACCTGGAATAACAGGCAAATTTGGCCTTGGAGTACAGAATTAAGCAGGGCAAAGGCTAATAGAGTTTTGCCAAGAAAATGCACTGGTCATAGCAAACACCCTCTTCCAACAACACAAGAGAAGACTCTACACATGGACATCACAAGATGGCCAACACTGAAATCAGATTGATTATATTCTTTGACCCAAAGATGGAGAAGCTCTATATAGTCAGCAAAAACAAGACCAGGAGTCGACTGTGGCTCAGATCATGAACTTATTGCCAAATTCAGACTTAAATTGAAGAAAGCAGGCAAAACACTAGACCATTCAGGTATGACCTAAATCAAATCCCTTACAATTATACAGTGGAAGTGACGAATAGATTCAAGGGATTAGATTTGATAGACAGAGTGCCTGAAGAACTATGGATGGAGAGACAGGGATCAAGATCATCCCCAAGAAAAAGAAATGCAAAAAGCAAATGGCCTTCTGAGGAGGCCTTACAAATAGCTGTGAAAAGAAGCAAAAAGCAAAAGAGAAAAGGAAAGATATATCCATTTGAATGCAGAGCTCCAAAGAATAGCAAAGAAAGATAAGAAAGCCTTTCTCAGTGATCAGTACAAAGAAATAGAAGAAAACAATAGAATGGGAAAGACTAGAGATCTCTTCAAGAAAATTAGAGATACCTTATTAGAGAGGTAAGAAGATCCAACCAGTCCATTTTGAAGGAGATCAGCCCTGGGATTTCTTTGGAAGGAATGATGCTAAAGCTGAAACTCCAGTACTTTGGCCACCTCATGCAAAGAGTTGACTCATTGGAAAAGACTCTGATGCTGGGAGGGATTGGGGGCAGGAGGAGAAGGGAACGACAGAGGATGAGATGGCTGGATGGCATCACTGATTCAATGGACATGAGTCTGAGTGAACTCTGGGAGTTGGTGATGGACAGAGAGACCTGGCGTGCTGCGATTCATAGGGTCGCAAAGAGTCGGACACGACTGAGCGACTGAACTGAACTGAAGGGAACATTTCATGCAAAGATGGGCATAATAAAGGACAGAAATTGTATGACCTAACAGAAGCAGAAGATATCAAGAAGAGGTGGCAAGAATACACAGGAGAACTGGAAAAAAAGATCTTCATGACCCAGATAATCACTATGGTGTGATCACTCACCTAGAGTCAGACATCCTGGAATGCAAAGTCAAGTGGGCCTTAGGAAGCATCACTATGAACAAAGCTAGTGTAGGCAATGGAATTCCAGTTGAGCTATTTCAAATCCTAAAAGATGATGATGTGAAAGTGCTGCACTCAATATGCCAGCAAACTTGGAAAACTCGGCAGTGGCCACAGGATTGGAAAAGGTCGGTTTTCATTCCAATCCCAAAGAAAGGCAATGCCAAAGAAGGCTCAAACTACCACACAACTGCACTCATCTCATATGCTAGTAAAGTAATGCTCAAAATTCTCCAAGCCAGGCTTCAGCAATACGTGAACCATGAACTTCCAGATGTTCAAGCTGGTTATAGAAAAGGCAGAGGAACCAGAGATCAAATTGCCAACATCCATTGGATTATCAAAAAATCAAGAGATTTCCAGAAAAAGATCTATTTCTGCTTTATCGACTATGCCAAAGCCTTTGACTGTGTACTACTACTACCACTACTACTAAGTTGCTTCAGTCGTGTCCGACTCTGTGCGACCCCACAGACGGCAGCCCACCAGGCTCCGCCGTCCCTGGGATTCTCCAGGCAAGAACACTGGAGTGGGTTGCCATTTCCTTCTCCAATGCATGAAAGTGAAAAGTGAAAGTGAAGTCTCTCAGTCGGGTCCGACTCTTTGTGACCCCATGGACTGCAGCCTACCAGGCTCCTCTGTCCATGGTATTTTCCAGGCAAGAGTACTGGAGTGGGTTGCCATTGCCTTCTCCGTTTGACTGTGTGGATCACCATAAACTCTGGAAAATTCTTAAAGTGATGGGAATACCAGACCATTTGACCTGCCTCCTGAGAAATCTGTATGCAGGTCAGGGAGCTACAGTTAGAACTGGACATGGAACAACAGACTGTTTCCAAATAAGGAAAGGAGTATGTCAAGGCTGTATATTGTCACCCTGCTTATTTAATTTATATATAGACTACATCATGAGAAACACTGCTTGTGTGGCAAAGTAATCAAGATTGCCAGGAGAAATATCAATAACCTCAGATATGCAGATGACACCACCCTTATGGCAGAAAGCAGAGAACTAAAGAGCCTCTTGATGAAAGTGAAAGAGAGTGAAAAAGCTGGCTTAAAAAAAAACTAAGATCATTCAGAAAACTAAGATCATGTCATCCAGTCCTATCACTTCGTGGCAAACAGATGGGGAAACAGTGGAAACAGTGAGAGACTTTATTTTTTAGGGCTCCAAATTCTTCAGATGGTGACTTTAGCCATGAAATTAAAATATGCTTACTCCTCAGAAGAAAAGTTTTGACCAACTTAGCATATTAAAAAGCAGAGATATTACTTTGCCAACAAAGGTCCGTCTAGTCAAGGTTACGGCTTTTCCAGTAGTCATGTATGGATGTGAGAATTGAAGTATAAAGAAAGCTGAACACCAAGAATTTGTGCTTTCGAACTGGTGTTGGAGAAGACTCTAGAGAGTCCCTTGGACTACAAGAAGATCCAACCAGTCAATCCTAAAGGAAATTGGTCCTGAATATTCATTGGAAGGATTCATGTTGAAGTTGAAACTCTAATACTTTGGCCACCTGATGTGAAGACCTGTCTCATTGGAAAAGACCCTTATGCTGGGAAAGATTGAGGGCAGGAGGAGAAGAGGGTAACAGAAGATGAGATGGTTGGATGGCATCACTGACTCAATGGACATGAGTTTGAGTAAACTCCGGGAGTTGCTGATGGACAGGGTGGCCTGGCATGCTGCAGTCCATGGGGTCTCAAAGAGTCAGACATGACTGGGCGACTGAACTGACTGACTGATAAAACTTTTGTTATGCAGTTTCTTTTTACAATCAACACAAGTTGTTAATATAACCATTATAATATTTTACAGGTTTAAAAATTATAAAATCAGTGTAAAATTTTTTATTTTAGTTGCTAAATCATGCCTGACTCTTTTGTGACCCCATGGACTGTAGCCTGACAGGCTCTACTGTCCATGGGATTTCCCAGGCAAGAATACTGGAGTAGATTGCCATTTCCTTCTCCAGAAGATATTCCCAACCCTAGGATGAAACCCAAGTCTTCTGCATTGGCAGGTGGATGATTTACCACTGCCACCAGGGAAGCCTTACTGAACTACTGCTTTTAGTAATAAAAATCATTTTAAGACTTATCACAGTCCATGACTGTATGTGCATTATAAAACTATGGGATTGGTGTCTCTCTATAGCCACTCTCCTGCATTTTAAATGTGCCCTACACACAACAAAGACTTAGCAAAATAGTATAATGCCTTGTTTAGCATTTAATTCTAGGTTGCTTTATGGGCATAATAAAGATACTGACTATAGTATGTAGCCACCAGATATATGCACATTAATTTGCAATGAGAATTATATCCAATAAGAAACTCTTTGCGGATAAAGGTCCCAAGATATTTCAATAAGGGAAGAATAGCCTTTTCCAAAAATTATGCTGGGACAGTCAGACATTTTCATGAAGATGGATGAATATGAACCCTCATCTCACACCATATATAAGAAGTAACTTGAAATGTGTCATAGATCTAAATATAAACTATAACACTCTTAGAAGAAAGCATAAGTGTAAATTTTGGTGATATTAGATTATGGTATTTGGTAATTATTTTCGGTTATCATTACCAAATTATTCGGAAAAGGCAATGGCACTCCACTCCAGTACTCTTGCCTGGAAAATCCCATGGATGGAGGAGCCTGGTAGGCTGCAGTCCATGGGTCGCGAAGAGTCAGACATGACTGAGCAACTTCACTTTCACTTTTCACTTTCATACATTGGAGAAGGAAATGGCAACCCGCTCCAGTGTTCTTGCCTGGAGAATCCCAGGGACGGGGAGCCTGATGGGCTGCCGTCTATGGGGTTGCACAGAGTCAGACATGACTGAAGTGACTTAGCAGCAACCAAATTATTATTTGATAATAATTTTTAATACATCAAACACATAAAGAAAAGAAAACATTAACCAGCTGGACTTCATCAAAACTCAACACCTTTGCACTTCAAAATAGGCCATCAAGAAAGTAGAAAGACAAGCCACAGAATAGAAAAGAAAAAATGAAATCATATCCAATAAGGGACATGTATCTAGAATAAAGAATTCGTGCTGCTCAATAATTTAAAAGGTAAGCAACCCAATAAAAAGTGGTCAAAACAATTAGATATTTCACCAAAGAAAATATAGGAATGGCTAATACACACGTGAAGAGATACCCAACATCATTTGTCACTAGGGAAATGGAGATTAAAACCACAATGAAATCTCACTTTACACCAGCTAGGATGCCACTGACAAAGTCAGACAGTGCTGAGTGTTGGTAAGGATTTGGGGCAATTGGAAGGAACCCTCACACTGGTAGGAACAGCCACTTATATTTTCATTAACCTATGTCATCCTGATGAACTCAAATTCTCTATATTTTAGCTGAGAATCAAGACACCATTTCACTTACAACTTCAGCAAATAAAAGGCAAATAAAAGATAAATATCTAACCTTCCCTGTGTGGCCCATGAAAAGCAGCACTAATCCATCACTGAACTCTTCCCCCATCAAACCTACACACAGCTTCACAATTTTCTCAACAGAAAATGCTATGCAAACATTCCTATTTGTCATCTCACATTATTTTGACTTTTTTAAGGCCTCCCATATGCAGCCATGAAATTAAAAGACACTTGCTCCTGGAAGAAAAGCTATGAAAAACCTAGACAGCATATTAAAAAGCAGAGACATTACTTTGCTGAGAAAGGTCTATCTAGTTAAAACTATGGTTTTTCCAGTAGTCATATATGGATGTGAGAGTTGGACCATAAAGAAAGCTGAATGCTGAAGAATTGATGCTTTTGAGGTGTTGGAGAAGACTCTTGAGAATCCCTTGGATTGCAAGGAGATCAAACCAGTCAACCCTCAAGGAAATCAGTCCTGAATACTCAATGGAAGGACTGATGGTGAAGATGAAGCTCTAGTACTTTGGCCACCTGATGCAAAGAACTGACTCATTGGAAAAGACCCTGATGCTGGAAAAGACTGAAGGCAGGAGGAGAAGGGGACAACAGAGGATGAAATGGTTGGATGGCATCATCAACTCGATGGACATGAGTCTGAGTAAACTCCAGGAGTTGGTGATGGACAGGGAAGCCTGGTGTGTTGCAGTCCATGGGGTCACAAAGAGTCAGACATGACTGAGCAACTGAACTAAACTGAAGGCCTCCCATTACTAGTTCTCTTCTTTTATGATAATATTATCATGTCTGATCTTACATAGGTTATATATTAATTTTATCTGTGAGTTTTAAAAGATTTTGGGAGGGGAAGTGGATGTGGCAAGGGAGTTCTTGCCTATACCCTTCAGTTGAACTACAGACAGTATCATAAAATGGACCTGGCTATAAATCTTGTTTCATACAAAAACAAATCATACTGCACTAAATTTTTATTTTTTAATTAAATAGTTTATTGCTTAGTCAAATATGATTTTAGAAACCTAAAAAAGCTTGCTGTTTAAAAAATGTAAGAAAATAAGTTACAACATTCATGTGTTAAGTCTGCAATAATTCTTAGGATAACTTTTATGATTATACAAGTTATGTATAATTATCTAACTTTAGGATTATCTAAGAAAAAACTATATAGACCCTTAAAAATCCTGGTGCTAAACCTCACTGCTTCCAACTTCTTTACACCATAAGATTTTTATCCCTAAAATAACACTCATTTTTCTTTTGTTATATTGGTTCTAGAACATCAGCCTCTAAGCATCACAACCTTTGGCAAACTATGTCATATCTCTGCTATTAGTTGTAAAACAGAGCTGCCACATCAGTCCTCTCCTTAATTCTATTAAGGTTATAATTATCACTGAATCTCATACAGATAACTCACAGGAATATATTTCTTTCATTTCACCCTCAACCTAAATGGAACCCTGGAAATCACCTTCCGGGTTCTTTGTTTTCAACTGCCAGAAATCTTACATTAGAGCCTCCACAGCTAAGTACAGAATCATGTAAGGCAGACCAAATTTCCTGGAACAATTTGAAACGCTGTTGTATTCCAGAATATTGTAAGTCAAATTGGCCTAATGCAATATAAAACGCTGTCAGAGTAATAGAGAGTGAGATAAAAGTCTTCCTTCAGGATCACATAACGATTGTCGTATTCATTTGAAGAGTTCTTTCAAGATGCACTTAATACACTTGTCTCTATTGATAATAGCAACCCGGGATTATTTAAAAAAGAAAAAAAGAGAGAGAAATTTGTCCCTATTCAAATGACTCCTGGGGCACCTGTTGTCCACAGAAAACATAAATATGTGGCAACAGATAAATCTGAGATCCAGCAGGCTATGCCCGGGGCTCTCTGTGCCATCACCTTTGTGATATACTCTCCCTGCAGGGTTTGTGTGGTGCTCTCCTCCCCCTGGGTCATTAATATCAGCCTGACAAAATAGGCAGTTAGGTTCTTCTATCTAGCAGAGTCCTTTTGACAAGGAATGACACTGTGAACCTCTGTGTTAACATGAACAGGTGATAAAGGGGGTCACACAGCTCTTCACAGCTGCCAGCATCAGAGAGTGATGCTGGGTACATGAAACACAGAAATCTAAAAGGAAGCTCTTGAGCCGAAGCCCCGGGGAGTGGAATTCGCTTTTCTGACTCCCGGTGCATCCTCTTTCTGGTCCCACCACAGGCATTCTCTCTATATAGCTTGGCAGCCCATGAAAGCAAAAAGCGCTTTAGTCTGTGAGGCAATAAAGTTGAGTAATTGTTGCCTCAAATCTTTCTCGAAGTCACTTAAAAGATGACCACTGTAAGAGGTTTACTTCTGGTGAATGATCGACAGTAAAGAGCCAACTCCAGGACAGACAGGAATACCTGGGCAAAGCTCCGGGCAGTGGCAGCGAGGTGACCAGCACATCACTTCCAGAGCAGCCACGGCATCAGTGACTGCACCGTGATGACGCATGTGCTGGCTCACGCTGCAGCTCCCACTTGCTAGCAAATGTCAGTTCCGCTGCTGCTTGACATGAACTCAATAAACAATTGCTCTTAACAGACAAAAATAATCATCTGGTCACTCAAAACTAAGTATGGATAACTCTGGGAACACAGGGCAGAGGCTGTGGGAGACTGCGAAGTGGAAAAAGGCACAGCTTTAGCCTAAAGTCATTTCAAATCTAATAGAAGAAAGAATAAATAATTCTAATCATAGTAACATGCATACAGAGGGCACCCCCTGGGTGACATTTTCTTATTTGATAAACAATAAGAGAGAAAAATCGGAGAAGGCAATGGCACCCCTCTCCAGCACTCTTGCCTGGAAAATCCCATGGACAGAGGAGCCTGGTAGGCTGCAGTCCATGGGGTCTCAAAGAGTCGGACACGACTGAGCGACTTCACTTTCACTTTTCACTTTCATGCATTGGAGAAGGAAATGGCAACCCACTCCAGTGTTCTTGCCTGGAGAATCCCAGGGATGGTGGAGCCTGGTGGGCTGCCGTCTATGGGGTCGCACAGAGTCGGACACGACTGAAGTGGCTTAGCAGCAACAGAGAAAAATAGAGGAAAACATCCTCTATTTTCCCAATTATAAAATGAGATCACTACCCTCAAATGCCATTGTGAAGATTAAGAGAGGAACTAGCATTTAAAAAAGCTTTGTATACGGTAAGTGACTGATAAATGCTATCTCTTGAAGATTTTCATCAAGCAAATAGCAGAAGCAGAAAAACATACAGAAACAGTTATATAGCTCTCTGGAACTGGAAATTAATATAATGGCAATAATGGAACTTTAGGGTGAACAATGTACAGTTGTCTAAGAGACTTCGATAAACAGACACAGTTTGATGGAGTAAAATGGGAAGAATTCAGAGAATAGAAAAGGAAAAAGCATTTTAATGAAGATAAGAACTGAGAGTTGTTAAATTATCAAGTCCTAGTAAAATGCAACCATGAAAAGTTTAATCTGACTAAATGACAATTACAGAAAACCATGATTAAGCCTCAAAATAAGATCTTATTCAGATATTAACTACTTCATTGTTTAAATTCAGATATTGAACTAGAAATTTTCCAAAGTCCCTTCCAGACCTACTTTGTGATTCTAAGATAATCTTAACATGAAATTCTTAGTATTTGTACTCCTCTGATCAAGAATTTAGAAAGGCTCATTCAGTTCAGTTCAGTCACTCAGTCTTTTCCGACTCTTTGCGACCCCATGGACTGCAGCACACCAGGCTTCCCTGTCCATCACCAACTCCAGGAGCTTGCTCAAACTCATGTCCATTGAGTCAGTGATGCCACCCAACCATCTCATCCTTTTCTCCTCCTGCCCTCAATCTTTCCCAGCATCAGGGTCTTTTCTAATGAGTCAGCTCTTCACAAAGTATTGGCCTGCCCAAAGTATTGGAGCTTCAGCTTCAGCATCAGTCCTTCCAATGAATATTCAGGACTGATTTCCTTCAGGATTGACTGGTTTGATCTTCTTGCAGTCTAAGGGAGTCTCAAGAGTCTTCTCCAACACCACAGTTCAAAAGCATCAATTCTTCAGCGCTCAGCTTTCTTTATAGTCCAACTCTCACATCCGTATGTGACTACCGGAAAACCATAGCCTTGACTAGACGGACCTTTGTTGGCAAAGTAATGTCTCTGCTTTTTAATATGCTGTCTAGGTTGGTCATATCTTTTCTTCCAAGAAGCAAGCATCTTTCATTTCCTGGCTACAGTCACCATCTGCAGTGATTTTGGAGCCCAAGAAAATAAAGTCTCCCATTGTTTTCATTGTTTCCCCATCTATTTGCCATAAAGTGATGGGACTGGATGCCATGACCTTAGTTTTTTTAATGTTGAGTTTTGAAAAGCTCATTAAATAGGTTAAAACTGCCTCATTTTGAAGGCCTGCTTCAATATGCTCTTCTGTAATATTTCATTTAATTATATTACTTTCATACAGTTGCTTAAGTCAAATAGTTCAGAATTTTATGTAACTTTGCTGGTTATTTATAACCTTCACATTTCATTTGTCAAGTCTGATTGTCTGTACATCTGTTACTTTTTTCCACAAGGAAAAACAACTAATCTGCAGCTCAAATTTAGCAACAAATAAAAACTGACATCCAACCAGAATTGAAGTACCCACCTTACCTAGCTCCCTTAAATAAAATGGTCATGATGAAATTCATCATGCCTATTAAAATAATGAATATCACTGATTAGTGCACAAGCATGCTCACTTGCTGCAGTCGTGTCTGACTCTTTGCGACGCTATGGACTTTAGCCTGCCAGTCTTCTCTGCCCAAGGGATTCTCCAGACAAGAATATTGGAGTGGATTCCCTGGCCTCCTCCAGGGGATCTTCCCAACTCAGGGATCAAACCCAGGTCTCCTGTATTGCAAGCAGATTCTTTACCACTAAGCCACCAGGGAACCCAATTAGTGCAGAAGTTGTATCTTATACAGTGCTGTGCTTAGTCACTCAGCCATACCTGACTCTGCGATTCCACTGACTATAGCCAGACAGGCTCTTCAGTCCATGGAGATTCTACAGGCAAGAATACTGGATTGATTTGCATGCCTTCCTCCAGGGGATCTTCCCAACTAAGGGATCAAACCCAGGTCTCCTGCATTGCAGGCCAATTCTTTACCGTCTGAGACATGAGGGAAGCCCATGAATACTGGAGTAGGTAGACTATCCCTTCTCTAGGAGATTTTCCTGACCCAGGAATCAAACCAGGGTCTCCTGCATTGCAGGTAGATTTTTCACCATCTGAGCTACCAGGGAAGCCCACCTTATGTAGTAGTGCTTTGCAAAGTTAAATGCGTATCTCAAATCTGAATGTAAAATTGTGTTAAAATGTGGGTTCTGATTCAGTAAGTCTAGAATAGAGCCTGCTAGTCTTGGCATTTATAGCAAAGTCCCGCAGGGTGTTGATGCTGCTGGTATAAGAATCACACTGAATAGTAAGAGTCTAGAATGGCACTTTCTAATATGTTTGAAATTTAAATAGCCACACATGCCAGTGGCTACCATATTAAATATGTCCATTATTGCAGAATGTTCTATAGGGCAAGACTAGTCAAAAGTCTTTTAATCCAGGGACTTCCCTGGTAATCCATTGGTTAAGACTCTGTGCTGACAATGCAGGGTGCCTGGATTCAATCCCTGGTCAGGGAACTAAGATTCCATATGCCATGCAGCATGGCCAGATAACATTTTTAAAAGTCTCATAAACCGTAAGTTTATCTGATTTATACAAACACAAAAAAATACTATTTGATTTTTCCAAAGGTAATGCAAAAGCTAACACATATGAATATAGATTTTTTAAAATTGTTACAGAAGCAAACCAATGTAGAAGTTATCCTGATAGGAGTCAAAAGAATTTGCTACATTCCTGATTTTTAATTATAAAATTCTGTAGTAATAATATTACTATCTTAGTAAATGGTGAATCATTACAAATATATTCTAATTGAATTATACATTGAAACATAAAAACAGCTAGAAACTTAATGGTTTAAAGCAACAATGATTTATTATTTCTCATGGATTTATCGGTAAGTTGAGCAGTTCCACTGGTTTCACCAAGGTTCATTAATTTGGTTACATTTAGTTGGAGGGTACACTGGGCCCTGTTTCTTTCTCTCCCTGTGATCTTTAACCTCAAGTATGGTGGGGTCGCGAAGATTCCCTGGAGAAGGAATAGGCTTCCTGGGCTTCCCTGGTGGCTCAAATGGTAAAGAATCTGTCTGCAATGTGGGAGACCTGGATTTGAGCCCTGGGTGAGGAAGATCCCCTGGAGAAGGGAACGGCTACCCACTCCAGTATTCTGGCCTAGAGAATTCCATGGACAGAGGAGCCTGGCGGGTTACAGTCAGTGGGGTTTCAAAGAGTTGGACACGACTGAGTGACTTTCACACACACTTATGGTAGACCAAGCTTCCTTGCTAGATAGCAGTAAACTTCCACAGGGTCAGCTCCAGTTCATAACTGCTCAAGTCTCTGCTTTCAGGCACTTGCTAACATCCTATTGGAGAGAGCAAGTCAAAAGCATCAACTTACTGTGTAGCAGGCATAGTTCTAGATACTGGGTATATACATCCATGAAAAGGGACAAAAATCCCTGCCATTGTGGGCTTAATTTTAGTGGTGAAACAGAAACAAATAACATGATAAACACAATAAATAACACACAGGGTAATAGGACATTACCAGATGTGTTAGAAAGTTGTAAATACTATGGAGAAGTATAAGAAAGTCAGAGGGAATGACAGTGCCATGATCAAGGAAGGTGTCCCTGAGAACGTGACATGGTGGCACAGGGTAAAGGAGAGAGGGGGTGAGGGTGAGAAGATGAACTTTGTTCTAAGCTATCATCATCTCTTACCTGGGTGGCTAAAATAGACTCCTAATTTGTCTCCTTGTCCCTCTAGAGTTTACCCTTGTCCCACTAGAGTTTACTTTCAATGGAGCCTCCATATGCAGGAGATAACATCATATGAGCCACTCAAACCTGTGGGCATTGACTCTATGAGGAAAATGCAGCACCACTGGAGGTTTGTGATCAGCTGTGATATGATCCATCATACTTTGTAAAACGATCACTATGAAGGCTTTATTGAAAGTCAATCCTAAAGGAGATCAACCCTGAGTGTTCACTGGAAGGACTGATGCTGACACTGAAGCGCCAATACTTTGGTCATCTGATGCAAAGAGCCAACTCATTGGCAAAGACTCTGACACTGGGAAAGATTGAGGGCAGGAGGAGAACGGGGTGACAGAGGATGAGATGGTTGGATGGCATCACCAACTCAATGAACATGAGTTTGAGGAAACTCTAGGAGATAGTGAAGGATGAGAAAGCCTGGTGTGTTGAAATCCATTGGGTCACAAAGATGGTACATGACCTAGAGACTGAACAACAAAGCGATTGGAAAGATGCAGTTTTCATCAACTGAGATGGGGAAATTTGAAAGGGATGGAGATCAGGAATCCAGTACTGGGCATGTTAAATTGGAGATGCTTAGAAAACAGTGAAATACATTGGAAAACAATCTATTTACTCTCCTAAGTGATACAACAGTGACCAGTAAGTACCATACTTTATATGCATCATCTAATTTGAGATGATTCTCATAACAACTTTATTCATAATTTTTACCCAGATGTTAATTAACCTGCCCCAATCACTGAACTAAAGGAAAAGCTGGAATTTAAACCATTCTCTTTGTCCAAAATCTGTACTCTTGGCTTCTACTCTACATAGCCCCATTGCAAAGTAGAAAAACAATCCTAAAGTGCCATGTTTCTTAGAACTTATTACCTGACCCCACACTGACTAACTATTAAAATATGACAGTGGCTAAGCGGAAATGATATACAAAAAAGCATCTGAATACTAATAAGCAAACAATTTCCTAAAATTCACCAGATTCTGCCCCAAGACACAACAGGAAATTAAAATTTGGCATCAGGCCAGCTTTAAAGCTTTCATCATTTTAATCTCCAAAGATTATTATTCCAACTTTAAGGAGCTTATGTGATTTACCTTCATAGGTCAGACCAAAAAGTCAGCAGCAATTTGGAAAAAGACCCTACCATTGTGTTCAGTGACATTTTATATCAGCAGGAAATAGCCATTTATGCAATTATTTTGTGTAATCCTTACATTCCTATTAGTATAAACCAGAGAAAAGGAAAAAAATTACATATATATATATATATAATGATCATGTTCCTTAGTGTGAAATTGGACAAAATGCTGTCTCATTGTGATCTCTTCTTTCCTCTAAAATGTAATTATGTCACTGAAGTACCTACAACTAAGGGAAAATGAGAAAATAATTTTCTTGCAATGAACTATGAAGCTTGAGATAGGGACATGTTCTCATTACTTTTCCATTTTATTTCTCTGGGACTCAATTTCTCTTGGAAATAGAATCTATTTATAAAACCAACACAAAAACACTGCTACATTCTTTTAAAGATACTGGGAACTAAAGGGATACTCCTAAATTCAAAACCACTATTTTATTAATAGCCGAAGTGACCATTAATTTTTTTGTCTCTTTTCCTAATTGATTTTGACCTGCCAATAAAAAAATTTAACTCCTGAATGGAAAAAAAAAAAAGAATCACTGTTATATTCTTTTAGATTTCATTCTTTAGATTTCATTTATTAGCTTAAAAAGCTAAACCATAGAAAAATCAGTACGACTGGTTAACCTAAACAAAGATTAAAAATTTTAGTACCTATAAGTGATATAACCTATACTTGAATAGAACTTTGTTGTCTTAGTAGTTATATCACGTGTATCTGAAATACTAAAAAATGTACAGTCCTTAAGATATCAATCCATTTCATACAGCCCTGGCAAAAGACAGAGAAGCGATGCCAGCTGATTCTCAACCCTGTGACTGAGAGGGAATGATTAAGAACATATAGCGTATTAAGGTTTTCTGGATAAAGAGAATCAATAGGAGATCAGATATAGGTAGATATGGATGATATAGATTTATTTTAAGGAACTGACTCACACAATTGTGGAAGCTGGCAAGTCTAAAATTTGCAGGCAGACCAGCAGGCTGGAGACCCTAGGAGAGTTAAGTTCAAGTTACAGTTCAAGGCCACAAGCCAAAGTCCCTCTTCCTCTGGAAAACTCAATCTTTTTCTTTTAAGGCCTTCAACTGATTAGAAGAGGCCTATCTACATTTTGCGGAGAAGGCAATGGCATCCCACTCCGGTACTCTTGCCTGGAAAATCCCATGGATGGAGGAGCCTGGTGGGCTGCAGTTTGAAGGATAATCCGCTTTTCTCAAAATCTACCAATTTCAATGTTCACCTGGTCTTTAATAGACACTTGTAGTCTTCTAGACTAGTGTTTGATCAAATATCTAGGTTGAACATTGCCTAGCTAGGCTGACATATAAAACTAACCATCACAGGGAGCTTAGAAGACCTGAAGATATAAGCAGAAATTACATAGACGGTGTATAGGTGTCATAAACAAAAGTAGGTCTTTAATTAGATGTATAGAAGAACAAACACCAGAAATTAAAAACTAATGACTTTCAGTTTAATTAACAATTTAAGTGGTATTAATTAGGCTAGTTGATCTTTAAGTGCTATTGCCCAGACCAAAAGCAGCACTATCATGGGAGCTTGTCTTAGGCCCCTCCCACACCTACTGAATCAGAAACTTGGGACTGTGCCCCAACAATCTCGGTTCTGACAAGTGCACCGGGTAACTCTGTTGCTTGCTGAAGTCTGAGAGCCAGTGCATCAGACCACTGCATCGCTACAGTATTCACACATTTCCATTTGTCTATTGGTTAATGTACCCAAACAGTATTTCCTCACCAATAGTCATTTATGAAGCGTCTACTGTATGCTGGTCTCTGTGCTATTATTAGCTCCAGGGGACAAGCAGAGAGAGGCAGGCTGTGAAGATAAGATTTGAAAAAAAAAAGAAAAGAAAAAAAAAGACAGATCTGGGCTGGTTTACGCCAGGTTTTATTTGCCATGTTAAGGTTTGTTTGTTTATGCTGAAAACTTACCAACATTGTAAAAACAGAAGTTCAATTACCAAAAATAGCACAATGTAGGAGGATAACTGGGAAGTGACAGAAATGCCAATTGGAAGAGGCATTGAGGAGCAAATAAATTAGTACATAGGAAAGAAGAGGAAAGGAGAATGATGATTGTAGAAATAGATTCAGTACGTATAAGTGATAAAACAGATGAGGCATGAAGAAGAGAATAAAGGATGATGTTAATGATTATCTAAGAAACGTGGTAACATGTCTGCACACGTACACATACACACATATACAGTGCAGAACTAAACAAAGTGAAAGGTGATTTAAGATATGAATAGGGGAAACTTGAAAAGAAAAATAAATATCTACATGTAAGTAAGAGTTGGGATTCTCAGGAATACAGGTTAAAGACTTGGGAGCAGATAATACTGCAATGTAGAGAATGTAAATAGTGATTTTCAAGCAGTCTGAATACTGGGGAGAGAAGCAGAGGCCACGATTTGTCAGTATGTCTGTTAAAGCATAGTCCATACACCCAATGCAAACTAACACAGTAAAATCTAACAAGATCCTGGCTGACGAGACATGCAGATACAGACTGTTGCTGCACTGGATAACACACAGATTAATGGAGATGATTCCTGCAGAAAAAAATAAGAGAACAAGGAGGATCGAGGTGGAATCCTACAGAAGACCAACAACTCAGGAAAGGAAGGGGAAGATGAGCCAGTAAAAGAGGCTCAGAAGAAGCTGCAAAGGAAAGGGGGGAGATGAAGGACTGAACAATGATAAGAAAACCAAGAGAGAAAATGTTTAAGCCACAGGTAGCACAAAGGCAGCAGCATCCTGTTGAGGAACACAGATCGCTGTTTGCAAGTCACTGCTGCCCACATTCCCAACAGTCTGAAGAAGCTGCTGCTGCTGCTGCTAAGTCACTTCAGTCGTGTCTGACTCTGTGCGATCCCATAGACGGCAGCCCAACAGGCTCCTCCGTCCCTGGGATTCTCCAGGCAAGAACACTGGAGTGGGTTGCCATTTCCTTCTCCAATGCATGAGAGTGAAAAGTGAAAGTGAAGTCGCTCACTTGTGCCCAACTCTTAGCGACCTCATGGACTGCAGCCTACCAGGCTCCTCCATCCATGGGGTTTTCCAGGCAAGAGTACTGGAGTGGGGTGCCATTTCCTTCTCCAGCTAGGAGATCAGAAATCCATTTAAGTGCCATTTAACTCCCCTCATTCTCACTTTTCCTCCCTGCATAATGAGCAAAGTGGCCTCAAAGACTCCCTCTCCACAAGCTCCAAAATTCCAGGGCAGAAGTTCCCCTAGATTAGGATGAAGAGGACTGATGTGGGGCTTAGATGGCATTTTTAACGAGAACCCATGCAACGTCAGTTGTTTGGGGAAACTTTAAGAAATACTGGCCCTACAGGTGATATGAGGTAACACAGTTTCTCCTGTACAGTTTCTATTAGTGTCTTCTCTGTGGTTTCCTATCTCATGAAATACATCATGACACGTAGTTAAATGAACACCCTGTAGGAGTCATCCCACCCTCTTGCTGCTATCTTCTGGGGCTCTTGGCTGCTTTCTCATGGAGGACACTGTTCTTGCGGCTTCCTTGAGGGCATCCAGGGCACCACAGCTGCCCCAGCCCCTGTCTGCCTGTCTCCACGCTGGCCACCAGTGCAACTGCTACGAGTACATCTCCTCCTTAGAATGTCTTGCCCATGATCAAAAATTGAAGAAATAAATGTAATATATATATAAAACAAAATTATTTTAATTAAAGCTGACATCCAAATACCACAGCTCTCATAGAGCTATGATAACCAACCATGAATAAGCAATCATTCTAAGTCCCAATTAAGAGTTTTTTACATTTTCTAATTTTCTTACAGCTTATTTCACTAACACATTAGTAACTTCTACTTTTCATGAAATTTATAAACATTGTTTTTCCTGAAAGGGTAATATTGAAAACAAGTGAACCTCTGGTAACGGGGAAAAAAATTACTGAAAACATCCTTTGAGGAGAATTTCAGCAAAAGGTTGTAGGGTCTTATGGAATGATTCAAACATTCAAAGTACCAACACATACTCTTCCTCTTAACAGGAGTCATCTATATTTCATCACAAAAAGTGAACTACTTTGCTGACACCTCCAGGAGTGGTAATGAGATTAAGAAGAGGTTTGTGGAGAGAATAAGGACCACTACTAAAACCCCTAAATTTCTCATTTTAATCAATGATTTTTAAATAGTTAATGAAAAGATGATGTTGCTTCCAACTGTACTATGATCAGTGCATATATGGTTGGACAGTTTGAGAATGGAGTAGAACACAAGAAACCTGGACTACTCTGAAAAGTTATTTCTGGCTGAATTCTACATCCAGCTGTGTAAGGGAAAACAATTGCTCTGGGAGACAGATGAGTTGGCTGCCTTTAAAACAGAAGGTGATCAGGATCACAGACAGGCAAATCATGGAGAGAATATAACATAATAATATTTAAATAACATTAGCAAAATCATCAGCCATAAATAAGTCATTAACTAAAAAAAATTTAACTTAAAAAAACCCTCAGAATTCAATTTTCAATCTAAACTCCTTTTTGACTGCTTCAACATTTTTAATAAGAATCTTATGAAAAGTAAATAAAAAGAGAATATTTTAACATGTGGGATCTTAGTTTACTGACCAGGGATGGAACCCATACCCCTGCATTGGAAGCACACAGTCTTAGCAATTGGACCACCAGGGAAGTCTCCAAAAAGGGAATATTTTAATAGCAGCAAGGTGTATTTGTTCTTCTTGGATTTGTATAAGATCATTTTTATTAGGCCCATGGTATACAGACCAGGGTGTGTGTGTGTGTGTGTGTGTGTAATCTATATTCAGATATATTTAAATATACAATCTATATATCTAGATAAACTCGTGATAGATACACACACAAATTGGGTACCAAATTATAACAGAACCAACATACCAAATTTTAAGTACTACTTAATTGAATGTTGGACCAACTTTCTGACCTGATGCAAATGAGAAAACACTAAATGGAAGATTAGATCTGTACAGAGTATTAAGTTTGCAATTATACTGTCATAAAACTTTAATCATTCCATGATTTAAATGAATAAAAAATATTCCAAAGCACTTACAACCAAGCTACTTAAATCATTTATTTATAGCTATTCTCAGTATCTAAACCAGTGCCAAACTGTGGGAAAGAAGAAATTATTTTCAAATATACAGAAGCATCTGCTTGCTTCAGTGGTACTGCCTGCTGATGTAGGAGATGTGGGTTAGATCCCTGGGTAGGGAAGATCCCCTGGAAAAGCAAGTGGCAACCCATTCCAGTATTCTTGCCTGGGAAATCGTATGGACAGAGAAGGCTGGCAGGCGACAGCTCACGGGGTCCCAAAGTCAGACACGACTTAGCGACAAAACACAAGCAAAACTGGCAAAAACTAATAGAAGCAATTCTTAATTGTTTATTGAAACAAGAATCTTTATAGGGTGTATTTTACTAAGTCAATAAGAGTCAGCCTATAAATCTGGGTGGTTTGTAAAATTTTTATTTTTCTAAATTTTATTTTTAATATAAATTTTCTTCTTTAAGAGCATCCCAAATTAATAAGGTTCTATAATTAATCATACTACAAATAAATAACATTATTCTGTTTTCAGTCTTGGCTTAGGGTCTATAGGGGCATAATTATCATTATATCTAATTATTCTAATTAATGATTACTCACACATTTATATTAGGCAAACACAAAACTGATCAGTGCTGACTTCTATGCATAAAATATTCTGTATTAAATTATTCTCACATGGGGTGACCTACATAGCAACTAAAAAATCTTTGAGCTACTAAGGAAACAGTTCTTTCGTAACTGCTCAAGAATTTGAAATTCTACATTTTAGGGATCTTTCAAACAGAATTTTTTTTGTTTAGTGGAAATATAAGTATAATCTTAGAATCCTAAAAGGATAACTATATTTACATAAAAAAGAAAAGAATATACTCAATAACAAAATTTAGAATTAAAGTACAATTAAAATTGTATTTTTGCAGGCAATGAAATTTTTCTTCTAATACTCCTTGACACTATCACTAGCACAAAACCTCCTAATTTTCTTTGGTTTTTATAGGATTATTATATTATAATTTAATATCACAACATTATTTTTATATTATAATTTGTAATGAGAAAGATATTATTCTAAAATGTAAGGTGTTCAAAATATATACCAGTATTCTTTGACGAATAATAAAAATAGTTATTGTTTCTACTGTGAAACCTGCATTATACAATTTATTTTTAACTTAAAAATAATAAACTTTAAAAATAAATAAACTTAAAAAATAAAAAAAAGATAACCAAGTATCTTATAAGAAACAAACATCTAGGATTACTATTAAACATGGATTTGTTTTAAAAGAAGCTAATCTTACTTGAGTCAAATTAAAGAGGGTTAGACATAAGAGTCCACAGGAATAGTCTGTTTCCTGTTCTGTCTCAGCAGAGTAGCTACCTAGGGTGGCTGTGAGTCTGCAGCTGTCATCTTCCTCAAGCCACTTGACTGATGAAGGAATCTTTTGTTCTGCTGATAGGTGATACATTGTGCGCTGCTCAGGTGCCCAGAACAAAAAGTGTAGAGCACACAATGAACCTCTCTCCAGCCAGTTTTAAGAGGAATAAAAGGAAAACTAGCTTTACCTGAGATGTGTTTCTTTCAATGAAACTTCCCTTGCCCATTCTAAAGAAAAATATCATTCTGTCTGTTTTTAAAAGCTTGTTCTATAGTTTGCTCCTCCCTCACTCCCCTCCTCATTCTGGGACAAAAGCAACAGGAACAGAAGATCTTTTTTTTTTTTTTTTTTTTACTAAAATGGTTAAGTTGAGTAAAATGCTGGCTTTTTGAAGGGGATTGTTGGAGTCACTATCTAAGATAAGTTGCCTCATCATGTCTAAACAATGAGATAGAATCATTTAAATAACCATTGATTCTATTTAGTTACTGATGTAGAAAATTTTTAAACCTTTTCTATATGTTCTTAAATGCACCTAAAATGTTTTATCTTTATTCAATATATTTCTAAATGGTAAAAGTATATACCATAAATAAATGTCATTTCATAAACATGAATTAGAATATATAATAATATATTCTATATATTATATAAATATACAAGTAAATTATAGTGAATAAAACTTGTGAGGATGATTTTAAAGTCAGTGTACTATATATAACTTGCTTAATGGAATCTTGTCTTATATTTAAATAAAATATTCTAGAGATACTGTCAAACTGAAACCAACCAGGACACTGTAAAGCTTTCCCTGATAATAAGACCTCTGTGTCCCCCATTTCTTATTTGTAGGAAAAAGGCTTTAGTTTCTTAGACCTTCCCTTAGTTCCAAAGAGCAGACTCAAGCAGTTATTAATTTAAGAAGTGATGGAACACAGAAACAAAGAAAAAGCAGTTAAGCAAAAAGCAAAAATATCATTAAGTTTGAATGATAGTTCAGAGTCCCTAGTTCCTCCTCAAGGGATATACATAACAATCTGATGAGTATCTTTGAGTTATTCTGCAGAAACTAAGGCCTTTGCCCATGTTGACCACAAGCACACAAGCATATAGATCTCAGACTGGTTGGAACCAGAGGTTGATGATTAAAACTTCTGAAACATCAACCCATTATCTCATGACCAACCAATCAGAAGACAGTCCTTGCAGCCCTCACACCAAATGTGGCCTTTAAAAATACTTCCCTGAAAGCCATCGGAGAGTTCCGTCTTTTAAGCATGAACTGCCTGTTCTCCTTGCTTGGCACGCTTCAATAAACACTGTACTTTCCTTCATTACAACCTGGTGCCAATAACTGCCTTTGCTGCTTACAGGCAAGTAGACCAAGTTCAGTAACAAAATGACAATGTGAAAAGCCCTGGGGGTTAGGGGAATCACTTTCTTTTCCACTCTCCTATCAATAGATGAAGATGCCCCACAAGGACATCTTGTTTGATTTAAAAGGAGTGTGCAGATCTCTGCTACTACAAGCCACACTGGTCCTCTATGGCTCTACAAATCCACTTCACCAAGAAAAAAAATAAGCACCACATGGTTGACGATTATCATAATAATAACATGGGTTAGTGTTACTTAGACACTCTTAATTTAAGAAAACTTAAGAACTTGGTTTCTCTCATCCATCTTCCATATCATGCTATTATATTTTTGGGATTTATAACTCCATAACTATTAGGTTCACTAAGATCAAGAAAGGAAATTTTTTGCATTAACAAAAAATGGAAATCTACACTGGGTGCATTTGCAAAACTTTTTTCTGCGTAATGAAGAAAAGGTTCATTGTCTACTACATTATAAAGTCTATTGCCATGCATACAACATAAATGTGTATAAAATGTTAATATGCTTCACATACAAGTGCCTGGTGGGCAGAATTTATATCTGTTTTATTAACCTATAAATCTCAAGAGCCTAGAACAAAGCCTGGCAAAGAGTGTATAATAAATATTTGCTAAATTTATTAACTGGCAAGGAGAGAGTAAATATAAATCTTGAAATTACACAGAAGATTCCATTACTTCTACTTAGTTTAAAGCCTGAATATTAGCATTGATTCTCTTTATTATTTTATTCTAAATATTACCCAAAATAAATGAAATGTTTCTCATTTTTTTGCATCAGGTTCCAAATTTTACAACAAATTAGCACACCACAGTTAGGTAATTTTTGGCATCATTTTCTGGAATTTATCCTTGTAGAGACACAGAGGATTAAAGAAATTAGAATTCTAAAATGTTTAACATTTCTATTAGAGCTTACAAATATAAATTTAAATAATGAACATATTAGTGTATCAATACATGAGATGAATATGTCCGTTATTCATTTTTTGTAGCATTAAAATGTCAAAAATCAAAAAGTTCTAATCCTACTTCATGTTGCTTTAAGTTTGAGCAATAGAGAAAGAAAAACAAAAGGAAGAGTTCTTCATACGTTTACTATCACGTTTTACTAGGACCATCAAGGTCAAATGCTTGCTAGTGTCTTAAATTTAGATAACAAGTTGGGATTTTCTTAGACAAGTTTATTTCTTTTAGTAAAATCCAAGGGCCACAGCTGCCCTCTAGGGTCATGTAGAAGCTCTTAAATGAAACTAGATGAACCAGCTCTTTCAAATCTTTTTCTCAAGTCATATACTTGGTAAAAGAAAGTGTACTGCATGATAAAATCCTGCTGTAACAATGTAAAATCTATATCGAAGATCCTATTTAAAGTTCATCTTTTGAAATAAAAATACTCCTTTATGAACATGACGGCAAGCTCTCAATAAATGAGGGATTCAAGATTAAAATCTTATGTATGAGTAGATAAGAAAGCAAATGCCATGTGAGAACATGAGTACATATATAGAGACAGAGAGTCTAAGAAAAAGAAGAAAACAATAAGATTTTTCCAGTCAACTTTTACTATAGCATTTTTTCCTTTATACTCCTACAAATGTATACATCATTAAAACTCCATAATTAGTGGCTAAAAAGCTCAATTACAAACCAAAGCAGTTGAAAGAAGAATTCCCAAACATTTGTGAGAATTTTAATCCCCAGCTTGAGCCAGATTCTATCCCTTCTGTTCTATTTATCTTTGAATCCATCATCTTGGGATCACAGAAACACTGTTTTATGATGCTTAGTTTTTCTATCTAAAATATGTAGGCAACAGAACCGTCCTAACCTGTGTTGTCCATGTGGGAAATATACCAATACAAATATGAAGAATAGTGTCCTACTTTTCCTACGAAAAAAGCTATAAAGTCCATAGACTGACAAACTAGCAGGTTCTACGTAACCCCTTAACCCCTCTTCATTTTAGTTTCCTAGTCTGTCAAATAAAGAAGATACTAAATAACCCAGATGGCTTTGAGGATTACGTGAGATATAACATGAAAATACATTTTATAAATTCTGAAGTATTATACCGTAATTAGACTTTATCAGTAGAAACAATAGAATCTATTGGTCAAGTTTTCCTCAAATAATCAGACAAAACATTTTGCACTTATTCAATGAACAATCATTACCGAAAAATGAATTTAGAAGTCTTTTTTCCAATAAGAGTCTAATTATGACCCTCATGAGAACATTAATTTTGCTAGATCATAACAACAAGATGGCTTTACCAAAATTAATCATCAAAATTAATTCTCAAAATTTAAGGCATTCCCTACATGTATACTTAGGCTTAAATTTAAGAATAGTTTATTTTTAAAGGAAATGCTTAGATGGTGACAGCACTTATTCAAATACTGAGTTCTGGCTAGTTTTATTTATAAATAAGTCATGTTTTTTGTAATGTATTAAATATTTCATAAGTTTTCTCTTCTCACCAAGAGGACTAGAGGAAATATATTAAAATCAAATATAAGTTTTGCTTAAGAATTCTCCTCTATGTAGAAGCCTACCCAATAAGGACATTTAAATCAACAATAAACTGATAATTTTTTATTCATTCAACCAAGCAGTCAATCAGTAAGTATTTCTTGAGCCCTTACTGGAAATACCAAGTCCTGGCCCTAAAGATGCAGGAAGTTTAGTGACGAGGCAAATGTCAGTGAAGACTTGAAAAGAAAAAGTTAATAGAGAGGACTTTATTGTGGAAGAAGGTAACTTTATAAAAAATAGTCTATTAGCAAGTACATGGAAAACCTATTGCAGAAATTTTTGAAAGATCAGCCTTTAAACAAAACTCCAGGGGAAATCTAAAAATTTTACTAAAGTTTAATTTTAAACTCTAAGCTTTCCACCACCCTAAACTACAAATGCTAAAAAGATTTCAACACATATGCAACTCAATGCTTGTTGTTCAGTCGCTCAGTCCTGTCCAACTCTTTGTGACTCTATGGACTGCAGCACGCCAGGCTTCCCTGTCCTTCACCAACTCCAGGAGCTTGCTCAAACTCCTGTCCGTAGAGTCAGTGATGCCATCCAGCTATCTCCCATCTTGTCCTCTGTCGTCCCCTTCTCCTCCTACCTTCAATCTTTCCCAGCATCAGGGTCTTTTCTAATGAGTCAGCTCTTTGCATTAGGTGGCCAAAGTATTGGACCTTCAGCTTCAGCATCATTCACCAATGAATATTCAGGACTGATTTCCTTTAGGAGTGACTGGTTTGATCTCCTTGCAGTTAGCCAATAAATAAACACTGAGTGCTGGACACTGAGTGCTTATGTGGAGATGGCTTTAGACAAAAGAGATACCACCCTTTCCTGAATACTTAGTGGTACCGCTGGAAAGACAGATTAAACAAACTATTTCAAAACAATTAAATCATTTAAACTGTGCAAAGTACTGAAGGTGAACACAAGATGCGCTTGAAGCATATAATGTGAGAACTTACCAGATTTCAATACACATCTGTTTTTGAGAGAATGTGGGCTGTTTAGCTTTTTGTTGCTGTTGTTGAGTTGCTAAGTCCTGTCTGACTTTTTGAGACCTCATGGACTATAGCCTGCCAGGCTCCTCTGTCCATGGGATTTCCCAGTCAAGAATACTGGAGTGGGTTACCATTTCCTTCTCCAGGGGATCTTTCTGAACCAGGGATTGAATCCATGTGTCCTGCATTGGCAGGCAGATTCTTTACCACTAAGCCACCAGGGAAGCCCTGTTTAGTTTTTACCAAAATATAAATATGCTACAAAGCCACCATGAAACCTGTGTTGTTGTATTTAGGTAAAACACCCATATAGAGGCTACCTATGAATGGTTGTTTTAGGAAGATATTTTGTTTAGTCCCTTAAACTTGTCAATTTTTCTCTTGTTCAAAGTCTGATGGGTAACTTTGGAACTTCTGAACAGATCTTTGTCGGCAAAGTAATCTCTCTGCTTTTTTAATATGTTGTCTAGTTTGGTCATAACTTTCCTTCCAAGGAGTAAATGTCTTTTAATTTCATGGGTGCAGTCACCATCTGCAGTGATTTTGGAGCCCAAAATAATAAAGTCAGCTACTGTTTCCACTGTTTCCCCATCTATTTCCCATGAACTGATGGGACCAGATGCCATGATCTTAGTTTTTGGAATGTTGAGCTTTAAGCCAATTTTTTCACTCTTCTCTTATTTTATTTTTAATTTTTTTAAAATTTTAATTGGAAGCTAATTACTTTACAACATTGTGGTAGTTTTTCCATACTCTCCTCTTTGACTTCCATCAAGAGGCTCTTCAGTTCTTCTTCACTTTCTGCCATAAGGGTGGTGTCATCTGCATATCTGAGGTTATTGATATTTCTCCCAGCAATCTTGATTCCAGCTTGAGCTTCATCCAGCCCAGTGTTTCTCATGATGTACTCTGCATAGAAGTTAAATAAGCAGGGTGACAATATACAGCCTTGATGTACTCCTTTTCCTATTTGGAACCAGTCTGTTGTTCCATGTCCAGTTCTAACTGTTGCTTCCTGACCTGCATATAGGTTTCTCAAGAGGCAGGTCAGGTGATCTGGTATTCCCATCTCTTTCAGAATTTTCCACAGTTTGTTGTGATCCACACAGTCAAAGGCTTTGGCATAGTCAATAAAGCAGAAATAGATGTTTTTCTGGAATTCTCTTGCTTTTTCCATGATCCAGTGGATGTTGGCAATTTGATCTCTGGTTCCTCTGCCTTTTCTAAAACCAGCTTGAACATCTGGAAGTTCACGGTTCATGTACTGCTGAATCCTGGCTTGGAGAATTCTGGGCATTACTTTACTAGCATGTGAGGTGAGTGCAATTGTGCAGTAGTTTGAGCATTCTTTGGCATTGCCTTTCTTTGGGATTGGAATGAATCTAAAAAAGAGTACAAATGCAGATTTTGTTCAAATTTCACAAAATATTGTGCTAGTGTCCATTATTTGTTTTCATATCTTATTCAAAATCCCACACTGTATTTAGTTTCACTGAATAGCTTCAGCTGCATGCAACAAATTTCAGTAAATCCTCTTTTCATTTTTATTCTGCTACAAATATTTTCTAATTTTCCTTATTATGGCTTCTTAGATACAACCATCATTTAAAACTGGACATTTAATTTCCAAATACATGGGTTTTTTTAAGTATCTTTGATATTAATTTCTCATTTAAATGCTTTCTTATCTGCAGTTACCCTCTGTGTTTCTTCAGTCTTTTAAGTTTACTGAGGCTTTCAATGGCTAAGTCAAAGGACTCTCTTGGTAAATGTCACATTGTACTTGAAAATATGGTCAAAGTATCTGTTGATACTGATTTCTAACCTAATTCCACAGTGATAAGAGAACAGACTCCGTATAATTTCAATTTCTTTACATCATGAAATTCTTGCACCTTGTTTCATGCCCCTGGAAATGTTCCAGTGTCTCCTAGTTTCTAGTACATGAGAACTGGAATAGAACTTGTATCCTACTGTAGTGTGAACACTGTATAACTCTTAATAACATTGAATTGGTTCATGGTGCTTTAAAGCACCTACTATATCCTTCTTTTCTGAATATATCCATTCTATTAATTTTCAAGAGTTTGATATTGAAACTCCAAATAAATTCTTAATTTATTATCTTCTTAGAATAATTGTTAGTGGAACTATATGTAACTTTATTCTGTATTTTTCAAAGCCTCCTGTAAATGTATTATACTTTCATAATTTAAAAAGAGAAAAAAAATTTAAAAGAGCACAAATGAACTTATCTACAAAACAAAAATCAAGAGTCACAGATGTAGAAAACAAACTATTTTCCACTTCCTGTTTGCCAGGGAGTGAGGTGGGGTAAGGATAAACTGGGAAATTGGGATTGACATATACACACTACTAACAGGTAACCAAGGATCCACTGTACAGCACACAGAACTCGACTCAGTACTGTGCAATGGCCTACATGAAAAAAAAACCTTAAAAACAATGGATATAAAGTAAGTCTTCACTGAAGGCTACAGTTTCTATTAGGTAGCTCTTGCCTGCATCTCTCTCTGTACCCAGAGCCTCTGAAACCTAGTTCCCCTTCAGTCCTGCTGCTGCTGCTAAGTCGCTTCAGTCGTGTCCGACTCTGTGTGACCCCATAGACGGAAGCCCACCAGCCTCCCCCATCCCTGGGATTCTCCAGGCAAGAACACTGGAGTGGGTTGCCATTTCCTTCTCCAATGCATGAAAGTCAAAAGAGAAAGCGAAGTCGCTCAGTCGTGTCTGACTCTTAGCGACCTCATGGACTGCAGCCCACCAGGCTCCATTTTCCATGGATTTTCCAGGCAAGAGTACTGGAGTGGGGTGCCATTGCCTTCTCCACCCCTTCAGTCCTAGGAAAGGCAAAACTGCCTCATCATAGTTAGTCCCATAAACATCACCATCCACCATCCCTTTTTGGCTTCTTTAGTTGTGTGCACTTTTTAATACAAGGTTTCTCTTCATTAAACTCTCAGTTAATCAGTTTGGTTGTACTGTTGGGATATTGTGGTATAATGAGTAATATATTTATTCTGTCTCCAGTTCTGGGCACTAGGGCTTCTAAAGCCCTAGGAATTTCTTGGTTGGTACAATAAGAGGAGCATCTTTTGTTATTCATAGTAAGTCTCTTTCAATCAAACCTGAATTTAAGCCAAGGAGGTGATTCTTGGAGGATGGGGGCTGGCTGCCAGTAGAACCAACCACATGATTTAAGGGTTGACTTTCACCCCACTCCCAGAGTGGAGACAGGAGCTGAGGATCAAGCTAACCACCAATGGCAGGGATTTAATCAAGATGTTTTTAGAATGGGACTTCCATAAAAACCCTAAATAACAGGGTTCAGAGAGCTTCCAAGATGGTGAATGCATTCATGTGCTGGAGGGTGATGCACCCTATTCCACAAGGACGGAAGGGCCCACACCTGATGCCCTTTCAGACTTCACCTCATTTTGTGCCTCTTCATTTGACAGTTTATTTGTATCCCTTATACTACTGCCAGGGAGAAGGAAATTTTGAAAACAAGGTATTCAATTTAGAAGAGACTTCTAAGAGAATCTAATTTAGGCAAGTTGCCTGTTTAACTTTTAACATATACATATATACCACCTAATATTTATCCTAGGGACTTACTGCCACAGCAATGCCTATTTTTAAACTCAATTTACTTAAAGAGATCACAGATGAGTTTAAAGAAACATTATTTTGTCAAAATGACCACATCTGATAGTAAAATCAACGACTTTAGAATCAAATGGTCAGAGTCTAAATTTCAGTTTTCCTACCCACTAACTGTGTGATCTTCAGAGAAGTTCTTGACTTCTTTGTTCCTCCACATCCTCATCTATAAAATGGAGTTAATAATGAAAACAATCTTATATGGCTGTTGGGAGGATTGAGAAGATCCGTGTGAAGCACCTGTAAGAGCATTTTAATCATTATTTGCTCTTACTAGCAGTAGTAAAAATATTACAGTTCTTACTTTCAGTATTATTTTTATTATATATTCAGTTCAGTTCAGTTCAGTTCAGTCGCTCAGTCGTGTCCGACTCTTTGCGACCCCATGAATCGCAGCATGCCAGGCCTCCGTGTCCATCACCAACTCGGGGAATTCACTCAAACTCATGTCCATCGAGTCAGTGATACCATCTAGCCATCTCATCCTGTTTTCCCCTTCTCCTCCTGCCCTCAATCCCTCCCAGCATCAGGGTCTTTTCCAAAGAGTCAACTCTTCACATGAGGTGGCCAAAGTATTGGAGTTTCAGCTTCAGCATCAGTCCTTCCAAAGAACACCCAGGACTGATCTCCTTTAGGATGGACTGGTTGGATCTCCTTGCAGTTCAAGAGTCTTCTCCAAGACTCAATAGTCTTCTCCAACACCACAGTTCAAAAGCATCAATTCTTTAGCACTCAGCTTTCTTCACAGTCCAACTTTCACATCCATACATGACCACTGGAAAAATGACAGCCTTGACTAGACAGACCTTTGTTGGCAAAGTAATATCTCTGCTTTTCAATATACTATTTAAGTTGGTCATAACTTTCCTTCCAAGGAGTAAGCATCTTTTCATTTCATGGCTGCAATCACCATCTGCAGTGATTTTGGAGCCCAGAAAAATAAAATCTGACACTGTTTCCACTGTTTCCCCATCTATTTCCCATGAAGTGAGGGGACCAGATGCCATGATCTTAGTTTTCTGAATGTTGAGCTTTAAGCCAACTTTTTCACTCTCCTCTTTCACTTTCATTAAGAGGCTTTTGAGTTCCTCTTCACTTTCTGCCATAAGGGTGGTGTCATCTGCATATGTGACGTCATTGATACTTCTCCCAACATTCTTGATTCCAGCTTGTGCTTCTTCAAGCCCAGCGTTTCTCATAATGTACTCTGCATAGAAGTTAAATAAGCAGGGTGACAATATACAGCCTTGACGTACTCCTTTTCCTACTTGGAACCAGTCTGTTGTTCCATGTCCAGTTCTAACTGTTGCTTCCTGACCTGCATATGGTTTCTCAAGAGGCAGGTCAGGTGATCTGGTATTCCCATCTCTTTCAGAATTTTCCACAGTTTCTTGTGATCCACACAGTCAAAGGCTTTGGCATAGTCAATAAAGCAGAAATAGATGTTTTCTGGAACTCTCTTGCTTTTTCCATGATCCAGCAGATGTTGGCAATTTGATCTCTGGTTCCTCTGCCTTTTCTAAAACCAGCTTGAACATCTGGAAGTTCATGGTTCACATATTGCTGAAGCCTGGCTTGGAGAATTTTGAGCATTACTTTACTAGCGTGTGAGATGAGTGCAATTGTGTGTTAGTTTGAGCATTCTTTGGCATTGCCTTTCTCTGGGATTGGAATGAAAACTGACCTTTTCCAGTTCTGTGGCCACTGTTGAGTTTTCCAAATTTGCTGGCATATTGAGTGCAGCACTTTCACAGCATCATCTTTCAGGATTTGAGATAGCTCAACTGGAATTCCATCACCTCCACTAGCTTTGTTCGTAGTGATGCTTTCTAAGGTCCACTTGACTTCACATTCCAGGATGTCTGTCTTTAGGTGAGTGATCACACCATCGTGATTATCTGGGTTGTGAAGCTCTTTTTTGTCCGGTTCTCCTGTGTATTCTTGCACCTCTTCTTAATATCTTCTGCTTCTGTTAGGTCCATACCATTTCTGTCCTTTATCGAGCCCATCTTTGCATGAAATATTCCCTTGGTATCTCTAATTTTCTTGAAGAGATCTCTAGTCTTTCCCATTCTGTTGTTTTCCTCTATTTCTTTGCATTGATTGCTGAGGAAGGCTTTCTTATCTCTCCTTGCTATTCTTTGGAACTCTGCATTCAGATGCTTATATCTTTCCTTTTCACCTTTGCTTTTCACTTCTCTTCTTTTCACAGCTATTTGTAAGGCAAGGTGCTTAGCATAGTACTTTGCTCATAAGTACACAATTAATTTTAGTTTTTGTCATTATGCTGTCATTATTGTTGTTGTTGTTGTGTTAGCTGCTTAGGTATCTCCAACCCTGCGGCCCCATGGACTGTATGTAGCCTACCAGGCTTCGCTGTCCATGCAGTTCTCCAGGCAAGAATACCAGAGTGGGTTGCCAGTCCCTTCTCCAGGGAATCTTCCTAAACCCAGGGATCAAATCCGCGTCTCTTAGTCACTCAGTCCTGTCCGACTTTTTGCGACCCCACAGACTATAGCCAACCAGACTCCTCTGTCCATGGAGTTTTCCAGGCAAGAATACTGGAGTGGGTTGCCATTACCTTCTCCAGGGGATCTTCCTAAACTCAGGGATCAAACCCAGGTCTCCTACATTGCAGGCAGATTCTTCACCACCTGAGCCACCAGGGAAGCCCATTATTATTATTATCTGGCAATAACTATGAATATATTTTTTAATTTGTTGAATTTTAAGCAATATTTAGTAAACAATAATTCAAATATTAATGAGGTCAATATCAGCAGTATTTCAACACTTTACTTTTTTTTTTTTTTACATACACCACCCTAATAAAATGGCATCCAAGTTAGACCCACTTTAGTAGCGTTTCCAAGACAGACCAACTTGAATCAAACCCTGGCTCTCCCACCACTAGTTGTACGACCCTCAGCCACTTGTTTTATGATTTCTACATCTGCCACAAGGACAGAGGGGACTAACTTGGTTGGATCACTGTACAGAATAATGAGATACTGTGTAAAATGTGTGCCTGCTCATAGCTGAGAGGAGAGAATTCTTCTTCTCATGGGAGAAAAATTCAGAGGAATTATATACAGTGTGGTTTGTACCAGTGAAGCAGTTGAGAAAATTATAATGGCTGTCTTTCCTGGTATCAAAAAAAAAATCAAAACCGATTAATAGGAAGCTCTGGATTAGCAATAAAACTGTAATCTGCTTTTTTCTAGGAAGTTTCTCTGCCCTTGGAAATTCACTTGAAGCAAGTCAGAACTTCACATTTTTTTAAAAATCAGGCATTACTCTAAAACTTCAGAAAAATGAGTCATGAATAAACAGAACCAGAAAGCTAAGGCTTCGGTTAGGTATTCAGGAAAGTTGTTCTTCTGGAACAACTCCTGACCTAGTATTTTTACAATGTAAAAACACTGAGATATTCCCTATTATGTTATTGTGAGTCTTTGAAATAAAAAATTAGAAAATTTTTCATATTTTAGACTACACATTAAACAGTATTCATAATGGTATCATGACAAGAGAATCTAAGTAAAACAAGACTACATGGAGTAACATAAATTTTAAATTTTATTTTTAATTTCTCCTTTTAGTTGCTATAAGTAGCTTCAAACCATCATTCTATGATAGAAAGTTGAAGTGATTAAAAGATTCACATTTGTCACTCTCCACAAAGACCTCATTGTCCCACAGATCACTTCAAGGGATGCAGCCTGGCTCCACAGTGAAGGACCTGGCAGCAGAGAGGAGCTGGACTTCAGCCCACACTCACCTGGTCAAGCCACTCAGGAGCCCATGTGACTGCAGAGATGTAGTCAGATGGTACCTGGGAGCTAGTACCAGGCCACATCTCCTAAGGGGCGAGATCTCTTTTCAAAATGAAATATTTGGAAAGAATTATGTCTTAACTCACTATGTGCTCATTTCCTAATTATCAGTTCATAACCAAGTAGAGATTAGTAAAAAAACTACTGGAAAATACAAATGGCCTTCACAGCGGAGTATTCCCTGAACAGAAACTGGAGAACGAGGCAAGCCAGATGACAAGTTAGAGTCAAAGATACCAAAGGAAGACTGAGGAGTGGCAAAGAGGGTCAAGGACAAACTGCCCTCTCTGCATCTTGCACATGGTATAAAACTTACGAAATTAAAGCCATGTTGATTTACACTTGCAAAATAGAAGTTGCTAAGAATTAAAGAGAAAGTCTTGCAGAATTATAACACATTCTTTAAATGAGAAATTGTAAACAATTTTTCAAAACCATTACTATCAGTTCAGTCCAGTCGCTCAGCCGTGTCTAACTCTTTGCGACCCCATGAATCACTGCACACCAGGCCTCCCTGTCCATCACCAACTCCCGGAGTTCACTCAAACTCATGTGCATCGAGTCGGTGATGCCGTCCAGCCATCTCATCCTCTGTCGTCCCCTTCTCCTCCTGCCCCCAATCCCTCCCAGCATCAGAGTCTCTTCCAATGAGTCAACTCTTCGCATGAGGTGGCCAAAGTACTGGACTTTCAGCTTTAGCATCACTCTTTCCAAAGAACACACCATTAGTATACAAACCTAGAAACATTGAAAATTCAGGTTAAATGTTACTTCTAAAATAACATTTCCCCTTTAAGAATACTTGAAAAACTCTTTATTTTTATATTCTTCTATATTGAGGAACTGTCAAAAAAAAAAAAAAACCCTTGCTTATATGCCTAGTTGCCTCATTATAGGAAAAAACATTTGAAATGTGATTTTATACAGTAAAGAAATCTATTCCCATGAAGAAAGCTCTGACTGTCTTTTAACAACTTCTGGCCACCCAAGAACATCTCAGCATCTCTGACTCTGAGAAAAGATTAGTAATATGTATTTATCAAAGTAAATCTCAATTTTCTTTAAGTAATTTTCCCTTTCATGGATGTAAACTGACTCTAAAGATGAAAAACAGGACTCTAATTTCTTATTTCAAAATGTATGGTCAACTCATTAAATTTCTACATATCAAGTTAAGATCAAGAAAGTGAATGTTAGTAGGTTAGTTAACTATCAACAATGTTGATTTGGCTCCAGTTTATAGACCCTGGTTTTCAAACAGGTCGTATCACATAAGAACATTAACTGTGAAGGTGAAAACAAATCCCTATTCTCGGCTTTCTGCTTTTATTCTTCCTTTATATTTTTATTCTTTGTTGGCCTTCCTTTATTCTTATTCTTTCTTTACCCCAGGTTGACCCCTGTCGGTCCCTTGGTCTGATTTCTTGATTTAGTGTCTCCCATCTCCTCTTTCTTCGCTCCTTTTCAAGTCGCTTGGCTTTTTTGTCTAAAGCTCCCCTCTTTGAAGCCATCCTCTGCCTCTCCAACCCTGCCTTTGTCACGGGTGCTCCCCGGCTCACCTCCCATTCTGTCACTGCATTCTCTCCTTACCTCCTCACCCTGGCCCTCAAGGCCTGCCAATGTGGGGATCTGCTGGAGAAACATACATCACCCGAAGACAGAGTCTCACCTTAACTTCATCTTGACTATCAAAAAATAATGATAATTCAAGTGTGAGTAGAGGTAACTAACCTTGGACTGTTAGTAACGTCATGGAACAAGCTTCTGAAAACACAAAACAAATCAGTGTCACGTCTGTTGTAGAACCTTTATAACATGTCAGAGATTTACCACTGATGAATAAATCTTCAAGGGGAGTGGGACTCCATTTGCCACATTGTGTATGCTGCTGTGTTAGTCACTTCAGTTGTGTCCAACTCTTTTGCGACTCCGTGGACTACAGCCTGCCAGGCTCCTCTGTCCATGGGGTTCTGCAGGAAAGAATACTGGAGTCTGGAGTGGGTTGCCACACCCTTCTCCAATTTACCACATTAGACTATTTAAACTGAGATTAAAAATCCTTGGGGGCTATGTTTAAATAGAGGAAAAACAAAAACATCTTAATAATACAATATAATTAAAAGATGAAAAGTTGAAATAATTACCAGAAGCAGAACTGAGTTATAAGGAATTACCTTGGACTCCAGCTAGATGGCACTAGAGTACATGCCTAGCTAGTCAGTACATTACAGATGCCGAATGGAAAGTACTAGTGTAACAGACGTTGCATATTTTTTAGGATATAGGACTCTGTTAGGAATTAAAGCAAATATTATCATTAGTATTTTTAAGAATCTAACTCTTCTGAGAGTGATATTTTTTATCTTTGAAAGGAAAGAAACATTTATTAATAGGTATTACATACATTCAGTAGGGAAAACCACTAGACCATTCAGGTATGACCTAAATCAATCTCTTATGATTAAACAGTGGAAGTGAGAAATAGATTTAAGGGCCTAGATCTGATAGATAGAGTGCCTGATGAACTATGGATGGAGGTTTGTGACATTGTAAAGTAGACAGGGATCAAGACCATCCCCATGAAAAAGAAATGCAAAAAAGCAAAATGGCTGTCTGGGAGGCCTTACAAATAGCTGTGAAAAGAAGAGAAGCAAAAAGCAAAGGAGAAAAGGAAAGATATAAGCATCTGAATGCAGAGTTACAAAGAATAGCAAGGAGAGATAAGAAAGCCTTCCTGAGTGATCAATGCAAAGAAATAGAGGAAAACAAAAGAATGGGAAAGACTAGAGATCTCTTCAAGAAAATTAGAGATACCAAGGGAATATTTCATGCAAAGATGGGCTCGATAAAGGACAGAAATGGTATGGACCTAACAGAAGCAGAAGATATTAAAAAGAGGTGGCAAGAATACACAGAAGAACTGTACAAAAAAGATCCTTAACGACCCAGATAATCACGATGGTGTGATCACTCACCTAGAGACAGACATCCTGGAATGCAAAGTCAAGTGGACCTTAGAAAGCATCACTACGAACAAAGCTAGTGGAGGTGATGGAATTCCAGTTGAGCTATCTCAAATCCTGAAAGATGATGCTGTGAAAGTGCTGCACTCAATATGCCAGCAAATTTGGAAAACTCAGCAGTGGCCACAGGACTGGAAAAGGTCAGTTGTCATTCCAATCTCAGAGAAAGGCAATGCCAAAGAATGCTCAAACTAACACACAATTGCACTCATCTCACACGCTAGTAAAGTAATGCTCAAAATTCTCCAAGCCAGGCTTCAGCAATATGTGAACCGTGAACTTCCAGATGTTCAAGCTGGTTTTAGAAAAGGCAAAGGAACCAGAGATCAAATTGCCAACATCTGCTGGATCATCGAAAAAGCAAGAGAGTTCCAGGAAAACATCTATTTCTGCTTTATTGACTATGCCAAAGCCTTTGACTGTGTGGATCACAAGAAACTGTGGGAAATTCTGAAAGAGATGGGAATACCAGACCATCTGACCTGCCTCTTGAGAAACCTATATGCAGGTCAAGAACCAACAGTTAGAACTGGACATGGACCAACAGACTGGTTCCAAATAGGAAAAGGAGTAAGTTAAGGCTGTATTGGAGAAGGCTATGGCAACCCACTCCAGTACTCTTGCCTGGAAAATCCCATGGACAGAGGAGCCTGGTAGGCTGCAGTCCATGGGTCACTAAGCCGGACACGACTAAGCGACTTGACTTTCACTTTTCACTTTCATGCATTGGAGAAGGAAATGGCAACCTGCTCCAGTGTTCTTGCCTGGAGAATCCCAGGGACGGGGGAGCCTGGTGGGCTGCCATCTATGGGGTCGCACAGAGTCGGACATGACTGAAGCAACTTAGCAGCAGCAGCAGCAGCAAAGCTGTATACTGTCACCCTGCTTATTTGATTTATATGCAAAGTACATCATGAGAAATGCTGGGCTGGAAGAAGCACAAGCTGGAATCAGGATTGCCGGGAGAAATATCAATAACCTCAGATATGCAGATGACATCACCCTTATGGTAGAAAGTGAAGAGGAACTAAAAAGCCTCTTGATGAAAGTGAAAGAGGAGATTGAAAAAGTTGGCTTAAAGCTCAACATTCAGAAAATGAAGATCATGGCATCTGGTCCCATCACTTCATGGGAAATAGATGGGGAAACAGTGGAAACAGTGTCAGACTTTATTTTGGGGCTCCAAAATCGCTGCAGATGGTGATTGCAGCCATGAAATTAAAAGACACTTACTCCTTGGAAGGAAACTTATGACCAACCTACGTAGCATATTGAGTAACACAGACATTACTTTACCAACAAAGGTCCATCTAGTCAAGGCTATGGTTTCTCCAGTAGTCATGTATGGATGTGAGAGTTGGACTGTGAAGAAGGCTGAGCGCTGAAGAATTGATACTTTTGAACTGTGGTGTTGGAGAAGACTCTTGAGAGTCCCTTGGACTGCAAGGAGATCCAACTAGTTCATTCTAAAGGAGATCAGTCCTGGGTGTTCTTTGGAAGGACTGATGCTAAAGCTGAAAGTCCAGTACTTTGGCCACCTCATGCGAAGAGTTGACTCATTGGAAAAGACTCTGATGCTGGGAGGGATTGGGGGCAGGAGGAGAAGGGGACGACAGAGGATGAGATGGCTGGACGGCATCACCGACTCAATGGACATGAGTTTGGGTGAACTCCGGGAGTTGGTGATGGACAGGGAGGCCTGGCGTGCTGCGATTCATGGGGTCACAAAGAGTGGGACACAACTGAGCGACTGAACTGAATTGAACATACATTCTTTGACCTTGAAATAGGACCATCAATATTCACATTCAGGAATTTCATCATTTTGAAACATTTTTCTAAGCCTTTGTCATTAATTAATAGTATCAACATGTTCCATGTATTTGTGAAACTCCTCAGTAGAAATAACAGCTCTAAAAATCCCAGGGATCTCTGGGGCTTATAACCTGATCACAACTGGCAGGCACCTAGCTGATTTCTCCAGAAAAATTTCCCTTCTTCCAAATTATACAATTTCAAATGTGGCAAATACAAGCACATAGGTTACCTCCTTTCCATTGTACCCACTTACCTAAGTAGTAACTATGCCTTGGCTAACGTTTTGTAACATATTATTATTCAGCTTTAATTATTGATTTAAATTTAATTGTTTATACCTTTTCAGGTACTTTAAAGCTTGAAGATAGGCCACATTCATCAGCAAGCCCACTAAGGAAGAGATTACTCCATGCTACTCTCACCTCAGTTCATCTATTAATACATTAATTTTAAAAAATGAGTCACAGGCAAACTACTAAACAAAAGAAATTAACAGATTTAGTTATATTTAGAATTAGTATTTAACAATTTTACTTTTGCATATTCTTATTTTTTTAAGAAAAAAAAATTTTATTTTCATGTTTTCAGAAAAAAGTTTGTAAATTCTCACCCATAGAATGTGACTTTTTTTTTTCAACACTGCCTCCAATATCTACTTGCAGAAATGAGGCAAGAATAATAGAATTATCATTTGTATTCAGTTTTTTAACATCTCTAGCCTATAATTTGGAGAAGGAAATGGCAACCTACCCCAGTATTCTTACCTGGAGAATTCCATGGACAGAGGAGCCTGGTGGGCTGCAGTCCATGGGGTCATAGAGAGTCAGACGACTGAGTGACTAACACACAGCCTATAATTAATCTATATAGTAATTACTGTGTGAATAAATACATAATCAACACTCATGCAGTGTACATGACTACTTAAGATTTATAAGGGAAAAACAGATTAAAATGTGTATCATTTGTAGTGCAGACTTTCCAACTTTGTTTATTAGAATCCTACAGAATCCCCAGAAGTGCTATTTAAAATAAATGTCATAGTTAAGTTGCTATTCTATCTTAATCTTTTTGATTTATTTTGAAAGCTTCAAATAGATATCCCACATTGAAAGGGAAGAGAGACTAAAACCATTTTCTTCTGGACCTTTTTTATGAGAATTCCCTATAAACAGATATTGAGACTCTGTCCATCCCAGGCACCTAAGATTCCTGTGCTTACAGCAGGCCGGATGGGCCAGCTGCACCCCACTCCAGTCCTGAGCATCCTCACTTGTTCATTCAGCATTTATGGAGCACTAACTCTGAGCCAGGTGCTCTGCTCACAAGGAGAATTCAAAACGAACCATGAGCAGTCCTCCAAGATGTCTTGAAATTCACATTTTAAAGTAGTTAGGCACTTTAAGTTAGATAGCCAAACAGATAAATAGAACACAGTGAGACAAGTGCCATGCTGTCTAAATAAGGACAAAAAGAATTCAAGATAGGCTTCTTGGAGGAGGCAACACCTAACACAAGCCTTAAGCAAAGACTAGGTGTTAACCAGGTGAAAAATTCAGCTTCAGCGAAACTTCATTTACCCTTAGGAGTCCTCATAAGAGAATGGCAAAGACCATAGGAAAAGAGAGGCATGAAAATAAAATAGCTCTGTAATAAATTCCACTCATTCCATACACTAAATCACTTTAAAATTCCAGAAGAGCAATCCCAGGCCTTGAATACAATCTGCCTAACAGCTGAATAATATATCCTCTAGTTTTATGACGGAGGCAAGTAAGTATTTGAGACTTTTATGTCTTTTCTATCAAAATAAGGAAATTATTACTTAGAAGATTGTTGTAAGGATAAAATGAATTAATGCATATCACATTGTAAACATCTTTGGTCTACAGGCATCACTACCTAAATAATCCTGGCTATGGAGTTCAGAGAAGAACAAGTATTGGATCCAAAGGCAGAAAATGGTTTGTCCAACTCTAGCAACTACTAAACTCTATAACCATGAGTCAATTAAGTTTTCTGAGCTACACTGAAACCATTAATAAAATTGGGGTAGTAAGACCTCCTATGCCTACCTAGAAAAGGTTGTTATGGGTATCAAATGAGATAATATATATTACAATTGTTGTTGTTTAGTGACTCAGTCATGTCTGACTCTTTTGCGACCCCATGGACTGTAGCCCGCCAGGCTCCTCTGTCCATGGGATTTCCCAGGCAAGAATATTGAAATGGGTTGCCTTTCCTTCTGCAGGGGATCTTATCCACCCAGGGACTGAACCCACATCTCCTGAAGAGCTCCTCCATTGGCAGGCAGATTCTTCACCACTGAGCCACAAGGGAAACCTATATATCACAGTGCTTCAATAAATAAAAGGAACTATACATAGACACAGATTTTTAAAAGACTGATGTTAATAATTTTACAAGGTAAAATACCAACAATGAATGTGGGTGTATGTGTGTGTATATGAGTCAGACAGAGAGAATGTTGTTAGAATAGTGAATACATCTGGTCCCTTTTGCTCTAGCATTGAAGTCAAAATAAGTTAGTTTTTAAAAAGCAGTGATTTTTACAGGCCAATATCAGTGATGAACATAGATGCAAAAATCCTTAACAAAATTCTAGCAATCAGAATCCAACAACACATTAAAAAGATCATACACCATGACCAAGTGGGCTTTATCCCAGGGATGCAAGGATTCTTCAATATCCACAAATCAATCAATGTAATACACCACATTAACAAATTGAAAAATAAAAACCATATGATTATCTCAATAGATGCAGAGAAAGCCTTTGACAAAATTCAACATCCATTTATGATAAAAACTCTCCAGAAAGCAGGAATAGAAGGAACATACCTCAACATAATAAAAGCTATATATGACAAACCCACAGCAAACATTATCCTCAATGGTGAAAAATTGAAAGCATTTCCTCTAAAGTCAGGAACAAGGCAAGGGTGCCCACTTTCACCATTACTATTCAACATAGTTTTGGAAGTTTTGGCCACAGCAATCAGAGCAGAAAAAAAGAAATAAAGGAATCAAATTGGAAAAGAAGAAGTAAAACTCTCACTATTTGCAGATGACATGATCCTCTACATAGAAAACCCTAAAGATTCCACCAGGAAATTACTAGAAATAATCAATGATTATAGTAAAGTTGCAGGATATAAAATCAACACACAGAAATCCCTTGCATTCCTATACACTAATAATGAGAAAACAGAAAGAGAAATTAAGGAAACAATTCCATTCACCATTGCAACGGAAAGAATAAAATACTTGGGAATATATCTACCTAAAGAAACTAAAGACCTATATATAGAAAACTATAAAACACTGGTGAAAGAAATCAAAGAGGACACTAATAGATGGAGAAATATACCATGTTCATGGATTGGAAGAATCAATATAGTGAAAATGAGTATACTACCCAAAGCAATTTATAGATTTAATGGAATCCCTATCAAGCTACCAACGGTATTCTTCACAGAGATAGAACAAATAATTTCACAATTTGTATGGAAATACAAAAAATCTCGAATAGCCAAAGCGATCTTGAGAAAGAAGAATGGAACTGGAGGAATCAACCTACCTGACTTCAGGATCTACTACCAAGCCACAGTTATCAAGACAGTATGGTACTGGCACAAAGACAGAAATATAGATCAATGGAACAAAATAGAAAGCCCAGAGATAAATCCACGCACATATGGACACCTTATCTTTGACAAAGGAGGCAAGAATATACAATGGATTAAAGACAATCTCTTTAACAAGTGGTGCTGGGAAAACTGGTCAACCACTTGTAAAAGAATGAAACTAGACCACTTTCTAACACCATACACAAAAATAAACTCAAAATGGATTAAAGATCTCAACGTAAGACCAGAAACTATAAAACTCCTAGAGGAGAACATAGGCAAAACACTCTCTGACATACATCACAGCAGGATCCTCTATGACCCACCTCCCAGAATATTGGAAATAAAAGCAAAAATAAACAAATGGGACCTAATTAACCTTAAAAGCTTCTGCACATCAAAGGAAACTATTAGCAAGGTGAAAAGACAGCCTTCAGAATGGGAGAAAATAATAGCAAATGAAGCAACTGACAAACAACTAATCTCAAAAATATACAAGCAACTCCTACAGCTCAACTCCAGAAAAATAAACGACCCAATCAAAAAATGGGCCAAAGAACTAAATAGACATTTCTCCAAAGAAGACATACAGATGGCTAACAAACACATGAAAAGATGCTCAACATCACTCATTATCAGAGAAATGCAAATCAAAACCACTATGAGGTACCATTTCACACCAGTCAGAATGGCTGCAATCCAAAAGTCTACAAATAATAAATGCTGGAGAGGGTGTGGAGAAAAGGGAACCCTCTTACACTGTTGGTGGGAATGCAAACTAGTACAGCCACTATGGAGAACAGTGTGGAGATTCCTTAAAAAACTGGAAATAGAACTGCCTTATGATCCAGCAATCCCACTGCTGGGCATACACACTGAGGAAACCAGAAGGGAAAGAGACATGTGTACCCCAATGTTCATCGCAGCACTGTTTATAATAGCCAGGACATGGAAGCAACCTAGATGTCCATCAGCAGATGAATGGATAAGAAAGCTGTGGTACATATACACAATGGAGTATTACTCAGCCATTAAAAAGAATACATTTGAATCAGTTCTAATGAGGTGGATGAAACTGAAGCCTATTATACAGAGTGAAGTAAGCCAGGAGGAAAAACATCAATACAGTATACTAATGCATATATATGGAATTTAGAAAGATGATAACAATAACCCAGTGTACAAGACAGCAAAAGAGACACTGATGTATAGAACAGTCTTATGGACTCTGTGGGAGAGAGAGAGGGTGGGAAGATTTGGGAGAATGACATTGAAACATGTAAAATATCATATAAGAAATGAGTTGCCAGTCCAGGTTCGATGCACGATACTGGATGCTTGGGGCTAGTGCACTGGGACGACCCAGAGGGATGGTATGGGGAGGGAGGAGGGAGGTGGGTTCAGGATGGGGAACACATGTATACCTGTGGCAGATTCATTTTGATATTTGGCAAAACTAATACAATTATGTAAAGTTTAAAAATAAAATAAAATTTAAAAAAATAATAATAAAAAGCAGTGATTTTTAAAGTACAATACATTAATAAGAAAAAGCTATTTGCATGCTAACTAAAAAAGCACCTACTAAAGTGATATCCTTAAAATAAAATGGCTCTTAAAATCAGTAAAGTATAAAAATAACCAAAATACGAGCCAGAATTTGACTAACAACTGAATACCTAAATGACTACTGAAGCTGTGAGAATTTGTTCAAATTTGATACCAAAATGCATATCAATATAAGAAAATCTATCTCTAAAATTGTTAAGAAAAATAACCATAATTCCAATGTTGGCCAGTATATAGCAAGAAGATGACTGTTTCATAAATATCTGGTGAGAATAAGAAATTACAACAATCATTCCAGAATGGAATTTGTAAATATTACTTATGGGTCTTTAAATGTTTTTTATCCAAGTAATTCACTTTCAGATTAATAGGCTAAACAAAATATCATGGATAAGCCATATATTTCTATAGAATTTTTCCACAGAATTACATACCACTATAAAAACTGATAATAATGGAGTATTTTATTAACTACAATGAATTTATACAATCATATATGACCATTAAAAATCTGGTTTTGAAGAATTATTTAGTATCAGGGAAATGTTGAGAGAAATTTAGAATGCAATATTATGTTTACATTATCCCAATATTAATATGTATATATTTGTTTCTTGGAAAAAGACTTGAGAATTGTTATCAACTGTATTAGTTATCTACTGCTGCATAACAAATTACTCCCAAATTTGCTGCTGCTAAGTCACTTCAGTCGTGTCCGACTCTGTGCGACCCCAGAGACAGCAGCCCACCAGGCTCCCCCGTCCCTGGGATTCTCAAGGCAAGAACACTGGAGTGGGTTGCCATTTCCTTCTCCAATGCATGAAAGTGAAAAGTGAAAGTGAAGTCACTCAGTCGTGTCCGACCCTCAGCGACCCCATGGACTGCAGCCTTCCAGGCTCCTCTGTCCATGGGATTTTCCAGGCAAGAGTACTGGAGTGGGGTGCCATTGCCTTCTCCGACTCCCAAATTTAGCAGCTTCAAAAAACATGCATTTATTATTTCATCATTTCTATGAATCAGGAATCCAGGCACATCTTGATTAGGACCTCTGTTTCAGTCTCTCACAAAGTTATAATCATGTTATCAATCAGGCCGGAAGGCTTGATTAGGCAAGAATCCACTTTCAAACTCACATGGTTGTTGGCAGGCCTCGTTTTCCCAAGGAGTACTGGACTGAGGGTTCCTTGCTGGATATCGCCAGAAGCCACTCTCAGTCCCTTGCCAGCCTGGCAGCTTACTTCATCAAAACCAACAATGGCCTGCTAGCAAGTCAGAGATCACAATCTTTTGTTAGTTAATCACCAAAGTGACATCTCTTCAGTGTTACTATATTCTATTAGTTAGAAGCAAGTTACTTAAGGGGAAGGAATTTAAAAAACTAGGGCTGTCAAGAGGTGGAGATCACTGAAAGTGATGTCAGAAGCTGTCTACCACAGCAGTGGATACTTCATTTCCTTTCTTATATGTCTCCATCTGTATAAGTATTGTTATATACATATAGTTAATATATAAGGCAAAAAAAATGTTTGAAAGTAAGTATAATAAAGTGGCTAACCTGTTAAGAAAGCAATTAGGAAAAATATAAGAAAAGTAATAAAACTGTGTCCCTACGATGTGATAATAAAAAATATACTTATTTATACAGCTCATAGTCAAGGCAGTTTAAAAATAATAAAAAGAAAAGAGAGAAGGAAAGGAGGGAGGGAACAGGAGAGAAAATAAGTGATTTCATTGCAAAAAACTTGGTGCCTCTGTGCTCAGTCACGTCCAACTAATAATTGGTTTAAAAGAATAAAAACTGTGCCATTACAGTAAAATATCTCTTTACCTGAAAAATACTCAGCTATACAGAGAGATGTGAAAAAGGCACAAAATTCAAATACCAAGTAAAACAAAAACATAAAATAAAATATATACTACCATGTTGTAAACTAACAGCTATGTCCTTTACCATTATAACCAAGTTTCACTTATACACAGTGATGTGGTAAAGGAGTATTTTGTGATTTTGTTAATAGTTTTGCTTATATTCCCTATTGAAAAACTAGTGAAACAAATCCCTTTAAAAAATAAAATAAAATCGTATAGTTATACTTTACCAAAGCAGGAAGATGCAAATTATTTTATTACCTCAGATTTACCCCAAATAAATTAAAAAACTAGCATGACCACTTTAGAGAAATTTTCTCTTTTTCTCATAACTGTTATGAGATGAATGAAATCATACAAATCTAAGATGCTTTCCACTTAAGACAGAAACATGTCCTTATGCAGTACAAAATGTCTTATGGGAAGAAAACAGAGCTGTCTGTGAAAAGAAAAGACCTGTGTTCTAAGCCAGACAGTTTATCTGATTAAGGAAAGAGAAGAAGGTTTACAGTCAGAGATTAATTCTGCAGCACCACACAGTAAGCTCTCTGAACAAGGTTTGTGTCACTCCAAGCTTCACTCCTAACAGTTGAGCAGAGTTTTTCAAATCCTGGTGTTATTATTGATCCTTAGTTGCAGTTGTTCAACTCAATCTCTTACAAAATGCTATCAACAAAGAACAAGTCAAACATACCTACTGCCAATGCCAGACAGAATCAACAGTAATGACCTGAGTTGTTCTGCCCACAACATACTCATTACTGGAAGTCAATTTTACTAGACAAAATACAACTACAGATTTAAAATAAATGTATACATCAACCTTAGTAAGGTTTCTCTTCAAAAACATACGAACAATTCAATTCACAAAAACAAAAACTTACTGCTAATGAAATAAGCTAATAGGAGGCATAATTTGCTAAAAAAAAAAAATTCAGTCCATAAGTAATACAGAATTAAAAAGTTTTATATTGCATACAAAGTTGGTCATCTCCCTGGTGGAAGAACAGGTATCAGAGTCATTCTAAAATAAAGTTCCGGTTTTCTCTCTTGGGCTGAAAGAGCCAATAACAGAAGTCAGAAATAGAATGCTGTTGTGTGTTTGTTACCTATGAACATTATCTCTTGCCTACGAACATTAAAGATATTTAAGAAGTTACAGTTCAGAGACCATAAGAAAATGACTCCTATATTAGGACAATGCCAAAGAGTTATTTTATCGTTATCTCAGGAATAACATGCAAAGACTTTTTCTAATGTATAATGTTTCTCCTAACGTGACTTTGTTCCGCTAGGTTTGTTTTAGAGTAGAAATTTTCTTTTTTTTTTTTTTTGATGTAACTAAACTGAGATTGAATCATTATCAAAGCAGCAACTGCAGTTCATCAGCTTAGTCACCAAACCAACCACACACATTCCAAATGGGTGACCTGAAATAGGAAATTAAGCTTCAAACTGGAGTCAGGACATCAATTGTGTTAAAAGATTTAAGTTTTCCTTTATGTGTGTATATCTGTAGCAGAACATGATTTATGACAAACCAAGATGTACAATCACTTTTTCAAATTTTATAAACCAAAACTTCATCAGTACCTAGTTAGAAAAACAGACAAACTGAAATAAATTTTATATTTACTTTAACTAATTTCAACAATTTTTTATTCTGCTTACCAAAGACCTAGCCTGATCATTCCCATCAGCCATGTCCTATTTCTCAAATAATCTGGCATTTGGACTCTGAATTCAAACGTACCTAGATTTGACTTTTTGTTCTTACACTTGCTTGTAGAATCCTAGATCAAATATGTTAAGTATAAAACATAAGCAACTCTTATGCCTTTTGCATAAGAGTACTGTGGCAGAAGACAGGTAAATTATTTAGCATAAGGCCTGACATATCTTAAGACATTAAATATTTTCGTATAATGTTAACTCTTGTTGATTTTATTATCTACCTTGTTACAATAAGTAAGTTCCCACCGGCATGATTTTAGAGATAATTTACCCTTATAGCAGATTGCCTGCAGTTTCCAATATCTTTGTTTTAACTATGGCTCACTAAATTACGGAAACAGATTTACTGTTAAGAATTATTCAATAAGATGCAAACCAGGAAGGAAAAAAACTTCCAGTAGACACATGGGAAAAGAAAGTGAAAGAAATGAAAGCATACAACTACAAAAGATAAATCATAAAGAAAGACAACAATGAAGGAAAAATGGCAATAGTTAGTCCTCACTAATCACTTTAGTAATTAGTGTCAGACTTTATTTTGGGGGGCTCCAAAATCACTGCAGATGGTGATTGCAGCCATGAAATTAAAAGATGCTTAACTCCTTGGAAGGAAAGTTATGACCAACCTAGACAGCATATTCAAAAGCAGAGACATTACTTTGCTGACAAAGGTCCGTCTAGTCAAGGCTATGGTTTTTCCTGTGGTCATGTATGGATGTGAAAGTTGGACTGTGAAGAAAGCTGAGCGCCAAAGAATTGATGCTTTTGAACTGTGGTGTTGGAGAAGATTCTTGAGAGTCCCTTGGACTGCAAGGAGATCCAACCAGTCCATCCTAAAGGAGATCAGTCCTGGGTGTTCATTGGAAGGACTGAGTCTGAAGCTGAAACTCCAATACTTTGGCCACCTCATACAAAGAGTTGACTCATTGGAAAAGACCCTGATGCTGGGAGGGATTGGGGACAGGAGGAGAAGGGGACGACAGAGGATGAGATGGCTAGATGGCATCACCAACTCGGTGGACATGAGTTTGAGCAAACTCCGGGAGTTGGTGATGGACAGGGAGGCCTGGCGTGCTGCGATTCATGGGGTCACGAAGAGTCGGAAACGACTGAGCGACCAAACTGAACTGAACTGAATTAGTAAATTTAGTAATTTAGTCATCAGTAATCACTTTAAATGTAAATAGATTAAATTCTCCAAAGAACACAGAGTGGCTAAGCAAACAGAACACCAAGACCCAACAATATACTGCCTACAAGAGACTCTAGTTTTAAGGACATGCACAGACTGAAAGTGAAGGGATAGAAAAGGATAATCATGTAAATGATGACACAAAGAGAGCAGGAATGTCCATATTTTTTATCATACAAAATAGACTTTGTCAAAATTGATCACAAGAGACAAATGGGGTCACTATACAGTGTTAAAGGAGTCAATTCACTGAGAGGTTACAATAATTATAAATAGACATACACCCAAAATTGGAGCATCTAAAGATTTAAAGCAAATATTTGAAAAACTGAAGAGAAAAATAGACAACAATACAGTATACAGTAGGAGACTTCAATACCCTACTTTCCATAATGGATGGCTCATCCAGGCAGAAAATCTATAAGGAAACAGTAGATTAAAATAACACTATACACCAAATGGGCTTCCCTGGTAGCTCAGCTGGTAAAGAATCAGCCTGCAATGCAAGAGACTCCAGTTCAATTCCTGGGTCAGGAAAATCCCCTGCATAAGGGATAGGCTACCTACTCCAGTATTCTGGGGCCTCTCTGGTGGCTCAGCTGGTAAAGAATCTGTCTGCAATGTGGGAGACCTGGGTTCAATCCCTGGGTTGTAATGATTCCCTGGAGAAGGGAATGGCTACCCACTCCAGTATTCTGGCCTGGAGAATTCCATGGACTGTATTGTCCATGGGGTCGCAAAGAGTTCAGACACAACTGAGTGACTTTCACTTTCATACACCAAATAGCCCTAACAGACATGTACAGAACATTCCATCCAACAGCACTATAATACACATTCTTCTCAAAAATATGGAATATGCTCCAGGATAGCCCATATGCTTAGACAAAACAAATGTTAACAACTCTTTAAAAACTGGTATCATGAAGTATCTATTCTGACCACAATATTATGAAACTAGAAATCAATTATAAAAAGACTACTGGAAACTTCACAAATATTTGAAAATTAAACAACATTCTCCTAAGCAACCAAAGGATCAAAGAAAAATCAAAAAGAAAATACAAAAATACCCTCAGACAAACAAAAATGGAAACACAACATACTAAAACTTATGAGATGCAGCAAAAGAAGTCCTCAAAGTTAATATACACACTTTTAGAGATAAGTGTGTATATTAAAAGAAAGATCTGAAACAACCTAACTTTATACCTCAAGGAACTAGAAAAAGAATGAAAAAACTAAGCCCTGAAGTTAGCATAAGAAAATAATAAAGATTAGCATATAAATAAGTAAAATAGAAACTAGAAGACAATAGTAAAGATCAACTAAGAGTTGGGTTTTTTTAAGATTAAAAAATATATATAAACCTTTAGCTAAGTTTACAGCAAGAAAAAATAGAGAGGACCAAATAAAGAAAATTATAAATGAAAGTGGAGACATTACAACTGATACCACAGAAATACAAAGGCTCACAAGAGACTACTATGAACGAATATATACCAACAAACTGGATAACCTGGAAATAGATTTATTCCTAGACTCATACAACCCACAAATCTTTTACAAACTCTTCAAAAACTTAAGAGGAAAAAACACTTCCAAGCTCATTTTATGAGGTCAGCATTATCCAAATACCAAATCATGATAAGGACACTACAAAAGAAGAAAACTGCAGGTCAATGTCCCTGATGAATATACATGCAAAAATTCTCCAAAAAATACTAGCAAACCAAATCCAATGCAATATTTCGGACATGTTTCTACCTGCAAAAGTATCTATTGTTTATTCGGATGTTCAAATTTAACTAGGAATCCTATATTTTGTTTGGCAACCATAGCTGGGAACTCCCTGAGGAACTATATATAACATGTCTCAGATTATCAGCCCGAAGATGTTATAGAGAACATGGCTCCCATCTCCACTGGTCAAAGTTTGCAGGAGTGGACTGGAGAAGCAAACAGGAGCAGAAAGCAAAAGATAAGCAATGTAGCTAAAGCCAGGGGCCCTCAGGCTACTGCTACAGCACACTGCTGGTTGCTGTAGCAACAGCTGCAGCACAAATGTGGGCCAATGTGCTAGTTAGCATTTAAAAGGTCTCTAACACACCCTACATTAAAACTGCAATGGGAAATTTTCACATTTGGAAGTAGGAGATACTTGCCCTAAAAAACTGGTGCCACCATGGTCACCTCTCTCCATTCTAGTGACAGATGGAAAAGGTTTATTTTCTTTTTCACTGACACCAGCATATAGGAAATGGAAATAATAACACAAACACGTATTTCATCATGCTTTTAACCTCAGAATAAGGTGAGCAAGGCTGTTCAACAAGGGCACACCAGGGAAAAGCCATCTAATTTCTAACAAATTTTCTGAACAACTAACAAGATCACCAGGCTTCCCTGGTGGCTTAGTGGTGAAGAATCTGCCTGCCAATACAGGAGACATGGATTCTGTCCCTGGGTTGGGAAGGTCCCCTGGAAAGGAAATGGCAACCCACTCCAGTATTCTTTCCTGGGAAATCTCATGGACAGAGGAACCTGGAAGGTTACAGCCCATGGGGGTCACAGAGTCAGATGTGACTAAACAAGATCACCACAGCGGATGTCACATCATACTGAATGTTCACTATGAAGCAATGTGATAAGCAAATGAGCTTCTCTGTGGATCACAGTAGTGGTAAATAAGAGCAGCCTGGATACACAGCCCCTTCCAGCATAGAGCAGGCCATTCAAAAAAGAGCTTCTAACCACTAAGCAAGAAGTCCAAAGGGAAGATTCCCCCCTGAGCAAACCCTGAAGAGCAAATCCCACGGAAGGAGCAGAGGGGAGCTTCTGCCTGTAGGAGGAGCTGAAAGGTTTGCAAGGATGCTGCTGCTGCTACTGCTGCTGCTGCTGCTGCAAGGATGAATCTTCTCCAAACCAAAAGACTTTCTCAGCACTAACAAAAAGTTCTAGGGCACTGCTTCTTGATGGATGTGAATTCAGTTTGAGATCCTCTTCTTTTGACCTTTGCCAAAAGCTTGTGATTTTCCCTATTTTCACTCAATTTCAAATTTTTAATAATTCTCAGAAGAAAACAGCACAAGATTTCATATTTCAAAGACTTGCATTTTGTGAATCATTTGTATTTACTGACCTTTAAAATAATCCAGTGTAAATCTCACTTGAGTTATTTGCAGAATTTTTAAGTACCGGCATTTGCTTATTGTAAGTACTCATTATGATCACCTACCCTGGAGGCTGAAGGGAAGGGGGAAAGAGCATATCCCGTATTTCTAGAGAGTGGATGCACTTGCAACATCTGGCATTACATACTCTCTTCTTTTTATAAAGTATCACAATAATGACTGATTTTGTAAATGATGATAACAAGATGAATTTTAAAAAATTCTTCAAACCCCCTATACACTGATGTTCAAAACAGGCTGGTAGAAAAAATCATACCCACAGAAATGACATTCTCCCGAGGGTGAAATTATACACAACATTATCATCCTGGCTGCTTTCAGTCATTTATTTCCAAGATTTAGTTCACCTTTGAGTTCATTCGTTTCTCTCTTCTCAGGTCAAGGGGTTACTTAGCCCATCTTTACCGCCTCTGTTGGGTGTGCTCTTCACCTGAGTGTCTGTTTACACAGGTAGGTGCTTGTAAAGCAGCAGAAAGGGTCTCTTTTTTTTTTTTTTGAACTCTGCTATCAAAGTCAACAAGCCCCTGAGTTTACTCTGTATAGTTTACCATCTACATTGTCAGAAAAGTTCCATGTAGCACTAAGCCCATTAGCACATCACCTATGTGAGGAAGTTAGAAACAGACGGAGTGTGTTGAGGATCCAGATAAGAGGGGATGAGGTTTTCCACATAAGGAAGGAATGACCTGTTGAATGAATACTGTGTGCTAAAGTGCCTTCCTCTAAGATTGTCTAAAATTAGAAACCAATAGTCACTACTATGCTATCACTGTTTTCTCATCCAAGAGAAATCACAAAGAGGAGGCACCGAAATCAATTAGGGATTAGTTCCAGTTTGAGGTGGCTTTTTAAATATTCTAAATCTTAGGTGTTTGTGGGACCAGATGTCAGGGAGAAAGGCATGCCAGATGTCAGGTCAGTTCAGTTCAGTTGCTCAGTCGTGTCTGACTCTTTGCCACCCCATGAATTACAGCACACCAGGCCTCCCTGTCCATCACCAACTCCCGGAGTTCACTCAAACTCACGTCCATCAAGTCGGTGATACCATCCAGCCACCTCATCTTCTGTCGTCCCCTTTTCCTCCTGCCCCCAATCCCTCCCAGCATCAGAGTCTTTTCCAATGAGTCAACTCTTCGCATGAGGTGGCCAAAGTACTGGAGTTTCAGCTTTAGCATCACTCCTTCCAAAGAACATCCAGGGCTGATCTCCTTTAGAATGGACTGGTTGGATCTCCTTGCAGTCCAAGGGACTCTCAAGAGTCTTCTCCAACACCACAGTTCAAAAGCATCAATTCTTTGGCGCTCAGCTTTCTTCACAGTCCAACTCTCACATCCATACATGACCACTGGAAAAATATTTCTGTTTACCTGGAGTCCCAAAGGGAGAACAGGAAATAAGATCAGTCCCATTCATGATTTTTATTTATTGAAAAGTAAATGTCTGCTGCCACACACACTGCCTCCTATCACTCCTAAACTCCTAAAATCAGAGAAACACCACAGATCAATTCCTTTCATCTTACAGGTAAGGAAAGAGAAACTTCTCTACAGTTTCAGGTCATTGGTGAAGCTAGCCTAGGACCTGAATCCTGAACCTAAAGTTGACTCCAGCCTGCTTAATTTCCTTCCACCTCTAGCCAGGATTTCCTTCTGTTCAGTCATAACCGTATCAGGCATACGAGTGCAATCTATGTTCCACCATCAGTGGCAGGAAGGTTGGAATTCAACTGAGCCCTTTCTGCCCTTTCAAGATCTAATGGACCATTCAAGCACTCTCAGAATGTTTAGTTGTTCAAAATAAAGATATCTCTTGAGCTTCTGAATAATTTGTGTTTTTCATGAATCAAACCCTAAGTGTGGGTCCATTGAGTTCAATGCATATTATGCTTCTGGACCTGTTCCCAAAGGTAAGTTACTTTTATGTTGCTCTTTGCCTGTTTCTTATATATTTTATTCACCTTTAAAGTTACATATTCATTTTTACAAAAGTAATTTTTTTTTCAGTTTAACAATTTGACTTTCAAGTTCTCATTTTTCTACATGGTAGAAAACAGTTTAAACTCAGAAGTCCCTTGTTAAACAGATTAGTTCAGAATGCTTCCTGCCCAGTCTTGTCCCCTGAAATAATATGTGTTTCTATGATCACTACTTAGGGGCTTGACCAAAACTGGAGGAGATATTGGCCGTCAAGCAGCTGGGGTCACCCTAACAGTTTCACTCTTCTATCCTGGCCACCGCTGAGATGCACACATACCTCTGTGGTGTCAGTCACGCATCCCATTGACTTCTAGCTGCTGTCTTCTACCCTAGAATCCCCATGCCCAGCTGAGTTCTATCACTTTGCCCACCAGGGTTTTAGCCCTGCAAAACCAGAACATAGCTTCAGTTCAGAGACAAAAATCCTGTCCCTCTCTGGGTTTTCTTTGCTTTGCCTTCATCTTGCTCAGCCCAGAGTGTTACCTTCAGGCTATTATTGCAATACTCTTTTAGTCTTTCTGTTGTTGCCAGGCCCTTGCCCTTGGACACTCAAATCTTGTTCCTCTCCAGGGCTTCCAGCCTCTAGGTCCCTATCTCTGCAGACAAATCTCCACAGAGGTGTCTGCATTTCTGCCAGTGTCTGGTCACCAGGTAAAAACAAATCAATCAACAGTCTTTTCTTCCTGAATTCTGGCCCTCTTGGGCTTCACTAGGGCCAGTGAAGCCCTTCCATGTCTTTTGTGCGGGCAGTACATGAGTTCAACGGTACTGCCACGTCTCTCTGGTGTCCTCGGGAGAGCTGGTGCTGACAGGTGCACTCACTCTGCCGCTCATACCTCTAACCATCCTCTCTGTAAGGCTGCTAATGGCAGAATAGGAACACAATCTGCAAACTAAGATCCCATCATGTTCTTCTTTACAAAGAATACCCCTCAGAAACTCAAATTAAGGGTGCTGAGCCTTCATGCTAATTTTTAACCCTTCTTGTTTCATCACCAGAACTTCTGCACTTTAGCTTGAAAGGTTTTTTGTTTGTTTTTAAGTCTGAGGATGGGAATGAAGGGAAAGGAGGTGGGGCAAGGATGAAGATGTATTAGCAGTTCATTTTCAAACTTTTCTCTATTAACAACTGAAAAATGGACCATGGCATTTTCAATTTAGGGGTTGAGAATTTGGTTATCTTTCACCCTCCAACCTGACATGAGAATTGTTCCTTCCTGAAACCCATAGGGAATGATCACAGAGGAAAATGTATGATAATTAACAACTTGAATTTTTATCATGACCAATCTCGATGACCTTCCTGGAATTTAGCTCTGCGAGTCCATCTCAGCCATACCCATGTTCTCTCCTTGACCTGATCCATGCCCCTCTCTCCAAATTTCATATCTAAGGTCAGGGGCTGATTCTGCCTCATGACGATGGATTAGCTGGTTCTGTATGGGTAAATTTCCTCTCTACCTTTATTTCCCAGTTTGTGGTTGTTTCCCAAGTCAAACTGGCCAGCAGATTCATAAACAGAGATGTAGGGAGAGGGAATAAGGAGACAGGTAATGAATTGGACCAGAAGGATTAAAAATAAGGCTACATACAGTAAGTTATAATACTGAACAGGTTGAGTGGAATCAAATTATAAGTGGCTTTGAAAATCATGTTTTGTTATTTTGAGACATGACAGAGTGGGCAATAGGACCTATGTAAGGTTTATAGAAGAAAAATGATATGATCAAAATGATGCTTTAGGGACAATCCATTGAAAGATGAAGTGGAAGGAAAATGCTTGGATCCCAAGACTTAACGTTGCAGCTGAGTTTACCTGCTGGTACTATCTCCCATTTGTCAAATACAGCTTTGTGACCGGAAGCTATGTTTCAGCAAATTTTCTTTACTATAAATTTGAACAAAAATTTCTCAATTCACTTATTATGGATAATGATTTATAACAGAAAATAAAGTTAACAATCTTTCTTCATAGAAAAGACTAATCTGACATAAAAATAATCCATGGTTGGGCTGATGTTTATACATTATTTATGGGATGGTTATCCTATATATTTCATTTTCACTCTGTCAACTTACACACACAGTTACAGCTTCATCCATCCTAGCACCATGCTTCCTGTTAAAACAAAGGGAGCTGTTTCTTCTTCTACCTAAGATCAATCCCTCCCACCACTGACTGTCCTGGCAGTGCCCTTGACCTGAGAAATGTGGCCTGCAGTGTTGACAGTCCATCTGAAGTCATTGTAAAAGATGGACTGGGGAACCAACCAGCCTGTTGTAGGACACTCGCCCAGAGTGCCATACTGTTCAGATGTAGGTGCAAAAAACATGGGTAAAACATTCATTTTCATTGAGCTTTGCCAAATAGTTGAAACAAAATGTTAGATGTGGAAGGGAACTTAATGTATGGAACGTGGAAGAGAGAGAGGCAAGACAATGGCTGATGGATTAAAGAGGAAACACAAAGGCTGATGGATTGGAAGAAATATGCAGTCCACAGACTGAAGTTGCAGATGAGGTCAAAGAATGATCAGACGTAGTGAATAACTTCACTGGGGAAAGAAGAGACTGTGAGACAGAGTAGTATATTTAAGTTAAAGAGCCCATGGGTTAAGGTGTTTATTCTCCTACTTAAGGTCAGTGGTATATTCAGGGGAGCCAGTGGCTCAGTTACAAAAGAAGAGATGGTGACTGCAGATAAAGAGGGCCCTAAAGCAAAAAGCCACACTCTTAGCTGTTTCTTCCACGTGTCTACTGAAGCCAGGGAGAACAATGGCAGAGACTGAGACGGAAGGAAAGCCTGTGATACAGATGCCAAAGTTTTAAGTGAATACAGGAAAGTGAACAATGAGCACTGTTTACATGTCCCAGAGTATGCCTTTGGACCTACTCACTTCCAAAGCAATAAATTAAAAGACTATTTTTATCCTTAATAAATGCCGTGTCTTCACACCTCTATAAGCTCTGAACTATTTAGTCTAGATATGTACATACTCCAAAAACAAAACAAAAAATACCAAAGTGGAAATAGAGAAACTTCTGTTTTTAAGAAGAGCTGTACCTACTAAATGGCTCAGACTTTAAATAAGACTGTTCTTTGATAATCCCTGTAGAACAAACACTTTTTATTAACATGTCAAGTCACTTTAATGTCCTCACATCCAAAACTACTCAATATATGTTTTCCTTAGGAGGGACTTTCTGCCTAAAACCTAACTATTGAAACAGAAAAAAATTCAAGCCGTATTCAAAAATCTTTAATATGACAGTATTGATATAGGCCTGGGATGGAATTAATGCAAGCCAAGACTGAGCTCTAATCTTTGAGTAGGAAAGGAGGAATGAGAGGAAAATTCTGGTAGTAAAATCAAAGATGAATAGGTTTTGTGATTAATTAAATGAAACAATGCTGATCCTACTGCTAAGAATGTTGGGTATGTCCTACTACATTTAACTCTAATCTAGTCTCATCTCATACTGCTGCAAAAGTTCTAGGGCCCACAACAGATTTTCCAACCTAGGGATCCAGCAAAGAGACTGAGAACCCCAGGGGAAATTGACTTTGAAGTCCAGTAGGACTTGATTACACAACTTCCACAGGACTGGGAAAACAGACTCCTGAAGGGCATAAACAAACCTTGTGCACACCAGGACCCAGGAGAAAGGGGCAGTGACCCCACAAGAGATTGAGCCAGACTTGCCTGTGAGTGTCCAGGAGTCTCTGGTGGAGGTGTGGATCGATAGAGGCATGCCATGGGGTCAAGGGCACTGAATACAACAGTCTAGCATGCTAGCATAAGTCTTTTTGAAGGAGGTCAACATAACTACCATTATCCCAACCATAGTTTGGCATCAGGCCAAACTACAGGGAGGGAATACAGCCCAACCCATCAACAGAAAATTGGATTAAATATTTACTGAGTATGGCCCTGCCCACCAGAGCAAGACCCTGATTCCCCCACAGTCAGTCCCTCCCATCAAGAAGCTTCTATAAGCCTCCTATTCTTATCCTTCAGAGGGCAGAGAATAGAAACAAAAATTACAAAAAACTAACCAAACTGAAAACTTGGATCACAGCCCTGTCTTACTCAATGAAACTATGAGCCACGCCACGTAGGGCCACCCAAGGTGGATGGGTCATGGTGGAGAGTTCTGGCAAAACATGGTCCACTGGAAAAGGGAATGGCAAACCACTTTAGTTTTCTTGCCTTGAGCACCTCATGAACAGCATGAAAAGGCAAAACGATATAATACTGAAAGATGAACTCCCCAGGTCAGTAGGTGCCCAATATGCTACTGGAGATCAGTGGAGAAAAAACTTCAGAAAGAATGACGAGACCAAGTCAAAGCAAAAACAACATCCAGTTGTGGATGTGACTGTTGATGGATGTAAAGTCCAATGCTGTAAAGAATAATACTGCATTGGAACCTGGAATGTTAGGTCCATGAATCAAGGCAAATTCGACCTGGTCAAACAGGAGATGGCAACAGTGAACATCAACATTTTAGGAATCAGTGAATCAAAATGGACAGGAATGGGCAAAATTAATTCAGATGACCATTATATGTACTACCTTGGGCAAGAATCCCTTAGAAGAAATGGAGTAGCCTTCACAGTCAACAAGAGTCCAAAATACAGTACCTGGGTGTAATCTCAAAAACAAGAAAATGATCTCTGTTTGTTTCCAAGGCAACCTATTCAATATAACAGCAATCCAAGTCTATGCCTCAACCACTAATGCAGAAGAAGCTGAAGTTGAATGATTCTTTGAAGACATAAAGACCTTCTGGAACTAACACCAAAAAAAAGATGTACTTTTCATCACAGGGAAGTGGAAAGTAAAAGTAGGAAGTCAAGAGATACCTGGAGTAACACACAAGTTTGGCCTTGGAGTACAAAATGAAGCAGGACAAAGGCTAACAGAGTTTTGCCAAGAGAACACACTGGTCATAGCAAACACCCTCTTCCAACAACACAAGAGATGACTCTACACATGGATGTCACCAGATTGTCAGTACCGAAATCAGACTGATTAAATTCTTTGCAGCTGAGGATAGAGAAGCTCTACACAGTCAGCAAAAACAAGACCAGGAGCTGATCGTGGCTCAGATCATGAATTCCTTATTGCAAAATTCAGACGTAAATTGAAGAAAGCAGGGAAAACCACTAGACCATTCAGATATGATATAAATCAAATCCCTTAAGATTATACAGTGGAAGTGAACAATAGATTCAAGGGATTAGACCTGACAGAGTGAATGCCTGAAGAGCTATGGATGTAGGTTTGTAAAATTGTACAGGAGGTGGTGATCAAAAATATCTCCAAGAAAAAGAAATGCAAAAAGGCAAAATGGTTGTCTGAAGAAGCCTTACAAATAGCTTAGAAAAGAAGAGAAACTAAAGGCAAAGGAGAAAAGGAAAGATATACCCATCTGAATGCAGAGTTCCAAAGAATAGCAAGAGAGATAAGAAGGCCTTCCTCAGTGATCAATGCAAAGAAATAGAGGAAAACAAACAGAATGGGAAAGACGAGAGATCTCTTCAAGAAAATTAGAGATACCAAGGGAACATTTCATGCAAAGATGGGCTCAATAAAGGACAGAAATGGTATGGACTTAACAGAAGCAGAGATGTTAAGAAGAGGTGGCAAGAACACACAGAAGAACAATACAAGAAAGATTTTAACAACCCAGATAAGCTTGAAGGTGTGATCACTCACCTAGAGCCAGACATCCAGAGTATGAAGTCAAGTGGCCCTTAGGAGGCATCACTACCAACAAAGCCAGTGGAGGCAATGGAATTCCAGCTGACCTATTTCAAATCCTAAAAGATGATGCTATAAAAGTGCTTCACTCAATATGCCAGCAGTGGCCACAGGACTGGAAGAGGTCAGTTTTCATTCCAATCCCAAAGAAAGGCAATGCCAAAGAAGGTACAAATTACTGCACAATTGCACTCATCTCACATGCTAGCAAAGTAATGCTCAAAAGTCTCCAAGTTAGCCAACAGTACACAAACTGAGAACTTCCAGATGTTCAAGCTGGATTTAGAAAAAGCAGAGGAATCAGAGACCAAATTCCAAACATCCATTGGATCATAGGAAAAAAGCAAGAGAATTCCAGAAAAACTTCTACTGCTTCATTGACTACGCTAAAGCCTTTGATTGTGTGGATCACAACAAACTGGAAAATTCTTAAAGAGATGGGAATACCAAACCACCTTACCTGCCTCCTGAGAAATCTATATGCAGGTCAAGAAGCAATCATTAGAACCAGACATGGAACAACAGAGTGGTTCCAAACTGGGAAAGGAGTACATCAAGGTTGTATAGTTGTATATTGTCACCCAGCTTATTTCAGTTATATGCAGACTACTCATGAGAAATGATGGGCTGGATGAAGCACAAACTGGAACCAAGATTGCCGGGAGAAATATCAATGACCTTAGATATGCAGATGACACCACCCTTATGGCAGAAAGTGAAGAAGAATTAAAGAGCCTCTGGATGAAAGTGAAAGAGGGGATTGAAAAAGCTGGCTTAAAATTCAACATTCAAAATCTAAGATCATGGCATCCAGTCCCATCATTTCATGACAAATAGATGGGAAAACAATGGAAACAGTGACAGATCTTATTTTTATTGGGCTCCAAAATCACTGCAGATGGTGACTGCAGCCATGAAATTAAAAGAGTCTTGCTCCTTCAAAGAAAAACTATGACCAACCTAGACAGCATATTAAAAAGCAGAGACATTACTTTACTGACAAAGGTCGGTATTGTCAAAGCTATGGTATTTCCAGTAATCATGTATGGATGTGAGAGTTGTACCATAAAGAGTACCAAAGAATTGATGCTTTTGAATTGTAGTGCTGGAGAAGAGTCTTGAGAGTCCCTTGGACAGCAAGGAGATCAAACCAGTCAATCCCCAGGGAAATCATTCCTGAATATGCATTGGTAGGACTGATGCTGAAGCTGAAGTTCCAATATTTTGGCCACCTGATATGAAGAAGTGACTCACTAAAAAAGACCCTGATGCTGGGAAAGATCGAAGGCAGGAGGGGAAGAGGAAGACAGAGAATGAGATGATTGGATGGCATCACCGACTTGATGGACATGAGTATGAGCAAGCTCCAGGTGTTGGTGATGGACAAGGAAGCCTGATGTGCTGCAGTCCATGGGGTCCAAAAAGTCAGACATGACTGAGGGACTGAACTGAATCTCATCTTATTCAAAACCATAAATTCATTCTCCTAAATATCTTTAAGGTAATCATGGGGCCTATATGACTCCTTTATATCTTATCTCTTTTCGTTTTAGCTATTCACAAGTAGGCAGGGTCAGACAATTTCTCTATGAGCTGAACAAAGCCTCTTTGGGTTTGCAGTTAGGCACGGGGCAGTGTTTCTGAGGCAGGCTATTATGTATGACTGTAATAACAAAAGCACTAAAAAGCAAGTCAATAAAACAGTTTCCAACATGGAGTCAGAATTGGCTTCTTCCCTCCTGGCTCAGATGGTAAAGAATCTGCCTATAATCAGAAGACCCGGGTTCAATCCTTGGGTCGGGAAGATTCCCTGGAGAAAGGAATGGCAATCCACTCCAGTATTCTTGCCTGGAGAATCTCATGAACAGAGAAGCCTGGTGGGCTACAGTCCATGGGGTTGTAAAGAGTCAGACACAACTAAGCAACTAATACTTTCACTTTCTCCAACACTAACACAGCTCAGTTTTAATGATTTAAATAACCAGAGGTGTAAGTAATTAAAAGACTTGATTTCAAGGTGCTTCTTTTTATCTAACACTGTATTTTAAATGATTTTAGATAATGTAAAAAGTGCTAAATTAGAAGAATTAAAAGCTGGATCTTGGAGTAGGAAATGGAAACCCATTCCTGTATTCTTGTCTGGAAAACTCCATGGACAGAGGAGCCTGGAAGCCTACAGTCCATGGGGTTGCAAAGAGAGAGACATGACTGAGTATGCACACAGCACATGCACAAAAGCTAGATCTATACTCTTGAAACAGAGCAGGATCAGGTCAGACTCTTGGACAGGGAAGCCTCTCAAACAGTTGCTAATTTGGGAAGGGAGGAAACACAGAGGCAAGGAAGGAGCAGCCAAGAAACAATAGTGCAGCCTTGGGGAAGGATCCTGGTTCTGCCTCAAGGGATACACATAAAATTATCTTTGAGCTCCTTAGAGAACTATAACCCCCAACAAGTGGAGGAACAACAACAGAACAACAACAATCACCAAATTTGAACCTGAACCTTCTCTAATCTTATTAATCCATCTTTTCACATCATCCCATCACCACCTAAACTTTCTCTCCAATCCTTCTGACCCTGCCCATTTCATAGTCTCTTCATTTCTGTTCTTTCATCCAGCCTCCTTCATTTTCCTCTGTATTGTTCCTTTTATCCCCATTGCTCTTTTCCTCTTTATATTTTAAATACTGCTGATCTCTTTATGTATTCCTTTTACTGAAATAAAATTAATGTGAAGGTTTATTTCTTTCAGAAACACAGATATTAAAGATTCCATTCCAGGACTTCCCTTGTGGTCCAGTAGTTAAAAATCTGCCTTCCAATGCAGGGAATGCAGGTTTGATCCTTGGTCAGGAAACTAAGATCCCACATGCTACAAGGCAATTAAGTCCATGTGCCACAACTAGAGACCCCCACTCGATGCAACTAGAAAAGGCCTATGCACCACAAGAACCTGCATGCTGCAACAACATTTGCAGGAAAACATCTACTTCTGCTTCATTAACTACACTAAAGCTTTTGTGTGGATAACAACAAACTGTGGAAAATTCTGAAAGACATGGGAATACCACACCACCTGGTATTCCCACCTGACCTGCCTTCTGAGAAACCTGCATGCAAGTCAAGAAGCAACTGTTAGAACTGGACAAGGAACAATAGACTGGTTCAAAATTGGGAAAGGTGTACATAAAGGCTGTATGTTGTCACCCTGCTTGTTTAACTTATATCCACAGTACATTATGCTAAATGCAGAGCTAGATGAAGCACACGCTGGAATCAAGACTGCTAGGAGAAATATCAATAACTTCAAATATGCAGATGACACCACCTTTATGGCAGAACATGAAGAGAAACTAAAGAGCCTCTTGATGAAACTGAAAGAGAAGAGTGAAAAAGCTGGCTTAAAACTCAACATTCAAAAAAGTAAGTTCCTGGCATTCAGCCCCATCACTTCATGGCAAATAGATGGGGAAAAAGTAGAAACAGTGACAGATTTTATTTTCTTGGACTCCAAAATCACTGCAGATGGTGACTGCAGCCATGAAATTAAAAGATGCTTGCTCCTTGGAAGAAAAGCTATGACCAACCTAGACAGCATTTTAAAAAACAGAGACATTACTTTATCGACAAAGGTCTGTATTGTCAAAGCTATAGTTTTTCCAGTAGTCATGTATGGATGTGAGAGTTGGACCATAAAGAAGGCTGAGCACAAAAGAATTGATGCTTTTGAGTTGTGGTGTTGGAAAAGACTCCTGAGAGTCCCTTGGAAAGCAAGGAAATCAAACCAATCAACCCTAAAGAAAATCATTCCTGAACACTCACTGGAAGGACTGATGCTGAAGCTGAAACTCCAATACTCTGGCCACCTGATGCAAAGAACTGACTCATTGTTAAAAGACCCTGATGCTGGGAAAGATTGAAGGCGGGAGGAGAAGGGGATGACAGAGGATGAGGTAGATGGATGATATCACCAATTCAATGGACATGAGTTTGAGCAAACTCAGGGAGGTGTTGAAGGACAGGGGAGCCTGGTGTGTTGCAGCCCATGAGATCTCAAAGAGTCAGACACAACCGAGCGACTGAACAACAACAACTACAACATGGTGCGACAAAGACCCCAGAGCCGCAAAAAAAAAAGACACACATTCCAAAATAAAGTCGTCATTCATTTTTCAAACTAAAAAAGAGTACAAAAACTCTAAACCCAGCAACCATAAAATATATGTTTCAACAGGGATAGAAGAAAGAAGAAGAAACATTCAGACAGACCAGAAGACTTTTTTTAAGAAGAGAAGGAAGGAAGAAAGGCAAGAAGAAAGAAGGAAGGCATGGAAGAGGCCATAGAGAAAATCAGTGGGTTCAATTATTAACATCAGAACCTAATTGCTGAGATTCACTTTGCAGTTCATCTGTCATGTTTTATGAATTAATTTCCCTCTCTGATTTAGAACATCCCTTTTTAATGGTTGTGACACCCTTCCTTTATTTTTCTGAGTCACTTTTGCATTGATCCAGATTATGCTTTTGTTGTTTTGTTTGTTATTAAAGGGAGAGGCATTTATTTCATCCCAGAGTATATCTTTTTTTTTTTTTTTTTTTGCTACACTATGAGGCATGTGGGGTCTCACTTTCCTGACCAGGGGTCAAACCTGTGTCTCCAGAATTAGCAGGCAGACTCTTAACCACTGTACCACCAAGGAAATCCCCAGTGTATATCTTTAAAAGCCTTTACTCACATACAAAAACATGAGTCGCTCTATAGTTCTTTGATAACTTTTTGATAAAATTTGGAAGCTCTTTTTCCAAATGGAAAAAAACACCTGGAATTAAAGGAGACTATGAACCTTGGACCAGAAAACACTCTCAATCTCTATGTTGTATGTAATGAAAATAAGCCAAAGGCTAATGTTGATCTCAGGTAAAAATTCCTCCAGGCCCTCAAATCCAAGGTCTCAACTGTCCCAACAGTCAGGACAGTGCAGTAGCAAATGAGCAGGAAAGTGCATATAGGGTACAGTGATAATGCAATTCATTTCCTCTTCAACCCATGGGGTTCCTGAACTTTGTGGAAATGTCTTTGACAATACTGTCATTATCAAATCCAAGTGCAAAAAGGAAGCATGAGGCTCAAGCAAAATCCTACACGGAATAAAATTTTCTTACTGGAAATTAATGCCCTACAACCCAGGAGTATGAGAATTTTGTTAGCAATTCACACTGTCTATGCAATCAGATATAAAGTAACTGTCAGTACTGTATTAGCAGGTGATAGTTCCAGATAGTTTTCAGATGGGCATTAAACCCATGGATTACAGGATCATCAGTTTTGACTGAAGTTTGACTGGTATTAAGTCAACTCCACAAAGTTGAAATGATTAGCTGTTACAAGACAGCTAAAAAGAGAAAGCAGTTTACTCTGTTTTGAAGGGCAGAGAATAGGAAAAAAAAAAAAACTAGCAAAAAAGAACACAAGGTAGGAAAAAAAAAAACTAAGATCATAGAAATTTCTTGTTATTGGCTTAAGAACTTGGATTTTATTCTGTTAGTACTATATAGAGATAATTGAAGGTATTTGAATATAGGAAAAGTCAAAGATTTTTTTTAAGGTTCCTATTTCTTTAAAAGATTAACGTGACCCAAAATAGACTGAAAAGCAAACATTTCTGCGGGCAGAAAACCCAGGTAGAAAGTTTCCACCTTAATACAGAGATGCAGTGACTGCATGTGTGGACAACAGTGGAGGTGTGGAGAAAAGGGATATACCATCTTGAACAAAGAAAAACAAAGTAGCAGATTCTATCAACTACCATGCCTAAGGTGGTTAAAAATAGTGGGAAGGAAGCCTGATGCTAAGGCCCAGGAAAATGGTAGCAGTAGTGAGATGATATGGAACTTCAAAAAGAAAACTGGTTGGTGGAGAAGGATCATGGTTATCACTTCTTAGCAATACCACATCTGAGTGGGAATGACACATGCAAACTACCCCAGAGACAGTGGGAAATCAAAGTGTGGGCTCAAAACAAGGTCAGTGTTCAACAGGTAGATCATAAAGTGTATATCTGTGTCTCTCTGTCTCACTCCATATATAAACATGTATATGGAGCTTTTAAAAACACATCAGTAGAAACTGAGACAACTGAGTGAAGGAGGAATGAGTCCAGCTGAGGGCTGAAGAATTCTGTTATACAGATATTTTTGTGATCTTCATTACAACTGGATTTGACTTGATATTTTAAAATCACACACCTAAATGCCTAATCTACTTCTTTAGAACTACTTACATATTTGGTAAGTTCTTTTCTTCTATGGGAAAGAAGTAATTATGTTGAAATTTGGCAAGGAGTGCGGGGGTGGGGAATGTCTTTCTATTTCATTGAGGATTATGTGCACTCTGTGAGAGTGCTGAAGTAAAGATATGCAACAACAGGAGTCCAGAGCCCTGGCCTCATCTTCCATCACTAACCTGTTAATACAAACTCATTAGAACAGAAGGCAGGGAAGAAAGAGCCTAAACTTAAAGGTCTCCTGCCTGAAATGATCTCCATTTTCTCATCTTCAGCACTGGTTTTCAGGGAAGCATTTCCTCTGTGCATCGAGGGTCCCATCCTCCACTCTTTTACTGTTCACTTGGTCCCCTCCCCTGACACTGGCAGGTTCTCTCTCCGAAAAGCTTCTTATATCTTCATTTGTTTTTTAAATTAACCCAAATCATCTCATCTGCTTTTTATTTCTTGTTTGTTGAAATTCTCAAAGTTTCCTTTGGGCAAGATGAGGATGAAGAGGGCCTAGGTGTGCTCAAAAAGCTGACTTAGCTGTGCCTACAAGTCTGTAAAACTGATAGCATGTGGTTAAAACAGAAGGCATTTGTGTTTTCAGCTTCTATCATATAAAGAAAACAATTACGTCATCTTGTCCTCATCATCGATTGTTGTTCAGTCACTAACTCGTGCCCGACTCTCTGCAACACCATGACCTGCAACAGTATCTCCCAGAGTTTGCTCAAATTCATGTCCATTGAGTCGGTGATGTTATCTAACCATCTCTGCCTCTGCCACCTTCTTCTTTTGCCTTTAATCTTTCCTAGCATCAGGGTCTTTTCCAGTGAATCAGCTCTTTGCATCAGATGGCTAAAGTACTGCAGCTTCTTCTGCTTCAGCATCAGTCCTTCTAGTGAATATCTGGTGTTGATTTCCTTCAGGATTGACTGGTTTGATCTCTTTGCAGTTTAAGGGAATCTCAAGAGTCTCCTCCAGCACCACAATTTGAAAGCATTAATTCTTCAGCACTCAGCCTTTTTTGTGGTCCATCTCTCATATCCATACATGACTACTGGAAAAATAATAGCTTTGACTAAATGGACCTCTGTCGACAAAGACACGTCTCTGATTTTTAATACGCTGTCTAGACTGGTCATAGCTTTCCTTCTAAGGAGCAAGCGTCTTTTAATTTTATGACAGCAGTCACCATTCACAGTAATTTTGGAGCCCAGGAAAATAAAATCTGTCACTGCTTCCACTTTTTCCCCTTTTATTTGCCATGAAGGGATGGGACCAGATGGCATGATTTTCGCTTTTTGAAAGCTTAACTTTAAGCCAATTTTCTCACTCTCTTCTTTCACCCTCATCAAGAAGTTCTTTAGTTCCTCTTCACTTCTTGCCATTAAGTGGTATCATCTTCATATGTGAGGTTATTTATATTGCTCCCGGCAGTCTTGATTCCAGCTTATGCTTCATCCAGCTCGGCATTTTTTGTTTGTTCTTGTTTTATTTATTTTAATTGGAAGCTAATTACTTTACAATATTGTGGTGGCTTTTGCCATACATCGACATGAATCAGCCACGGGCGCACATGTGTTCCCCATCCAGAACCCGCCTCCCACCTCCCTCCCATCCCATCCCTCAGGGTTATCCCAGTGCACCAGCCCTGAGCACCCTGTCTCACCACGCATCAAACCTGGATCGGCGATCCACTTCACATACGATAATATACATGTTTCAATGTTACCCTCTCAAATCATCCCACCCTCGCCTTCTCCCACAGAGTCCAAAAGACTGTTCTTTTACATCTGTGTCTCTTTTGCTGTCTCACATATAGGGTCATCGTTACCATCGTTCTAAATTCCATATATATGCGTTAGTATCATGAGAAATGCTGGGCTGGAGGAAGCACAAGCTGGAATCAAGATTGCAGGGAGAAATATCAATAACCTTAGATATGCAGATGAGACCACCCTTATGGCAGAAAGTGAAGAACTAAAGAACCTCTTGATGAAAGTGAAAGAGAAGAGTGAAAAAGTTGGCTTAAAGCTCAACATTCAGAAAACTAAGATCATGGCATCTGGTCCCATCACTTCATGGGAAATAGATGGGGAAACAGTGTCAGACTTTATTTTTCTGGGCTCCAAAATTACTGCAGATGGTGACTGCAGCCATGAAATTAAAAGACTCTTACTCCTTGGAAGGAAAGTTATGACCAACCTAGACCACATAGTAAAAAGCAGAGACATTACTTTGTCAACAAAGGTCCATCTAGTCAAGGCTACAGTTTTTCCAGTGGTCATGTATGGATGTGAGAGTTGGATGGTGAAGAAAGCTGAGTGCCGAAGAATTGATGCTTTTGAACTGTGGTGTTGGAGAAGACTCTTGAGAGTCCCTTGGACTGCAAGGAGATCCAACCAGTCCATCCTAAAGGAGATCAGTCCTGGGTATTCATTGGAAGGACTGATGCTAAAGCTAAAACTCCAATACTTTGGCCACCTCATGCGAAGAGCTGACTCACTGGAAAAGACCCTTATGCTGAGAAAGGTTGAGGGCAGGAGGAGAAGGGGATGACAGAGGATAAGATGGTTGGATGGCATCACCGACTCAATGGACATGGGTTTGAGTGGACTCTGGGAGTTGGTGATGGACAGGGAGGCCTGGCGTGCTGCGTTTCATGGGGTTGCAAAGAGTTGGACATGACTGATTGACTGAAATGAACTGAACTGATACTCTATTGGTGTTTTTCTTTCTGACTTACTTCACTCTGTATAATAGGCTCCAGTTTCATCCACCTCATTAGAACTGATTCAAATGCATTCTTTTTAATGGCTGAGCAATATTCCATTGTGTATATGTACCACAGCTTTTTTATCCATTCGTCTGCAAATGGGCATCTAGGTTGCTTCCATATTCTGGCTATTGTAAACAATGCTGCAATGAAAATTGGGGTACACGTGTCTCTTTCAATTCTGGTTTCCTCAGTGTGTATGCACAGCAGTGAGACTGCTGGGTCATACAGCAGTTCTATTTCGTTTTTTAAGGAATCGCCACACTGTTTTCCATAGTGGCTGTACTAGTTTGCATTCCCACCAACAGTTTAAGAGGGTTCCTTTTTCTCACACCCTCTCCAGCATTTATTGTTTGTAGACTTTTTGATACCCACCATTCTGACTGGCATGAGATGGTACCTCATTGTGGTTTTGATTTGCATTTCTCTGATAATGAGTGATGTTGAGCATCTTTTCATGTGTTTGTTAGCCATCTGTATGTTTTTGGAGAAGTGTCTGTTTAGTTCTTTAGCCCATCATTGATTGGATGGTTTATATTTTTCTGGAATTCAGCTGCAAGAGCTGCTTGTATATTTTTGAGATTAATTCTTTGTCAGTTCCTTCATTTGCTATTATTTTCTCCTATTCTGAAGGTTATCTTTTCATCTTGCTTATAGTTTCCTTTGCTGTGCAAAAGCTTTTAAGTTTAATTAGGTCCCATTTGTTTATTTTTGCTTTTATTTCCATTACTCCAGGAGGTGGGTCATAGAGGATCCTGCTGTGGTTTATGTCAGAGAGTGTTTTGCCTATGTTTTCCTCTAGGAGTTTTATAGTTTCTGGTCTTATGTTTAGATCTTTAATCCATTTTGAGTTTATTTTTGTGTATGGTGTTAGAAAGTGTTCTAGTTTCATTCTTTTACAAGTGGTTGACCAGTTTTCCCAGCACCACTTGTTAAAGAGATTGTCTTTTCTCCATTGTATGTTCTTGCCTCCTTTGTCAAAGATAAGGTGTCCATAGGTGCGTGGATTTATCTCTGGGCTCTCTATTTTGTTCCATTGATCTGTATTTCTGTCTTTGTTCCAGTACCATACTGTCTTGATGACTGTGGCTTTGTAGTATAGTCTGAAGTCAAGCAGGTTGATTCCTCCAGGTCCATTCTTCTTTCTCAAGATTGCTTTGTCTATTCAAGGTTTTTTTGTATTTCCATACATATTGTAAAATTATTTGTTCTAGTTCTCTGAAAATTACTGTTGGCAGCTTGACAGGGATTGCATTGAATCTATAAATTGCTTTTGGGTAGTATACTCATTTTCACTATAATGATTCTTCCAATCCATGAACATGGTATATTTCTCCATCTATTTGTGTCATCTTTGATTTTTTCATCAGTGTTTTATAGTTTTCTATAAATAGGTCTTTTGTTTCTTTAGGTAAATTTATTCCTAAGTATTTTATTCTTTTCATTGTAATGGTGAATGGAATTGTTTCCTTAATTTCTCTTTCTGTTTTCTCATTGTTAGTATATAGGAATGCAAGGGATTTCTGTGTGTTAATTTTATATCCTGCAACTTTACTACATTCATTTATTAGCTCTAGTAATTTTCTGGTGGATTCTTTCAGGTTTTCTATATAGAGGATCATGTCATCTGCAAACAGTGAGAGTTTTACTTCTTCTTTCCCAATCTGGATTCCTTTTATTTCTTTTTCTTCTCTGATTTCTGTGGATAAAACTTCCAAAACTATGTTAAATACTAGTGGTGAGAGTGGGCACCCTTGTCTTGTTCCTAACTTTAAGGGGAAATGCTTTCAATTTTTCACCATTGAGGACAATGTTTGCTGTGGGTTTATCATATACAGCTTTTATTATGTTGAGGTATGTTCCTTCTATTCCTGCTTTCTGGAGAGTTTTTATCGTAAGTGGGTGTTGAATTTTGTCAAACCAGCCCAGCATTTTGCATGATGTACTTTGCATTTAAGTTAAATGAACAGGGTGACAATATACAGTCTTGATGTACTCCCTTCCCAATTTTGAACCAGTCTATTGGTCCCTGTAAGGTTCTAACTGTTGCTTCTTGACCCACATACAGGTTTTTCAGGAGGCAGGTAAGGTGATCTGGTATTCCCATCTCTTTAAGAATTTTTAAGTTTGCTGTGATATATGCAAAGGCTTTAGCATAGTCAATGAAATAGAAACAGATATTTTTCTGGAATTCCTTTGTTTTCTCTATGATCCAACAAATGTTGGCAATTTTTATCTCTGGTTCCTCTGCCTTTTCTAAAGCCAGCTTGTACATTTGGAAGTTCTTGGTTCCCATACTGCTAAAGCCTAACTTGAAAGATTTTGAGCATTACCTTGCTAGCATGGGAAATGAGAGAAATTATATGGCAGTTTGAACATTCTTTGGCATTGCCCTTCTTTGGGATTGGAATAAAAACCAACATTTTCCAGTCCTGTGGTCACTGCTGGATTTCATACAGCTCAGCTGGAAGTCCATCACCTCCACTAGCTTTGTTTGTAGTAATGCTTCCAAAGGCCCACTTGACTTGACACCCCAGGATGTCTGACTCTAGATAAGTGACCACGCCATCATGGTTATCTGGGTCATTAAGACCTTTTTTGTATAGTTCTGTGTATTCTCCAGGCAAGAATACTGGAGCATTGGCATTACCTTGGAACTTGTTAGAAGTGCAGGATTTCAGATTGCATTCCCTCTCCACAGGATCTTTCCAACCCAGGAACTGAATCCAAGTCTCCTGCATTGCAGGCAGATTCTTTATAGTCTGAGCCACCAGGGAAGTCCCATCATTCATAAAAGACTACTGTGGTGCTTATGAATTTCACCTGCTGAGAAAAGTGTTATGCAACTGCTGGACACAAAAAAGTAACACCTTAAAGGGAAATACTACATAACTTACAGATATATGATCTGTCTGTCTGTATGTGTATATGTATATTTATATATATCAACATACATATTACATATATATGAGATATATGTAGATATAGATATTTATCTAATATGAGATATATATAGTTATAGATAGATATTTATATATCTTCTGCTGAAGACCACAGAGCAGACAGAAGACCACAGAGGAGACAGAATAAGAAATTAGGAATGGAAATTTTGAGAAATATGCACATTTTAAAAGTCTGGACAGGAATGTATTTGAGAAACTAGGATGTGAGAGTTGCACCATAAAGAAGGCTGATTACAAAAGAATTGATACTTTTGAACTGTGGTGCTGGAGAAGACTCAAGAGGCCCATAGACTCCAAAGATATCAAACCAGTCAATCCTAAAGGAAATCAACCCTGAATATTCATTGGATGGACTGATGCTGAAGTTGAAGCTTCAATACTTTGGCCACCAAATGTGAAGAGCTGACTCATTAGAAAAGACTCTGATGATGAGAAAGATTGAAGGCAGGAGGAGAAGAGGATGACAGAGGATGAGATGGCTGGATGGCATCACTGACCCAATGGACATGAGTTTGAGCAAGCTCTGGAAGATGGTGAAGGACAGGGAAGCCTGGCGTGCTGCAGTCCATGGGGTTGCATAGAGTTGGACTCAACTGAGTGACTGAACAACAAGGTAGATATCTATAAACCAACAGATCCCAGGTGCCAGAAACAGTTTACCTGGTGGGTCAGAAATCACATTTGAAATCAGATACTATACTGACATGTTAGCAAGAAATAAAAACCACTTAGATCAGTGCCTCTCAAACATGAATGTACATATACACTGCCTGGCAATCTTATTAAAATGCAGATTCTGATTCTACATTCCTGGCATGGGATCTGAAATTTTGCACTTCTAACAAGTTCCCAGGTAATACCAATGCTGCTAGTCCACAGGTGACACATTAAGTATCAGGAATTTAGTCTATCCAGAAACAGGATACAAGAAGTTAGGAAGCTAGTCTGTGTGCCTGTGTGCTTAGTCACCAAGTCACGTCCAACTCTTTGTGATGCTGCGGACTGTAGCCTACCAGACTCCTCTGTCCATGGGATTCTCCAGGCAAGAATACTGGCATGGGTCGCCATTTGTCTCCAGGGGATCTTTCCCATGCAGGGATGGAAAACTGTGTCTCTTGTGTCTTCGCATTGCAGGCAGATTCTTTACCACTGAGCCTCCTAGGAAGCAGGGAGCCAGTCTAGAAATAAAAACTGCAGTCACAATAAGCTATTGATGCTTTAGTCCTCAGCCAGGATGCTTTGTATTCCTGCTTCTCACCAACTTAGAAACCAATCCCAGGACATGGACAGCCCAAGGTCCATAGATGGATACAGGTAAGCCAGGTTCAGTTCAGTTCTGTCACTCAATCATGTCTGACTCTTTGGACTGCAGCACACCAGACTTCCTTGTCCATCAGCAGCTCCCGGAGCTTGCTCAAACTCATGTCCATCAAGTCGGTGATTCATCCAACCATCTCATTCTCTGTCATCCCTTTCTCCTCCTGCCTTCAATCTTTCCCACCATCAGCGTCTTTTCCAGCGAGTCAGTTTTTCACATCAGGTGGCCAAAGTATTGGAGCTTCAGCTTCAGCATCAGTCCTTCCAATGAATATTCAGGACTGATTTCCTTTAGGATCGACTGGCTTGATCACCTTGGAGTCCAAGGGACTCTCAAGATTCTTCTCCAACACCAAGGTTCAAAAGCATCAATTCTTTTGTGCTCAGCCTTCTTTATGGTCTGACTCTCACATCCTTACATGACTACTGGAAAAACCATAGCTTTGACTAGAAAGACCTTTGTTGACAAGTAATGTCTCTGCTTTTGAATATGCTGTCTATGTTTGCCATAGTTTTTCATCCAAGGAGTAAGCATCTTTTAATTTCATGGCTGCAGTGATTTGGAGCCCGCCCCCCCCCCCCAGAAAAAAGTCTCTCACTGTTTCCATTATTTCCCCATCTATTTGCCATGAAGTGATGGGGCCAGATGCCATGATCTTAGTTTTTTGAATGTTGAGTTTTAAGGCAACTTTTTCACTCTCCTCTTTCACTTTCATCAAGAGGCTCTTTAGTTCTTCTTCGCTTTCTGCCATAAAGGTGGTGTCAACTGCATATCTGAGGTCATTGATATTTCTTCCAGCAATCTTCATTCTAGCTTGTGCTTCATCCAGCCCAGCATTTTGAATGATGTACTCTGCATATAAGTTAAATAAGTAGGGTGACAATATACAGCCTTGACATACTCCTTTCCTAATTTGGAACCAGTCTGCTGTTCCATGTCTGGTTCTAACTGCTGCTTCTTGACCTGCATACAGATTTCTCAGGAGGCAGGTAAGGTGGACTTACTTCTTAGGTAAGGTATTACCATTTCTTTTAAGAATTTTCCACAATTTGTTGTGAGCCACACAGTCAAAGGCTTTGGCATAGTCAATAAAGCAAAAAGAGATGTTTTTCTGGAACTCTCTTGCATTTTCAATGATCCGATGGATGTTGGGAATTTGATCTCTTGTTCCTCTGACTTTCGTAAACCAGCTTGAACATCTGGAAGTTCACGGTTCACAGACTGTTGAAGCCTGGCTTGGAGGATTTTGAGCATTACTTTGCTAACGTGTGAGATGAGGGAGGGCAATTGCACAGTTTTCAAAATTTTCCAAATTTACTGGAATATTGAGCACAGCGCTTTCACAGCATCATCTTTTAGGATTTGAAATAGCTCAACTGGAATTCTATCACCTCCACTAACTTTGTTCGTAGTGATGCTTCCTAAGGCCCACTTGACTTTGCTTTGTAGAACGTCTGGCTCTAGGTGAGTGATCACACCATCGTGGTTATCTGGGTCATGAAGACCTTTTTTGTATAGTTCTTCTGTGTATTCGTGCCACCTCTTCTTAATATCTTCTGCTTCTGTTAGGTACATACCATTTCTGTCCTTTATTTTGCTCATCTTTACATGAAATATCCCCTTGGTATCTCTAATTTTCTTGGAGCGATCTCTAGTCTTTCCCATTCTATTGTTTTCCTCTATTTCTTTGCATTGATCACTGAGGAAGGCTTTCTTATTCTCCTTGCCATTGGAACTCTTCATTCAAATGGGTATATCTTTCCTTTTCTCCTAGGTTTGTGATACTGTAAAGGAGGCAGGGATCAAGACCATCCCCAAGAACAAGAAATGCAAAAGGGCAAAATGGTTGTCTGAGGCCTTACAAATAACTGAGAAAATAAGAGAAGCAAAGATAAAGGAGAAAAAGAAAGGTAAGCCAAGAGAAATAAGTAAAACAGATATTAGGGGAAAACACAAAAAAGGGTAAGTATCAGTATTATCTAATACAAATGTGAAATCCAACGATTGCACTTCATTGACTCTCACATTCTGATTTTAATGGGGTCCTTAGTAATTCAGTGTGCTTTTGATATTTGCTGTAGAAAAAGCTTCGGGTGAGCAGCACTGGTTCATTTAACTCAGGATAATTGTCAGAGTTTTAATTCATATCTAACATTCATCAGCTTTGTAACAGAAATCAAGTATTTAACTTCACTGGGTCTCAGATTCTTTGCCTACAAAATAGGGGATAATAAGGATACTGACCACAGAGAAGTACTGTGATGACCAAATGAAAACACATAAAGGTCTATGAAGACTGCCTGGCACAGAGGAAACAAGAAATGTGTGCTATTAAAGGAAGACCTTGCTATGGTATTTCTCCAACCACCTCTCTAGCAATGTAGGGTTACAGAGCTTTAGGGCTGCAGTGATGACTCTAAGCCAGGGAAGAACTCATCAGCAACTTCTGACCTGGCTCCAGCTTGGCTCTTCACACTCATGGACATAGGGATGCAATATCAAAGCCTCAGTGTACTTAGCAGTTTCTTTTTATCTCTCAAGACTATAGGGGGGCAATATCTATTCCTGCTTTCCCATCATTCTCTTTTCACCATTTCCAATCTCAATTACTTCTTTATTTCTCTCCATTATTAGTATATTTGCTGTAACCTTTTAGATGTTAGTGCCATGTATTTGGAAAGATAAGATCGTTGACTATTTTATGAAAATATAATGTAAAGAGAAAAATTTAGGGATACACATTCCAGCAGAACTAATTTTTAGATTCCTCCTTCTATCATCCTTTCATTTAGCCACTTATGCCTCGCATCTGAATTTTAACGATCCTTCACAAAATTTTTTTTGAATCTGCCTCTTTCTTTTTGGGCTATCACCTTTCTTCTGCACCCTATGGCTCCCATGTCATTCAGTTCAGTTCAGTTCAGTTCAGTCACTCAGTCGTGTCCGACTCTTTGCGACCCCATGAACTGCAGCACACCAGGCTTTCCTGTCCATCACCAACTCCCAGAGTTCACTCAGACTCACATCCATCGAGTCAGTGATGCCATCCAGCCATCTCATCCTCTGTCGTCCCCTTCTCCTCCTGCCCCCAATCCCTCCCAGCATCAGAGTCTTTTCCAATGAGTCAACTCTTCACATGAGGTGGCCAAAGTACTGGAGTTTCAGCTTTAGCATCATTCCTTCCAAAGAAATCCCAGGGCTGATCTCCTTCAGAATGGACTGGTTGGATCTCCTTGCAGTCCAAGGGACTCTCAAGAGTCTTCTCCAATACCACAGTTCAAAAGTATCAATTCTTCGGCGCTCAGCTTTCTTCACAGTCCAACTCTCACATCCATACATGACCACAGGAAAAACCATAGCCTTGACTAGACGGACCTTTGTTGGCAAAGTAATGTCTCTGCTTTTCAATATGCTATCTAGGTTGGTCATAATTTTCCTTCCAAGGAGTAAGCATCTTTTAATTTAATGGCTGCGGTCACCATCTGCAGTGATTTTGGAGCCCATGTCATTACATGTAGGCAAATATAGTTTTATAGTCTCTCGTCTCTAATCATAATTCTATTTCAGGCTCTTGATGGCCCACTGTTTTATCAATCTTCCTTAAATACTATTTTGTGTGAGTTTCTACTCTTCTCGAGAATTCGGTCCTCCACATCAAGCCTAAAACCCTTTTGCCCACCATCACCTAACCTATCTATTTGACCTATCTGTATATTACCCATCTTTCAAAGCAATAAATTGTGCATCACCACATTCACCTAGCATGCTGCCTTTAGTTGTCATTATCTGTGCTTTGTTTGCCATCTTTCCCATTTGACTCTAATGACCATAAAGCATTCCCAAAGATATGCATGAAGTGAATTCCATGAACTTGACTGGCAGTTGACAGGGGCACACACATTAAGAAAAGAAAAACAGAAAGGACCCCCAAATACATTTACCTGTATCTTTTCCTCAAAATTATGATTTCACCTGAAGATTTACACAAAAGTGACATATACCAAAATGTGTCACAGTTTAGAACAAAGTCCCATATTGAAAATGAATCCTGTGACTGACACGTTATCCATTGTTTGACCACAGGTCAACATATCTAAGCTGAACATGATCCTGACACCTTGCCTGAGATCCCATTACCAGGCTACACATGGGTACATAAAGCTGTCGAACTGTTATTTTAGAAGACAGGCAGGGAAGAACATGGTGATAGGGGTCAACTGTTGCTAGGAATATAGCTTTATGGCACCACAGGGCCATTTAATGGTCCATTGATAGCTCTTCAAGACACCTGAAGAACTTTCTATACAGCTGGCTTTAGCCACCCAGGGTGTATAAAAGACCAGCAGTCAAGCTATAGCTTGATTTAAAGCTATAGAGCTTTAAATACCTTCTTTCAAAGTATTTTGTCAAATATTGAAACTAGATTTAATAATTATATATTTAAAGTTTAGGTACTGAGAAAAATGGTAAAGATGGGAAAGAAATAGCAAAAATACTTCTCCAGTCATTACTCTTGTATTAATAAAGAGATATCATATATAATTTATATTCTACTCTTTTGAAATTAGTGGTATTGCTTCTAGCATTTTTCTTCTACTGAACTGCCATCATTAGGAAATATAAGCCTATTTGAAAAGAAGTCTTTCCCACTATTACTTTTTCAAAAATTAGTAACCAAAGACTTATTCCTCAGAAGAGACAGATGGATGGATAAATGCATGGGTAGATAGACAGATCTTAAAAAATTAGTATTATTCATCTGAGACAATAAACACTTAAGTGGAATTGCACCATGGCTGTCTCCCACTAACAAAGACATTGACACATGCTATTAGGTTATAGGGTTGCATCTTCAGTATAAAGTCAAAATTCAAAAAGAAAAGAAGGGGTGAACAAAAGGAAGAATGCTAATGGAAAGAAGGAACAAAGGGAGAGAAAATAATGTTTATTGATTACTGCTATGCATCAGACACAATGTGCTGCATGATTTTTACATTTCTTGACAATCTATTTCCAACTCTTAAGCTTAAAGGAGAATATATTAAAAACTCACAAATTTTACTTCCTATTTGGAGCATTTGGGGTTCAAAATCAACCAGTTTGGGTGAAGTTTTACTTTATTCCACACTTGTTTTTAAACCAACATGATAAGCATTTTATGGAATTTTTCTGTTCATGCACACATTTTATATCTACTCTTCAGAGTTAATACTGTCTGCCCTCATTCTGATTATGTTTGAAATCTGTATCATATTAAATAGAAAGTAATTTAGAGAGTTTTATGATTATAAAATCAGAAATAATAAATGCTTCCAGTTTACAATATATTAATAACTGTATCAGCCTGTCATATAGCCTTTCCTTTCTTCTTAATAAAGTACCTTGGGAGCATAAGAAAAAGCAAAACAAAAAACTTCAGAACAACACTGAAAAGAAGAAATGAAAATCAAGGTATTACCAAAACTTAGAAGATTTACACTAACTTCAGACTGATCAAACAGAACCAAAATTTTAAATACTGGTTGTGCACATTATACCATGAGAAAGAGTGAAATATATTATTTGAAAAAGAGCCAACAGTCTCCCACCACAACTATATACCTACTATATACCAACTATATATATATGTATGTATGTATGTATATTGCAGGTATACTAACTATATATCCTGCAGATCAAAAAATACCAGGTTTGTATATCAGCTAAGTAACTGGCAGCAGAGCAGAAGAAGGGTGGGGTGGGGTGGCACTCCATCCTCACAGGAGTAGAACCACAGGTAAACCTCCAGGTGGAGAGACCTAGGCACAGGATGTTCTTGCAGTAGTTTTTTATATACAAAGTTGAAGGTGTCAAAAAGTGAAGATTCCTTCTCAATCCAACCAAACGAAGAAATAAAAACCTGCTAACTCTGGACACTGGACTGGGAACAACTCATGGGAAAGTATCACAGAGTGTAGGTCTGAGGAAGTCGTTTAGCAACACCCTTGTGAGACATGAGGGAAATTCACTCACCCTATATTTTGGCAAAAACTTAAAAACACATTTATGAAGAACCATCAGTATTGGGCCCATGGAACTGAGCTGGAATGTGCAGCAAGTCATTTAAGACTTTATCCAGGGGTCACCTGGGTAACCCTGAAGTGGCTACCCTCATGGGGCCAACTAGATCTAACAGAACTTCTCTATGACCAATACTAAGATGAGAACGCACATGAGTAATGACTTGGCCCAACTTAAACATATTCAAAAGGCTGATACAACAGAGAAAGAAATTGATTTGGAGCCTTGTAACCTGATTAGTGTTTCTAGAAATGTTTCTGCAATTAGCTAACTGTGACCTGGGGCACATCCCTTAGTGTCTTGGGATATTACATTCTTCATAAATTCAAAATGTTGGACTCATTTTATACAATCCCTTCCAGAACTGTAATTCAAGATCCATTCCTATATTCTTTCTTTTCTGTCATTCTGTTTTTCTATAACATATGAAAATGTATGTGTCCAAAATTAAGGAAAACAGAGGAAGTAAGAGAAAGAAAATGATGGTATTTATATGTTAGAGCCAGCTACTCAATGATCAAATATTGATTAAACACTTATAGTGCATAGTTGTATATTGTGTTTACAGAATAAGTGGAATGCTAATAATTGGTCAATATGCTTATTTTTGGAAGCACTGAGTACAGCGGTGCATGCACAGGACCTTTCGAAGGAGGGCACCTATAATTGTCTTCATTACCTCCACCATGGTTTGGTCTCAGGTAAAACAACAGGGAAGGAACATAGCCCTGCCCATCTAAAGAAAATTGAATTAAAGATTTACTGAGAATGGCCTCAACCATCAGAACAAGACCCAGTTTTCCCCACTGTCAGTCTCTCCCATCAGGAAATTTCCATAAGTGTCTTAACCTTATCAGTCAGAGGGCAGACAGAATGAAAACCAAAATCACAGAAATCCAATCAAACTGATCACATGGACCACAGCCTTGTCTAACTCAATGAAACTAGGAGCTATGCAGTGTAGGGCCACCCAAGATGGACGGGTCATGGTGGTGAGTTCTGAAAAAACGTGGTCCACTGGAGAAGGGAATCACTTCAGTATTCTTGCCTTGAGAACTCCATGAACATCATGAAAAGGCAAAAAGATATGAACTGAAAGATGAACTCCCCAGATTGGTAGGTGCCCAATAAGCTACTAGAGAACAGTACAGAAGTAACTCCAGAAAGAATAAACAGATACAGCCATAGTGAAAACAACACCCAGTTGCACATGTGACTGTTGATGGAAGTAAAGTCTGATGCTGTAAAGAACAATATTGCACAGGAACCTGGAATGTTAGGTCCATGAATCAAGGTAAATTGGACCTGGTCAAACAGAAGATGGCAAGAGTGAATATTGACATTTTAGGAATCAGTGAACTAAAATGAACTGGAATGGGCAAATTTAATTCAGATGACCATTATATCTACTACTGTGGGCAAGAATCCCTTAGAAGAAATGGAGTAACCTTCATAGTCAACAAGAGTCCAAAATGCAGTACTTGGGTGCAATCTCAAAAAAGACAGAACGATCTCTGTTCATTTCCAAGTCAAACCGTTCAATATCACAGTAATCCAAGTATATGCACCAAGCACAAATGCAGAAGAAGCTGAAGTTGAATGGTTCTATGAAGACCTACAAGACCTTCTAGAACTAACACCCTAAAAGGTGTCCTTATCATCATAGGGAACAGAATGCAAAAGTAGAAAGTCAAGAGATACCTGGAGTAACAGGCAAATTTGGCCTTGGAGTACTAAATGAAGCCGGACAAAGGCTAACAGAGTTTTGCTAAGAGAACGCACTGGTCATAGCAAATACCCTCTTCCAACAACACAAGAGATGACTCTACACATGGACAACACCAGATGGTCAACACCGAAATAGTATTGATTATATGTGTTGCACCTGAAGATGAAGAAGCTCTATACAGTCAGCCAAAACAAGACCAGAAGCTGACTGTGGTTCAGATCATGAACTCCTTATTGCAAAATTCAGACTTAAACTGAAGAAAGCAGGGAAAACCACTAGACCATCCAGGTATGACCTAAATCAAATCCCTTACAATTATACAGTGGAAGTGACAAATAGATTCAAGGGATTAGATCTCATAGACAGATTGCCTGCAGAACTATGGACGGAGGTTCGTAACACTGTACAAGAGGCAGCAATCAAACCATCCCCCCAAAAAAAAGAAATGCAAAAAGGCAAAATGGTTGTCTGAGGAAGGCTTACAAATAGCTGAGAAAAGAAGAGACATGAAGGCAAAGGAGAAAGGAAAGATATATCCATATAAATGCAGAGTTCCAAAGAATAGCAAGTAGAGATAAGAAAGCCTTCCTCAGTGATAAGTGCAAAGTGATAGAGGAAAACAATTAAATGGGAAAGGCTAGAGATTTCTTCAAGAAAATCAGAGATACCAAGGGAACATTTCATGCAAAGATGGGCACAATAAAGGACAGAAATGGTATGGACCTAACAGAACAGAGATATTAAAAAGAGATGGCAAGAATACAAGACCTATACAAAAAAGATCTTCATGACCCAGATAATCACAATGGTGTGATCACTCACCTAGGGCCAGACATCCTGGAATGCAAAGTCAAGTGGAACTTAGGAAGCATCACTATGAACAATGCTAGTGGAGGCAATGGAATTCCAGTTGAGCTATTTCAAATCCTAAAAGATGATGCTCTGAAACTGCTCCACTCAATATGTCACTAAATTTGAAAAACTCAGCAGTGGCTACAGGACTGGAAAAGGTAGGCTTTCATTTCAATACCAAAGAAGGGCAATACCAAAGAATGTTCAAACTACCGCACAACTGCACTAATCTTACACACTAGCAAAGTAATGCTCAAAATTCTCCAGACCAGGCTTCAACAGTCTGTGAACTATGTAATTCCAGATGTTCAAGCTGGATTTAGACAAAGCAGAGGAACCAGAGATCAAATTGCCAACATCCACTGGATCACTGAAAAAGCAAGAGAGTCCCAGAAAAACATCTACTTCTGCTTTATTGACTATGCCAAAGTCTTTGACTGTGTGGATCACAATAAACTGTGGAAAAATCTTAAAGAGATGGGAATACCAGACCACCTGACCTGCCTCTTGAGAAACCTATATGCAGGTCAGGAAGCAACAGTTAGAACCCGACATGGAACAACAGACTGGTTCCAAATTGGGAAAGGAGTATGTCAAGGCTGTATATTGTCACCTTGCTTATTTAACTTATATGCAGAGTACATCATGTGAAATGCGAGGCTGGATAAAGCACAAGCTAGAATGAAGATTGCCAAGAGAAATAATCAATGACCTCAGATACGCAGATGACACCACCTTTAGGCAGAAAGCAAAGAACTAAAGAGCCTCTTGATGAAGGTGAAAGAGGAGAGTGAAAAAGTTGACTTAAAACTCAACATTCAAAAAACTAAGATCATGGCATCTGGTCCCATCACTTCATGGCAAATAGATGGGGAAATAATGGAAACAGTGAGAGACTTTATTTTTGGGGGCTCCAAATCTCTGCAGATGGTCACCACAGCCATGAAATTAAAAGATGCTTACTCCTTGGATGAAAAGCTATGGATGAAAACTAGACAGCATATTCAAAAGCAGAGACATTACTTGTCAACAGAGGTCCATCTCATCAAAGCTATGGTTTTTCCAGTAGCCATGTAAGGATGTGAGAGTCGGACCATAAAGAAGGCTGAGCACAAAAGAATTGATGCTTTTGAACCTTGGTGTTGGAGAAGAATCTTGAGAGTCCCTTGTACTGCAAGGAGATCAAGCCAGTCAATCCTTAAGGAGATCAGTCCTGAATATTCATTGGAAGGACTGATGCTGAAGCTGAAGCTCCAATACTTTGGCCCCCTGATGGAAAGGACTGACTCATTCATGGAAAACACCCTGATGCTGGGAAAGATTGAAGGCATAAGGAGAAGTGGACGACAGAGGATGAGATAGTTGGATGGCATCACCGACTCAATGGACATGAGTTTGAGCAAGCTCCAGGAGTTGGTATTGAACAGGGAAGTCCAGCGTACTGCAGTCCATGTGGTCACAGAGTCAGACATGACTCAGCGACTTAACTGAAATGAATTGATGTTTAGTTTTATTTACAGGCTCAAGGATGAAAGGAAAGGCATTTCCGTTGGTATCAGGTTTTTATACTGTAAAACTTTTCAAAACATGAAAGTGTAAATTATTATTATTTCAATCCATTCATAATCACATTTCAGAATGCTTTGAGGAATCCCGAACCCTGCCCTCTAAGAGTTTGCCTTCTACAGAAAAGACAAGTACTTAATATCCACTCTGTTTGGGTCTTATATGGTCACTGAACTCAGAAGAAAAACCCCTAAATATTTGTGGTTAACGTTCCTGCCAAAATGCAGCTTTTCTAAGAAGGCCCCCAACCACAAACCTACAGTTAAGGATTAACCTCTACAGTCAAATAATAATGATGCTAAGTGTCCCTTCAAGTGGTAAAGATTAATACTCCAGACAAGAGATTATAGTGGAATTTAAAGCTCAAAAAAAAAGGACTAAAATCTAAGATTAAGGGAGAATTCTCTTTGAGTTTTAATGACTGGGCAGAGGTTCAGAATTGGGGCTGTCTTAAAGAGGCACTATTTCTTTTTGAAGTGAACATGCACCAACATCTCTTAATGAACAGACCCTTCACTGGGTTAGGATTATTCTCTTGCCATAGGTATACATGAAATAGAGGAATAGGAAAGTACATTACTCTGGTAAAAAAGAAAATTTCTGAGGATAAATAAATAGAAACAAAATTGTAACATTAACATTATTATAAAGGGTTTAATATTTTCAGAAAGAATAGGAAAATACATACTCAAGTATATTTCTCAAAAATTATTTTTTTCACCATGTTTTCACCTAGAGTTATGGGTCTAAATTCACTTTATCCAAGCAAATCTATTTCTTTTTTTAAGTATGGTTCCATTTATTTTTTTAATTTATTTTTTTAAATTTTATTTTATTTTTAAACTTTACATAATTGTATTAGTTTTGCCAAATATCAAAATGAATCCGCCACAGGTATACATGTGTTCCCCATCCTGAACCCTCCTCCCTCCTCCCTCCCCATACCATCCCTCTGGGTCGTCCCAGTGCACTAGCCCCAAGCATCCAGTATCGTGCATCGAACCTGGACTGGCAACTCGTTTCTTACATGATATTTTACATGTTTCAATGTCATTCTCCCAAATCTTCCCACCCTCTCCCTCTGCAACAGAGTCCATAAGACTGTTCTATACATCAGTGTCTCTTTTGCTGTCTCGTACACAGGGTTATTGTTACCATCTTTCTAAATTCCATATATATGCATTAGTATACTGTATTTATGTTTTTCCTTCTGGCTTACTTCACTCTGTATAATAGGCTCCAGTTTCATCCACCTCATTAGAACTGATTCAAATGTATTCTTTTTAATGGCTGAGTAATACTCCATTGTGTATATGTACCACAGCTTTCTTATCCATTCATCTGCTGATGGACATCTAGGTTGCTTCCATGTCCTGGCTATTATAAACAGTGCTGCAATGAACATTGGGGTACACGTGTCTCTTTCCCTTCTGGTTTCCTCAGTGTGTATGCCCAGCAGTAGGATTGCTGGATCTTAATTTAAATTTATTTATTTTAATTGGAGGTTAATTACTTTACAATATTGTATTGGTTTTGCCATACATCAACATGAATCCGCCACGGGTGTACACATGCTCCCCATTCATTTCATTTCTTTTTTATTGTTAGGAATATTTGATTTTTTATTCATTCAGTAAATATTTAATGGATTACTTCTATGCGGCAGACAGCATAATGGTTGCAGTTAATAGAGAAAAACGGAAGATACAAGTATGCAAAGACACATTCCTGGTCACAGAGAATTTCACAGACCATTGGGGAGGACAGATAACTAGAATAGAAAAGATCCAAACCGTTGCAGAGAAGGTATGGTTTGATCTGAGCCTTGATGGAAGAATTACTGGGAATATTAGTTATAGGCAACAAGAGAAAGAGGATTCCAAGCAAAGACATCAGTATGTGCAAAAGCTCAGCCAGAGGTACACCCATAGTACTTTCTGAGATAGGAAATTATATGGTACAGTTTCAGCATTTTGAAAATTGAAATGGGAAGGTGAAGATATAACCATAAAGTTATTTATTTGTATAGTTCTATAGAGAGATAAACATCATAAAGTTAGATGGGCACAGACCTTAAAGGGCTTGAACACAGTTTAAGGAGTTTAGATGTGTACTTCTCAGCAAAGAGAGAGTATCTGTGAAAGACACATCTGATAAGGAATTGTTATCCAAAATAAATGAAGAATTTTTAAAATGTAATGATCAGAAAAAGAAAAAAATACCTAAAAAATGGCAAAAAATCATAACAGAAGATAGGATGTCATGAAAATATGTTTAACATATGATTAGGAAAATGAAGAAGGAAATAATGAGATAATACTCTATATCTATTAAAATGGCCAACATCAGGAAACTGACATCAAATGATGACAAGGGTGTGGAGCAACAGGAACTCTCATTCATTGCTGGTGGGAATGCAAAATGCTAGTCACTTTGGAAAATGGTTTTGTGGTTTCTTAGAAAACTAAACATACTCTTACTATATGTTCCAACAACAACTATATGTTCCAAAAATATGTTCCAACTCAACTATATGTTCCAATAAATCTTAGTATTTATCCAAAGTAGTTGAAAACTTAGCTCCACACAAAAACCTGCACACCAATATTCGTAACAGTTTTATTCATAATAGCCAAGACTTGGAAGCAATCAAGATGTCCTTCAGTAGATGAAAGGATACTATGATACATCCAGACAGTGGGATATTATTCAGTACTAAAAAGAAATAAGCTCTCTCTCCTCCAAGCCATGAAAGGATATGGAGGAAATGCATATTACTAAAAAGCCTCTTGATGAAAGTGAAAGAGGAGAGTGAAAAAGTTGGCTTAAAGCTCAACATTCAGAAAACTAAAATCATGGCTTCTGGTCCCATCACTTCATGGAAAATAGATGGGGAAACAGTGGAAACAGTGTCAGACTTTATTTTGAGGGGCTCCAAAATCACTGCAGATGGTGACTGCAGCCATGAAATTAAAAGATGCTTACAATGGCACCCCACTCCAGTACTCTTGCCTGGAAAATCCCATGGATGGAGGAGCCTGGAAGGCTGCAGTCCATGGGGTCGCTGAGGGTCGGACAGGACTCAGCGACTTCCCTTTCACTTTTCACTTTCATGCACTGGAGGAGGAAATGGAAACCCACTCCATTGTTCTTGCCTGGAGAATCCCAGGAACGGGGGAGCCTGGTGCGCTGCCCTCTATGGGGTCACACAGAGTCGGACATGACTGAAGTGACTTAGCAGTACTCCTTGGAAGGAAAGTTATAACCAACCTAGATAGCGTATTAAAACACAGAGACATTACTTTGTCAACAAAGGTCCATCTAGTCAAGGCTATGGTTTTTCCAGTGGTTATGTATGGATGTGAAAGTTGGACTGTGAAGAAAGCTGAGCACCGAAAAATTGATGCTTTTGAACTGTGGTATTGGAGAAGACTCTTGAGAGTCCCTTGGACTGCAAGGAGATCCAACCGGTCCATCCTAAAGGAGATCAGTCGTGGGTGTTCATTGGAAGGACTGATTCTGAAGCTGAAACTCCAATACTTTGGCCACCTCACGTGAAGAGTTGACTCATTGGAAAAGACCCTGATGCTGGGGGAGATTGGGGGCAGCAGGAAAAGGGGACAACAGACGATGAGATGGCTGGACGGCATCACCGACTCGATGGACATGAGTTTGGGTAAACTCTGGGAGTTGGTGATGGACAGGGAGGCCTGGCGTGCTGTGATTCATGGGGTCGAAAGAGTCGGACACAACTGAGAGACTGAACTGAACTGAAGTGGAAGAAATAATTTGAAAAGGCTATATTACTGTATGATTCCAACTGTATGACTTCTGGGAAAGGCAAAACTAAGGAGATAGTCAAAAGCATCAGTGGTGTGTGCCAGAGCTGAAGGGAAAGAGAGATGAATAGGTGAAACACAGAGGATTTTTAAGGCAGTCAAAGTACTCTGCATAATATAATGGTGAATACATGTCATTACACATTTTTGCAAACCCACAGAATGTACAATACCAAAGATGAACTCTAAAATAAATTATGGACTTTAGGGGATAATAATATGTCAATGTAGGTCCATCAGTTGTAAACAAATGTACCACTCTGATGGGTGATGTTGATAGTGGTAGGCACTACCACTCTGGTATGGAGGACCAGAGGTTATAAAGGAAATTTCTGTGCCTTCTGCCCAATTTTCTTGTGAACATAAAACTGTCCTAAAAAATAAAGTCAATTAAAAATAATTTTTGAAACCTTCCAATGGCTTTCCATTGCCATTGGAATATTTAAATTTCTTAACACCAAAACCCTGACTATATGTCCACCCCTACATAGATAACAGCTTCGATTCTATTCATAAAAATTAAACTACTTTCATATAGTACCTTCTTAAACATGTATTAACCCAAAGAATAATTATGATTATCATTAATTGATGTTTACAGTTGAGGAAAGAGGCAGAGGTTATGTAATATAAACCCTCAGGCAGCCTGGAAACAACAATGTTCAACCATGCCACTTTTATATAACACTTCCAACATTAAGTTTGACTTAATCAAGTATGACCTTTCAGCATATCATTTTTGTTTAGTATATGATAGAGAAATTTAATATTTAAATGTGCTGCTGCTGCTAAGTCGCTTCAGTCGTGTCCGACTCTGTACAGGCGACCCCAGAGACGGCAGCCCACCAGGCTCCGCCGTCCCCAGGATTCTCCAGGCAAGAACACTGGAGTGGGTTGCCATTTCCTTCTCCAACGCATGAAAGTGAAAAGTGAAAGTGAAGTTGCTCAGTTGTGTCTGACTCTTTAGGACCCCATAGACTTCAGCCCACCAGGCTCCTCCGTCCATGGGATTTTCCAGGCAAGAGTACTGGAGTGGGTTGCCATTGCATGCTAGCAGGAATTAAAAGAACTAGAAAACAATTTAAATTGCTCTAAGTTCAGCAGAAGCTGAGAAAAAAAATCAGCACATTTAACAATATCATTGATGTTAAGTGAAATTTGCTACTTAAAGTATAAGTCAACTGAATATCATTTTAATTAGAAAGAGTTGGAAGACTCTGATGTGGTTACTGATGGTGATGGTTCACTTGTAGGCCAGCCTCCCAGAAAAGGAACTGACCTGCTGTGTGGCTCCAGGGAAACTAATTGAGCCCAGAGCTTGAGGCAAGGTAGGGTGTGTACACTGCTTGGCTATTTGCCCTGTATCATGACAGTTTCCATGACAAATCATGACTCAGACAAGGGCACCATATAGCTGGTAACAGCCATATAAAATGAAAAGATTACGCTAATAGTTTCTAAAATAACTCAATAGTTTCAATAAACTGGATTCAAATAATTCAGAAATCACTGGAATGTTTTGAGGGGTTGCGCTTCAACTTATATCACTTGATATTTTAATTATTTAGAGAAAACATTGATTCATTTTAAAGTTCTGATCTATATATTAATTCATATCATACTAGATGCTAAATATATTGATTATCACTTCCAGATCTAACCACAGAAGTAAAATAAACACGAAATAAAATGAAAAACCAAAAAGTTATACTTGACCGCTTTTTCTTATTTCCATTTAGGAAACAATAATCAACAAAATTAATCAAATACCTAAGGTATCTCTATAGTTCATTTAATTCTTTTCCCCATGAAAGTTTTCCTCTACATGACAGGATGCAATAAACAAATTTTTAATAGGAGATACAATATCTTACAGGGCTTCCCACGTACCACTAGTGGTAAAGAACCCACCTGCCAATGCAGGAGACGTAAGAGAATTGGGTTCCATCCCTGGGTCAGGAAGATCCCCTAAAGGAGGGCATTACAACCCACTCCAGTATTCTTGCCTGGAGAATCCCATGGACAGAGAAGCCTGGCGGGCTACAGTCCATAGGGTCACAAAGAGTCAGACACGACTGAAGCAACTTAGCACACATGCATGAATGGTATCTTACCTAAGACCAAGTATAAATATTCTAGAAACCCAAGAGGGATCCAAAATAAAAATTTATTAGCATGCAGAGCTCTTGGAAGTCATGCATGCTTATAGTAAATGAATCACAGTTTATAATGAAACTTTCTTGAATCCTAAAATGTATAGTGTGTATATATTAAGCAAAAAAATAAAATTAACTGTTAAAGTTCATGAAGAGGTCAGAGAAATGTTTCTCTTTACACTTTTATTTTCAATCTAAGTATTGGTTTATTTGAACTACGTGTGTGCACACATGTGCACGTCCACATGTTCAGACATGTCCACCTCTATGCGACCCATAGACTGTAGTCTGCCAGGCTCCTCTGTCCATGGGATTTCCCAGGTGAGAATACTGAAGTAGGTTGCCATTTCCTTTTCCAGGGCATCTTCCCAACCCAGGGATAAAACCCACATCTTCTGTGACTCCTCCCATGGCTAGAAATCTCCTGGCAAATGGCTTCGGTACAACTTGAACAACTGGCTATTTTCCACAGCTCTCTACCACTACTACTAAACACACACCCACAGTTAACCAAATAAGGAAGTCTGTCCTAGTTCCTCTCAAGAAAGGATCCCAGGAGCTTAGTGGATTGAGGCTGAGATCAGATGACTCTGGACGATCCCTCAGCCAGGTGCTGAGTCTTTGGGAGACTGATAAAACCCCAAGGTAGCAAAAGCTTCATTGGTTTTTGCTTTTTGTGTTACATTCTATTTGTACAACTATTCAAAACTATTATAACTTATAGACTTCGGTAAGAAAATGTGTTGTTTATATGTGCATTTTCTTTGAAATATTTTTAGTCCCTGAAAGACCTAAAGAATTATCATTTTTAAAACAGATATTTATTGCAAACCTAATACCTGCTAAGCACTGGGCCAGAAGCTTTACATATAGTATTTCACTCAATATGCACACATTTATCTGTAGATATTACTATAGTGTTCATTTTACTGTTAATCTAGGATTTAAGGAGGTTGGTGAATTGGGAAAGCTAACACATAGAGTTTGCTCAGGAGTTGGAGTTTTGAGGTTTAACTGTCTGACAACAAAGCTTTTATTCTGCATTATGCAAAGCTACCTCCAAATCATGAATTTAAAGTGCTCTGAGGTGTATAAAGTTCACAGATCATTTTTATTTCTCACAATCATTCTCAGATGTCCATATTTCACGTATTAATAGTATGAAGTCTAGACTCACACCCAAGCCTATAGCTGCCTAATTTAAATGTGGCCTAATTTAAAAGAGATAAATTGTGGAATCTAAACACTGTTTATCACTTATATTTCTAAAAAAAATAGCCATGGAGGAAAGAAGGTTACTTCAATAGTATGTAATACATACTTGGGTCTCTCTAAAATATGGAAATATTTTTCTTAATTTTCTATTTATTTTTAAATTTAGCCTATCCATCTTCCTATCCTAAAGCATTCTAGAGGTAAAATAGGGGAAACATTCTTTTTTGTATTTGGCTACTAAAAATCATGACTCAGTAGCAGTGATCATTTTTAAGGTATTAATAGAAGGGTTTTTAAAGAAAACAATGGAAAAAGTAAGAAAGGTATAGCAAGTTTTCAAGCTTTGCTTTTCACTAGAATTTTAAATATTCTTAGAAAGTCATCTATTGTCAGATTTTATTTGCTGTTTTCTAAATTTATAACATAAAGGAAATGACAGGACTGAAGATGTTCCAATAGCTAACTTCATGGATCTAATTGCTGAAATCTTTTCAAAGCTTTTGGGATGGTTTTTTTGAACACTCAGCTCTTCTCTGAGGATTACTGTTGAGTACAATGGTAATGATATAATTAATCAACAGAATCTTAACTACATATTAAATATGCCAAGGCAACATTATCTTCTGGGTTTTCCTGCTTCATTGACATTTGGAAATCAAAGGCCTTTTTCTTCCACTTTATCATATATTTAATTGGTTTTTATTCAGAGTAGTTTCTTCAGATGTATATTTAACCTGCACAATGTGCTTTGCAAGTAGTAATAATAAAGATGCAATTAAAAATTTTTATAAACTGTTAAATTGAACTTTACATAATCTATATTACATTTTAATGTTCACATAATTCTTGTAGAGCCTGTTTACATAAAACCAGATATGCTGCGCTTAGTGGAGGTTGTAAAAAATTTTCAATTGTAATTTTGACTCCATGTGATTTTTGTTTTTCTAACTTAGGAAATCAGTCCCCAGTAAGATGTGATACCACTGAATTCAAAGTGAAAAAAAGCAAATTTTGTTCACCATTTTCTAATTAAGATCAAATGTCAGTTTTAAAACATATTATGAAAAGCCTCAGTTTCTCCAAAATATTCAAGTTAAATGATGTACAGGTATATTTTGTTGTTGTTCCACTGTTAAGTCATATCCAACTCTTTGTGACCCCAGAACTGCAGGATTCCAGGCTTCCCTGTCTTTCACCATCTCCCAGAGTTTGCTCAAACTCATGTCCATTGAGTCAGTTATGCCATCCAACCATCTCATCCTCTGTCACCCTCTTCTCCTCTTGCCATCAGTCTTTCACAGCATCAGGGTCTTTTCCAATGAGTCAGTTCTTCACGTCAGGTGGCCAAAGTATTGGAGCTTCAGCTTCAGCACCAGTCCTTCCAATGAATATTCAGGGTTGACTTCCTTTAGGATTGACTGGTTTGATCTCCTTGCAGGTATATACCCAATTTATACTGTTCACTAGGTTAATTTAATATGGAAGAATCCAAGGTCATGGACCCAAACAATTACATGCAATTGTCACTCTCAGTTCAGAAATTTCTCACTTCTGAAGAGCTGACTATGCCTTTGGATCTTCCACTTTCATTCTCTTATTTTTTGTCCCTAGAACATGACTGAAGTGACTGAGAGAGTTTAACATCTTTGACCTTTAAGGGAATCCTAAAAGCATCCCATACCCTCCTGAACATCATATGGCACTGAAATTTAGGTGGGACACCTTGCCTCTAGAGTACATCTGATTTCCAGCCTGCAGCCTCTTCCTCTTAAGCTTTAACAGTCTCAGAAACTGCAAAGAAAACAATATAAAAGCACCTCATAGATTAACAAACCATTACTAGTCCTCAACACTTCAGTAGATGAAACCTCCTTGATCCCAGACTATAAAAATGCCTTCTGAAGGCTATCAAGCTCCTCTTTGATTCTTGGCCCAAGTCTTAATTTTCTCACAGTGCTGAAGCTCTGTATTTCATTAGAGATATCATCTTAAATCCCTGTGTGCCCCTACTTGTTTAAATGGTGTCTCTCTTCTACAGATTCATCTGTATCTTTTTTAACGGTGAACTAGTAAATATCATGATATATTTTTTAATCTTTTGATAATAAAGATTGGGTTGGGTTTTTTTGTTTTTTTTTTTAGATAAAGCCCAATGGTTATGAGCCTGAATTTTTCTCATTCTAATCTGATATAATCACTTCATATTGAGTCCTTAGGTTAAAAAGACGCAACTATTATAGTCAGGTTCAAATTCTGTTCCATGGCCATCTAAGTTATTCTTGCACTTCATGTCTCAACTAAATTCATGTAATCTCTAGTGGTGATCATCAATCGTCCCAAAAATCTTTTCACTCCATTCAACATAAATAATATCATCAACAGAGTTGGAGTCTGCTGTATGCCTGTAAAGGCAAAATATGAAAACCTGAATCTTAGTACAAGCCCAGCCCTTAGTGTGCCAAATGTTATTTTGTATTCAAGCTGCTTTAAAAAAAAAAAAAAAAACTTTTCAATCTGACAAAAAAAAAAAAAAGCAAACAAAAAAATATAACTTTCTTTCTTCTCAGGAATCCTCTCATGTACAGCTTGATTCACAAAAACATACCTACATATTCACTGGTTTATTTTTAGTTTTCAAAGCGCTAATAGCTATATTATTTTTTTCTTGGTAACATAAATAACACATGCTTATTCACAATAAAATAAGAGAAAATATCAACTAAAATTTTTTCTATAGTAATCTTTTTGTTAATTAAATTATTTAGTCGAAACTAGAATTATCTGTCATGGCATTCCTCAGAATAGAAAAACCGAGTAGCCAGCAAAGTTCCTATCTTTCAGGAACTGACAATGCAAAGCTCTAACTGCCCAGGCCATTAGGTCAGCCATTTGTCACTGAGTAATCCATTAAAAAATCAATCTAATTGTCCTAAAATTATATGAGCATTATTTACATTGGGAAGCTAATTAGGTAAGAGTGAGTATTTAGCAACAAGTCAATAATAAATAATACTTATTTCAACAGAATCATCTCTCATAAGTATATTAAGAAATCAAAATATAGAGTAGTTATTAAATGCTTAATACTATTAATAAGTCACAAGTCCCAGGAGAAAGGGCAAGAGCAACACATGGAACATGATTAAGGCAAAGATAACTAACAAGGAATTTAAATGCTGCCTATTGATAAATGATTAACTAAACTTGGGGCCCTCAGAGTTTTTAAGTAACTTTATAAAAAGAAGACAGCATTATTCTAAATTAAATAATTTTGTTATGTGGGTCCAGCTGAGATAAATTGTATAAAGGCATTTAATCACATTCTCACTGAACCTAAATGAACACTGGCTTCCAGAAACCTATCAAATCTTTTCTTTACTTGAACAATAATACTATTTTGCAGAGGTGGGTTAATGAGAGATGAGCATGAAATTGATTCAAATGAATCCCCAAAATTAGTCTTCCTGAAAAACAGTGCCATAAAAATAGGTAGATACAGGGATGGATGGTATTTGATCACAGTTCAAGAATCACTGGTGACACACGACCTCAGGCAAATCAGAGTCTTGGTTTTCTAACCAAATAGAATAATGATAACAACCTATTTAGTGAGAATGTTGAACAATTAGATTTACGGACAGAGTATCTGGAACATTACATATTCTCGGGAATGTTTTGGTTTACTTCCATTTCTAGAAAATAGGAACAACACTTTCCTATATAAAATGAAAAATAACTACTCCCATCACTAAAGGCTTTAATTAAGCTCTGTAAGAAAGTGTTACATAATGTATACAGCATACTAAGCAAAATTGCCCCTGCCTTGAGATCCCTATAATCCAAGGTTGGCAAAGCAAATCAATTTTAAAGAACCTAAATACAATGTCAATATCCATTCTTCAGGAATTTTTATGAGCTGCCCCCCACAATAGTAATCTGGCCTTAAATAATGAGAATGTGCTTGGTCAATCATTCCTCCTTTGCACAACAAACATGTTAAAGAAATAAATTCATTTAAAAAAATATATTAAATGCTTTTTTATTATTAATTAAAAATTATAACTGCTAAAATTACTAGATAATTGTGAAATACATAACCTACTCTGAAGAGTTGTTTATTATATAAATGTATATATGTGTGTGTATAGGTATACATTTATGCAGATTTATAAATATAGGTATATATATATAATTCACATATATATATTTATACTCCAGATAACTTTGAAAAATATTTTGTGCATCTTACAGAAATATACATTATATAATGAAAATAAATAGCTATAAAATAAAAAGACCAAGAAGCTCTAGAGATTAAAAAAGAGAGAGAGAAATATTAAGCAAAGAAAGGTAGACATTAAGGTCCTTAAAGTCAGTTCTTAAATGTTACTTGTTAATTTGGCTCTGATTTTTCTGGGGGCCAACAGACGCCAAACTTATCATAAGACTAGATACCTTGGTGTTATCAGAAAAGCAACACTTTCCTTACATCAAGATCCAACAAAAGTTTCTCCTTGGAGGATTCTCACAAACAGAATATTAAAGGATAAAGTAGACAATATCTACTTTATTGATCATTTCAAACTGTTGTGCTGGAGAAGACTCTTGAGAGTCTCTTGGACAGCAAGGAGATAAACCAGTCAATGCTAAAGGAAATCAACCCTGAATATTCATTGGAAGGACTGATGCTGAAGCTGAAGCTCTAATACCTTGGCCACCTGATGTGAAGAGCCAACTCAATGGAAAATACCCTGATGCTGGGAAGGATTGAGGACAGGAGGAAAAAGGGGTGAGAGAGGGTAAGATGGTTCAATGGCATCACTGACTCAATAGACATGAGTTTGAGCAAACTCTGGGAGACAGTGGAAGTCTGGTGTGCTGCAGTCCATGGGGTCACAAAGAGTCAGACATGCTTTAGTGACTGAACAACAACAAAAACAGTACCTGAAATAGCAACTCTAAGTAAATAAACCGGAGAATTTTTTTAAGAAACTATATTCTGAGAATACTGCAATACAAGTCTAGTGAACAAAATTGAAATTTACTTTGTACAAAATCCTACAGAAAGAATGGTACTAGACAAATAACAAAACCTTAAGGTGCAGAAAAGCACAAGTGCTCCTCTGCCTCATTTTTCTTATTTATAAAATAAGGAAAATGGACTAAACTGTTTCTAAAATTTTTGACCCAGAGAAGCATCCAAATAGCTAACCTAGATGCTTGCACACTAATATTTCTATTAAAAGAAGAATAACAAAAATATCACTAATAATGCTGAGAAACAGAAACATTTGGAGAGGAGGGAAATATTACATTTTGGGTTGATGGGAAATCTATCATTTCTCTGGGTGACTTAAGCGAAGAGAAAAATAGGGCCAGTTACCATAAAATGCAGGCCTGTAGATCTTGAGCTTTAATTCTTTCAAGCAGGCATCATGTTTTAAAAAAAAAATCATTTCATTGCCAATCTTTATAAGTTGGAAGAATTCATATAAAAATGCATGTTACTGGCTTATCCTGTAACAGAAATAATTATTAGAATGGAGTCAGCTGAAGCTGCATGTTCAAGGTCATTACACTCTCTAATGTGACAGCCCCATACCTACTACTTTCTATTATAAAACTGTGTCCGTTGCCTTCTATCATTGTGCTTGTGCTATTATTCCCATGTTACAGATTTAGAAGAACGAAATATATGATATCTCATACCTAAGTTTCCTTTTCAAATGTGGGAAGATAATTGTTGGATGAAAGCAGTTTATTTCAAGAAAAATTAGAGAGACTATATTTCTTGGGAGAAGTAAAGAAGATACCTACATATTTAAAGATGCTCAGTTAATAGGATCTGGAAATGGGGAGATGTTTGTCAAAAAGTACAAACTTTCAGATACAGAATGAATGAGTTCTGGGAATCTAATGTACAATGTGGTGATTATAGTTAAGAATGCTGAATTATATACTTGAAAGTTGCTAAGAGAATAGACCTTAAATGTTCTCACCACAAAGAAAGAAACAGTAATTATGTGATGTAATGGAGGTGTTAGCTAAAGCTATGGTAGTAATCATTGTGCAACATATGAGGGCATCATGTTAATACACTGTATATCTTAAACTCACATGATCTTGTTCATAATGCTGAAAAAAATACATTGCAAAGGATGGAAGAGGAATCGGATATTAAAAGAGACCTTAGAGTTGTAACAAAAAAGAAGACCAGGAGCTGACTGTGGCACAGATCATGAACTCATTACCAAATTCAAACTTAAACTGAAGAAAGTAGGGAAAACCACTAGAACATTCAACTACAGTGGAAGTGAGAAACAGATTTAAGGGCCTAGATCTGATAGATAGAGTGCCTAATGAACTATGGAATGAGGTTCGTAACGTTGTACAGGAGACGGGGATCAAGACCATCCCCATGGAAAAGAAATGCAAAAAAACAAAATGGCTGTCTGGGGAGGCCTTACAAATAGCTGTGAAAAGAAGAGAAGTGAAAAGCAAAGGAGAAAAGAAAAGATATAAGCATCTGAATACAGAGTTCCAAAGAATAGCAAGAAGAGATAAGAAAGCCTTCCTCAGCGATCAATACAAAGAAATAGAGGAAAACAACAGAATGGGAAAGACTAGAGATCTCTTCAAGAAAATTAGAGATACCATGGGAACATTTCATGCAAAGATGGGCTCGATAAAGGACAGAAATGGTACGGACCTAACAGAAGCAGAAGATATTAAGAAGAGGTGGCAAGAATACACAGAAGAACTGTACAAAAAAGATCCTCACAACCCAGATAATCACGATGATGTGATCACTCATCTAGAGCCAGACATCCTGGAATGTGAAGTCCAGTGGGCCTTAGAAAGCATCACTACGAACAAAGCTAGTGGAGGTGATGGAATTCCAGTTGAGCTATTTCAAATCCTAAGAGATGATGCTGTGAAAGTGCTGTACTCAATATGCCAGCAAACTTGGAAAACTCAGCAGTGGCCACAGGACTGGAAAAGGTCAGTTTTCATTCCAATCCCAAAGAAAGGCAATGCCAAAGAATGCTCAAACTACTGCACAATTGCACTCATCTCACATGCTAGTAAAGTAATGGTCAAAATTCTCCAAGCCAGGCTTCAGCAATACGTGAACCATGAACTTCCTGATGTTCAAGCTGGTTTTAGAAAAGGCAGAGGAACCAGAGATCAAATTGCCAACATCCACTGGATCATGGAAAAAGCAAGAGAGTTCCAGAAAAACATTTATTTCTGCTTTCTTGACTATGCCAAAGCCTTTGACTGTGTGGATCACAAGAAACTGTGGAAAATTCTGAAAGAGATGGTAATACCAGACCACCTGACCTGCCTCTTGAGAAACCATATGCAGGTCAGGAAGCAACAGTCAGAACTGGACATGGAACAACAGACTGGTTCCAAATAAGAAAAGGAGTACATCAAGGCTGTATATTGTCACCCTGCTTATTTAACTCATACGCAGAGTACATCATGAGAAATGCTGGGCTGGAAGAAACACAAGCTGGAATCAAGACTGCTGGGAGAAATATCAATAACCTCAGATATGCAGATGACACCACCCTTATGGCAGAAAGTGAAGAGGAACTCAAAAGCCTCTTGATGAAAGTGAAAGAGGAAAGTGAAAAAGTTGGCTTAAAGCTCAACATTCAGAAAACGAAGATCATGGCATCTGGTCCCATCACTGCATGGGAAATAGATGAGGAGACAGTGGAAACAGTGTCAGACTTTATTTTTGGGGGCTCCAAAATCACTGCTGATGGTGACTGCAGCCATGAAATTAAAAGACGCTTACTCATTGGAAGGAAAGTTATGTCCAATCTAGATAGCATATTCAAAAGCAGAGACATTACTTTGCCAACAAAGGTCCGTCTAGTCAAGGCTATGGTTTTTCCTGTGGTCATGTATGGATGTGAGAGTTGGACTATGAAGAAGGCTGAGCGCCGAAGAATTGATACTTTTGAACTGTGGTGTTGGAGAAGACTCTTGAGAGTCCCTTGGACTACAAGGAGATCCAACCAGTCCATTCTGAAGGAGATCAGCCCTGGGATTTCTTTGGAAGGAATGATGTTAAAGCTGAAACTCCAGTACTTTGGCCACCTCATGTGAAGAATTGATGCATTGGAAAAGACTCTGATGCTGGGAGGGATTGGGGGCAGGAGGAGAAGGGGACAACAGAGGATGAGATGGCTGGATGGCATCACTGACTCGATGGACATGAGTCTGAGTGAACTCCAGGAGTTGGTGATGGACAGGGAGGCCTGGCGTGCTGCGATTCATGGGCTCGCAAAGAGTTGAACACGACTGAGCGACTGAACTGAACTGAAGAGCTGTAACAATCACATGTTTTAAACCTATTCGGATCTTAAGTAAAGAAATTATAAAAATATCTGTTTACTACACCTAGTCTACTCCTTAACAATGGCTACAGAGTACCTGGCGGTATTTCTATTTTATATATAATGTTATCAATTCAGTTCAGTCACTCAATCGTGTCCGACTCTGCAACTCAGAGACTGCAGCATGCCAGGCTACCCTGTCCATCATCAACTCCGGGAGCTTGCTTAAATTCATGTCCATCAAGTTGGTGACGCCATTCAACCATCTCATCCTCTGTCATCCCTTTCTCCTCCTGCCTTCAATATTGCCTAGCATCAGAGTCTTTTCAAATGAGTCGGCTCTTCACATCAGGTGGCCAAAGTATTGGAGTTTTAGCTTCAGCATCATTCCTTCCAATGAATATTCAGGACTGATTTCCTTTAGGATGAACTGGTTGGATCTCTTTGCAGTCCAAGGAACTCTCAAGAGTTTTCTCCAACATCACAGTTTAAAAGCATCAATTCTTCAGTGCTCAGCCTTCTTTTTGGTCCAACTCTCACATCCATACATGACTACTGGGAAAACCATAACTTTGACTAGATGGACCTGTGTCAGCAAAGTAATGTCTCTGCTTTTTAATATGCTGTTGAGATTGGCCATAGCTTTTCTTCCAAGCAGCACGCATCTTTTAATTTCATGGCTGCAGTCACCATCTGCAGTTATTTTGGAGCCCAAGAAAACAAAGTCTGTTTTATTTGGAAACAATGGAAAAAACTGTTTCCATTGTTTCCCCATCTATTTGCCATGAAGTGACAGGACCAAATGCCATGATCTTACTGTATTAAATGTTGAGTTTTAAGTCAGCTTTTTCACTCTCCTCCTTCACTTTCATCAAGAGGATCTTTAGTTCTTCTTCACTTTCTGCCATAAGGGTGGTGTCATAACTTATTTAATATAAAACAATGTACTTTGGGTTAACATGTTACATTTACTTCAAGTATTCTAGAGCAACTGAGAATAGAACAAATAATGGTATTTCCAGAAGGAATACTGAAGAACAATCTAAGAGAATAAAGAAATTATTTCAAACACTCAAAATTCAACCAACTGCCACAAAACCTTAAGAGCACATAATTTTCTTTAAGGTTTACTTGTGTGCAAAAAAAGAACTATGGATTTCTTTAATCATATAAAAATATTACACATTCAAGTGAGGAAACATGCAAATATGCTTGTAGACACTCATATTAGGCTTAATTTAGCAACTACAGTGATAAAATGTACTAAAGGCTTAGCACTCTTTTACTTTACTGATATAATTAATTCACTAATGTGAGTTTGCATATGAACTATATAGTGCTACTGCTAAGCCACTTCAGTCGTGTCCGACTCTGTGCGACCCCACAGACGGCAGCCCACCAGGCTCCCCCGTCCCTGGGATTCTCCAGGCAAGAGTCCTGGAGTGGGGTGCCATTTCCTTCTCCAATGCATGAAAGTGAAAAGTGAAAGTAAAGTCGCTCAGTCATGCCCGACTCTTCGAGACCCCATGGACTGCAGCCCACCAGGCTCCTGCGTCCATGGGATTCTCCAGGCAAGAGTCCTGGAGTGGGGTGCCATTGCCTTCTCCGATGAACTATATAACTAAGACTAAAACCTGGCTAAATAGCTATAATAAGCTGGGTCTGCAAAGGGCAGTTTTTAAGATATGAAAGAAATGCTTAACAGGGTGACCTGGATTTAGAAGGTAAATGTCTTGACTGAACCTTGACTGAATTACTGTTTTTATAACATTTATGTTAATTAATCCACCTATTATAATAGAGCTGACAGCCATACTGTAAAAAAACTACAAAATCAAAATGGAAAAATCATTCAGTGTTTAGAGTAAGTTTCATTAGGAAAGAAAGTTCCAAATGATGTGTTAACTCATTTAAGCGCCTCAATACACCTGTGAATTAGGTATGTTTTCTCTGAGCTCTTCTATCCACTAAAAAGGCAGAGTAAAAACACTCTGAAGAATGATGAAAATAAAATAACCACAAAATTCACAAGAAAGTTCTACACATAGTCACATTTCCACAGAGAGTAAAAAGAACGACAGTTTTTCATCCAGCCAATTTCAGACCAAATTTGTACACATGGTTCTCACCAAAGCCAACTGATTGTGGAGCAAGGGCTGTGCTCAACATTGCCAAGTAACTTTCCTGCCTTTTTGTGTTTTTCCAATATTCCCTTTTGTTAATGCTAAGACTCAAGATAGAGTAAAACTTCAGTAACTAGAATTCTTCATTAACTGCTCTTTTTTTTTTCATACAATTTTGGGAGACAGCGGAAAATCACAAGGAAGAACCTCATATTAGATTTCATTAAACATATGCACACAATTTTTAGAGAATATCCTGGGCACAGTATAAGTTTTTAACCTCAAATCCTGTGGATCCTTTACATAAAGGATAAAAACAGTAAAAACGGACCTCCAGAGTAAGTCAAATCCTGGAACTGGAGCAGCCTAAGTTCAAAATCCAGCTTTTCTGTTTGCTTACTAGATTTCTTAAGCTTCAATGTATTAATCTGTATAGAACAGGATTCATAATAATAGTATCTACTTCATGAGGTTGTAACAATAAGACAGTTCATGTCAGGCACACAGGAAATGTGCATATATAATATCACTACAGTTTTCCTATTAAACTCTCAAAGCAAGTGTGTATGTGTGTGTGTGTGTGTGTGTGTGTTAGAAATCTTTTGGTAATACAGTAAACCCAAGGAAGATTTTGTTCATGAATGTACTGTAACCTTAAAATGCAATTAATTCCAATGATATTATATAATTCTTTCTTCAGATACAGACTTTTTGTTGTTGTTTTAATGAGAAGCTAAAAAAAAAGACAGTATTTGGGAATAAGCTGGCTCCAGGTCTGAACCTCATCTGTCACTTACTAGCTGGGTGACTGCAAGTTATTTAAAATTTTCCTGCTACTGCTAAGTCGCTTCAGTCATGTCCGACTTTGTGCGACCCCATAGACGGCACCCACCAGGCTCCCCCGTCCCTGGGATTCTCCAGGCAAGAACACTGGAGTAGGTTGCCATTTCCTTCTCCAAAAATTGTCCTAGTCTCATTTTTCTCATACTTTGAATAATCGTTGGTATAAAGATTAAAGAGGCTCAGTTCAGTTCAGTCGCTCAGTCCTATCCGACTCTTTGCAACCCCATGAATCGCAGCACGCCAGGCCTCCCTGTCCATCACCAACTCCCGGAGTTCACTCAGACTCACATCCATCGAGTTGGTGATGCCATCCAGCCATCTTATCCTCTGTCGTCCCCTTCTCCCCCTGCCCCCAATCCCTCCCAGCATCAGAGTCTTTTCCAGTGAGTCAACTCTTCGCATGAGGTGGCCAAAGTACTGGAGTTTCAGCTTTAGCATCATTCCTTCCAAAGAAAACCCATGGTTGATCTCCTTCAGAATGGACTGGTTGGATCTCCTTGCAGTCCAAGGGACTCTCAAGAGTCTTCTCCAACACCACAGTTCAAAAGCATCAATTCTTAAGCATTCAGCTTTCATCCAGAGAAAGCAGTGGCACTACACTTCAGTACTCTTGCCTGGAAAATCCCATGGACCGAGGAGCCTGGTAGGCTGCAGTCCACAGGGCCACTAAGAGTCGGACACAACTAAGTGACTTCACTTTCACTTTTCACTTTCATGCACTGGAGAAGGAAATGGCAACCCACTCCAGTGTTCTTGCCTGGAGAATCCCAGGGATGGGGGAGCCTGGTGGGCTGCCATCTATGGGGTCACACAGAGTCGAACACAACTGAAGTGACTTAGCAGCAGCAGCTTTCTTCACAGTCCAACTCTCACATCCATACATGACCACTGGAAAAATCATAGCCTTGACTAGACAGACCTTTGTTGGCAAAGAAATGCCTATGATTTTCAATATGCTATCTAGGTTGGTCATAACTTTCTTTCCAAGGAGTAAGTGTCTTTTAATTTCATGGCTGCAGTCACCATCTTCAGTGATTTTGGAACCCAAAAAACTAAAGTCTGACACTGTTTCCACTGTTTCCCCCTCTATTTCCCATGAAGTGATAGGACCAAATGCCATGATCTTCATTTTCTGAATGTTGAGCTTTAAGCCAACTTTTTCACTCTCCTCTTTCACTTTCATCAAGGGGCTTTTTAGTTCCTCTTCACTTTCTGCCATAAGGGTGGTGTCATCTGCATATCTGAGGTTATTGATATTTCTTCTGGCAATCTTGATTCCAGCTTGTGCTTCCTCCAGCCCAGCGTTTCTCATGATGTATTCTGCATAGAAGTTAAATAAGCAGAGTGACAATATACAGCCTTGACATACTCCTTTTCCTGTTTGGAACCAGTCTGTTACTCCATGTCCAGTTCTAACTTTTGCTTCCTGACCTGCATACAGGTTTCTCGAGAGGCAGGTCAGGTGGTCTGGTATTACCATCTCTTTCAGAATTTTCCACAGTTTCTTGTGATCCACACAGTCAAAGGCTTTGGCATAGTCAAGAAAGCAGAAATAAATGTTTTTCTGGAACTCTCTTGCTTTTTCCATGATCCAGTGGATGTTGGCAATTTGATCTCTGGTTCCTCTGCCTTTTCTAAAACCAGCTTGAACATCTGGAAGTTCACGGTTCATGTACTGCTGAAGCCTGGCTTGGAGAATTCTGGGCATTACTTTACTAGCATGTGAGGTGAGTGCAATTGTGCAGTAGTTTGAGCATTCTTTGGCATTGCCTTTCTTTGGGATTGGAATGAAAACTGACCTTTTCCAGTCCTGTGGCCACTGCTGAGTTTTCCAAGTTTGCTGGCATATTGAGTACAGCACTTTCACAGCATCATCTCTCAGGATTTGAAATAGCTCAACTGGAATTCCATCACCTCCACTAGCTTTGTTCGTAGTGATGCTTTCTAAGGCCCACTGGACTTCACATTCCAGGATGTCTGGCTCTAGATGAGTGATCACATCATCGTGATTATCTGGGTTGTGAGGATCTTTTTTGTACAGTTCTTCTGTGTATTCTTGCCACCTCTTCTTAATATCTTCTGCTTCTGTTAGGTCCATACCATTTCTGTCCTTTATCGAGCCCATCTTTGCATGAAATGTTCCCACAGTATCTCTAATTTTCTTGAAGAGATCTCTAGTCTTTCCCATTCTGTTGTTTTCCTCTATTTCTTTGTATTGATTGCTGAGGAAGGCTTTCTTATCTCTTCTTGCTATTCTTTGGAACTCTGCACTCAGATGCTTATATCTTTCCTTTTCTCCTTTGCTTTTCACTTCTCTTCTTTTCACAGCTATTTGTAAGGCCTCCCCAGACAGCCATTTTGTTTTTTTGCATTTCTTTTCCATGGCGATGGTCTTGATCACTGTCTCCTGTACAATGTCACAAACCTCATTCCATAGTTCATTAGGCACTCTATCAGATCTAGGCCCTTAAATCTATTCCTCACTTCCACTGTATAATCATAAGGAATTTGATTTAGGTCATAGCTCAATGGTCTAGTGGTTTTCCCTACTTTCTGCAATTTCAGTCTGAGTTTGGCAATAAGGAGTTCATGATCTGAGCCACAGTCAGCTCCTGGTCTTGTTTTTGTTGACTGCATAGAGCTTCTCCATCTTTGGCTGCAAAGAATATAATCAATCTGATTTCGGTGTTGACCATCTGGTGATGTCCATGTGTAGAGTCTTCTCTTGTGCTGTTGGAAGAGGGTGTTTGTTATGACCAGTGCATTTTCTTGGCAAAACTCTATTAGTCTTTGCCCTGCTTTATTCTGTATTCCAAGGCCAAATTTGCCTTTTACTCCAGGTGTTTCTTGACTTCCTACTTAAAGAGGCTACTTGACATAAAATAGGCAAAAAATAAATAGTAGCTCTTATCATTATTATAATGCATGTGGTTATTCAATCTTTCAATGAAAAATTTATTAGAATATTCAACATGTAATTTGTATCATAAGCAAGGCTTAACATTAAAAACATGTAAAGGCTATTTTAAAATTCCGTTTTACTCTGGCAGCACTATGCAGCATGTAGGAACTTAGTTCCCCAAACGGGGATCGAACCTGAACCCCCTGCATTGGGAGCACAGAGTCTTAACCACTGGACCGCCAGGGAAGTCCCCAAAATTCTTTAATAAAATGACTTCACCTAACTACCAATTTCTATGACTTATAAGACAATAATTAGAGAGACATGCTTGTTAAGTTTACCAAATTTTTGACATTCCTTGAGTCATATAGCCTCTTGGGTGATAAGAACAAAAATGTTAAATCATTTTTTTTTAAAGGGAACACATGATACTAAGATATTTGCAAAAGTCGGTGTTGTCACATGTTGATACTATGGAGCCCTGGCCACCTTCCTGATACTTTTCCATGCGATGCAAATGTAAGAATTATTTTTCCATTTGCATCATGTTCAGACGTGAAGGAAATTCAAAGCATAATACATGTACTTTTCCACTTGGGTTGCAGAGGGACAATAACATTTGTGGATAAAGAACATAAAAACCATTATTATATTGTTTTGGCAATTTTAGAAAGAACAAAAGAGCCTGCATTGAACTTTAGCAGTAATAGGTTCTGACATCGACAGCTGGTTACCATTATCAGAATGAATCATGGAGCAGAAGTGACAGGTGGATTGGAGTAGGGGCGACCAAGAGATGCTACAGATAATTCCTGTGTTTTAAAGGGAGATTTTCTCCAGTTCCTCTGACCTAGTGCCGCATACGTCTTAATTTAAGTCGACAGATAGTGTGATAGAAAACAAAGTACAATTATAAGTTTAAAGCCAAAGACTCCAAACAAATAGAAGTATCTTAGAGGTGGTATATTTTCCAATGCGGGCAAAGCATTCTCTTTGCCCGAGAACTCTTAGCTAAATGCTGGAAATATCTAGTGCTCTGCTTAGAAAGGTTTAATGTTTATTTTTTTTAGATAAGGAATAAACTGTTTTTATGGTCAAGTTAAAACAAGACTTCTACTTGTAAGCTTGACAGGTAAAGCCACTCCAATCTTTGCAGCTTTAAAACCAGTGGGGGAAAAAAAACTCTGTTTTATGCTTCTCAGACAAGACAACAAAGTTATGAGGGGTTTTTTCCCTTCAGATTTAGTGTAAATGTCCCACCTGACACACACAAAAGCCCAACTATCAAACGGAATGATGATGCTGATGTTCAACACCTGCGCTTTCAGAGCCGCCAACAAAGGAGACAGAGCCTTCCCCTACCTCCACACCTGCTGGATGGGTGGGTACCTTTAACCTCTGCGGCTCTTGGTGGGTCCCTGCAAGACAGAAGCTAAAGCATGCTCTTCAAAGGGCAGGAGAGCGGGCAAACAAAAGTGTTCTGTGTGACGAGGTTGAATGCTTAATTATAGAACATATCTGGCAACACGCTTGGAAGGTAAGTATACTCACAGGAAAAAATATTCGTAACTGCTCCTAAAAGAAATGGGGAGGGGAGCAGATTTCTAAAAACACCAAAAGAATATAGATGACTCTTTAAAAGAAACTTATGACATTTCATAGCATGTATGAAATAAAATCAATTTTTTATTACTAGAAAATTTATCAAGTCTAAACACAGCATATGTGTATTACTAAAAAATTCTTTCTGAAAGACAAAGTTATTTCACAAATACTAGACATGTCATTTATAGACCTTAAACCTTTGCATGCCTAATCAATTTAGTGCCATGCATATTCATAGTATTTAAAAAACAGTAGACAATTGTTTTAATCTAACTGTTGAAAAATAAATGAGTCAATAGGAAATGAAGAAAGATAGCATCTGTTTGGGAAAATGTTTAATTAACCCAACTACTTATGTTAAAGTATTAGAGGGACTTCCCTGGAGGCCCAGCGGTTAAAACACCATGCTGCCAACACAGAGGACACAGGTTCCATCCCTGTTCAGGGAACTAAGATCCCACATGCCTCATAGAATGGCCAAAAGATTTAACAAATGAAAATAAAAAATAAGGTAACAGAAAAATAATTTTTTTTAATTGTGAAACTTGAAGAGTTTATAGAAAATCCAAAAGATTTCACTTTGCAGTATGACTTAAAATAGCAGTATATGTGGGAAAGAATTGGAATGTTGTATATGTTAAAGTAATTATGACAAATCACATTTAAAAATATTTTCAGACACTGGGTTAAATGCCTATTTCATTAAATAGCAAGATATCTCTTGTACAATAATCATTTTAAATTACTATATATATGCATTGTTTTTACAAAACAAGATTCTTGATGAGATTTAATCATTAATGGTTTGGATGCACAGAAATCAGGTCTTTTCACAGGTTAAAAAAAATCAGGATACTCGAGCGCACCATCCTCATTTGTGACACTGCAGTTTGTTTCAAGGCTTGAGGGGGGGAAACTCAAAGGTTGTGTGTATGTCCAACATTAAATTTGGGCAGGAGCAGAATCCTTTTGGAGTTTCTGAAAGATGAAAGAACAAACAACTTCCTTTCATGCTCTTTTCTCATCAGAGATATGACAGACTTGGGAAGCTGCCACCTAGCCAAATACCAAGCTCCAGAATTCTTCTGAAAAGTTATTCAAATAAAGTGATTTAGCCCTTTGTGTGATATCACCATTCAAGAGAACAAGTTTACATACCAGACCAGAGTATCATTAGAAGAGCCCATATTTCAGTGGCCATCCTTCTAACCTACGCTTGAACTTTAGCAGTAGTTAAAATTCAAATTGGACTGTCCACTACCTATAAATGAAGCTAAAATGTGCTGACAGTGTGAGGATAAGGTTGGAGCAAGCTAATAGGTTTTAGTGTCTGAAACTTTTGATAATCTGGCCTTAAGTGTCATGGGTCTTTCAAGGTGGATTCCATCTGTCCTATAAAGTTATGTATTGAAACATAATGCATCCCTTTGATCTCCTTTGTAAAAACCCTATGAAGTCAACAAAATGCTCCCAGTGACTCAACAGCCAGATCCCCAACCTGTGGACATGAAAGATTTTAACAGTTGCAAGTGTTAGTAAACAGTAAGTGATGTGCTGAAAGCTTCTCATTGAAAAGATTCAGCAATGGGCTGAGTCCTGCCACAGGCTGTGCTGCTGGTATTTTGTACCAAAACAAAGCAAAAGAGCACAGCTCAAGCCAGGATTAGCCTGATAATTTCCATTCATATAAATTTCCCAAAGTTACTCCCTAATAAAGCATCTATCTTGAAATGTATAATATATTTTACTTCCAAATCACTAGTGGGCGAAAATATTCCTACAAAATAGTTGCTTACCATGGTAAAGACCACAAATAGGGACTTCCCTGGTGATCCAGTGGCTAAGACTCCATGCTTCCAATGTAGGGGCCCAGGTTCAATTCCTGGTCAGGGAACTATATCCCACACGCTAGAACTAAGAGTTCTCATGCCACAACTAAAGATCCCACATGCCACATGAAAGCAACTATGACCTGAAGCAGCTAAATAAATAAATCAGTATTTTTTTAAGAAAGAGCATAAATAAGATATATACATGTGTGTAGATGTATTTAGTTGTATGTATGTATTTTTATTTGTTTACAACGCTCTGTATTTGTGTATGGAGAAGGAAATGGCACCCCACTCCAGTACTCTTGCCCGGAAAATCCCATGGATAGAGGAGCCTGGTAGGCTGCAGTCCATGGGGTCGCTAAGAGTCGGATACGACTGAGCGACTTCACTTTCACTTTTCACTTTCATGCATTGGAGAAGGAAATGGCAACCCACTCCAGTGTTCTTGCCTGGAGAATCCCAGGGACGGGGGAGCCTGGTGGGCTGCCATCTATGGGGTCGCAGAGAGTCAGCAGTATTTGTGTACATGTACATTTTATACTCAACATAGGTGCATAAACCCAAGAGTGCACAGCGAATATCACGTTGGCTTTCGCAGTCAGAAGGATCCAAATTCAAATATTGGCTATTGAGTGACCTTGAGCATTTTTCTTAAAGCACTCATACCTACTCTACTGATTTGGGGATTGAGAACAACTGTATCAAAGCACTTGATCGAGTATAGCAAACAGCAAATAGTATTTCTCTTTTCCTTCCCTATATCACCATCATGCTTCAACTTTGGTCCAAGCTTTTAATCCAATTTTTTAATTTATTCAGTCTGCTGTTTCAGCATTAACATATGTCCTCAAGTTCTCAAGTTGCTGAACACAGACTCAGGAGGCTCTTTTTGAATGGTAAGGAAGCACATTCTGCCTGAAGTCAGAAATTCCCTGTTGATGAATCTCCTAACGAGTAAAAATCTTGTCCATCCTTCAACAGCCAGGTCAGGTGTCACTTCCCCTGTGAAGATTTCCCCAATCCTGCTGGGCAGCAGTAATTAATTGCTCTTTTCTCCAGTCTCCCAAATCTTGTCTCATTCTATTATTAGAGTACTTATTACATTGCATTATAATTAGTTCTTGTCCTGTCTGCTTCCTCTTAGAGAAATTGAATTCCATGAGGTCAGGATCTGTGTCTTGGTCTCCCTGGTGCCCCAGCATGAAGCACAGAGCCTGGCAGACAGCAAACACATGACAGAAAGGGAGAGAAAAGCAGAAAGGGACACAAGAAGGAATATTTGCTTGCTCTCCTTACATTTTGTCTTTGATCACATACTCAGCAATGAGTGAGGTTTAAAAATAAAATGGTCATTAACAAGAAAACTAAACAATTCTAAATCCTTCCTAATCTTCAGAATATGATTCTGTATTATTTCAGTATCTCACTCTTTAACTGTCTCAAAGAGCTGCTCATTTTCTAACACCATCCAGCTGAGCATATGACAGATGGCTCTGAGATCCACACTGTATTTTTGTGTGTGAACCAGCAAATGTGCTACCGAGTGGCATATGCATGCACATATTAGCAATGCTAGATGCTTCAAGCTTGCAAACAGAGCCTTAACTGAGGAAATGTATGTGCCACGTGAATTTACATAAACACAAAAGCCTTTTATTTAATTCAAAATTTAATACTCATCAATTTACTCATGTATACCTGCCCATTTATATATTTAGTCCCTTTTCTCAGTCAGTTTTATTCAGGTTCCCTTGGTATAACTTTTTTTATGGTGTTTCCCTTTACACGTGCAGGTGTACACACATACACACCTCTGCACTAGAAGTTAAAGCCAGAAAGGGGACAGTACTGTGACACCTTCCATTGCCGTTTGCTCCCCTGTTCCTCTCTGAGAACACACATTCACACACACATCTATGCACAAGCATATGCCTTAGTACCACTTCCTCTCTGTCATCGTCCACAGTGACTACCACTAAAGTGATCTGCCTCGAGCTCAAATGTGATCATTGCACTGCCACACCAAAAATTCTACCTCATCAATAATAACTCTAACTATACACGAGTCATTACCAACTACCTTCTGCTCACCAATTAGGCCAAGATCACTTTGAAAATACAGTTTCCACTTTCCAAAATGCCATTATCATGCTTATCCTATTAAAAGATATTTTCTGTCCTCTTGATTTCAGGCCATCAACTTGCCTGAAAAACTTTTCATAACCCTTTCTCCCCTTGCCCACTCAGAGGCTGGGTGCCCATCCAACCTGCTCCCCAGGACACTGTGGAGATGTAAATACCTGCCTCATACTACTGTACTATAATTTTTTACATGTATATTTGCCTCAAAGTGTTTATGATACTCAAGAATAGGAATTGAATCTTGTTCATCAACTGTATACTGGGCACTTAGAATACCGAGTTCAGTTCTTTGTTGAATAAGTAAATTACTATATATTGTCCACAAAGGATTCATAATAACTTTGTATGAACATACAAGAAATTACAAAGCTTAAATAAAACAGAAGATATAAATGAAACCTTGGGGATCAGGACTAAGAAGGTCAGCAGATTAGAGGAGGGTTAATCACAAACAAAAGGATGCTGGAAACATGTCAGGTTATTTCCTTAAGTAAGATCAAGCCATTATGGAAGCTTTATATATCCCCCTATTAACCAAGAATTCCTTAAGACTCTCGGTTAAAACAAAAGCAGCCATGGCACACTTCCAGAGGGATGAATTTTTACCATCAGAGCAATAGTCAGATTTCATGGCTTCAAGGCAGGAAGACAGCAGAAGAAACACAGGCAGAGGAAACAAATGATTGCCCACGATGACTGGGCTCCGGGAGGCTGCCCGTCTTAGAGAGGAGCAGCCTCCTCTGACCCTCTAGAAAATCCGGAGCAGCTTTCAGAGCAGCGGGTGTCCTGTGATGCACAAGAACAAAGGTTGGCACCATCCATCCCCTAGTTCTGCCTAAGACATATTTTCTAACTCTGATCCATGCCACAAAGCTGTATCATTCAGCCTCAGAATTTTAAGATTAAAGAATTCAGTAGATTGTTATTTTGTCACAAGTATAATATGGCAGAGGCTTGTCATTTTTGCCTCCCTAGAAACTGACCACCTAGACTAGAAAGGAAGCAAGATCTTGGTTCTTTCTATGGAAAGACAAGGGGAGAGACAGTTCAGGTAGCCAGGGTATGAGCAAGGGACGTAACCCTGGCTGATTGGTTACTTCTCAGACTTTGCATCTATAGAGAGTGATTCTAAAAATGGAAAAAGAGAGTCAGTCACTGTTCACAGCATGGAAAGTAGAGTAAAAACTTCAGTAATGCACTAGCAATATTGCAAGCTGAAATATCCTAAGTGGATCATCCCTATGGCAGAGGGCATCTGTTGTTCATTCTATCTATTCTTTTTTCATGAGTTCCCTAAAATCTCATGTTTCCTAACTTTAAATTTTTTACTGAGTGTCAAGGTCTGTGAGATAGCCATTACCTCTAGTTGTCTTCCATTCCTGCCAAAAAAAACCCCCTCAAATCTATGTGCCCGTGGTTATTGAAAGGAAAGTGGCACACAAAGGAAGAAACTGTACACTATCTAGTCCAGCCCCCTCAGCTTTCAGATGAAGAAAGTGAAGTCAGTGGGAGTTAAGTTATTTGTTCTTGGTCACTATATTCATTAAATAGCATAGATGGACCAGTCTTAACCTACTGGTCAAACAGACCAGTTCTGCTTGACCAGTAGGTTCTTGCTAGTTTGCTGCCACTACCAGAGTAGTGATATTCTTATGGGAAGGATTCTCTCTATTGTTTTAAATTATTATAAGCAAAGACATACTCCATTAGTTCGCTTCAAATGTGTTCAAACCCTTGTGACTTCACATCTCTGTATTTTCGGACATGGGGTATAGGATGAGAGAGATCCGATTTGAACCCAAGCTGTGTTCATTACTAGAATTCAGACATGGGTAGTTACATGAAAACATCATCTGGCACAAATAGATATATACATTGTCAATTTTACTTATTCAACATTTACTGAATACCTATGTGTTAGGTGCTGTGATAGACAATGAAGATGCAATAATGAGCAAAACAGAACTTGCTCCAGCCCAGTGGAGCTTACACTCTCATGGAGGAGACACAGTCAGTTCAGTTCAGTTCAGTCGCTCAGTCGTGTCCGACTCTTTGCCACCCCATGAATCGCAGCACGCCAGGCCTCCCTGTCCATCACCAACTCCCGGAGTTCACTCAAACTCACGTCCATCCAGTCAGTGATGCCATCCAGCCATCTCATCCTCTGTCATCCCCTTCTCCTCTTGCCCCCAATCTCTCCCATCATCAGTCTTTTCCAATGAGTCAACTCTTTGCATGAGGTGGCCAAAGTACTGGAGTTTTAGCTTTAGCATCATTCCTTCCAAAGAACACCCAGGGCTGATCTTCAGAATGGACTGGTTGGATCTCCTTGCAGTCCAAGGGACTCTCAAGAGTCTTCTCCAACACCACAGTTCAAAAGTATCAATTCTTCGGCGCTCAGCCTTCTTCACAGTCCAACTCTCACATCCATACATGACCACTGGAAAAACCACAACCTTGACTAGACGGACCTTTGTTGGCAAATAATGTCTCTACTTTTCAATATGCTATCTAGGTTGGTCATAACTTTTCTTCCAAGGAGTAAGCGTCTTTTAATTTCATGGCTGCAGTCACCATCTGCAGTGATTTTGGAGCCCCCAAAAATAGTCTGACACCATTTCCACTGTTTCCCCATCTATTTCCCATGAAGTGATGGGACCAGATGCCATGATCTTCATCTTCTGAATGTTGAGCTTTAAGCCAACATTTTCACTCTCCTCTTTCACTTTTATCAAGAGGCTTTTTAGTTCCTCTTCACTTTCTGCCATAAGGGTGGTGTCATCTGCATATCTGAGGTTATTGATATTTCTCCTGGCAATCTTGATTTCAGCTTGTGCTTCTTCCAGCCCAGCATTTCTCACGATGTACTCTGCATAGAAGTTAAATAAGCAGGGTGACAATATACAGCCTTGACGTATTCCTTTTCCTATTTGGAACCAGTCTGTTGTTCCATGTCCAGTTCTAACTGTTGCTTCCTGACCTGCATATAGGATATATGGGGGAGATACACACATCCCCAAATAATCACATGCAAAAAAGTCCATACTATGTTAAATGCTGTGAAAGAAATGCACAGGGTTGGGGATTAGGTTTAGGAAGGAAGTTACATTTTTAAGTCAAGCAAAGAAAAATAGAGATTTTTCCACAAGACCTTAGTATTTACAATACTACCAAGGAAATCTTTTGATTGGTTCCTAAAGTGTTCCCCACCCCTTGGTTATTGGCCACTGCCTTTATTCTACATTGTGAATATGCACTGCACAAAACTACCTGCAGTTATTGGTGACCATTTATATACTACTCTATTTCTTTATTAAACATATGGGTTATTCATTCACTTAGACTTCCCCTCTGAAAGCTAGCCTTTAAACCACATCCCACAATGAGGATTAATCCCACTCTGAGGTTCACAAGGATGAGCAAATTCTCCACTGTGGCAGCTCTTCCTTGTCCATGCTTTGAGAAATAGTTCACATACTCAACCCTCTTTACTTATTTGTGTAAATGAGACAAAGATCCAATGATCTTTCTGTCCAGCCCTTGCTTTCCATCTTCTGGTAGGAGCTTGCATTCACTCATATCCTTGACCAGAGATGGTTCTCCCCTATCAGGAAGGTTAAATACTAAACACATACATTATTTGGGGAGAAATGAACAGAAGAGTTGAACAGGGAAGGGATACTTGAAAAACCTCTAGAGTTGGCCTCTACTTGCTGAGAGATATCTGTGCTCTAAAATATGTGTTGGTGATAAAACAAACATAAGAGGAAAATAAGACTATGTGAACTTCACATAATTTGAGGAAAACAAAAGTTTCTAAAAGCAAAAGATCATGAAATAATCATTTACAACTTAAGTTTCCACTTTGCCTTGCACATTAATTACATTAAGAAAACAATATAGTACATGACTCATACTTTTCCATAAAGAGAAATCCATGAGCCTCCAAAAAGCTACCAGTATATTTTCACTGCTTCTGAGAAGAGAAAAATTAAGTGGTCTGGAACTTTTTTATATAAAATTATTTAAATAAATTAGTATTTCATTTACAACACAAAGTCAGGATTAACAATAGTATGAAACTCAACTCAGTTTCTATAAGCATAGTCAAGACTTTTGAATCACTTTTAGCAGTGCTCCCCACTACTCATATGACTGCAAATTATTATAATTCTCAAGTTCAAACTCCAGGCATGAGACAGGAGAAGAATAGTGGAGGATGAGAAGTGAATCAAGCTTCAAGCATTTAAGTAAAGAAAATGACTTTTAGAGGAGAAGGAAAATAACAGCACAAATTCAGCCTCATGGTTCTGCAGTTGAAGTAGTAATACAGAGACTCCATAGGGTTTGTCCTACTACGAGAGTTACCAATCAAAATCTCAAAATATGTGGTATTATATACAGACTTTTCTTAGTAAATTCATTCCTAGATACTTGATAAAATATTTGGAAGAGAATGAATTTAATAAATTTCATTTAAGGACTCATCATGGTATAAGTTTTACATAGAATTTTAACAAAGATGTCAATTTTCTACTTTGTATCTTATACCATTCAAACTGTCAAGCACTTAAGTTTAAAGATATTTCTGTTAAACTAATTTTTAAGAATAAACAAGCCAATAGACTGCATTAACACTAAATATTAACAGAATGAAAAACAACAACATAGCCTTGTGATCTATAAAATAAAGGTGACATTTTAAGATCACAGGTCTTAAAAAGGGGGAAATTCAAGATATGTGTTCCACATATACATACTTTAAGTTTAAAAAAAACTAAAAAGAAACTCACAGTTATCATAAAGAACAAGGTAGATGAACATACAGATGGCTAACAGGCATATGAAAAGATGCTCAATATCACTAATTATTAGAGAAATGCAAATAAAAACAACAATGAGATATCACTTCACACTTGTCAGAATGGCTATCATTAAACAGTCTACTAATAACAAGTGTTGGAGAGGATGTGGAGAAAAGGGAACCCTTAATAGTTGGTAAGAATGTAAATTGGCATAGCCCCTATGGTAAAGCATGCTGCTGCTGCTGCTGCTAAGTCACTTCAGGTGTGTCCGACTCTGTGCAACCCCATGGACGGCAGCCCACCAGGCTCCCCCATCCCTGGGATTCTCCAGGCAAGAACACTGGAGTGGGTCGCCATCTCCTTCTCCAAAGTATGAAAGAGAAAAGTAAAAGTGAAGCTGCTCAGCCATGTCCGACTCTTAGCAACCCCATGGACTGCAGCCTACCAGACTCCTCCATCCATGAGATTTTCCAGGCAAGAGTACTGGAGTGGGCTGCCATTGCCTTCTCCATGGAAAAGCATAGAGGTTCCTCAAAAAACTAAATATAGAAGTGCCATATGATCCAGCAATCCCACTCTGAGTATAATATCTGGAAAAAACAAAAACACTAATTCAAAAATATTCTTGCACCCCAATGTTCATAGAAGCACTATTTACAATAGCCAAGTCATGGAAGCAACCAAAATGTCCATCAACTGAAGACTGGATTAAGAAGATGTGGTATATATACATATAATGGGGTATTAGTCATTCATGAAAAAAAATGAATGAAATACTGCCATTTGCAGTAATGTGGATCTTATGCCTAACAAAACAAGTCAAAGACAAATACTATATCAGTTATATGTGAAATCTAAAAAATAATACAAACAAATGTATACACAAAACAGAAATAGACTCACAGATAGAAAACAACTTGTGATTCTCAAAGGCAAGAGAGAAGAAAAGAAGAAAATGAGGGGTATGGGATTAACAGATACAAAGTACTATGTATAAAACAGATGAGCAACAAAGATACGCTGTACAGCACAGGGAATTATCTAGCCATTATCTTGTGATAACCTATAATGGAGTATACTCTACAAAAATACTCCATCACTGGGCTATGCACCTGAAATTAACACAATATTATAAATCAACTATACCTCAAAATTAAATATTGACCAAAAAAGAACATGGTAGAGAAACAACTTCCTAGGAGAAGAAAAATATATTAGCTGAAGGCAGGCTGTGGAGTAGACTGCCAACACGGTATGTGTAACTTTCTAGTCCTTGCTGTTGCTGCTGCTGCTAAGTCACTTCAGTCATGTCCGACTCTGTGCGACCCCATAGACGGCAGCCCACCAGGCTCCCCCAGCCCTGGGATTCTCCAGGCAAGAGCACTGGAGTGGGTTGCCATTTCCTTCTCCAATGCATGAAAATGAAAAGTGAAAGGGAAGTCGCTCAGTCGTGTCCGACCCTCAGTGACCCCACGGACTGCAGCCTTCCAGGCTCCTCCATCCATGGGATTTTCCAGGCAAGAGTACTGGAGTGGGGTGCCATTGCCTTCTCTGTTCTAGTCCTTGGGAAACCTTTAAACATGTACAGAAGGCATAAAATGATATATATTGCAGCCACTGCAATAAATTTTATATATTTTAAGTTGTGGGGGGAGGGGGCTTCATTTGCTTCTCTCAGAATATTGCTCCATAATCAGTCAAGATCATCAAATAGGCTTCCATGCCTTAATATTTCCCTTTGTTACAAGGTCCTTAAAGCTGAACCATGTCCATAGTCCTGTGAAATATGTCCTGCAGATTTGGCTTCTGAATCAAATCTATTGTGGTCCACTACCTCTAAAACTCTAGTCCCGGTAAGAGGTTTTTGAGACCCAGGCATAAAGGAAAAAAGACAATCCTTTCTTTCACTTTCCCAAGTCTCTTGCAAATTTTCCCTTTGGGCTCCATTTTATAGGAAAGAAACTCCTCCACTGTTACAGGTCAGTACAAGGTCAAACCAGAGATGTATTTTGTAAACAGATGGGTGACCCATAAAATGATGTTTCATTTTCCAGTGCAAATGTTATTTGAAGTAAAGATAATACATTTGTAATTGATATAATCTTTTACTCTGCATTGGCTTTGTACGTCGGACGCTTTGAGACTTCAAGAGAGCGGCTTGCATGCTTCTACTTGCACGCATCCAAGAATCTGGATCAAAATCTACTAGTTAATATTCCTCTCAAGTCTCTGTGACTCTAGGAAGGTAAGGAGGCATTCCTGAAAAAAAAGTCACTGCAACGGTGGAAGAAAAGAAAATTTATGTAATTTATATTCACCTCATTAGATGGCAGCACAACACCCAAAACCAAAGTCTAACATTTTGGTGAGGAATAAGACATCTCTCAGAAGTTATGGAAAGGAAATAAATGCGGGGAAAGTGAGTATTTACATTTTCTATTCTATCTTGAAGGCATCAGTCAAAAAGCAAATGTAAGTTTGAAAAACAGACTGAACATCATGCAAAATTACATTCATACTTTTTCATTCAAAAAAAAGTACTGAACACCAACTAAATGACAGAGACTGTTCTAGATGCTTCAGTTATACATGTGAACAAAGATCTGTGTCTGCCTGGAGCTTACATTCCAAAAGGAGAAAGGAAGATATTTAATGGAAATTATACATAAGTAAGTTATCTAATATGTTAAAAAAAAAAAACTAATGAACATCTATAGAAAAAAATCATAGAGAAGAGGGTAAGGAGGGAACCCACAGTGTTGGGGCAGGAGGTCAGGATGTGATATTACACCGAGAGAGCAGTGACAGTCTCCTTGAGAAGTGACACTCAGCAAAGGCCAAGGGGATGTGAGGGACTCTTAATACTGACAACTGGAAGAAGACTGTTCCAAGCAGATAGTTTCAACCTGACACAAAGGGCTAGGATGTTGCTGAAACAGAGTGAAATGAGTAGATGAATAAGAAGTTAAATTAAAGTGAACATGTAGAAACAGGGAGCATATTAATACAGAGCCTGTAAGAACCTTGGCTCTGACTGAGTAAAATGGGGATGAGTTATAAGGTTTTGAACACAGAAGTGACCCAAGCGGAGATAGATTTTCAGAGTATCACTCTAGCTGCTGGAATTACAATAGAGCAGCTAGAAAGCGGGGAAAAGGGGAAACGCAGGAAGACCAGTTAGGAGGCCTCTGCATCCTCCATGTGAAGATGACTGTAGCTCAGGCCAGGACTGTAGCAGTGGAGGAGGTAAGAAGCAGTCAGATTCTAGGTGCAGTTTAAACATAGACCCAACTGGATATAGACCTTCCAGTCTGGAAGACTGGATATAAAATGAGAAAAAATAAGGGTTGCAAAAATGAGTCCAAAATTTTTAACCTCAACAACTGAAAGAACACAGCTATCATTAAATGAGATGACAAAGGCTGTGGGTAAAATAAATTTTGGAAGAAAAAATGGTTCTGAACATGTTGACTTTAGTATTAGACATCAATCCAATCCAAAAAAGAGGGGATATATGTATGTATATAGCTGATTCACTTTGCCATACAGTACAAACTAACACAATATTGTAAAACAACTATATGCAAATAAAAATTAATTTTAAAAAAGAAAATTTTGAAATATATGTATTTTAGACATCAAAAAAGGAAGGTCAATACAGCATTTGGATATGTTATTAGTCTGTAGTTCAGAAGAATATCCAAATTGGAGATATATAATTGGGAGTCACCAGTGTATACATGGTGCTTCCCAGGTGGCACAGTGGTAAAGAATCCGCCTGCCAAGGAGATACAAGAGACTCAGATTTGACCCCTGGGTTGGGAAGATCCCCTGGAGAAGGAAATGGAAACCCACTGCAGTATTCTTGGCTGGAAAATCCCACGGACAGAGGAGTCTCGTGGGTGACAGTCCATGGGATTGCAGAGTTGGACACAACTGAGCACATACACAGAGTGTATCCATGATATTTAAAGTCATAGCATAGCACTGGAGGAGATGAAGGGTAGAAAGAGCATAGAGAAAGAAGAGAAGCAAGGTCTGAGCACTGGTGTACACTAAAATTAAACTAGGAGGAACTGTCAACAAAGGAGGCTGAGGAAGAAGGATAAGTAAGATTGGATGAGACCCAAGAAGATACGGTATTTGGTGTCAATACAAAAAAGAAAACGTGCCGTTTAACAATGATGCAAGAAGTGGAATCAGAAGAATGCCTGTCATTTAGGTTTTTAAGGTGAGGAAATAATAGCATACTTGTGTGCCAGCTGGAAAAAATGATGAGGCAGGAAAAAGAGTAGAAAATTGCTGGGAAAATGTCCTTGAGCAAATGAGAGGAAATAGGATCTAATGCAGGAGTCAGGAATTGGCTTTAGACACCAATGTGAAAAATTCAAAAGGAAAGAAAGCAAAACATGTAGGTGAAGGTGCTAATGGGGGAAGAAGGCTTCTAAGAGACGGTGCGAGAGTAAATAACACCAGGAAAGTACCGTGTGATTGCCAGGCATTAGGAGATCTCTTGAGGTTTGTGACCATGACTCTAAAAGTAAGACTGTCAAGTGAACAGGTGAAGATGTGGTATATGTATACACAGTGGAATACTATTCAGCCATAAAAGATGAAATTTTGCCATTTGCAACAACAAGGATTGACCTGGAGCATATTATACTTAGTGAAATGTCAGAGATAGATAAATACTATTTGTTACCACTTACAAGTGGAACTTAAAAAATAAAATGAATGAATATGACAAAATAGAAATAGATTCATAGAGACAGAGAACAAACTAGTGGTTACTAAAAGGGAAGCGGGGAAAGGCAAGATAGAAATAGAGGATTAAGAGGTACAAAGTACTATTTACGAAATAAGCTGTAAGGCAATATTATACAGCATGGGGACTAGCCAGTATTTCATAATAACTTTAAATACAGTACAATCTATAAAAATATTTCATCCCTATGCAGTACACCTGAAACTGATATAATTTTGTAAATCAACTATACTTCAGTTTAAAAATAAGTAAAATAAAAGTAAGACAGTGTGATCATGTGTCTTCCTCTAGTTTCATTCACCTTCAGAGCTGTAGGTGGGGACTAGGCAGAGCTGGATTTAACCAAGATTGTGATTTTGGCAAGTGAGTACAAGATCTAGAAAGCCAGAGGGAGGCAAGGAAGTCATCATGATCACTGACCATGAAACTTAAGCAGAAGGAAGAGAAGTGAGCACACAGGAGTGCAAAGGATATTAAAAGGAAGGTAAGATGAACGACTGGAAGGTACCAGTGGAGCTGGGAGACCATGGGGGCAGGATACAGGACTGGAAAGAGAGGGAATGGTGCTCACTGCATGGGATGCATGGGACTGAGAACATAGAGAAACCACAGCTACAGTAACAGGTTGCTGAAGCAATGAGTGACCAAGCCAGGGTTTGATAACTCTGTGACAACATATCAGCATCATCTGGATGAGGCCATAAATACACCCGTTCCTAGAAATGATCTGGAAAATAAACAGAGCTTGAGGATACAGCAAGACCACTGAACTGTCACCGGTTAAGAGGTGGAAGTTCCTGTAATGAGACAAAAGCCAACAGTGACATTGAGGGAAAACATCCATAGACATGACTATTAGGATGCACTAATGTTCACAGTCAGGCAAAGCTTTCATGACAGTTAAGAACCTTGATACTGTATTGAAATAGTCTCCACATTAAAAGAGCAAATACTGAAGGTGCAATTTGCTACATTTGTACCCTTGCTCATTAGCAACCATTTTAAATAGCAGCCCCATAGATAAATGCCATAATGTTTGCAAACTTACATAACAATAAATGTAGCATCTCCTCTAGATCAAAAGCATCTTCCTACTAATCAGAGGTCTACTTGATTTTTTAATAAAAATTTCCCACCTTGAGTTATATCTAAACCATATCTAAACCTGCTATTTTATGTGTATCTTTTCTTCACTAGTGATTCACAGCCTCTCTGTTGAAATACAGCCCTAGAAAGAATTTCTGTTCCTTAATTCTTAATTTTTTATACAACAGTAGTCCATTTTTAGAGATCACAGAGATTATTACTTAAGTAGTCCCCCTGGTTAATAGCACAAGGTCATTAATATTTAGTATATAATTTCTTATGATTGATCTATTTTAAAACTTCAAATATTTACTTTTTTTGAAAATACTTCTATGGATGTGAATTATTTCTTAGACAGTTTTCAGCCACACTTTAGTATAAGATGGACTGTGCCATGAATTACTTGGAACACACATGAGAATGAGTCCTTGCCTTTGATGGGAATGAAGTTGTTTGTACCCAGCTGACCCTTCCCCCTCACCATCTTCATGTTTCTTCCAGGGAATGAATCCCCATTTTTCAATTGCACTGTTGAGACAAGAGATGTTAAGTATCCTATTAATGTTGAAGGATGGGTGGTTGAATATTTCAGTTACTTACGTGTTACTTGGTAACTTTAGGTTGACCCACTGGATCTGGTGTCCCAAAGAAGACTTCGGTTTCCCTGACCCTTCGGGCCTAGGACAGGTTGAGTCTTTGAATTTATGACTTTCTGGGGTTAGAACAATAGAGGTTCTTTAGAAGGTTAATATTCTTCTCTTCTTTATTACCTTCCCCTACCCTAGTTTCAGTTTCTCATCTTTCACTTCTGTTTTCTCTCTGTGCTCTCTCAGCCTCCCTGAAAGTTTCTATGTAAGAGCCGGGTGTTTGAACAACGTGAAGGTGGTCTACCCAACAAGCTGTTAGTGTGACTTAGAGCTCTGCTATCAACAGAATGTTGTGATGAAAGACACTAGTCAGTACAGTTCTGTGCTTCAGTGGTTTCCTAACTGACCAGGCAATAATTCAAACTGTAATCACCTGATTTCATCGCTACTCAACATCCCTTGAAAGCAGTACTCAGGTGAATTTCTTTTTGCAATGGCTATCTTAAACTGTTAAACAGCTTGTGGGGTCTGGCATTATGCACATAAAATATTCTTGTTTTCAGTTTCAAGGTTTCAAGATGAATTTCTCTGTTTCCTGAGTTTCTGATTAAAAGTATATGAGGAAAATGGAATCTTATGTATAAAATGACTCTGCAAAAGTTTTGTCATATCAAGAACAATTAAATTTTTATGTTAGTCCAAATTAATTTTCAACACAAGAAACAGAATGTATGAAGGATATCACCGATGTGTTTTGAGAATGGAATAGCATATACAGTAGTAATATCAATTTAGATATACATCTAAAAACACAACTAAACATTAGAAGTCTACCAGCTCTTTGAAGATTTATTTTGTTGTAGAAGCTTTAAATTTTTATTTTCTTTTGTTAGTTAAATGTAAGCAATTATAATAATCACATTCCTTAGGGGAAATGTGGAAAATAAAATAAAATGAAGGTTAAGGGGATAATATTGTTGTTTAGTTCTAACTAATCAATGCTGTTCATTTGGAAGAAGAATAATGTCCAATCCATTAGGTAGTTTCTATATTGAAAAGGTTATAAGTCTTTCTTTATTAAAAAGATTAAAACAACGCCTTCAATGGAGATTTTTGCCTTCAAATTTTCTCATCAACCTGAATCTGATCTTTCATGTTTCTTACAATCTGTCTTTGATTAGAAGAGGAAGAATTCTTTGAAAAAAGTCCTCATTTACCTGAGGTGCCCAAATATCTGTGGGCTTCCTCTAACACTAACACTGAAAGAATAAAATGTGCAGAACCTACAAACATTCAGAGAGACCTAACTAAACCTCTTCCCAAGTGTCCTCAATACCCATTAAAGCCTGAGGCCAACTAAGCCCTCACACTAATGTCAGAAGACCTAACTGCCTGGGGGATAATCATTCCCTGTACCAGCCCCTGCAACACAACTATCTTGCCAGTTCAGAAACTTAATGAGTAGGGATGAGGATTAGTCCAGGGCTTGAGAGCTATAAACAATGTAGTTATTTACCATTTCCTAGTTTTTCTAAACCCAACACCCTTTTATCACAAGTTCCATCAAACACAAAATGGCTCACTGTTGTGTACTTTGACTCAGTCCTTTTCAGCATCCCTATAGGACTTCCCTGGTGGCTCAGACAGTGAAGTGTCTGCCTGCAATGTGGGAGACCGGGGTTCAATCCCTGGGTTGGGAAGATCCTCTGGAGAAGGCAATGGCAGCCTACTCCAGTACTCTTGCCTGGAAAATTCCGTGGATGGAGGAGCCTGGTAGGCTACAGTCCATGGGGTCACAAAGAGTTGGAAATTACTGAGCAACTTCACTTTCACTTTCTATGGACCCTAACAGCCAACATCTATTTGCCTTTACTTGCAAAGATCAACAATACAACTAGACAGTCATGCCTCAAGGGTTCATCTTAAACCTTCTTATTTATCCCAAGAGCTCCACCAAGATGTAAGTACCTTCCAGTCCCCCAGGAAATGCACCCTTCTGCAGTAGGTAGATGACCCCTTGTGGTGCTCAGTTACCAAAGAGGCATCCATAAAGGACTCCATCTACTGCAATCCATCTATTCCATATTGCAACAGTTAGCTGTAAAAGGACATAAAGCCTCTAAGGAAAAATTGCAATTATTTTTAGATGTGACCTAGGGCATAATCTGAAAGCTGAAGGAATCTAGATATCTCCAAAAATAATTCAACTAATCTGAGAACTCCTTAGGCCCTCAACTAAGCAACAGCTCTGTGGATTCCAAGGCCTAACTAACTGGTTATTGTACAGTTTGTGTTACTAATTTTCTCTGCCGCTTCCCCACTCTAAGAACTTACTAAAATTTCAGTCCCTGAACCCCTTACTTGGGAGGATAAACATGAGTAGGCCTTTATAAGACTAAAAGAAATATCTACCCTAAGGCTACTCAACTATTCAAAGCCTTTCACTTTAGTTCAGTTCACTTCAGTCGTTCCATCGTGTCCAACTCTTTGCGACCCCATGAATCACAGAACGCCAGGCCTCCCTGTCCATCACCAACTCCCGGAATTTACTCAGACTCATGTCCATTGAGTCAGTGATGCCATCCAACCATCTCATCCTCTGTTGTCCCCTTCTTCTCCTGCCTTCAATCTTTCCTAGCATCAAGGTCTTTTCCAAAGAGTCAATTCTTCACATCGGGTGGCCAAAGTATTGGAGTTTCAGCTTCAGCATCAGTCTTTCCAATGAACACTTAGGACTGAATTCCTTTAGGATGGACTGGCTGGATCTTCTTGCAGTCCAAGGGACTCTCAAGAGTCTTCTCCAACACCACAGTTTAAAAGCATCAATTCTTCAGCATTCAGCTTTCTTTATACGCCAACTCTAACATCCATACATGACTACTGGAAAAACCATAGCCTTGATTAATATTAGTTGGCAATTTGATCTCTGGTTACTCTCCCTTTCCAAAACCAGTTTGAACATCTGGAAGTTCATGGTTCACATACTGTTGAAGCCTGGCTTGGAGAATTTTGAACAAACTAGCATGTGATGAGTGCAACTGTGTGTTAGTTTGAGCATTCTTTGGCATTGCATTTCTTTGGGATTGGAATGAAAACTGACCTTTTCCAGTCCTGTGGCCACTGCTGAGTTTTCCAAACTTGCTGGCATATTGAGTGTGGCACTTTCACAGCATCACCTTTTAGGATTTGAAATAGCTCAACTGGAATGCCATCACCTCCACTAGCTTTGTTCATAGTGATGCTTCCTAAGAACCACTTGACTTCGCATTCCATGATGTCTGGCTCTAGGTGAGTGATCATACCATCGTGATTATCTGGGTCATGAGGATCTTTTTTGTACAGTTCTTCTGTGTATTCTTGCCACCTCTTCTAAATATCTTCTGCTTCTGTTAGGTCCATACCATTTCTGTCCTTTATTGAGCCCATCTTTTCATGAAATGTTCCCTTGGTATCTCTAATTTTCTTGAAGAGATCTCTAGTCTTTCCCATTCTACTGTTTTCCTCTATTTTTTGCACTGATCACTGAGAAAGGCTTTCTTATCTCTCCTTGCTATTCTATGAAACTCTGCATTCAGATGGGTATACCTTTCCTTTTCCCCTTTGCTTTTTGCTTCTCTTTTCACAGCTATTTGTAAGGCCTCCCCAGACAGCCATTTTGCTTTTTTGCATTTCTTTTCCATGGGGATGGTCTTGATCCCTGTCTCCTGTAAATGTCACAAACCTCTGCCCATAGTTCATCAGGCATTCTATCAGATCTAATCCCTTGAATCTATTTCTCACTTCCACTGTATAATCATACGGGATTTCATTTAGGTCTACCTGAATGGTTTAGTGGTTTTCCCTATTTTCTTGAATTTAAGTCTGAATTTGGCAATAAGGAGTTCATGATCTGAGCCACAGTTAGCTCTTGGTCTTGTTTTTGTTGACTGTATACAGCTTCTCCATCTTTGGCTGCAAAGAATATAATCAATCTGATTTCGGTGTTGACCATCTCATGATGTCCATGTGTACAGTCTTCTCTTGTGTTACTGGAAGAGGGTGTTTGCTATGACCAGCACATTCTCTCGGCAAAACTCTATTAGCCTTCACCCTGCTTCATTCTGTACTCCAAGGCCAAATTTGCCTGTTACTCCAGGTGTTTCTTGACTTCCTACTTTTGCATTTCAGTCCCCTATAATGAGAAGGACATCTTTTGGGGGTGTTAGTTCTAGAAGGTCTTGTAGGTCTTCATAGAACTGTTCAACTTCAGCTTATTCAGCATTACTGGTTGGAGCATAGACTTGGATTACCATGATATTGAATGATTTGCCTTGGAATCGAACAGAGATCATTCTGTCATTTTTGAGATTGCATTCTAGTACTACATTTCAAACTCTTCTGTTGACTCTGATGGCTACTCCATTTCCTCTAAGGGATTCTTGCCCACAGTAGTGGATATAATGGTCATCTGAGTTAAATTCACCCATTGTAGTCCATTTTAGTTTGCTGATTCCTAAAATGTCGACATTCACTCTTGCCATCTTATGCTTGACCAGGTCCAATTTGCCTTGATTCATGGACCTAACCTTCCAGGTTCCTATGCAGTATTGCTCTTTACAGAATCCGACTTTACTTCTATCACCAGTCACATCCACAGCTGGGTGTTGTTTTTGCTTTGGCTCCGTCTCTTCATTCTTTCTAGAGTTATTTCCCCACTGATCTCCAGTAGCACATTAGGCACCTACCAACCTGGCGAGTTCATCTTTCAGTCTCCTATCTTTTTGCTTTTTCATTCTGTTCGTGCTATTTCACCTTAATTTGTGCACAAAAAAGCTAACCAAGCCCTGGGGATGCTCACAGGAAGGCAATACACAGAAACCTACTGCCTACTACAGCATACAGCTTGATTCAATTGCTCTTTCCTGTCCCAACTGCCTTAAGGCTATCGCTGCAGTTGCAAGCTGAGTAGAGGCCTCAGCAGTTTTAACCCTATGAAATGCTATTTATTTATAAACTCCACATACTCACTTTTCAAAGTCTTCTGAATTCACTCAGCATTTCTCTGCAAGCTGACTAATATCCTCTGAAATCCGTCTGCAAAACCATCTAATCTTCATCTTAAACGCTGCTATGTTCTTAATGCCACTAATGCTGCTACACTGCTACCCCTGCCTGACCAAGGTGAACCCTACAACCATGAGGTAATAATGTCCCATTTAGTGATACTGTGTCCTGATTTATGGAATACCCCTTTGACTAATCCTGGTCTAATTTTGTTTGTTGGTAGGTCACACTGTAAAAATGAAAAAGGGAATTTCCAAGCTATCTATGCTGTCACTACCCATTTTCAAATACTTGAGAAGCCTAGCACAGCTAAATCAGCCCAACAAGCAGAGCTCCATGGCCTTCCTAGAGCAAATCAGTTATCAGAAGGATAAAGTGTTAATTTTGTGATGCCATGGAGACAATCAAATGGCTGGGTCAAGTAAACAATGAAATATATATGTCTCTAAGTGTAGGTCAGAGATATGATTTGGAGTTATTGGCATATAGACAGTATGGAGAAAAAAGTTCCAGATCATATTAAGTCAAGTGGAAGAGGAAAAGTTATCTAAAGAGAGGAAAGAAGATGCTCGGTAAGAAAATCAGTAAAGTTTTTTATCACACAGAACAAGAAAAGAGCATTTCTAGAAGGAGGAAGCCATTGTGTTGTGTGTTTTTGAGCACCCAAATAAGATGAGAGCTAAAAATATTGGTTAAATTTGAGGACATGGGTATCCACAGTTTAGGATGTGACTTCAAGAGCAAGAGGGACAGATGTGAGACTGGAGTGGATTGAAGAGTGAAAGATAAAGTAGAGAAAAGACATTAGAGACAACTTTGGTAGACACCATTAGTTGACTACCCAACAGCTATTTCCTCAATGCTAATAGAATCCCACTTTTTCAGTGATATCTGAGTGGTCAAATCCCTTAAGGGTGTGAACTGATATTGTCCAAATTAATCATTGCGTCTCATTCACCTTGCCACTTGATTGGGTTAGCCAACACATTTTATACATTCTGGCCAATATCTTCCTCCTAGTTTTAACTTGAAGTGAAAGAAAGTGAAAGTCCCTCAGTCGTGTCTGACTCTTTGCAACCCCATGGACTACACAGTCCATGGAATTCTCTAGGCCAGAATACTGGAGTGGGTGGGTAGCCTTTCTCTTCTCCAAGGCATCTTCCCAACCCAGGGATCGAACCCAGGTCTCCCACAGGATAACACTAAAATTCTAAATAAATATTCCTTAGGTAGCAAAATAGCTTTGATTTGGGGGTGTTATTTCAACACTCTAGTATTGATCATGAGCAATTACCCTACTTAACCTAAAAAAAAAAACTTACTATGTACCGTAACAGTTATAATTGTTACAATTTGTTGCTAACTTGCTATACACCAGATACTGTACAACTGTACAATGTAGATTGTACGGCTCTATGTATAATATTTCAGCTAAACTCCCAACAAACTTGTCAGACATAGTTACTTTTATTTTTCAAGACTTAGAGAAATGAAGTAAAATAGCTAAGGTCACAATCAAATGAGTGGGAGAAGCATTCAGCGACTTATTCAGCCCATCAGAATTGTTCGTTCCCTACAGAACAGAGTACATGTTCTCCTGCATCTATTAAAGAGATGTTTTATCCTGTGCTCGTCTACACTTGCCTGTTTTCTTCGTTGCTCACACCTGCCCTTTTGATTCCGTTGGCTTTCAGCCAACTATTACACATGAAGATTAAACATGTTGATTTTACTAAGCTGACCCTACTGGAATGATAAGCTTTCTCTAAGATACTGGAAAAAGAGGTTGGGTTATTTAAAGGCTGACCATAATGAAAAATAATAATTAAATATTTTACTATCATACAATTTTACATTCAACCAAAGGAAAGAATTCACTGCATATGTGTAAGTGTTAGTTGCTCAGTCGTTTCCGACTCTGTGACCCCATGGAGTGTAGCCCGCCAGGCTCCTCTGTCCATGGAGTTCTCATGGCAAGAATACTGGAGTGGGTTGCCATGCCCTCCTCCAGATCTTCCCAACCCAGGGATCAAACCCGTGTCTCCTGCATTGCAGGCAGATTTTTTACCATCTGAGCCACCAGGAAAGCCCCACATATATTTATAATGTGGAATCAAAGAAATATTATGTGGAATTATAAAGCATTGACAGCCTGATATGGGTATTTAAATTTTCTTTTTCCAAAATATGCAAATACATAGTGTTTTTGAAGATACAGGGTAGTTAATTAGAGCAAAGCAAACCCTGAAGGAACTGGATGACAATATTTTATTAAAGGCTCTAGTACTCCGTGACCTGAGAGGGGCTTTTAATCTTTTAAAAAATATTTATTTATATTTATTTATTTGGCTGTGCCAGGTCCTAGTTGCAGCATGTGAACTCTTAGGTATGGCATGTGGGATCTAGTTCTCCAACCAGGGACTGAACCCCAGGAATGTGGGAGTCTTAGCCACTGGACCACCAGGGATGTCCTAGGGATCCTAACTTTTATGAATCTGTTTCCTCATTATTAAAATGGACATAAAGCTGTGTGGTTTTCAACTGAAATTCAAATAAAAGAGAGTAAAACCAAGTTTTCTGATCATGGTAAGGTATTCATTCAATAAGTGATAATTTCATGTCGATGGTGTTTGAGGTACTGTTGTCACCTACAGTTACTACAGACTGTGGAACAAATGCTTAAATTCATCAGAATTACATAAGTAGATGGTAAACGCAGTAATAAAAACATGTGCAAAATCCTACAGAAGCACAGGAAGGTGGATGTGGTGAGAAGGAAGTTTCGAAGAGTAAGGTAAGTAGAAAGTACATGCTGTGTGCTGTGCTAAGTTGCCTCAGTCGTGTCCGACTCTGCGACCCCATGGACTGTAGCCCACCAGGCTCCTCTGTCCATGGGATTCTCCAGGAAAGAATACTAGAGTGGGTTACCATGCCCTCCTCCAGGGGATCACCCCAACCCAGAGATCAAACTCACATCTCTTATGTCTCCTGCATTGGCAGGGGGTTCTTTACGACTAGCTCCATTTGGGAAGTCCAGATAGAAAGTATAAAGGGAATTAAAGATCTACTAGAGAGTTTGACTATTATTCATAGCAATGTTCTTATTTAAAGTTTCTACATATGGTGCAGGAATGATATGATTACATGTGAATGTAGTAAGGATGATGGTTTTAAATAAATTGGAAGGGAAAATACAGGAGTTAGGGAGACTGGTTATCCTGCTACTTTCAAAATCCAGAAAAGAATTGGTAAGCCTCAGAAATTTGTCTTTTTCACAATTTCCTCATGATTATTCTGCACCTAAATTTGAGGGAAAATATGTATAAGGGAAATTCTTCTCTGGTATCAAATATTAGGAGAAAAAGAAGACTAAGGTTAATTAAAAGTATCAATGTACCACTTCCTGTGCAGGTTAAAATACATTATTTTATTTAATCTCACAACACCCTATGATGTTCATATTATCCTCACCTCTAGTTAACTGTCTTGCCCAAGGACATAGAGATAATAAGTAGTAGAGTCAAAATTTAAATGCAAGTTTTCCTAGTGAACAAAAAGAAACAAAATCCCAGATAGTGTAGAACTAACTTACAAAAAAAGGTACTTAGAAGGATATTAAAGGAAAGGTAATATATATGCTTTGTTCTCTCTTTCTGGTAAGAGATTTTTATGATCATTTTATGCAAAAAAAAAAAAAAAAAACCTTCCTTGTGTAGTTTGAGTTCTGGTACTAACCAGCATGAGAAAACTCAGATGGAGCTTAAGCTTTAAAAGTTGTCTACGCACTATAAGATTTAAAATAGCTGTAGTTTTACTCAAATTTCTTTTTAAAGCTGTTTATGAGATGTCTCCATTTGGTTGTGGACAATTAGGGGTACAGTTAGATAACCCAAGAGTACATTTCTTGGTTATGTTCCAGCTATACAGACCTTCAAAGGCTCAAGGAGAATGACATCCATCACAAAGGTAAATCCTGTCAGGGCACAAACCATTCTGCTGAAGCAGCACTGGTAATGAATTTACTTCAGGGATTGTTGCATGTGCCCACTCAAGCCAGGGATCAGTTAGGTTTTCAGTGCATTTGGGAAGTAAATCTCCTATCTTGAAATAAAAAGCTGTCTTAAGTTATTGGCATAGATGAGTCTGCTGGTGAGATCTTTTTGTGATGAGGGACAGATCTGATTTAGATTATCCCTAGAACATTTCATGCAAAGACAGGCACAATAAAGGACAGAAATGGTATGGACCTAACAGAAGCAGAAGAGATTAAGAAGCGGTGATAAGAATACACAGAAGAACTATACAAAAAAGGTGTTAATGACCCAGATAGCCACAATGGTGTGGCCACTCACCTAGAGCCAGACATCCTGGAGTATGAAGTCAAGTAGACCTTAGGAAGCATCACTATGAACAAAGCTACTGTAGGTGATGGAGTCCCAGCTGAGCCATTTCGAATCCTAAAAGATGATGCTGTGAAAGTGCTGCACTCAACATGTCAGCAAATTTGGAAAACTCAGCAGTAGCCACAGGACTGGAAAAGATCAGTTTTTTCATTCCAATCTCAAAGAAGGGCAATGCCAAAGAATGTTCAATTGCTCTCATTTCACAGGCTACCAAGGTAATGCTCAAAATCCTTCAAGGTAGGCTTCAGCAATACATGAACCAAGAACTTCCAGATGAACCAGTCAGGTTTAGAAAAGGCAGAGGAATGAGAGATCAAATTGCTAACATTTGTTGGGTCATAGAGAAAGCAACAGAATTCCAGAAAAACATCTACTTCTGTTTCATTGACTATGATAAAGCCTTTGACTGTGTGTATCAAAACAAACTGTGGAAAATTCTTAAAGAGATGGGAATACCAGACCACCTTAGCTGTCTCCTAAGAAACCTTGTATAGGTCAAGAAGCAACAGTTAGAACCTTACAGGGAACAACAAAGTGGTTCAAAATTAGGAAAGGAGTATGACAAGGCTGTATATTGTCACCCTGCTTATTTAACTTCTATGCAGACTACATTGTGCAAAATGCCAGGCTGTGTGAATCACAAGCTTGAATCAAGACTGCTGGGAGAAATATCAACAATGTCAGATATGCAGCTGATACCACTCTATAATGGCAGAAAGTGAAGAGGAACTAAAGAGCCTCTTGATGAGGGTGAAAGAGGAGAATGAAAAAGCATCACTTTTCAGTCCCATCACTGCATGTCAGACAGATGGGGAAAATTTGGAAACAGTGACAGAGTTTATTTTGGGGGGCTCCAAAATCACTGCGGATGGTGACTGCATCAATGAAATTAAAAGATGCCTGCTCCTCGGCAAAATAGCTATGACAAACCTAGACAGTATATTAAAAAGCAGAGACATCACTTTGCTGACAAACATCCATATAGTGAAAGATATGGTTTTTCCAGTTCTCATGCACAGATGTGACTGTTGGACCGTAAAGGCTGACAGACAAAGAATTGATGCTTTTGAATTTGGTGCTGGAGAAGACTCTTGAGAGTCCCACGGATAGCAAGGAGATCAAACCAATCAATCCTAAAGGAAATCAATCCTGAATATTGATTGGAAGGCCTGATGTGAACCTTAAGCTCCAATACTTTGACCATTTGACATGAGGAGCCAACTCACTGGAAAAGACCTTGATGCTGGGAAAGATTGAGGGTGGGAGAAGGGGACGACAGAGGATGAGATGGTTGGATGGCATCACCAACTCAATGGACATGAATTTGAGCAAACTCTGGGAGCTAGTGAAGGACAGCGAAGCCTAGCATGCTGCAGTCCACGGGGTGGCAAAGAAGTGGACATGACTTAGCCACTAAACACTCCCAAGAACATGGGGGTGCAAATGATTTGCATATGGATTTGTGTGTAACTGGGCAATACAGTTATAATCAGTAAAACAAGGCATTGGATGTTCTGGCTGTGAGAGTTGGACTGTGAATGACCTCTAAGGGTGGTTGATTGTAGTTTACGATGATTGGAAATAGAATAAAAATTGATTACAGGGGACCTTTAGTATCCTAAAGGTGTCAGTATCCTAGGGCTTCCCTTGCGGCTCAACTGGTAAAGAATCCGCCTGCAATGCGGAAGACCTGGGTCTGATCCCTGGGTTGGGAAGATCCCTGGAGAAGGGAACGGCTACCCACTCCAGTATTCTGGCCTGGAGAAGTCCATGGACTGTACAGTCCATGGGGTCCCAAAGAGTTGGACATGACTAAGCAACTTTCACTTAGTATCCTAGCCTGCTCAAAGTTTTTGGTAAGTCCAGTAGTTTAAGAGGTTACCTTTCTTAGCAATGTCCTGGGAGATATGGATGATGGTGCTATCTTTCAAGGCCAAGTTAAAGGAAAGAAAAGAATAAAGAGTATGTAGTCTCAATTCAGTGTCTTAGGTGGAAGCAGTCTGCTTTTGCGACAGCTACTTCTCTTCTCCATCAATTTGATTTGGAGACTTCCAGAATTTAAACCAAACCAGATGTCAGGTGGAGCTTTCTGTAGCTGTGAGATGTGTGTCCATTGTACAATGCTTTCTAGTTTTGCAGCAGTATCGGGGTCAGGAGTATGTAGTAAGAGCTTTTGCAACAAGATTCAAAAGCTATATTCCTCTTGTGATGTTTCCAGAACACCCAGTCAGTAGGTTCCAGACTGTGACCAATAGGACCCTTTTAATTAGAATCTGGGAAAGTTTCTTTAACCTGTCTACAGTGGGTTTTAGCAGGACATTAAAGACTTAAGTTGCTGGTCATATTAGTATAGGATAACAAGAGATCAGCAGAAAGTTGTATGTTTCTATCAGCAGAAAGGTAGACAGTGCCTAGTCTACCAGTGACTATCTCCTGTGGATTGAGTGCATATTTCCTGAAATGGGTGCTGTGAACAGTCAACAAGAGACCTTGAGTGTGAGGATCTCATTAGTTCCTTCTGCCTCGCCTAATGAGGGTGACAGGGACAGTGATAATTCTAAGAAGTTTGTGAGGCTTTTGTGAAGGCTTGTATGCTTTGCCTAGTGAAATGGGAAGCCCAATCACTGGTGATCGTGAAAGGTATACCTCAAGTGGGAAATATGTTTCTAACAGTTCCCTTGCCACTGTGAAGGCATCATTCTTGTGGCAAGGGAAGGCTTCAGCTCACCCATAAAACATACATACAATAACAAGACTGTAAGATAACCCATATGAGGTGGCAGTTGAATAAAGTCCAGATGCAGATGCTCAAAGGGTTGAGAGAAAAAAGGGTTTGAGGCTTCAGGAAAAAAAAAAGTAGTTTTCCCAGGATTATGGTAAATTGTCTTCACAATGTTACAGAGTCTCTACAGATACTTATTCTTAATTTGAGTTATCTTAACTGTACCGTGGTGGGTAAAGGAATGAAAGACGGGTTTTGCCAGGGAGCCAGGAAGAACCAAGCAGACATCCTGGGTTTCCTGTAACCCTGACAGTTCATTGAATTTACAACCTGCATTTGTCCATTGTGATTTCTCTGATCCCAGAACAGGATGCTGCCATATCCCAAGGACACCAAGATGGCAAAAGTTTGGTAACAGGGGGTCATTTTATGCACAAGTAGACTGGACTTTATCCTCATGTCTCATATCCTTTATAGACTCTGTTGCTGCTGCCTTTGCATAAAAGTCAGTCAGGGTGTTTCCCTGAGACTCAGGTTTAATCTTTTAAGTGTGAGACTCAATTTTGATAGCAGCAATTTCAGAAGGTAAGAGAATAGCAGCAAGAAGATCATTTACTTGTCCATTTTTTATTGGAACCCAGTGGACATAAGCAGACTCTTTGTTTCCATAGCAATCCAAAATCATGGATGACCTCAAAGGAATACTCCAAAGGCCACCTTTCAATTCAGGAAAAATGCACTCAATCCATAGGAGACAGTCACTAGTAGACCAGTGTCTGTCAGTACACAACTTTCTGTTGATCTCTTATCTCACACTAACATGACTTGAGCTTTTTATTTTCTCTGAAAACTGTTACTCCTCCAGACTTACATGATTTCAATAAATGACACTCACCTCCCCCTATCCATTTGCTTAAGCCCCAAATCTGGGCATATTTTGACATATGTGTCTCTCACCTCCTCATCTCCACATTCAGTATATTACTGAGCCTGACTGATACGTACCCTCAAAACACCCTGAATCCATCCATCACTCTCCATTTGCACTGCCAACACCTCAGTCCAAGGTATGCCAGCTCACACCTGGATTAATGCAACTGTCTCCTTAAAAAGTTAACCTTCCTCCTCTCTTACCCTGATCCAATCCAATGCAATGCCCATATTTTAGCCCACAGGGTCTTTTAAAGATATAGATGAAATGGTGTCACTCTCCTATTTAAAATCCTTTTATGACCGTCTCCTACATTTCACTAAAATACAGTTCAAACAACTCAGTATGGCCCAACCATGCCAACCTCTTCGATCTCATCTCATGCTAACCTGTATTCACTAACTGCACTCTGGTCATCATGGCCTTCTTTTAGTTTCTTAAACATCTCACACCCCCAGTTACAAGGTCTTTTTCATGGATTGCTGTCCACACACACCCTTCCTCCCACACACAAATTCTCTGTCCACCTAACTCTTTGCCCTTCAGAAGCTCTTTTATGATTGTCTCAACTAAAGAAAATGCCCCCTGGTCTTTCATACAGCACCTTGTTCTTTTCCTTCATAGCAGTTATTCCAAACTGTAATTTTTAAATGTATTTTACATACAAATTACAAATGTGTAGTTATTAAAATTTGTTTCATGCTTTTGCTGTCTGACGAAAATGAGGTGTAATTTAGAATGCTAATTTACTACATGTATTTATTCTTTACTCAATGCTTGGAACCCATCTCCTTTTTTAGGTACTACTGTTAAGAACACACACACACACGAGTATGTAGACGTTTCTTTATAGTTTTGGGGGAACTTGTTGTTTAGTCGCTAAGTCGTGTTCAACTTTTTTGTTACCGCATAGACTGTAGACCACCAGGCTCCCCTGTCTGTGGGATTTCCCAGGTAAGAATACTAGAGTGGGTTGCCATTTCCTTCTCCGGGGGATCTTCCTGATCTAGGCAAAGAACCTGCATCTCCTGCTTGGAAGGCAGATTCTTTACTGCTGAGCCCCTCAAAATTCTAAAATCTGTACACATAATTTCTGAATCCTAATGCCATTTTAATCCAACATAATTTAGTCTTCACTGAAAGTTATTTTATTCTTAAAAAGATTTATATCCAAAAAAAAACACAATTCATTAGTATCCAGCTTCAATTTTCACTATTAATAATGAATGAAAAATCTCTAATCCAAAGAAATATAGTTTATTTCAGTATGTATATACTAAAAAATACTTATGTCTTTTTGGACCACTGTCTTGTTCTTCATTTTAATTTATTAGCCTGCATCAATGATATATGTTAATTATTTTAAGGGAAATAATATTAGTAGCATTTTGTCTTTAACGTCTCAAATAGGAAATCCCCATTAGTGTAATAAATAATATATCTGGCAGGATATTGGCAAGCCGTCTTAATCAGAAAACTTCCTGGCTGACAATCACACAAAACTGAGACCATAAAGCATATCTTAAATGTTTCAGCACTTGGATTTTCCTAAATACTTCTTTTAAGTTCCTTCTGAACAACTTGCACAAAGATCAAAACATACTAATTTCATCATTGCTGGCCAAAATCACAAAAGAACCTTATGAAAGCATATGGATACATTTACCAACTTACGAACAATGAAATGTTTCATGACTTTACTGAAAAGAGTCAATAAGATAAAAGATTTTCCTCATTTATAAAAAGGAGAGATTGACCTAGATGAAAGCTATCTTTAAGCTCTAAAAATTCTAATGTTTTTACTTAGATTAAATAAATAGAACATAAAGTACTACATACTACCTATAGTACATATTTTCCTCATCTTACAAGGAAAGGCATCTATGTTTCACCATTTCTATATTTTTACTTTACATTTATTAATGTGTTAATAAACCAGAAGACATGGACGCAGCCTTACCTCTCTTAGAAGTGAAAATACAAAAGAAACATCATCATTTGCAGGCTTGAGCAAACAGCTTATCAGAGGACTTTCTGCCACCTCTTTACTCTCTCTTTTATATCCTTCTTTCTACTCCAATCCTCTTAAACACCCACCCCATCAGGATGTTCATTATGGATAGAACCATTTCTAATTTACTGAGAGCAATAGAGAGCAACCTCAGGAACCACAGAGTAGAAACAATCCTTTCTAGAATCCATTTCAGGTGTCTCCCATGACAGTTCAGCTGGAGATGCTGCACTATGAAGGCATTTCATTCTGACCCTGGTTCACAGCTCTTCAAAAATGCTGTTAAAAAGTAACAGTTCAAATCAAATCAAATCATAGATGCCACGGAGCAACTAAGAATATGACCAACTAAGCAGGAATGCCTATAGTTAGGTCCAAGCTGTACCTGGCCCCTTGAGCCAAGAGCCCCTCTTTTATTAAAGATATCAGTGCTGGGGAAAAACACCATATGAAATCTAGGAGAAGGCCAAGTGGGAAAATTATAGCACTGCCCCCTGAAATACTGGAGCAAGGTCACACAATTTGCAATAGATACATGTCCTCTGAAATGCCATTCTTGGCATGGTACAAAGCCTGACCGTGGGACATAAGAATTCATGAGCCAAATCCCCACTTCGCCATAGCCCATAGCCCAGACTCTGGTCATCCACCACTGTTGCAATAGCACTGCTTCCTCAGCATAATCTCATGGCCCAGAAAGGGGATCTCTGAGGACGAGCTGATTGAGGATGAAAATGCCCAAGCTTGGTTTACAGATGGGTCAGCTCAGAGTATGGATGCAAGCTACTATAGCCGAATTCAGGGGAGGTTCTCCCAATTGGCAGAGTTTGAGACAGTGCATCTCTGGTCACCTCCTGACTATGACAAAAGAAGTTTTCAGAGACTAGAACATTAGGCAAAAGAAGTTTGCAGAGATTAGGACTCACAGGTAGTCTGGCTAGCTGATCAAAATCATAGAAGAAAAATGATTGGAAGATCAAAAACACATCTGGCAGAAAGAAATATAGTGTATGGTAAATGGGAGTGCATATAAAATGAGAAAATCTTGGTATTAAAAGTTAACATCAGTCCAAGAGTTTCAAAAATAAGGCATATGGAAAAAATAAATCCAAGAGTTCCCAGCATGGAAGTGGCATTAAACAATGAAGTAGATAGAATAACAGTCAACTGGTGACAGCAAGCTCTCGCTGGTGTCCTAGCGTATTAACACGTATTAACATATTAATTAGGAAGTGGCGCTGGTGACAGAGACAGAGGTTAGGTGTCACCCAGAAGCAGGGGCTCCCACTTTCCATAATGAATCAAGCTACTGCTATCTATAAATGTCCAATCTGCAAGCAACAAAGACTAACAAAGCCCATATCATGGCACCATTCCTTAAGGAGACCATCTGTCCATTTGATGGCAATTTGCCCATAGTGAGCCCCTTCCACCTTTAAAAGACCTGTGATTGATTCAGATAGGAACAGACCTTTTTTTGGTATAGCTTGCCTTTCCTGCCCTCAGAGTCTCAGCCAGCATCACTAACCAAGAGTTTGTTTTACCTGCATAGGAACCCACACACAGCACAGCAGGCGTAAGGTAGTCCAATGACATGGATATACACCAGTCATATCACTTCCATGAAAATGTGTATTTGAGCAACAAGTAGGCCGTGATGGACAATGCAGATTAATCCTCTACAGGCCTCTGTAAGGAAGAATTTATGGCTCCAGCTGCCCAGGTGTTGTCAGCCCTTTCAGAAACAAACAGCCCCACTTCCTGTGGTGACCGCCATCCAGCAACAGATCCAAGCATGAGCATAAAGCATCAGCGAACCCACAACAGTGAGTCAGGCCATTTTAGCTTCAGCACTCAAACAAAACGGCCAAGTCTGACAACACTTCTGCTCAGACTTATTCTCAACATCTCCTGCCCAGTCTTATTCCTTTGCCTTTTGTTCCCACATTTGTTTTACCCAAGGGCAACTGTGGTGTTTTAAGAACTAAGAACACATGGTAAGTATTCATTGAGAAATGTTAAAGTTAATAATATTAGATGAAATTAAAATGTTGCTTGTCATTTACAGTTTGTTTGGTGAGGGTTTTAGTTTAAAAAATTTCCCCTGGAATTTGTACAGATTAAAGATTTCTTGGCGGCCAGAGGACACATTACTACCTGTTTGTTTCTCACAGCATCATTGAGAGTTTGCATTGTTACTTCCCTGGGGGCTCAGAAGTAAAGAATCCTCCTGCTAATGCAGGAGACAAGTTCAATCCCTGGTACCGGAAGATCCCCTGGAGAAGAAAATTGCAACCCACTCCAGTATGCTTGCCTAGGAAATCCCATGGACAGAGGAGCCTTGTGAATTACAGTCCAGAGGGGTTGCAAACAATGCCTAACAAACATCCTATTCTCTAATAAAAACTCCATCTCAGTCTAAAGAACCCACCTGAATTACATTTTCTGAATGAATCTCAGGCATAGAGTGGGAGACCCAGCGCTGCAGTCCCCAACCTCCCTCCTGATGACCTGAGGTGGAACTGATGTAATAATAGAAATAAAGCGCACACAAAAAATTTACCCTATTTGAATTATCCCCTAATCATCCCCCACCCTCCACGACAGAAAAATCTTTCTTCGATGAAACCAGTCTCTGATGCCAAAAAGGTTGGGGACCGCTGCCCCAGAGCATGGTACAATCTCAGGACATTTTTATGAATCTACACAATGCACTGTCGTTAAATCTGTATCTGAAACTTATTCCTGGGATTAATACTCTCAGTTTATGCTAAGTTAAGTAGCAAGTAAATAAGTTCTCGAGTATCTTTCTTTACCTGAAATGTACACAAAATGTATTTGATATGTATCAAATTCTGGCGTTTCCTCACTGGCCTTCCGCCACCTTCCTCCGCTTGCGCCAACTCTCTCGCGACCCCCAAGCTGAGGCCCCTTCCGGGGTGGGGGTAGGGGGGAAACCCGGACCCCCAGGGAATTTCTCGAATTCTCTCCACCCTTCCCTCCACCCGGCCTGCGGCCCTACCGGCCGGCCCAGAGGCCTCTGGGACCTGGTGCGGGCCGTGGGGCTGTGAAGACAGGATCCCAGAGTGGCCTGGCTCACGGTCCAGAGGCTCCTGATCTGCCTGGCCGGGGAGTGAGGACCGGGCGCCCGGCGCTGCCGCCGCCGCCGTGATGACCCATTGCCAGAAGGCCCTGCGGCTCGAGCGGAAATCCCCACAGGAGAAAGCTGAGGAAGGTGCCACATCACCCCGAGGAGTGAATCTGACCTCTACACCTGGGAGGTTGCCCTCCTCCGACAGCCTCACACTCCCTCTGAAGACGGCTACTTCAAGGCGCACAGTAAGCTTCCCAGTGACTAACCACAGTCACCACCTACCTTCAGGTTCTTGACCAAAGTGAGGCATCGCAACGTTTAAGAGGATGGAGATGGATACTTTTCACCTCTTCATCCGCCTGTAGATGGCCCCCTGGAGTGGAGAACTACCCTCAAACTCTCAGGACTGTCCTGTTAAGCGTAGTCCCAGTTGCTTCATGAGCCCGACACTTTCTCCACAACCAAGGTGGATGCTTCGGTTCTGTCCAAGAAAGGGAGGACAGTAAAGGAGAAGACAAAGAATATGCTGAAATCGTTAGGAAGCAGGTTTCAGCCACTAAAGCGGAAGCAGAAGAGGATGGAGTGAAGGTCCTCACGGCCCTGACAGGACGCTCCACTAGCACTAGCGGGCCTTGCAGGGACAGCGGCTCAGATTTGCTTTATGACGACTTTACGACGATGACGTGATGCCGAAGATGAGGAGGACGAAGAGCCGAGGGTTAGGATGATGGGGGTTCTGTAAATGAGGACTCACGTTGGGCTCCTTCAAGGCCCCTGTTCTGCCGTGCCATCTCAGGCCAAAGGGAAGGGAGACAGTGAGGATCTAGCAGCAAAAACCTATGACCTGGGTGGGGAAAACATGGCTTCTGCTGACTCCTCCAATGGATATCAGTTGGTGCCTTTTTATGGGCCTCTTAATGGAAGGAAAGTAACCCTCCACAGAATGTCTGATTCTTGGATACTTTACCCTTCCATCACTGAACTGATTTATTCTTTTTTTTTCTTTATTTCATTAAACTTCCACTTCCACTTCGTCTCTACAAAGTGTTCGCAGCAAAACACGTCTGTTTTTATATTCTTGAAGAATTAGATAGTCTTTCATCAAACAAAATGAATAAAATTCTAAAAATTTCACAGGCTAAAATAATCTCAAAATGGATCATAGCTCTAAATGTAAGAGTTTAAGCTATGAAAAATTTAAAGAAGAACGCAGGAGAAATCTTTAGTAACTTTGAGTCTGACAGATTTCTTTGCTACTAAACAGCATGAACAAAAAATAAATAAACAGCATGAACAAAAAATTTTTCATAAATTTAATGTCATTAAAATTTAAAACCTTTGCTCATCAAAAGACCCTGGTAATGAAAGAAAAGGTAAACTGCAGGCTGAGAGAAAATATTTGCAAAATATATATTGAAAAAGGACTTGTAGCTAGAAGATATAAGGAACTCTTACAACTCAATAATAATATAAATAACAATAAGCTTGGGCAAAACGTTTGAACTATTGCTTTACTGAAAAAGATACATAGATGACAAATGAGCTGAAAATATGGCCCATGTCATAAGTTACTATGAAATTAAAGTGCATTTAGATGCAAATAATCTGCAAATTGAAAACCTGATATATCACTGAAATTTCTAAAACTTGGAAGACTAATCAGACCAACTGGAAATGAGCATGTATTCCATAAGGTTATGGAAAAACCCGAATGAACTTTTTGGGCAACCTAAAGTTGGAACTTTAGGTTGGAAACTTGAACTTCTGGAACTCCTACATGACGCTCTTTTAAATGTAATATTGTACAGTCACTTTGGGTCACTGATTGGCTTTGTATTAAAAATATAAATCAGCAATTTCACTCTAGATATTTATCCCAGAGAATGAAAAATATATGTTTATACCAGTTTTATTCATTATAGCCCTGGAAACAACAAGATGTCCATCACCTCTCAAATAGAAAAACAAAACTATGTTATAGCCTTGCAATGAACTACTACTCGGCAATAAGGAGAAAGATACGTATGATAGATACAATGTGGGTAAATCTCAAAAACATTTAAGAGTTCACAGTGAATGTCTCCATCAGTGATACCATCAATGGTAAATTCTAGAAAATGAAAGCTAATCTGTAGTGACAGTAAGCAAATCAGTGGCTTCCTTGAGCAAATGGGCAACAAGAAACACTCTGGCCTGATGAAAATATTCCATATCATGAGTGTAGTGGGGGTCACACAGGTGTATATATATGTCAAAAGCCATAAAACATAAAATAATTTGTGGAATTATTTTATATAAATTATACTGCAATAAAAAATTTTAAAGAACACTTGCAAAGATTGTTTAAAGCATGATCAATATATGAAAGTAGGGCTTGAATAAATATTTGTATACCCACATTCATAGCAGTTTTGCAAGATAGACAAAGGGTGGAAACAATCCAAGTGTCTATGATCAGAAGAATGTGTAAACTAAATATGATATATACATACAATTAATTATTATTCAGCCTTAAAAATCTGGCACCTGGTACAACATAGATGAACCTTGAAAACATTATGTTAAGTAAAATAAACCAGTTACAAAAGGATGAATAATATATGGTTCCACTTATATGAGGTTCTTAGAGCAGTTGAGTTCATAAAAGCAGAAAGTAAATGGTAGTTGCCAGAGGCTAAAGAGAAGAGAATGGGGAGTTAGTGTTCAATGAATCAGAGTTTCAGCTGGATTCTGGAGTTGAATGGTGGGGATGGTTGCACAAACAATACGAACGTACTTAATGTCATGGAATTGTGCATTTTTTAACTTTCAAAAAGGTAAATTTAGCGTTACACACATTTTACCACAATTCAAGAGGTGGTGAATATACTATGTGAGAGGAAAAGGTGGACAACCCTTTGAAATTAGTGCTTTGTTTCTGTGGGTAGGGAAGGCTTGGAAACCAAGATGAGGTGATTTGCAAGGAATAATAGAGTAATCTCGCCTTGCAAAACTGATAAGGAAGGGATCAAGGAGACTAAAAAGAAAGAACTTCAAATAGGGACTATCCTGACCAAGAGGACAGGTGAACCTAAAAGTCCAGATGATTATCTTTATGCCAAAATGCAAAGAAACAGGCATCTTGAGTCTGTCCCAGATTATATTCCTAATTCCCAAAAGCTTTTTATGGAAGCATGAATTTCATGGGAAATTTCTGGAGAATGGTCTAATGAAAAGATATGAATTTTGATTGGGCCCACTGTCTACACAACAATTTCCCTGTGAGCTAAGAGAAAGGGCCATTAGATTTGGAATCATCCCCAGTTCACAAGAGAAACGCTGGCAAGTTGCTAAGACTCAGGAGATCAATAGGACAGAAGAATCAGCTAAACTTACGGGCACGGCAGCCATGGCAACAACCTTGGCAAACCCTCTGCACAGATAGCAACAAGCCACTTCACGATCACTGGGAGCCCAGCCAAGAGAGGGAACACTGAGACAAGGACTTCGTAAATCCTGAGGATAAGCTCCCAGCACATGAGAAACAAAGGACACTTTCCAAAGCATCTCCTTTGATTTCTTCTGATCTTTCTTAATTTAAGAACCCTGGCACTAAAGTCTGGAGATCAGGCCCAGTCTCTCAAAGGAAAGGACAAATTGCTCCAAAGTCCTTAACGTCAAGTCCATTAAAACATTAGATCGACCTGGAGAGACTTTAAACTCTGTGACTTATTTTGAACAAAGGATAATATTCAAGAATCTCAGGTACTTTTAGATACAGGATCAAAGATAACATTAATTCTGGAAATTTGAATGCAAGGAGAGAAATTGTTTTGACTGTTGAAGGGTAGAGAGGAGAAGTAGCTGAGGCTGCTGAGTTGTGTAATGGCTGGACACAGTGTGTATGCTCAGTTGCTTCAGTCTTGTCTGACTCTTTGCGACCCCATGGACTGTAGCTCATCAGGCTCCTCTCTACATGGAGTTGTCCAGGCAAGAATACTGGAGTGGGTTGCTATATTCTCCTCCAGGGGATATTCCCAACCCAGGGATTGAACCCACATCTGCCTGCGTCTCCTGTGTTGTAGGCAGATCTTTACCCACTGAGCCACCTGGGAAGCCCAGCTGGACACAGGAGGCCAGAAAAGTTTCCCTGGAGTGGTATTTCCTCTCCCTGAGTGTGTAATTGCAAGAGATTCATTAAGTTCTAGGGATGGAAAGAGCTTTCAAAAGGTTAAAGAGTAGGGTCCCTAAAATTGGACCTGCCAAATGAGAACCTCTGGAACAACACTGTTGCAAATGTGGAATCATATGGAAGTGCAGTAGGTCTATACCAAATTATATAGGATATTAGAGAAAGTGGGACTATATAGGGTGTTGGAGAAATTGGGACTAATCCCATATACCACTTACCCCTTGTACCCTGGTTTGACTGGTCCAAAATAGAGATGGACATTGAATCAACCTTTTAGTAATCTGTGGTCACTGATGTAGCAAATGCATTCTTTTAGATCCCTGTTCATTTTAATCATCAATATAATTTGCTTCATTTGGCCAAAATTATACCTTTATCATCCTACTATACCATAAATTCTTCAACACTGTTTTATCATCTCATATGGTAAATTTTAAACAGGTGTCTTCATTTTATTCAAATAGAAAATGTATTCATTTTATAGATGGCATACTGGATAACAGTGAGAAATAACTGTATTTGAGGCTCTTCCTTTCCTTATCAGTTTATGACTAAAAATGGTAAAACAATTTAACAGAAAAACTAAATTCAAAGACCATTTGCCAAAGCAGTAACTTTTCTGGGAATGTTGTTGTTTTGAAAAAAATTAATTATGTGCTGAACAGAACACAATGTTTGTCCTTGAAACCCACATCACTAAACAGGATGCTAAGAAAGGTATGGATACTGACACAGTGGGATATGATGCTGCAGTATCGTAACTAGATCAGATGGCCTCCTGAAAGGCAAGTTTCTTAAAGATTACACAGGCAACTCTCTAACCTCTCATCCTATATAACCCAGACATGACTCTCCAGTGGACTCTCCAGTGATCTGATGGCATGGAATTATTGGCATGCCCCAAGGAAATGACAAATGTGTAATGTCTGTCAAATAGTGTTTTCATTTCTGAGTACAGATCAGTTGCCAGCCACTTACTGGTCCATCATTAAAACAGACAGAAAAGGCAATGACACCTCACTCCAGTACTCTTGCCTGGAGAATCCCATGGACGGAGGAGCCTGGTAGGCTGTGGTCCACGGGGTCGCTAAGAGTCGGACACAGCTGAGCAGCTTCACTTTCACTTTTCAATTTCATGCACTGGAGAAGGAAATGGCAACCCACTCCAGTGTTCTTGCCTGGAGAATCCCAGGGGCGGGGGAGCCTGGTGGGCTGCCATCTATGGGGTTGCACAGAGTCGGACACAACTGAAGTGACTTAGCAGCAGCAGCATTGAAACAGAGCAACCCAAAGAGAAAATAGCAAGCCCTTTTGTCACCACCATGAATTCGATTTTATCTGATTCCCACACACTCTCCAGGAATGATGGGCAAGTGAGATCTCCACTGTTAAATGGAAGTGGTAGCATCAGAATAAAGTACTGCCCTTCACAGAAGTGTGCTGCTCAACTGGAAGCCATCCCACGGCAAGGGGCCTACACTGCTTCTTCTAAGAAACACTGTTCTTAAAGAGAAGAACCTTGGTCTCCAAGTATTAGTTATATCTAGTCATGCAGGGCAATGGCTGGGACCTGTGGGGAATACTCAAGTAGGAAAGAGATCAATCTGTTCTATTTTAGCAAGTAGATGTTAATGAAAGTTGATTTACATATGTTCTTTTATCATTACTGCAGGTAAATTTTGCAAATGATAATTAACATTTCAAGCAAGAAAGAATGGAAAATGGAAATTAGTAAATGACTTCTAATAGAACATTTTGGAGCAGGAAATGTATTCTTCCAGTGTTCACTCCAATATTGCTGCCTGGCTCATTCAACGGATAAAGGAGCCTGGTGGACTACAGTCCATGGGGTCACAAAGGGTCAGACATGACTGAGCGACTAGCGCGCGCACACACACACAATAAAACATTTAAAATAAAGAAGCAAGAGGATGACTAATGGGCAAAATTTTCCCCAAGCATCCTGAGAATAAAATTATTTTCAAAATATTAACTTGATAACAAACCAAATTATTCTTATCCTTCCATGTATGAATTAATATGCTCACACTCTACTTCCATTTAGGAATATCAGGTGAAATCAAGTGAAACCTATTAAGATATCAAATAGATCACTTCTTCAAGTACTGTAAATTCAGTAAATACAAATTGTTTTTCTGACATAGGAAGACATGCCAATATATAAGTAGAATTAGAATGCAAGATATAGTGACTTTTTAGTTATCTGAAGGTTTGTAAAATCATTGCTTCAATCATATTTCATATCCCAAATTTCTACAGGTAGTTACCACCATAAAAAAGTTAAACTTATATTCTTGTTATATCTAAAAAAAGAAGAAATTTTGATTGAGTAAGGATATTCATTGTGGGCCATCTTTGATCAATGGATTCTCTCTAAATTTATAAGACTTCCTCCACAGCTGTAAGTTTAGACACCGGCATTGTTTTAATGATTTGAAATACTTGCATAATGCTTGCTTTGGATCACATGCATTCAATGTACAGCAGTGAACCAAAATTAGTTTATTACTTTTATTGACAAATAAAAATAAATGGGAATTGTTTTATTATGACTATTATGAAAATATTACTGCTAAACCATCATTTTTTACATTTATGAAAGCAATAGATTTTAAGCTATATTGCTGCCTCTTACACTGTACGCACACAAGTGCACACATTACTCCTCCAGCCACACACACACACATTCCTATATAGCTTTATTAAAGGTATGTGAGGAACTTCCTACCATCACGCCACACACCACCATTAATGTATTCAAGTCATGAGAGGATGAACCAATAGGAATAACTCTAGAGAACATTAAAGCAACAGTCAGTCTTGCATTCAAAGCGTGATATGTGGTATGACCATGTCGAGCATCAGCTGGGATATTGTTAGAAATACAATTCAGCTCTCCATCCCCTAACCCAGACCTAGTTTAACAGATCTGTCCTTTAACAAAAGGTGTTAACACCTTTAACTCAGGTGTTTTTGCATGTACACTAAAGTTTGAAAAACCCTGGTGTAGGCTAGTGGTTTTTAAAGTATGGGTTTCTGGACCAACTGCATCAATGTTTCCTGGGACCCTGTTTAAAATGCATGTTTTCAGGATCCCTTTCAGACACATGCATCAGAAACGGTGGGGTTGGAGCCCAGCAGTCTGTTTTACAAGGCTTCTGTGTTCTAACTGGTGGGAGCTGTTTCCGTGATTATTACCCCATCCCCAGTGATGACTGCCATGTGAGAGGGTGGCAACACTGACAACGGCTGGGTAGGAGCAAATAAAAACTACAGGATTGTATCTGTGTGGTTTTATAAGTTTGTGTGTGCCACTCTCCCAGTTGGTTACTCAGCAGCAGCCACAAAGTTCCTTCTTGCTTAAAGGACTCCAAACTCACTATTTCCTCTTCCATCACGGCTTTTAATCTTCTCTTGAAAGTAATGTAGTGAAAGTGTGAGTCACTCAGTTATATCTGACTGCAATTCCACGGACTGTAACTTGCCAGGCTTCTCTGTCCATGGGATTCTCCAGGCAAGATTACTGGAATGGGTAGCTATTCCCTTCTCCAAGGGATCTTCCTGACCCAGGAATCAAACCCAGGTCTCCTGCACTGCAGGCAGATTCTTTACCATTTGAACCACCAGGGAAGCCCCATCTTAGCCTTATCCTTTAAGAAATGTCAGCTCTTTAGAGAAGCCTCTGACCCATCCTATCTAAATTTATCCTCTCTTTTTTTCTGTCTGAACCTTGTTTTTTTCATAGAGTACATCACAATTCACCATTATTGTGTCAGTTTCCCCTACTAGATGACAAGCTTCATGAAGCAGGACCCACTTCTGTCTTGATTACTGTATTTTCCTTAGTTTTTAACAGTATCTTGCAACCCACTCCAGTACTCTTGCCTGGAAAATTCCATGGACAGAGGAACCTTATAGGCTACAGTCCATGGGGTCGCAAAGAGTTGGACACGACTGAGTGACTCCACTTCCTTCTGTATATAGTAGGCTTAATGACTATTGCAAAATGACAAATTAGGAGATATAATGGAAAAGATGGCACACTCAGATAGGTAGATGGAGCCCTTATTATTAACCGTGGTTTCACTAAGACTCATTCTTTCTATGATCATGTGAAAGTGAAGCTGCTCAGTCGTGCCTGACTCTTTATGACCCCCTGGACTGTGGCCTACCAGGCTCCTCCGTCCATGGGATTTTCCAGGCAAGAGTACTGGAGTGGGTTGCCATTTCCTTCTCCAGAGAATCTTCCCAACCCAGGGATCAAGCCTGGGTCTCCCACATTGCAGGCAGATGCTTTACCATCTGAGCCACCAGGGAAGCCCCGTCTATGATCACAGTGAATGAAAAGAAATGAGCTTTGCCACACTAAGTCAAGAAAATAAGTAAGCATAGCTGATTTATAATGTCCAGTAATTTTCAACATTAGAAGTTTGCTAAATACAACATTTTTCTCAGGAACTTAGAATTATGTCACCATAAAAATATGTTATATACGTAGAATAACTTCACCTCAAAAGGAATGACACCAAAACATTAAAATATCAGTGTTTAATTCCCTTTTTGAATGTGTGTTGAATTCAATACAAATTGATACAGAATTTTTCTAGGCCAAAGAAACCAATGTTACATTTCAAAGGCAACTGATTGCAAAAAATATATAATCTGTGCTATACTTCATTTTTTAAAAGAAATTCAGGATCTTATTCTATGCTTAATGTGTAGCAATAACGAAGTCTTCTTGACGGCCAAAGATATCACAAGAAAGGAATGGCACGATAAAGAAATTTTGGTTGTTTTGTTTTTCCTCTTCGTATTATCTTCATATACCAGTAAAAAATATACTCTTTAATAAATAAATATATATAATAAATATTCGCCAACTGAAAATGTATAAATAGGTCCATCCTTTAAAAAAAAACAGTCCATCTTGCTGTGGCCTGTTTCCTAGTCCATGTTTCACCCTAACTTTTTACATATAATGTCATCACCTGCAAAATCCTAGAAGGTTCTTAGAATTTATATAGCAATAATCTTGGCCAACTATGTCAATCCATCTCTTCAACATGAAGTATCTATGTGTAATGTAACCTTCAAAGTAAACATACTCCAGAGAGGTGAGGCACCAGCAGCAAACTAGGCTGAATTCCCAGGATCACAGTTGAACAGATTTTCAGCTTCAATCTATGAGTGAGGACTGAGCCGTGTACCCGAGGAAACTAAATCCACTTGTAAAAAGAGATCTTGACCTACTTCAAGTGAAAATATTTTTTGTTTCTTGTTCTCAATATTCTTTCCAAAGTCAGTATCCCAGTGGAAAACAGACTCCATAACATTCTGAATGTTGTCCTGGGTTCCTATTTTATGATGAGAACAGAAACAAGAAAGAATAGTTGTAGTTTGGTTCTTCAGTAAAGACACCAACCCCCTTCAACTGTACATAAGTAGGTCCTTGTACAGTTCAGGAACTCTTTCTGGATCCACTGGTCTAGGCAGGAAATGTGTAAATTTCTGATGTCTTTTGGACCTGGCACCATCTCTTGGAGTTCCATCTTTGTTAAGTGCCACAAAATACCTGCGGCCAGTGTCTCCGTGTTTATATATGTTCGATGAATAGGTATTATACCAGTTCTCTTCAAATTGCTCCCTAAAGATGCATTCAGAAGTCAGTTTCTCCTACAAGAGAGAAGATGGCTACCATTAAAAATGATATTTTTAAGAAAGTTTCCTTAGAAAAATCTCAACTTTTATATTTTTATTTCTTTGTCTATAACTATATCCTTGTCAAAGAAGGAAAAAGGATAAACTGTTTCTGCTTTGTTCTGTTTTAGTTCTCATGTTACCTGGAACTCTTTCTCCCAGGTGACTCCATCCAGCAGTTTATTTAATTCAAAGAACTTTAAGTTGAATGTCAATTTTCAATTTTATTTCCAAATATTGGGTTGGCCAAAAAGTTCATTTTGTTTTTTCCATAAGCTGTTACAGAAAACACAAATGAACTTTTTGACCAACCCAATACTTAATAAATATTCTAAATTTGGCCATGCTTCATTTTATCTCAATTCCCATACCTTAACCACCAAACAGACTTGTAGTTTATCTTGTTCCATCATTAGATGCCAAAGTTCTACACAGCAAATCTCTACTATCATCTTGAAACATTTCAAGATGTTGCTAACATTCAAATTGCTAAATTCAACATTGCTAACATTCAAATTCCTAATTCAAGATCACCACTCCAAATCATATATCCTCCCTTTAGGAGTTAATTATTTAATTATACAATACCCATGATTAACTTGTGTCTGGATATTGCTATTCGGTAAATGCACCAAATGTAGTAAAAGCCTGGTAATTTCTTGTCATTTCAAGATGGACTGCATATTGTCCCAAGACACTGACTGCAGTTGCTTTTTTTTTAAATCTGACACATACATGAAGAGGGAAGACTGAAGTGAAAGTGTTAGTCGCTCAGTTGTGTCTGACTCTTTGCAACCCCATGGACTGTAACCCAGCAGGCTCCTGTGTCCATGGAATTCTCCAGGCAAGAACACTGGAGTGGCTATCCATTCTCTTCTCCAGGAGATCTTCCTGGCCCAAGGATGGAGCCCAGGTCTCCTGCATTGCAGGCAGATTCTTTGCCGTCTGAGCCACCACGTGCATGTTTTTCTCTTTCAGTTGTGATTCTACTCTTATGAGATTACAAAATGCATTCTCTGTCTTTCTTCTGAACTGACAGAAAGCCCAGGAAGGGCAAGTTTTACCTTTAAAAGGATAGATATTAAGTGGAATACCATTTACTGAAATATGATAACCCATTTTCCTCAGTGTATATAAAGATTCTAACTGTACATTGTGGTCTCAGTTGAGATTTTAAGAAAAAAGAAAGTACCCAATAGTGTCATCTGATAAACCATAAAAGCTAAATTCTCTTTGGAAATAGCTACAGAAATTGAGACGTTAAGAAGGAATTTCGTGTGAGATGATGGGAGGGAGTGGCACACATTTACACTGTAACAATTTTCTTAAACTTATATCAATTATAAGCAACTGTGAATAAATAAATAATGTTACCAGTGAAAGATAAAGATCTACATCATACTGCAGATTGAACTTTATATTATCCTGTTATTCTAATTCTTGTGTTGTTGATGTTTTGTTGTTTAAAAAAGAAAAGAAAAAAATCTTACACTGATGAAATATTAACCTGAAAAGTTTAAAATTTTTAAAGTATTTCCATATTTAAAATATTTATGGTAGACTTACAAATGTGTGCACTTATCCCCAGTGATGAGCTTAAAAACTTCCCAATGCAACTCCAAGAGCACAGCTACTATAATTATGAAGACATCAGATATGGCCCAACTAGTGTGTTGCCATTGTCTATTGTTGTTTACAGTATCCTAAGATTTCATTAAATCATTTCCTATATTGCAAAGGTCAGCAAGTCAGTGATGTATACTTACCTACCTACGAAGGTAGTAATGGGTAGAGAAAATTTATATTAAATGAATGTAAAGAATCTAACAAGGCAAGAAGAAACTGCTCTCATTTTCCTATCTCTGGTCCCAGGATAATGGGCAGAAAGAACTAGTGAACTAAAAGCAATAAAGGTTTAGGGTTTAAGAAGTAGAAGTGAGTTATTAATGCTATGCTACTGCTGTGCTGCTAAATCACTTCAGTCGTGTCCGACTCTGTGCGACCCCAGAGACGGCAGCCCACCAGGCTTTCCCGTCCCTGGGATTCTCCAGGCAAAAACACTGGAGTGGGTTGCCATTTCCTTCTCCAATGCACGAAAGTGAAAAGTGAAAGTGAAGTCACTCAGTCGTGTCTGACTCTAGCGACCCCATGGACTGCAGCCTACCAGGCTCCTCCGTCCATGGGATTTTCCAGGCAAAAGTACTGGAGTGGGATGCCATTGCCTTCTCCGATTAACGCTATACTACAGTCTAAACAAATGGAAATTTATCAAGATAAAGATTTTTCATTTCTACTTAAGTACGTATATTTATATATTTCTTCTGATATGCATTACTGGTAGCTATTTTACTTAAAAAAATGGATAGTCATTATTTAATGAATTACAGTAATTTAAAAAAAAATACGTACTGATCCATATAGTTCTCCTTTGTCATTCATTCCAAGGTAAAGACCACTGTCCACACCTCTAATACTGACAAGTCCCACTGCCACACTGATGAATTCCAGGATACCTGAATTTATAAACAAAACAATGATTTGCATTTATTAAAGAACATACAACTAATGAAAATCTTCCAAAGAGTAGTAGATCAAATTGCTAAATATAATACTATGTGTGGAAGTCCTTCATAAACTGAAAAGTGCTGTACAATTGTCATTATGATGAAACTCCCATTTTATAGATAAAAAAACTAAAAAAAGAAAAAACCGTTCATTGTGATATAGCGTTAAAGGTATAAAACCTTAAACAAAACTAACCAGGGTTTGAATCCAGTGTAGTAACTTACTGAGTACATAAGTCATTTGTCTTTTTTGAACTTCAATGTCTTCATACATAAAAGAGTGAAATGCTTCCTTACAGGAGAGTGGTAAGGACTAACATTTTTAGGCAACCAATAAATGGAAGCTATTATTACCATAATTAGTATATAATAGAGATGTTCTTGGTTCTCCTTGATTCCACTAATTATAACCATGTCCTGTTAATTGTTTTGCTTTGCTTTTGCTTAGTATGAACTAAGTAACTTTTTTTCTAGCAGCAGCCAATATACTTTATATGGATGCATTAGTATTTAGTAGTTTATAAAGGGCTTCTACTTTTACTTTCCCATCTGGTCCTCAAAAACAACCTCCTAAAATAAGTATGGAAGATATTATTATTCCATTTTACATACAAAGAAACTGAGGTTTGCCTAAAGATAATGATATTTGTAATTAACCGAACAGATACTTGGAGTCATATCTTACGCCCTAATTCAGTGTTTATACTTTGGAACACTGCTTCAAGAAAGTAGTTTCAAAAATTACAGATTATATAATATGCTGTTTCCCATCCCATGATTCTTAAAGATAAATTTTATGGTTCAAAAAGTTAAATGATTTTATAATTCATGAAATGTGATAGCTAAATACCAAGAATTTAACATGCAAATAGATTTCACTTTCAGAAACTTTCCAGAATTGAGCAACTAAACAACAACAAACAGGTAAATTAGTACAAAAAAACTCTCCACTCAACACTATTAATACACTATAGTTAAAAACAACAACAACAAATACAACCCTTAATGCTTCCCTCTGCATCATTCTTTTCCTTGGCACACACTAACCTGTGGACTAGTGTCTTTGTCTTGTTCTTCTCTTTAGACTCTTTGCTGAAAAAGTATATAGCAGACTTTCTATGCTTGGAACTGCCTTCCTCAATAGCTTTCTACCTTCACCCCTTCGCCTTGTCTTAAGATCCATGACAGTATAAATGTGTACCATTTAGCCTAACTCTTGCTCTTAAGTCATTTCTTGATTTATTGTACTACAAGTTTCTGTTTGGACACATGATATTACTAAGGCCAAGGGAAAATACAAAATCTGGCTATTTGCTTATATGAAGGGCTCTGTTCTGCCCAGATCCTAATTCATTCATTGGCAGAAACATAGATGCTTAAGCTCTAAACATAGATTCTTAAGAGCTCAAAGGAGCTCTTTCAAACTATTAGGAGATCATGTAGAACATTAGACCTAACAAGGATCTAACAGCAACAATATACTGCCAAATTTCCTGTAAGCGGCTTGCCCAAGGCCGAGAGGAGAAAAGATATATAGTAGGAAGACACAGACCCCAGAGGATAGCCATTATGATAACTGATAGAGAGGTAGGAAGTAGAGGAAAATTAAACTTACTACCAAGCTCATTAGTGATCCCTATTAGAAACAAAAATAAAGACCCTAAACATGACTGGTAGAAGAAGACACATTGATGGAATTTCATCCAGGATATACTTACAATGTATAATTACTTGAAGTTGTAATGAATATTACATTCAAATTGAAAGTGCACTGTGGCTCACTTGTAACTTAACTCTCTTCAGGTATCTGATTTACATTAAGACACTCTTGTCTTTCAAAGAACAGGAACTGATTAACTGATTAGACTGCATAGTAGAACTAGTTTTCAAGTATAATAAAAGTTTCGTTTCCATATATATTAATTATAAAACAGATCTTATAATGTATTCATTTTTCTCACAACTAAATCATAAACCACATGCACTTTAAGTCTAATCTTAAAGTAATGCTGCTATCTTGTCCAAAAACATGTTAATTGTAGAAAGACAAGCAATTACATATATTCTTAGAATAATTATATTCAATACCTTCAACTTCATTAAACGATATGAAAAGTCTCATATACATATAACAAGGTCGAAATAATTTTGTGGTGTCTCATGGGAGCTGATGGGGAAAAGGTTATGTGCTTTTCATGTTCCTCTTAAAGATTTTAGCCACACTTTTAAATTCTGATCCTTTTTCTCCACAAGGAAATAGTATACCACACAGTAATTTGTAATCATTTGATTCTTAAATGAGATTTGACAAGTCTTTCTTATTTATAATATGAGGTGGCAACTAAGCTAATTCCTGAACAAAGAGTAGACATGAAAAACTTTCCTTTAGAGGTAATCACAGATTTTAGATAGATTTTCTAATGCCCAGTGTCCCATAAAAAGACTTGGAGGTACTTTGTCTTTCTGGTATCATTTTCAAAGCCAGCCTTTTAAAAAATCATAATAAACAGGTGAGTCAACCCACAATGCAACCACATCAGACAAATCTATGGAGAATAGGAGAGAAGAAAGGAAAAGCCTTTAAAGGAATATGTTTGATCTCAGGCTAAACTTTTTTTTAAGTAATGATTCCATGTTTACGTATTAGGTAAAATCTTTCTACTACACTACTGTGCAGAAAAACTCTATTATAAATACAGAGCTAACTCAGATAGGGAATTTTTTAAGCCTCACTGGGACTTTTTGTTTTTATTCTATTGATGTGGTTTTAAAATTTTAAAACACAGTATTGTGAATTTTTTAGTTAATCATGGTCAAATTAGTATAAATAATCAAAAATGTTATCTACTTTAACATCTCAAATAGTACACCTTAAGCATTTTCAGAATTCTTACTTTGATGACAAAGAAATAAATTTTAGAATAAATAATTTCATAGTTAATCATTGAAGAACTAAGAAAAGAAGGCAAAGACAAAGAGAATCATATAATATTGCTGTTGATGTTGTTGTTTAGTTGCTAAGTCATGCCTGACTCTTCTGTGACCCCATAGCCTGCAGCCTGCCAGTCTCCTCTGTCCATGGGATTTCCCAGGCAAAAATACTGGAGTGGGTTGCCATTTCCTTTTCCAGAAGATCTTCCTGACCCAGGGATTGAACTCACTTCTGCATTAGCAGGTGGACTCTTTACCACTGAGCTTCCTGGGAAGTTCATTTAATATTACACATGCATGCTGAATATATACTTCCTTCTCATCTACACTTCCTTGTAGTAAATTACAGTGCTTTAGCTATCAAATGCCACTAGGATGCACTGTAATGCACTCTAGAGGTTGTTACTCATTTAAGCCACCATACTAATCTGGGTTATCCTTCCTTTGTGTAACAGTAAATATTTTGTTCCTATAAGTACCCCTGCACCACAGAGTGACTTAACCCAGTACAAAAATCAGTCCAAGTCATATTTTTGCAATTACTAAATAAGCATACAAAATTTTAGCAAAAACAAAATTTCCACTAAGATGGTCATTCTGATAGGCAACATCTGTATCTTAAAGAATGGAATAAAATACCAGTTTGATGAATGTTATCAAGTCGACAAATATTTACTAATCTCTTCCCATAGAGTCAGTCTTATAAAAAGACACAAAGTAGAAGAACTACTTGACTTTGGGGAGATCATAGTTAAATTACAAGTATCTTAAAAGTAGAATTTCCAAAGTTATACCATGTATCACATGGACCTCCCTGGTGGCTCAGCAGTAAAGAATCCACCTGCCAAGCAGGAGACATGGGTTCCATCCCTGGGTCAAGAACATGCCCTGGAGAAGGAAATGGCAACCCCATTCCAGTATTCTTGCCTGGAAAATCTAATGAACAGAGGAGTCTCGAAGGCTACAGTCCATGGGGTCACAAGAGTTGAACTTAGTAACCTCACCACCACCACTACTGTGTATCAGAGGGGGTGGGGGGTGGGGGAGCCTGACTATTACCTAAGCTTAACTTCTACGTGTTCTACTTATAGACATTAACACATTTGCCCTCATTTCTAAATCTTTCTGGTAGCTGGAGGGTTTTTCTGTAACAAGTGAAGTGCAGTAATTACTCAAGATGAGGGAACTGAGCCACCTGGTGTCAGCAAAGTTCTTTAGATGTGGAATTTCAGCCTCTTCAATTTAGAAACCACTTTCTGAAAGTGACCCCAAGGTTGGCCACTGGGTCATGACACTCTGGACTCATAGTCAATGGGAATTCGGAAAAGATCAGTGGAAGTTGCAAACATGTGGGGTTTAAAAAGTTAATTTTCTAAGCCTTTAAGTGCTACCAAATGATCACCACATGCTCATTTCCACATCTAGGGTTACAAATGCCCCCTCAAACTGAGATTTACACTTTTCCAAAGTTTTAATGAGGACTTCAAGTCAAAAAGAGAAAGCCAAATAAGAACAAGGGATGAGAACAAGAGAGGGCCCTTCAGAGATAAGACTCTCAGAGAATTCCACTGCTAAGGAAGGGAGAAGGAAAGCTGACCCTGTGTTAGGCAGGTCCTTTCACATTGCTGCTGACAGGTAAACGGAGTCTTTAAAAAGAGGTATAATGATTCTATCTAGTGAAGTTCCAAGTTGGGTGATCAAAATCCTTCAAGAGTGTTAGCCAGTTAACTCGAATATGATGAACACTTCCACAGTAGAGGAAAGATCCTGGGCTTTTAGAGCAGGAGAGCATCTTAAAAAGAATTACCTGATTTAACCCCATCATTGTACAGACAAGGAAAGAAAACTCAGGCTCACTGGTTAAAGCACGTGCTAGTCACACAGCTAAGTAAGGAGGAATTACAGTAGAAACTTTATGGTTTCCCAATCTAGTCTCTTAGCAATCTGCCTTAACAATATTCGGGTTTTGTGTTTTTTCCTTAACTCCTTCTGCTCCCAGTCACTGTTGGAGGTATTCAGAAACATGTTTCTTTGTGTTCTCACCCATGTCTTCTTTCTCTTCCCTACTTCCTCTTACCTATGGTCAATACCAAGATCTTTGCTTCAGGATTTCATAATTTCTAAAGAGGACCTTGATTAAGGGACTGGGCATGCTCTGTAGCCCGATAAGCTTTTCGTTTGTTTCTCACCAAACTTTAACAGCGCAGAGAACTGCAGGCAGGTGAGCCTGACAGGAGCGAAGGTGCCCACGGAGAGTTAATCTGTTACCTGCTCAACATGTGTGGTGCTCTAGGTAGACAAGTAAAAGCTCGCTTCCTATTTTTGAGCAGTAACCATAAAAGCATCATCAACTGCCTGGCTGTAAGGCAGGTCGAAAGAAGCGGAAGGCTTTCTGTTGTTAACGTTTGTTAAGTGGACAGGTACTGGGGGGAACGTGGGGGGCGCAGGAGAAAATAATAGGGATTTAAAAAAAGAAATAAACTGCGAGGTAAGAAGTGCGGGAAAGATGTGGCTCCGAGTCCAGGGCTCTGCGTCCCAGGCAGCCAGGTGCGGGAAGAGCACCCCCCTCTCCCCTCCCGCCCCCTCCAGCGTCTGGAGCAGCAGGCCTGCCGGCGATCGCAGAGGCCGGCGGACAGGCAAAATCCTGGGGTCCCGTAAGTCCCAGCCTGCACTTGGCACCCAAAGGGTCTCTCGAGCTCCCGACCCCGCGCAAGCCGGAGTCGCTCAGCAGGCGAGCAGGGAGGAGCACGGGATGCGGGCGCCCGTACGTACCGAAGAGGCTGTGGTCCTGCCGGGTGCCCTGCACGCTGCCGTCGGGCAGGATCTGCAGGTGGAAGCCGGTGCGGCAGTAGAGCTGCCGGCGGCGCAGGAAGCCGTGCAGGTGCGCCAGCTCCGCCGCCCCCGGGCCGCCGCGGGCGCCTCGCTCCGCCGCGCTTCGGCGCTCGCCCAGCAGAGGCGGCCGCTCCCCGGCAGGAGGCAGCAGGAAGTGCGAGCCCACCTGCTGTCCCAGGCCCTCCAGGCCGCCCAGGAAGCCCCCGACTTCGGCTAAGGGAGCCATGGAGCGGCCAGAGGGCGAGGCGGACGATCCGGAAAACAAAAGACACCCCCACCCCACAAGCAAAGCAGTAGCGGGGATGGGGAGGTGGATGAGAAAAAATGATGGCCAAACAAGCGCCAAAAAAAAAAAAAGTTAAGGCCCAGTTACTCCCGTGAGGTCGCAGGATGGACTTTGCACTGAAAGCAGGGACGCTTTCACTGTCTTGGAGCGATCTTCTCTGCCGGGGTAGGTGGGAGCCGGCTGCTGGCCTTGCAGAAACATCTATAGGCTGCCGCTGCCAATACTAAGGCTGGGGCTCGGGGCTGGGGCTCCAACTCCGCAAACTGATCAGATCAGAGTCCTGTGTACATACACACAGTATATATGCGGGTCCTCTTGACATATGCTAATCAAGTCCTTTCAAGCGCGCTGGGGAGGTTTCCGTTTGAAATCTTAAACCGGCCTCCTCTCAACACGTTTTTGCTCTTCGGAAGTGACCAGAAGGAGCCCTTGACGGCTCTCTATCAGTGGCAGTCGCAAAAAAAAAAAAAAAAAAAAAATCATTCCCACCATTGGCCAGAGCTGGCCAGCAACTTCGGGGAGGCGCAGTCAAGGCCCCTCTTTGCGGTCGTCTCTGGAACAACCGTGATGCCGTGCGGCTGCGGCCGTGCAATCGCCTTTGATGTGAGCTCCTTTGCAGTGATAGATCGCTGCTGAAAGGAGCCCAACTTGGCAGGTAGATTGAAGAAGGGAAAGGAGGGGTGCGGGGGAGGGGGGAACTGGGAGGGGGGAAGCAGGGAGGAGGGGATGGGTAGAAGGAGGAAAAGGAAAGGAGAGAATTGGACCCTTTGGGAGCTGCTGGGAGCCTGCAGTGGACAGGCAAAAAAAAAAAAAAAAAAGGTAAGAGAAGGAGAAGGAAAAAGGGCGTTACCCGAGGCTTAGACCTGCCCAGACACACATGAAAGGAAAATCAAAGCTTTGACAGTTTAACTCACTAATTTTAAAACACTAATAAAATGTACAAGCATTACTCGTTTCTTTTATCATTTAGATGGGGGATTTTCTTTACATAATCAAGGTTAGGTTAGGAACACACACACACCGCCCCCTACCCAGGTTCTCTTTAATGTTTATCTTTACTCAGATAACACATGATATAACCTTCTATCAGCATGGAAATTTAAAATTGTGCGCTAAGTTTGTAAACTTTTAAGCAACTTTATATAATAACATAATCTAATTGTGAATCTAGGGATTAAGAATAAATCCAAGTAGGCTGAAAAGAGATGGTCCATATTCTTATGGATACCACAAACAGAAAATGAATGTCTGTAATAGGGTCATAAATGACAGGTGACCTGTGGGATCTTTATCCAGTCTAAGAGCACCTCCCTATTCTTAGTTGCATTTGCTTTCAGACTATATTTTTTTGATTGTTCACATTTGAATTATAAAAACAAATAAATGGAAAATGGTGTTGCTTCTTGATGTGTTTTTGAGACCCAGAAAATTGCATGTGGAACTGCCCAGTGCATATTTGTCAGATCCAAAGTCATTGAGGTGAAGGAGCTGGATACACATGCATTTAAAACTTCAAACTTTGGTTTTGTACCACTAGTTAAATTTAAGATCTTTATGTTACAGTTTTTCAGTGGCCAAAGTGTTGAGAATCATTTGGCAGGTTTTTATACTTCCTCTAAGCATAAAAGTTTTAGGAACTCCCTGAAAATGAGTTTTTCAGCCCCATTTCACGGTCTGCTTAACAAAGGCCTCAACTTGGGAGTGCAGATGGATGGGATTTTTTATTTTATTTGCTGTGAAGGGATTTTTGCTAATTAATTGGCAGGTGCTTTAGAGTAGGTAAAGTTACACCTTTTCATCACTACGGCCCTAAGTACTGACCCTTGTGCAACCAAGTTATAAAAGAGTCCTTAAAGCAAGTGATTTACTGTTGATAGATATGAAATAAAACAAAAACACTGGCTTAAAACAATAAACAAATACATCACTTTAGAAATGTACACAGCTAAGTCTGTTTTAAAGGTTGTACCAGGTAAGTGTCATATTATTTCACCTTTCAAATAACAGCAATCTGTCTTGTGGTAGGACCCCCAAATCCACCATAATCAAGATTTCAAAGCACATCTGTGTAAACATTATCACATCAGTGGAAAACATCAACCAATGAGCTTTTACTTTGAACCAAATCTTCTTAATTGCAGAGTTAAATCAAAGAAAGTTAGATCAAAGTTATATGAATCTCATAGCAGGATAACTAAAGTAGCCAGTACATACATTGATCACTTTTAAAGAAGATACTTAAAGGTTTAAAACTAAGATCAAGTACCTTTAATGAGGTTTGTTTCAAGGTCTAACTTCTGTACAATATATAATGCTGTTAATTATTCCACAGTGGATATATAACATCATCATTTGCTCCTAGAGGTACCAGTTCAGTCTGTGAAATATTTCCCCACATGAACACTTTGAGTCTTGCTGTGGAATTTATATCTCTCCAACTGTTAAGTCTCTTGTATTTCATATATATATATAAATATATATGTATATAAAATTGTAAAATATAGAGAAATTTTACCCATAGTTGCAAAAAAGCCCCAAAACTTTAATAATAAAATTACTACCTCTGTACAACTTTAAAATTTTCAAGTCTATGACCTTATTTGGTCACCACAATAATGCTATGAAAAAGGCAGATTTCACTTTTTAAAGAAAAAAAAAAAAAATGTCCTGGATTCTAGTTCAGGGTTTAGTTCAGAATCTTACATCCCACAGAAATTTCCTTAAACTCTCTAAATGCCTCTCTTTCCTCTTTTGCAAAATAAGTATAATATATTGTACTTATAGAACTCTTATTGTACAATAAGAACTCCTACATAATTCTCTATGCCAAGGTTTGCTATGAGACTTACATGTAAAAATATCTTGGAAAGTGGTTTTAAAACTAAAATATTTTCTACACGTGTAAAATGCTAGAAACCTACAGTTGTTGAGAAAAATTTTTGCTTTACAATTTAGCAAGTATAATTTATTTGAAATACAAAATGAATCTTTTTTCCTCAAACTAAGTCCTTACTGTGTAAATTTTGAATGGTGCTTAATGCCATTTTATGAAGGGCCAGAATAGAAACAAAAAGATAAGGATTTCTTTTGTTTGCACTAGTCATGTGACAGGAAAAGATAACACTAAAGATTTTTTCTGCACATGCTGTGATGATATCATGGGAAGTTAAATAATTTTGAAGAGTGTTTTACAAGAGTGCATTATTCAGCTTTTAAGTATACACTGCAATCTAATCAACTTTACCTATACTTCCTAGAGACCACACTTGCCTTGCTGTTATACAAATATGTGGTACAATTTCTACTTCCACAAAATGTCCTTACAGTTTTCCAGGCTATACTATTCTGATGTAGTTTTGCAGCAAGCACAGTGTTATGAATCAATGGAAAAGAAATCTTTTGCACATAAGAAAGGAAGTAATGTCTTTGAATAGTTCTACATGTATCTAACTTGAGAAAAAGAGAAGAGCTGATTTAAGAGTATAAATCATGGCTTATACTCTCAATAAGTTACAAGTACATTTGCCCAGCATTGTTTATTATTTGTAATTACAAGGTATTGGCAGCAACATAAATTTCTACACATGGGAAAATGAATGGAATAATTATGATACACTCACACAGTGGAGCATTATATAGTTGGAATAAAATAATGAGATCAGTTCAGTTCACTCTCTCAGTCATATCCGACTCTTTGTGACCCCATGAACCCCAGCACACCAGGCCTCCCTGTCCATCACCAACCCCCGGAGTTCACCCAAACGCATGGCCAAACCACGTCCAGTTTTTCTTCCCTTTCTGCCATAAGGGTGGTGTCATCTGCATATCTGAGGTTATTGATATTTCTCCCGGCAATCTTGATTCCAGCTTGTGCTTCCTCCAGCCCAGCGTTTCTCATAATGAAAGAAGGGAAGTGAAAAGCAAAGGAAAAAAGGAAAAATATACCCGTTTGAATGCAGAGTTCCAAAGACTAGCAAGGAGAGATAAGAAAGCCTTTTTCCGTGATCAAAAAAGAATGAGATAGACCTCTATAAACTAACATGGAATGGGCCCAGAAAATAGTATTATTTGTAAAAGAGCAAAGTTTTAGCATGCTTTATATATAATGTGCTATCCTTTCTCTAAGAAAGAAAGAAAATAAAAAGCTTTTTATATATGCTTTTTTTTCCCCCAAATAAATACAGGTTGGATAAATCAGAAGCTAATGAAATTAGTTATGTTGTTAATTGTTTACCTTAGTTGGATATGAATGGAGCAGAAGAGATGGAGAATGATTATCGCTGAAAACTTTTTATAGAGTTTTGACTTGTAGAAAAACGTTAATGTTTTAGATCTTTTTAAATAAATAAATAAGAATGGAGGAAGGGAGGATGGATTAAAACCAGGAACAAATGAACCTAACTAAATTCAAGTGAATAACCTTAACCACAATGAAGGGAATAATAATGTTTTTTTAAAGAACTAAGTAACTTTCAAATACAATTCTTGTGCTGTACAATCAAAGTCTAAAAATGAAAATATGCATTGATACTGAATTTAAGTTATAAAAGATTGTTTTTTTCAGTGTTTGGGGTTAGACAATTGTATTATAAGCTTGATGAAGAAGAGGCTATCTCAGTTCAGTTCAGTTGCTCAGTCGTGTCCAACTCTTTGCGACCCCATGAATTGCAGCACTCCAGGCCTCCCTGTCCATCACCAACTCCCAGAGTTCACCCAAATTCATGTCCATCGAGTCGGTGATGCCATCCAGCCATCTCATCCTCTGGCGTCCCCTTCTCCTCCTGCCCCCAATCCCTCCCAGCATCAGAGTCTTTTCCAATGAGTCAACTCTTCGAATGAGGTGGCCAAAGTATTGGAGTTTCAGCTTCAGCATCAGTGCTTCCAAAGAACACCCAGGGCTGATCTCCTTTAGGATGGACTGGTTGGATCCCCTTGCAGTCCAAGGGACTCTCAAGAGTCTTCTCTAACACCACAGTTCAAAAGCATCAATTCTTCGGCGCTCAGCTTTCTTCACAGTCCAACTTTCACATCCATACATGACCACTGGAAAAACCATAGCCTTGACTAGACGGACCTTTGTTGGCAAAGTAATGTCTCTGCTTTTGAATATGTCATCTAGGTTGGTCATAACTTTCCTTCCAAGGAGTAAGCGTCTTTTAATTTCATGGCTGCAACCACCATCTGAAATGATTTTGGAGCCCCCCCAAAATAAAGTCTGACACTGTTTCCACAGATTCCCCATCTATTTCCCATGAAGTGATGGGACCAGATGCCATGATCTTTGTTTTCTGAATGTTGCACTTTAAGCCAACTTTTTCACTCTCCACTTTCACTTTCATCAAGAGGCTTTTTAGTTCCTCTTCACTTTCTGCCATAAGGGTGGTGTCATCTGCATATCTGAGGTTATTGATATTTCTCCCAGCAATCTTGATTCCAGCTTGTGCTTCTTCCAGCCTGGCGTTTCTCATGATATACTCTGCATATAAGTTAAATAAGCAGGGTGACAATATGCAGCCTTGACATACTCCTTTTCCTAATTGGAAACAGTCTGTTGTTCTATGTCCAGTTCTAACTGTTGCTTCCAGACCTGCATATAGGTTTCTCAAGAGGCAGGTCAGGTGGTCTGGTTATTCCCATCTCTTTCAGAATTTTCCACAGTTTCTTGTGATCCACACAGTCAAAGGCTTTGGCATAGTCAAGAAAGCAGAAATATATGTTTTTCTGGAACTCTCTTGCTTTTTCCATGATCCAGCGGATGTTGGCAATTTGATCTCTGGTTCCTCTGCCTTTTCTAAAACCAGCTTGAACATCTGGAAGTTCACAGTCCACATATTGCTGAAGCCTGGCTTGGAGAATTTTGAGCATTACTTTACTAGCGTGTGAGATGAGTGCAATTGTGCAGTAGTTTGAGCATTCTTTGGCATTGCCTTTCTTTGGGATTGGAATGAAAACTGACCTTTTCCAGTGCTGTGGCCACTGCTGAGTTTTCCAAATTTGCTGGCATATTGAGTGCAGCACTTTCACATCATCATCTTCCAGGATTTGAAATTTAACTCAGATGACCATTATATCTACTACTGTGGGCAGGAATCCCTTAGAAAAAATGGTGTAGCCATCATTGTCAACAAAAGAGTCCAATATGCAGTACTTGGATACAGTCTCAAAAACAACAGAATGATCTCTGTTCGCTTCCAAGGCAAACCATTCAATATCACAGTAATCCAAGTCTGTGCCCCAACCAGTAACGCTGAAGAAGCTGAAGTTGAACGGCTCTATGAAGACCTACAAAACCTTTTAGAACTAACACCCAAGAAAGATGTTCTTTTCATTATAGAGGACTGGAAAGTAAAAGTAGGAAGTCAAGAAACACCTGGGGTAACAGGCAAATTTGGCCTTGGAATATGGAATGAAGCAAGGCAAAGGCTAATAGAGTTTTGCCAAGAGAATGCACTGGTCATAGCAAACACCCTCTTCCAACAACACAAGAGAAGACTCTACTTATGGACATCACCAGATAGTCAACACTGAAATCACATTGATTATATTCTTTGCAGCCAAAGATGGAGAAGCTCTATACAGTCAGCAAAAACAGGACCAGGAGCTGACTGTGGCTCAGATCATGAACTCCTTACTGCCAAATTCAGACTTAAATTGAAGAAAGTGGGGAAAACCACTAGACCATTCAGGTATGACCTAAATCAAATTCCTTATGATTATACAGTGGAAGTGACTAATAGATTCAAGGGATTAGATCTGATAGAGTGCCTGAAGAACTATGGACAGAGGTTCTTGACATTGTACAGGAGGCAGGGATCAAGACCATCCCTGAGAAAAAGAAATGCAAAAGGGCAAAACGGCTGTCTGAGGAGGTCTTACAAATAGCTGTGAAAAGAAGAGAAAGGCAAAGGAGAAAAGGAAAGATATACCCATTGGAATGCAGAGTTCCAAAGAATAGCAAGGAGTGATCAAGGCAAAGAAAGCCTTCCTGAGTGATCAATGCAAAGAAATAGAGGAAAACAACAGAATGGGAAAGACTAGAGATCTCTTCAAGAAAATTAGAGATACCAAGGGAACATTTCATGCAAAGATGGGCTCGATAAAGGACAGAAATGGTATGGACCTAACAGAAGCAGAAGATATTAAGAAGAGGTGGCAAGAATCCACAGAACTGCACAAAAAAGATCTTCACAACCCAGATAATCACGATGATGTGATCACACACCTAGAGCAGACATCTTGGAATGTGAAGTCAAGTGGGCCTTAGAAAGCATCACTATGAACAAAGCTAGTGGAGGTGATGGAATTCCAGTGGAGCTATTTCAAATCCTGGAAGAGGCTATCTATGTAGTCTCAAATATCCTCTTACAAATTGTTTCTTGACCATAAAGAGAAAATAATAACATTATATGGATTAATGTAGTAAACCCTGTCTTAACCGGGACTTCTCCAGTGGCTCAGCAGTAAAAAATCTGCCTCCAATGCAGGAGATGCTCAACCCCTGGGTTGGGAAGATCCCCTGGAGAAGGAAAAGGCAATCCACTCCAGTATTCTTGCCTGGGAAATCCCATGGACAGAGGAGCCTGACGAGCTACAGTCTACGGAATCACAAAAGAGTTGGACACATTTGAGTGACTAAACATCAGCAACAACTATTTTTACCACATAATAAATGTAAACAAGAATAATGAGACAAACCAATACCATGAGCTTCTTGACATCCTGGGAAGAATACTTTGTCACTTATTTGATGTCACTGTAAAAAATGCATCCTGAATCTAATCATGAAGAGACATAAGCTAAACCCCAAATAAGGAACAGTCTACAAAACAACTGGCCTACACTCCTCCAAAATGCTTTGTCAAGAAGACAAAGGTTGAGAACCTGCTCCAGATGAAAGGAGACTAAAGAGGCATGAAAACTGAATCTAATGATAATCCTGATATGGAGCCTAAAACAGAGAAACAAATAAACCAACATAAGGGACTTTATTGAGACAATGGGGAAACGGTTACTATGAACTGTGAATGAAACAATAGTATTGTATCGATGCTAATTTTCTTCATTTTGACAGTTTTACTGTGAATATATAAAGAAAAGTCTTAGGAAATACAAAATAAAACTTTATGGATAAAGATACATGATAGCTGCAAAATTATTCTCAAATAGTTCGGGAAAAGTGTATATACAACTATATACAAAAAAAGAGAAAATAAAAGATAAAGCAGGTGAGTGAAATGTTAACAGTTAAAGAAAGTGAATATGGGGTATGCGAAATTCTTTGCAGTACTCTTGTAACTTTTCTGTAAGTATGACATTATTATTAAGGTAAAATTTGAAAGTTCATAACAAATATTAGAAGTACTTTGGTTATAGGAGAGAATATCTAAATTCAACAGCTATTATGTAAAGTAATTGAGATAAATCAGAATTCCTGAATTTGAACTATATGCATAGAAAGGTCTCAGTCTGCACAAAATTTCAAACCTTGAGCAGAATGGGGTTGGATATCTTCCTGTGCATAGTATTGAACATTCACAGAAAAAAGAGTATTAACTTACCACAAAGTCATATAACTTGGGGAATCAAATTTAGGCAGAATGAAAATTTGACACAAATTGAATATATTTGTCATTGCCTCTTTAGTTCAGGAACGTCAACTATTGTAATCCAACCCCATTTCTCAGTTTCTCCACCACAAAGAGCAAGAATAATAAACAACAAATACAGTTTGATTTTGGCCTTGTTTTTTTTTTTTTTTTTCCTGTTCACCTGGCTAGATACAGGCAAGATATTTGCCACTCGATAGTTACAAGACCCTGGGAAAATTACATTACCTCCCTGGAGCTCAGTTTTTCCTCTATAAAATTAAGATAGAGTATATAGTGTCTAACGTGAAGAAGTATTATAGGAACTATGTGGATAAATGCATATGAAGTTCCATTAGTTACACAACATCTAAGTAATTTGAGAATGAAGATAATCAGTATCTATCTTCCCTGGGTTTGGGGCCACTTGAAATTCAATGTTCTGCTCAAAGCTGCAAGAAGAGAAAGATGACTTACGGGATAGTGGTCCTTATTTGGAGCACAGAAAAAATGATATTTATGCTTCCATCAATGAAAGTTTTCACCAATAGTATTTTGAGAGGGCTTGGAAGGAAATATGCTCCTAATACAAGATGTTTTGGAAGTAGCCACAGCATCTGGATGACTCTACATCATTTATTTGTCTTTTATAAGGTCTTCAGTCATCATTTGAATACATCACAAAATTACAGTATGAAAGTAATTTCTATTTTTCTTCTGTTGGAAGGAATTTGCCAAGTTACCTCAACCAAACATCTTCATCTTGCAACTGTCACCTAGTTAATGGGAAAACATTGTAATTTTTAGTTAAATATTTCACATCCATTTCCAACACCAAATAATGCTTCAAATGCCCAAAGAGCAATAGAAGCTGATTCTCCAGCAAAACTGAAGTACATACCTTTTTCAAAAAAAATTGATACCACTGCTCATATACAATACTTTATTTGGTTACTCCCAGGAGCAGCAACTAAATAGTGGATTAGGAAGAACAGTTATGGTTATTTTTTTTTATTGCTTTATTACCTCCTTACTATGAATGTTAGAAGAAATGGAGTAGCACTTATAGTAAATAAAACAGTCCAAAATGTAGTACTTAGGTGCAATCAAATGACAGAATGACCACTGTTCATTTCCAAGGCAAACCATTCAATACCACAGTAATCCAAGTCTATGTACCAACTGCTGCTGCCGCTTCAGTCTCGTCCGACTCTGTGCGACCGCATAGACGGCAGCCCATCAGGCTCCCCCGTCCCTGGGATTCTCCAGGCAAGAACACTGGAGTGGGTTGCCATTTCCTTCTCCAATGCATGAAAGTGAAAAGTGAAAATGGAGTCGCTCAGTCGTGTCCAACTCTTAGCGACCCCATGGACCGCAGCCTATCAGGCTCCTCCATTCATGGGATTCTTCAGGCAAGAGTACTGGAGTGGGGTGCCATTGCCTTCTCTGATGTACCGACTAGTAATGTTGAAAAGGCTGAAGTTGAATGGGTGTATGAAGACCTACAAGACCTTCTAGAACTAACACCAAAAGGTGACATCCTTTACATCAGAGGGGACTGGAATGCAAAATTAGGAAGTCAAGAGATACCTGGAGTAAGAGGCAAGTTTGGCCTTGGAGTACAAAATTAAGCAGGGCAAAGGCTAACAGAGTTTTGCCAAAAGAACACACTGGTCATAGCAAACACCCTCTTCCAACAACACAAGAGATGACTCTACACATGGACAACAAGGAGGCAGTGATCAAAACCTTCCCCAAGAAGAAGAAATGCAAAAAGGCAAAATGGTTGTCTGAAGAGGGCTTAAAAATAACTGAGAAAAGAAGAGAAATGAAAGACAAAGGAGAAAAGAAAAGATACATCCATCTGAATTCAGAGTTCCAAAGAACAGCAAGGAGAGATAAGAAAGCCTTCCTCAGTGATCAATGCAAAGAAATAGAGAAAACAATAGAATGGGAAACACTAGAGATCTCTTCAAGAAAATTAGAGATACCAAAGGAATATTTCATGCAAAGATGGGCAAAATAAAGGACAGAAATGGTTTGGACCTAACAGAAGCAGGAGATTTTAAGATGAGGTAGCAAGAATACAAAGAAGAACTATACAAAAAAGATGTTAATGACCCAGATAACCACAATGGTGTGATCACTCACTTAGAGACAGACATCCTGGAGTGCAAAGTCAAGTGGGCCTTAGGAAGCATCACTACAAACAGAGCTAATGGAGGTGATGGGATTCCAGCTGAGACATTTCAAATCCTAAATGATGATGCTGTGAAAGTGCTGCACTCAATATGTCAGCAAATTTGGAAAACTCAACTGTAGCCAGCAGACTGGCAGAGGTCAGTTTTCATTCCAATCCCAAAGAAATGCAATGCCAAAGAATGTTCAAACTACCACACAATTGCCCTCATCTCACACGCTAGTAAAGTAATGCTCAAAATTCTCCAAGCTAGGCTTCAACAGTACGTGAACCAAGAACTTGGAGATGTTCAAGCTGGTTTTAGAAAAGGCAGAGGAACAAGAGGTCAAATTGCCAACATCCTTTGGATTATAGAAAAAGCAAGAGAATTCCAGAAAAACATCTGCCTCTGTTTAATTGACTACACTAAAGCCTTTGATTGTGGGATTACCACAAACTGGAAAATTCTTCAAGAGATGGGAATACCAGACCACCTGACCTGCCTTCTGAGAAACCTGTATGCAGGTCAAGAAGCAACAGTTAGAACTGGACATGGAACAACAGACTGGTTCCAGAATGGGAAAGGAGTATGTCAAGACTGTGTATTGTCACCCTGCATATTTAACTTCTATGGAGAGTTCAGTTCAGTTCATTTCAGTCACTCAGTCGTGTCCGACTCTTTGCGACCCCATGAACCACAGCACACCAGGCCTCCCTATCCATCACCAGCTGCCGGAGTCTACCCAAACCCATGTCCATTAAGCCGGTGATGCCATCCAACCATCTCATCCTCTGTCATCCCCTTCTCCTCCTGCCCTCAATCTTACCCAGCATCAGGGTCTTTCCAAATGAGTCCGCTCTTCGCATCAGGTAGCCAAAGTATTTGAGTTTCAGCTTCAACATCAGTCTTTCCAATGAACACCCAGGACTGATCTCCTTTAGGATAGACTGGTTGTACATCATGCAAAATCCCAGGCTGGATGAAGCACAAGCTGGAATCAAGATTGCCGGGAGAAATAACAATAACCTCAGATATGCAGATGATGCCACCTTTATGGCAGAAAGCCAAGAGGAACTAAAAAGCCTCTTGATGAAAGTGAAAGAAGAGAGTGAAAAAGATTTCTTAAAATTCAACATTCAAAAATTGAAGATCTTGGCATCCAGTCCCATTACTTCATGGCAAATAGATGGGGAAACAAAGGAAACAGTGAGAGACTTAATTTTCTTGGGCTCCAAAATCACTGCAGATGGTGACTGCAGCCATGAAATTAAAAGATGCTGCTTGATCCTTGGAAGAAAAGCTGTGACAAACCTAGACAGCCTACTAAAAAGCAGAGACATTACTTTGCCAACAAAGGTCTGTCTAGTCAAAGCTATGGTTTTTCCAGTAGTCATGTATGGATGTGAGTGTTGGACACATCCATAAAGAAGGCTGAGCACAAAAGAATTGATGCTTTTGAACCGTGGTGTTGGAGAAGATTCTTGAGAGTCCCTTGGATTAAAAGGACATCCAACCAGTCCATCCAAAAGGAAGTCAATCCTGAATATTCATTGGAAGGACTGGTGCTGAAGCTGAAACTCCAATACTCTGGCCACCTGATATGAAGAACTAACTCATTGGAAAAGACCCTGATGCTGGGCAAGATTGAGGGCAAGAGGAGAAGGGTCAATAGAGGATGAGATGGTTGCATGTCATCACCAACTCGATGGACATGAGTTGAGCAAGCTCCGGGAGTTGGTGATGGACAGGGAGGCTTGACATGGAACCAGGAGCCCCCTGCAGTTTTTTACAGAGAGTTTACAGAGAGTTGGTTTACACAGAGTCAGACATGACTAAGCAACTAAACTGAATTGAACTACTATGAATGTATCCACAGATGCCACTAAGCCTCTTTGTTTTCCTTTCTCCATTTTCTAAGTAAAGAAACAAGTAGCTTCCCTGGTGGTCCAGTGGCTAAGACTCTGCGCAACCAATGGAGGGGTCCTGGGTTCGATTCCTGGTCAGGGAACTGAATCCTAGTGACTAAGAGTTCTCAATCTGCAACTCAGGGTTCCAGTGCCACAACAAAAGTCCCCCATGCCACAACAAAAGTCCCACATGCCACAACTAAGGCACAGACAAATAAATAAATAAAAATAAATACTTTTCTAAAAAACAAATAAAGAAACAGTATTTTAAATTATATAAATGTGCTTCAGCCTACTGAAACATAATGCCATATAAACACTAAAGGATATTTTATTGTAATAAAATTAAATCATAAATATTAAAAATAAAGTATATTTTGGGAGGGTATAGAATTGACATCTGATTTTTTTGAATGACACCTTTCCAAATAAGAAAATCTATTTATAAAATTTAGGAAATCAATAAATTTAAACAATTAATGAGTTTGTTCATTGTTTCTCCCTAGAATTAGTTAGAAATAAAAGACATCATTACAAGAATGGAGATACAAGTGTTTAATCTTTTATAACATTAATAATATAAATTATTATATTTCCTTTGGGCTTCCTATGTGGCTCAGTAGTAAAGAACCCACCTGCCAATGGAGGAGATGCGGGTTCAATCCCTGGGTGTGAGTCAGGAAGATCCAGTGGAGAAGGAAATGGGAACACACTCCAGTATTCTTGCCTGGAGAATCCCATAGACAGAGGAGCCTGGCAGGCTGCAGTCCACAAGGTTGCAGAATTGGACATGCCTGAGCAGGCATACATGCACTCATTTCTTTTAAAAGTCAGAAAATGAAAAAGTAATTTCTTAAATTATTTTGCAATTTCATGTCTTTTAAGCACAGTAATGAGATAAGAGTACTAAAGCTTTATTTATCCATTTTTTCAACCATAGAGGCCTGAGATAACTAGGCCTGTTAATGTGAACCAGAGCCTGGCCCCAGGCAACGCTTGCCCAGGAGTTCTTCAGGCAAGTGATGCTGAAGAAGGGGGGCCGTGAGTGTCCACCCCTGGTGGGCAGAGCATTGGGAAAAGTGGCCAGGAGGGAAGACTGGAAGGCCACTTGCATTTTGGCACAGAGTTTAGGAAGACATAGCTTTTTGCCTCTAAAGAGACAGGAATACCAGATCCCCTGACCTGCCTCCTGAGAAACTTGTACACAGGTCAAGAAGCAACAGTTAGAACTGGACATGGAACAACAGACTGGTTCCAAATTGGGAAAGGAGTACTTCAAGGCTGTATATCGTCACCCTGCTAATTTAACTTATATGCAGATACATCATGAGAAATGCTGGGCTAGATGAAGCACAATCTGGAATCAAGATTGCCAGGAGAAATATCAATAACGACAGATATGCAGATGACACCACCCTTATGGCAGAAAGTGAAGAACTAAAGAGCTTCTTGATGAAAGTGAAAGAGAAGAGTGAAAATGTTGGTTTAAAACTCAACATTCAAAAAACTAAGGTGGCATCCGGTCCCATCACTTTATGGCAAATAGATGGGGAAACAATGGAAACAGTGAGAGACTTTATTTTCTTGGGCTCCAAAATCACTGCAGATGGTGACTACATCCATGAAATTAAAAGATGCTTGCTCCTTGGAAGAAAAGCTGTGACCAACCTAGACAGCATAGTAAAAATCAGAGAAGGTAAAAACCTTTACCAACAAAGGTTCATCTAGTCAAAGCTATGGTTTTTCCTGTAGTCATATATGGATGTGAGAGTTGGACTATAAAGAAAGCTGAGAGCTGAAGAATTGATGCTTTTGAACTGTGGTGTTGGAGAAGACTCTTGAGGCCTTGGACTGCAAGGAGACTAACCAGTCCATCCTAAAGGAAATCAGTCCTGAATAGTCATTGGAAGGACTGATGCTGAAGCTGAAACTCCAATACTTTGGCCACCTGATGCAAAGAACCGACTCGTTGGAAAAGACCCTGATGCTGGGAAAGGGGGAGAAGGGGACAACAGAGGATGAGATGATTGGATGGCATCACCGATGCAATGGACATGAATTTGAGTAGGCTCAGGAGTTGGTGATGGACAGGGAAGCCTGGCATGCTGCAGTCCACGGGGTCACAAAGAGTCGGACACGACTGAGAGACTGAACTGAACTTAGGAAGACATACCAATCTCTCCATAATGGCCACCGTAGAGTGAGAAAATTAGCATATGGGAGCCGAGTAACACATTTGTATGGCAAGGAGTGCCTGGGGCGGGTACCAGCTATAACACCTTGTGGTCACTAACAGCTTACCCTGACTGCAAGTTAGAGAAGGTGAAACAAATATCAATTACATCACTGGATGCAAAAACACAGCTCACAATAGTACAGTTATTGAATACATCACGTTTACAAGTAACCTGGTTTGAATGTTACTCTAAGGAAAAGTCCATTATAGTGCTCTTCTCATACTTTCTGATACTAGAACATATACTCCATCGGGCAGGGATCTTTGTTTTGTTCATGAATGTATAACAAGTGCCCACAACAGTATCTGGTAAACTTTTAAGCTTGAGAAATATCTGTTGGTTGATCAACAGGTACTCTAAGACTTTTTCAGAAACCTATAGTACACACAATGATGTTTGAACTTATTTTTCTATTTCCCCTTAGAAAGGTTCTAAGTCATAGAATGTTTACTCAAAGATGTAAAACTGTCAGAAAACGCAAGAGCAATAAATATATTTCTCTTGCACACAAGAGAAAATAGATCTTTGAAAGATCGCCCCTGGGCATAAAAGCCATATTCTGAGAGAAAGAGCTGTCAGTCACCAGGGCACAGGAGATGCCCGGCCCTGAGGGGCCCACTGTGGGGCCAGCCACTAGGGGACAGTGTGGGCACAGTCACTGCCAGACCCTTGATAAGGCCAAGAGGGACCTTGACAGAGAGGAAGGAATTCTGCCAAGTTTCACTTCTCCAGCTCCTGGTTTGCTGTTGGTAAATTCCTCATGGGAATCTCATTTCCAAATATGAAAACAGAAGAACAGCACCATTCTGAGGAGGTCCTTGGCAAAGGAAAAAAAATCCAGGAAAAGTTGTGAAAATGTCAATAATCCTGATAGGGAATAAAACGCAGCTTCAGCCGATTCAGTGCAGCTGTCAGGACATCGTGAAAGTGTTGACGCTGAAAGTGTTTGACTGAAGCCGTTCCTACAAACAAGGCTGTACGTTTCTCGCTGGCAATGAAATGGTGAAACGAGTTCAAGGACAAGGAGCCGAGCCAAGTAAGTGAAACAGCAAGGAACTGGATTCTAGAGTAGTCTGAGCAGCTCCTTTTTCATTTGACTTTTTTGACCTAGTCGCGGGGCAGGCCAGATCTTAGTTCACCCACCAGAGGTCGAACCTGTGCCCCTGAAGTGGAAGCGCAGAGCCCCAACCACTGGATGGCCAGGAAATTTCAAAGAGCAGTTCTTCTTTGAGAAGTGTATCACCCATAAAACTGCATGAACCAAAATACACAAGAAAAAAGACACAATCACAACAGCAAATAACCTTTATGTGTATTTTTTTAAAAATAAGAGATGAAAGGTTAAGACAACAGCCTTTCACGACTGACTTCAGTAAATTCAGACCCACTACAAGTTCCTCAAAGTTATCAACATAATATATTGTATTTCAGTGAGCTGTTATGATTGTGATATGTGATATGATTCAGGGGAATCATTTTAACCTAGTAGTTCAATAGCGGGTTTCTGAACTTTGAACAATTTAATGTATATCTTTAACATCCTTAGAAATTTCTGTTCATGTTGAATTTGCGTGCCTTCTACATAATTTTATGAAAACAATTATTTGCCTTTCATTCAAAAAATGCACAAGTTCCACTATGCAATAAGCACTGTCTGTGTTTGCTAAATGGCAAAACACCATCTCCACATCATCTTCCTGTACCTTACAGTCTGAAAAGTAAAAGTGAAGTTGCTCAGTTGTGTCCGACTCTTTGAGACCCCATGGACAGTAGCCTGCACCAGGCTCCTCCGTCCATGGGATTTTCTAGGCAAAAGTACTGGAGTGGGTTGCCATTTCCTTCTCCAGGGAATCTTCCCGACCCAGGGATCGAGCCCTGGTCCCCCACATTCTAATTGGCTGATAAACAAACAAGTAAAGGAGAACATTATACTGTGTGTGTGGGGCGGGGGGGGGGGGCGGGGAGGGGTCAGTTATGATGGAAAAGTTCAAGGTATTTCATTGAAAGCAGGTGGCAGGGTAGACTAAACCAGTCTTGGAATGGGAGAAGCATTCAGGAAGAAAGTTGAATCCAGCAGAGTCCTGTTAAAGAGGGGAAGCAAACAGAATTCAGACTACAGCATTCCTCCTGATAAGACAACAATCCATTCAGTTTCCTCCTCTAAAACACAGGTTTTGGACTAGATTATCCCCATGGCCCCATTCAACCTAACATTTTATGATTCTCTATCCAAATTTCAAGGTAAAATTTAACTGGAAGATAGAATTTAGTAACTTTGCTTTATAAACTGATTTTCACAAACCTATTTTTTTGAATTCCTTCAGTTCTTCATCCCTTAAAACTAGAGAGTAAAGAAGATGAGTGATTCTAGTTATGAGACTCAAATACTGATATTTTAGCAAAACAAATGTATACATAAAGATATTTATACATGCACTTCCAACTTCTGAAGTGCTCTTAAACACAACACAGTATTTCTTTAGATGTATCTGCAAGCTACCATTATTATGTAAATATCACATAATTTTATAATTTTTGACTCTAACATAATCCACTTACAGTATATATAAACTTTCTTTTAAAGTATGTTATTTTTAATTAAAATAACATTTAAAACTCTAAGTTTCAACACAAAGCTGCATAGTGGTACCACTTTTAAAATCTCTCTCCGGTTTCACATCTCTGACTGCCTGGTGGCCTCTTCCACTTGGATGTTATATCAATCAGACACAATTATCAGAGAAAGATTAGAAGGAAATTTAATTTTAACCTACATGAGAAATGAGAAATGAGAAAAAAGGAATCTTCACACCGTGTTCTGAAATTTATTTCTCATTTGTTTCTACTTTTAAGAGACTAAAAATGATGAATTACTACATCTGTTCAACTTCTGGCTGTTTCTCTTTCTTAATTTGATTCATTCTCACTTTGAGAAAGCACCTGGTTTGTATAATGACCTTGAGTTTCATATGTTGGTTTTATCACTGTTTGATGTTCCTCTTTATTTAAAATTCACTTTAGAGACAAACTCTTCACAGGCTCATAGGTGTTTAATAAGTAAGTGAGTGTAATTATTATATTTAACCATAGTCAAGAGTTCAATGATTAATTCTCGATATCATAGAACACAGGCTTCCATTACATAGATTTTGATCAAAGCATATGCCCTGAAACAAATACTGCACACAATGAAATTCTAATCAAACATTGTTTTCTTGTATAACACTGGAAGGATGAAGGAACAGACCTCCTTATTCTTGAATAATTTGTTCAAGGAGCCCCCTGCACCTGCATGATGATCTTAGAGCAACTTGTGTAGTGATGTTCTATAAAGTCTTGTCACCAAGTGAAAGGTTTGCTTTATTTCCCTTGATGTGGTGGTCTGAGGTTTACAGGTTCCTGAGCACAAGATTTGAGACAATCCTGAAAAAAAAAAAAAAAAAACAATCATTTTCAAAGCACAAGAATTTTGATATGCTTCAGTTGCCAAGAAATTTATGAACACCCATATTTTGAGACATTTTGTTTTTAGATTAATCTCTAGTGTTTGAGGCAAACTGATTTATTCTAACATAAAAAGATACTACATAGTGACCAAAACCACTTGATTATTACTTTGGTTTAAGAGTGAATACCTTCTTGTGAACAAAACCCTTGAATTTTAAACATAATAAATTCAAGTATTGTTTAGGTATATTATATTGTGGTGTTTTAAATTTGAGATAACATATTTTATTCAAACCTAAAGATTAATATTAGCATACAGCAAGACCTAACAACCTGTCAATATCGAATGAAGTTTGTCCCTATTTGGTATCAGCTGTTAATGCAATGCTTTTCATCTAAGTAGCTGCAAATTCAAAACAAAAATAGTCTTTATTTGGTTATAAGTAGTCAGTTGTACTCATCCATACCTGAGATGATTCTTTAACTCCAACTCTTTGGAAAAACAAATAGAACTAATAGGAAAGAATAAAAATAATTCCATAGTAATATCTATATGCAGGTTGATTGAAAACAATTAACAACCCCAAGAAGAAAGAGAAGGTTGTTAACCCTCTTCTTTTTTTTTTAATTTTAGTTTTATTTTTTGGCCACACCTCACAGCAGGCAGGAACCAGGGGTTGAACACACGGCCCCTGCATGTGGAAGTGTGGAATCTTAACTGCTGGATTGCCAGGGAAGTCTCTAACCCTCTTCTTGATTAAAGGATGGGTAAATTCACTTGCCATTTGTGGATAAAGGCAAATTCTTAATCCTGATTTTTTGGGGGTTAGTTTTGTGTCCTTCTATTTTTCCCCATACTGTGTTCGTATTTTTATTTACATCCTTCAAATTACTTTAATTAATTTTTATTGGAGTATACTTGCTTTACAATGTTGTGTTAGTTTCTACTGTACAGCAAAATGCATCAGCCATACATGTACATATATCCCCTCCCTTTTGGATTTCTTTCCCATTCAAGTCACCACAGTGCGCTGAGTAGAGTTCCCTGTTCTACACAGTACATCCTTCCTGTTCTGTTTCTTTCTGGTGTCAAACACTGATCTTCAAGATCTCCCAGACTCCCTAATGGATATAGTGAGTGAAGTGAGTGAAGTCGTTCAGTTGTATCTGACTCTTTGTGACCCCGTGGACTGTAGCCCACCATGCTCCTCCGTCCATGGGATTCTCCAGGCAAGAATACTGGAGTGGGTTGCCATTTCCTTCTCCAGGGGATCTTCCTGACCCAGGGATTGAACCCAGGTCTCCCGCATTGCAGGCAGATGCTTTAACCTCTGAGCTACCTGGGAAGCCCCCCTTAATGGATATAGTAATCTTTAAATACCCGGTAGCAGTGTTCTGCAGCCTGCTTGCTCAAGCTCAAAAGAACTGATTGTTACATTTTCAGGCATTTAGTGAGCCAAGTTGTAAGAGGCATTATTTTAAAATGTTATATAAATTTATAAGTAGATAAATTATATTAAAATCAAAAGCAGTAAGTGCTAGAAACTCATCACTCCCCAATTATTTTACTATTCCTATTACCTCTTTGATATGTGTATCACGCAAATTCTATATAATGTGGTGCTACTGTGCATCTTCTTACAACTCTACCACTGGTAATGTCATGTTGGTAGCTTGAAATCAGCCATGGTGGGAGTATTTATACTGTGGAAATCTGTAAACACTACAAATCAGGGCTCTCCTGCCTTCTACCCCAGAACCAGCGGTTAAACTTTTACCAGTACAGCACAGGAGCCTGCACACTGAGCTGTCTAAGAAAAGCAATTCCTGCATTTTCCAAAAACCGTTCCTACATGTGACTCCACCTCTTTCATTCCAGGCACAGCAGATCAGTATTAGAGTAAGGAACTAACTAAAATATAAAGCCCCTCTAGGCTAGACAAAATGAACGTTTTCTCTTTAGGCTCTGAACTAAGATTCATAGAGACTGATGAAATTAGACTGTGACATGGTCACAGCAGTATGTTAGAATAAATGTCCTTGAACTCTTACTATGTGGGTTTGTAGAGCCTACCTGATTACCTCACTTACTTACATACTTACAGTACCACTTTTATCTCATGGTACCACTTTTCCCCAGTTGGATGTGGATTTTATCCATAAAGAATATCTCTTATTTGAGCGAATGCAATTTCTATTCTACTGTTCACAAATTAGTGCATCTTAAGAGAAATTGTCTTAAATTCTTAGTTTCTGATTGCAATACAGAAACTATGTAGGTGGAGGGCAGAATATAAAGGCTCGAGTTCTGGTTGCGTGACCCAGAGAAAATTATTTAATTTTTTCACTCATCAGAAAAAAATTAAATGTGTGCACATTTTCATGGATTTTAAGTCCGAAGGTTGTACCAAGATGCTTCAGGCCTGACTGTGGGTGTTTAAAGAGAGCTTTAAGTAGGCAGGATCCAGATGTCCTCCTGTTTTCAACTAGAGACACTCTGGTGTTATTTACTGGAAATTCTGGACCTGGTCTGAAAATGTTGCTCAGCACAGTGTTCTGGGGAACACGTAAAGATCAACTGGAGCTGGCAAGAAATGAGACTGGTTTGCTGTCCCGCTAAGCTTCTGCACGTACATACACAGACTTACCTTATGCTATGCTTGATTTCTCTAATGGTTCCCTCTTGGTGCTGAGCTTTCCATCTGTTCTGAAGGCTGCCCTTCTGTTTGGTTATCTGCCCTTAAAACAATTTCCCATCCAACACCTGACAGTCTGGGGTTCGAGCCAGAGATGAGGGTATATGCTGGTTGCACTAGGCCCTACCACCAGGTACCTACTGAGCCTGTCCATATGGACATCTCACAGGAGAGAGTGCTGGAAGTCAAAGAAGATAAAACACTAGATTGTTTCTTAAAATACCTTTCCTTACTAGATAAGGAAAATAGTTCATGAGCAGCTTCTTAAGGATTTTCAGGTACTAAAACACTTTTTGTTTTTATTAGAACACTTTTTAAGATGCTCCTTCATTCAATCTCTTTAGGCTATGGATGGGATGGGAGTTTGGGGGAGAATGGATACATGCATATGTATAGCTGAGTCGCTCTGCTACACACCTGAAACTATCACAGCACTGTTATTTAGCTATACTTCCTTACAAACTGAAAAGTTTAAAACAATTAAACAGAAGATATCATTATAGATGCTAAAAAAAATCTCTTTAGGCTGTATCAAGATTATCTACCTTTTCTGTTAGTTTCCAATTCTTCAATCAATTTTTCCTCTTAATGCTTTATAATCTCAATTTCTTTTAAGTCACATAGTACATAACTAAGCAAGTTTTAACACACCATAGTAAGTAGCATATCATTCAAGAGCATTAGGAAGAAAATCTATTTTTTTATTAGATTGGTGCAAAAGTAATTGCAGTTTTTCACTGTTAAACTTTGCCATTTGATATTGGAATACATTCTTAAACACATATGTTTATGTTAGACATCATTTTAATGTGCATTTCTCACTTTATGCTTTTTTGTTAATAACTTCTACTTGCAGTGTATTTTATATTTATTTTAGACTATGGAAATGATGTTAGACAAAAAGCAAATTTGAGCAATTTTAAAATTTGAGTTCAAAAGGGGTCATAAAGCATCAGAGACAACTCACAACATTAATGACACATTTGACCCAAGAACTGCCAATGAACATACAGTGCAGTGGTGGTTCAAGAAATTTTGCAGAGGAGACAAGAGCCTTGAAGATGAGGAGCCTAGTGGTGGGCCATGGGAAGTTGACAACAACCAATTGAGAGGATCATTGAAACTGATCCTCTTAAAACTACACAAGAGGTTACCAAAGAACTCAACAACAACCATTTACAGTCATTTAGCATTTGGAGCAAATTGGAAAGATCAAGCTCAATAAGCAGGTGCCTCATGAGCTGACTGAAAATCAAAAAATCATTGTTTTGAAGCACTGTCTTTGCTCAGTCTACATAGCAACAACAAAATATTTCTCGATCGATTGTGACATGCAATGAAAAGTGGATAACCAGCGATGGCCAGTTCAGTGGTTGGACCAAGAAGAAGCTCCAGAGCACTTTCTACAGCCAAACTTGCACCAAAAAATGGTCATGGTCACTGTTTGGTTGTCTGCTGCCCATCTGATCTGCTAAAGCTTTCTGAATCCCCATGAATCCATTACATCCGAGAAGTATGCTCAGCAAATTGATAAGCTGCGCTGAAAACTGCAACACCTACAGCCAGCATTGATCAACAGCAAGGGCCCAATCTTCTCCACAAAAATGACTGACCGCACATTGCACAACCAGAGCTTCAAAAGTTGAATAAATTGGGTTATTAAACTTTGCCCCATCCACCATATTCACCTGACCTCTTGCCAACCGACTGCCATTTTTTCAAGCATCTCGACAACTTTTTGCAGAAGAAATGCTTCCACAACCAGCAGGAGGCAGAAATATTCCAAGAGTTTGTCGAATCTTGAAGCATGGATTTTTACAGTACAGGGATAAACTAATTTATTTTCTCATTGGCAAAAATGTGTTGATTGTAATGGTTCCTGTTTTGATTAATAAAGGTGTGTTTGAGCCTGGTTATAAAGAGTCGGACACGACTGAGCGACTGAACTGAACTGAACTGATAATGATTTAAAATTCACAGTTCAAAACCGCAGTTAAGTTTGCACTGACTTAATATATAAACTTTTTGTTGAAGTATTATATGCATTAAAATGATATACAATTAGCCATTGTAACTGGATAGTTCTAGGAATTTTCGCAGAGGGAATATCCTTGTTTAACCAGCACCCACATCAAGGAACGGAACATGAACAGAACTCTAGGACCCCCCTTCTTCCACTGTCAGTCACTACCCTGTGCCCAAAGAAACCACCATCATGATTTCTGACACCACATGTATATGTTTATATGTTGTTGTGTTTGAACATTATAAATAGAATAACACAGTTCTGTTGTGCCTGCCTTCTTTGAACCATGTAATTACATGGAGCTGCATTTTAGTAATTTTCACTGCTATACAGCAGTCAATTTTGTGACTATATCACAATTTTTAAAAATTCAGGACATTGTTGATGAACTTATGAATACTTTGTAGTTTCTGGCCAATTACAAATATTCCTCTATATGTCTTTTGATGCACATAAATACTCATTGCTGTTGAATATTTCATATAGGAGTGAAATTAATGGGTCATAGCATATGCATATGCTAAACTCTAGTAGTTACAGCCAATACTTTTAAAAAGATGGTATTTGTTTTCTTACCCAAGTGTCATGCTTGCATAATGGATGATGGATATATTACTCAGAGGCCATTCTTCACTAGAAGACCGCTTTTTGTGGGCTTGAAAACTTTAATTACTATCAGGCATGAGAACTGGACTATTGAGAAAGGGCTCACATGTTTCAGGCAGCCAGCTTTACTAGTCCTTGTTTCCAAAAGACATAAAAAAAGATGTCCCTGCCACCAAATGGAGGATAAAGACAATAAGAATTGAACGGTGATACACTATCAGCAAAGATCATGGAACTTATATAAAACCAGAAATTACACAAATCAGATAGGTCAAATGTAATGGTCAAAATAATATTATTACTGGTCTTGATGTTAGGTATTTAAATGTATACCACTGACAGCTTGGTGGTGTCACCAGTGAGACATGTAAGAACAAAAGGAAAGTATCAAGGTCAAGTCACTGAACTTTGTCCATGGAGCGGGCTGGAATTTCTCAGAGTACAGAAAAGAACCAAGTAGAAGCTTACTGCTTTAAGGCTCTAAATGTTGCTGCTGCCGCTGCTAAGTCGCTTCAGTCGTATCCGACTCTGTGAGACCCCATAGACGGCAGCCCACCAGGCTCCCCCGTCCCTGGGATTCTCCAGGCAAGAACACTGGAGTGGGTTGCCATTTCCTTCTCCAATGCATGAAATTGAAAAGTGAAAGTGAAGTCGCTCAGTTGTGTCCGACTCCTAGCGACCCCATGGACTGCAGCCCACCAGACTCCTCCATCCATGGGATTTTCCAGGCAAGAGTACTTGAGTGGGGTGCCATTGCCTTCTCCACTAAATGTTGCTAGATTGTGCCAAATTACAGTATGTAAGAGGATGGCTTCAAATCACAAAATTTGTTTCTGAATCTGCCCTTCGTCATGACCACAACCTTTCCATGCCAACCTCTTGCTTTCTCCTTTTATCCTTCTATTTGCATTAATTATATTTTAGGATGTGTTGCTTACTTTATCAACTTTTTTAGCATCAGATGACCTACTTTATTTTCTTGTCTCCTAATTCACCTTCCTATCTTAGCCTCTCCCCCTACCCCTCACAACAATAATAAATTCCCTTCTTCATTTAATAAACATTTGTTGAAGTCCTACTATGTGCAAGCAGTTGGACTAAGTAGATGATCTGGTTTCATGGAGCTAGGAGGCTTTACTTTGACCAAGGGGAGAGGTCAGAGTGCAAACCATTATCAACCTGTCTTTGGCAGTGGAAGCTGGTCACAATAGAAAAAGAATCCTTAGCACCCTCCATAAATGGGTTTCCATGGCTCTGGATGCTGGGGAATAAAGTTGTAGGCTCCCAGAGGCTGGCTCTCTGAAGACAAATGACCAAGAAAAGGCTGCAACTCCACAGAACATACTTTCCCATCACTTTCTCTTTTGACTTTGCCAATTATTCCCCCAAGGAAAACAGCACTGAAGATGAGGACCACTTTCCCAAGAGAGCAGTGGCTTGGTGCAGCCTTTGGCTGGTGGCCTCCCTCTGTCAGAATTGAGTAGGCCTGAGGGTGGGGGCGGGGCTCATCTGCCCTGATGTAGGATCTCAGATATAATTGCTCCTCTTCCAACCAGTCAAGATTCTAGTGCTCAGAATGAATAAAACTAGACAAGCAGGATTTTTTTTAATAGGAGTTTTTATTAAACAGGACATTTCTTCTTAGGCATGACACATATTACACTTAAATATCACATTTTCAAAATTTAAAAGTCACTCATTTTGTTTGCAATTTTAAAAGTATTAAAAGGTGAAAATAATTGGGTCATGGGATGGAATTGTAATTGGAAAGAAAAAAGCAACTGTAGGGCAATTATGGGTTTTGAAGGGCTTCCCTGGTGGCTCAGACGGTAAAAGAATCTGCCTACAATGTGGGAGACTTGGGTTCCATCCCTGGGTTGGGAAGATCCCCTGGCAGAGGGCATGGCAACCCACTCCAGTATTCTTGCCTGGAGAATCCCCATGGTCAGAGGAGCCTGGCGGGCTGCGGTCCATGGGGTCAAAAAGAGTCTGACATGACTGAGAGAACAAGCACAGCACAGCAGCATGGGTTGAGAAGGGAAATGACATATGAAAAATGCTATGAAGAAAGTATTTCTATTCGGTTTACTAATAAGCTTGGAGCGTTTTGGTTAATTAGGCTCATGGGTTCAGAAGGTGATCACCTATATTCCATTATTTTGTAGGAAAAGAGTCTCCAAAGAAGGCTTCCCAGGTGGCTGGGTGATAAAGAATCTGCTTAACAATTCAGGAGCCACAGGAGATACAGGTACCATCCCTGGGTTGGGAGGGTCCCCTGGAGGCAGAAATGGCAACCCACTCCAGTATTCTTGCCTGGAGAATCCCCATGGACAGAGGAGCCTGGTGGGCTACCGTCCATGGGGTCACAAAGAGTCAGACACAACTTAGTGACTAAATCAGCACCACCACAGCTTTTAGGAGGGAGGTAGGAAGGAAAGCTATAAATAGAATAACTTCTGCATGCAGAGAGACCTTTTACCCAAAGCCTTCTGAGTATTTGGAGAACCTACTAAACCCAGCAACTCTCACAGCAGAACTTGATTTTGAGCCAAAGAAATGGCTTTCAGGAACTCTATAAATTTTTTTTAACTAGAGAGAAATTATATAGAGTTAGATATATATATCTGAAATCATGTTAGGTAGAGAATTTCTGTCATGTTTCTTATCTGTAATACCTTATTGTATTACCTCCCTAATTCTTTTTATACCTACTTGGCTTTTAATATGCATCTAATAAAAATTCATCAGTCTGTCCAAGAACTCTGCTATTAGGCCATGTGAGAAATTTATGAGAAAATCCACAAATTGTATTTAGATCAAAGTAAACAATGCCAGAAGAAGAACTGGATTATATATGCAGAGAATAAATGCTTCTGTTGAAATTTTCAGAATTCAGAGGAAGCAGAAATTGAAGGAATCTTGGTGATAAAACAAGGACCCAGCACAGAGTTTTCCTTACGGTACTGAATACATAAACCCAACAGGCTGAAAGTAAAAGAAACACAGACACAGCATCCTGAAATAGACACATTTGTTTCATGTAATAGAGGACTTTTCTGTTTATCACTTTTAGTGGCTTTAAGAAAGAACAATTCCATTCAGTTCAGTTCAGTTCAGTCGCTCAGTCATGTCCGACTCTTTGCAATCCTATGGACTGCAGCACTCCAGGCTTTCCTGTCCATCACCAACTCCCGGAGCTTACTCAAACTCATGTCCATCGAGTCACTGATGCCAGCCAACCATCTCATCCTCTGTCATCCCCTTCTCCTCCTGCCTTCAATCTTTCCCAGCATCAGGTGGCCAAAGTATTTCTAGTGAGTCAGTTCTTCGCATCAGGTGGCCAAAGTATTGGAGTTTCAGCTTCAGCATCAGTCCTTCCAATGAATACTCAGGACTGATTTCCTTTAGGATTGATTGGTTGGATCTCTTTGGAGTCCAAGGGACTCTCAAGAGTCTTCTCCAACACCACAGTTCAAAAGCATCAGTTCTTTTGTGCTCAGCCTTCTTTATGGTCCAACTGTCACACCCATATATGACTACTGGAAAAACCAAAGCTTTGACTAGACAGACCTTTGTTGGCAAAATAATGTCTCTGCTTTTTAATATACTGTCTAGGTTGGTCATAGCTTTTCTCCCAAGGAACAAGCGTCTTTTAATTTCATGGCTGCAGTCACCATTGACAGTGATTTTGGAGCCCCCCCCGCCCCCCCGGCAAATCAAGTCTGTCACTGTTTCCATTGTTTCCCCATCTATTTGCCATGAAGTGATGGGACTGGATGCCATGATCTTAGTTTTCTGAAAGTTGAGCTTTAAGCCAACTTTTTCACTCTCCTCTTTCATTTTCATCAAGAGGCTCTTCAGTTCTTCACTTTCTGTCATAACGGTGGTGTCATCTGCATATCTGAGGTTATTGATATTTCTCCTGGCAATCTTGATTCCAGCTTTTGCTTCATCCAACCCAGCATTTCACATGATGTATTCTGCATATAAGTTAAATAAGCAGGGTGACAATATGCAGCCTTGATGGACTCCTTTTCCTGTTTGGAACCAGTCTGTTGTTTCATGTCCAGTTCTAACTGTTGCTTCTTGACCTGTATACAGATTTCTCAGGAAGCAGGTCAGGTGGTCTGGTATTCCCATCTCTAAGAATTTTCCACAGTTTGTTGTGATCCACACAATCAAAGGCTTTGGTGTAGTCAATAAAGCAGAAGTAGATGTTTTTCTGAAACTCTCTTGCATTTTGGATGATCCAACAGATGTTGGCATTAGCCTATATTAAAATAAGTAATTGAGGTGTATCTGATAGATTACTTATAGGCAAGGGCTTTGTTAGGAATGGCAATTTCAGAATCTGGACCAGAAAAATCTCATTTTGTTTGCCTCTGAAAATCCCTAGTCTTCATAAGAATTGCCAGGATCTAAACCCCTTGTGGATGTTTCCCTGGTGGCTCAGTGGTAAAGAATCCTAAAGAATCCGTCTGCAATGCAGACACTGTAGGAGAACTGGATGTTCAATCCTTGGGTTGGAAAGATTTCCTGGAGAAGGGCATGGCAACTGACTTCAGGATTCTTGCCTGGTGAATACTATGGACAGAGGAGCCAGGCTGGCTACAGTTCATAGGGTCACAAGGGGTCAGACATGACTGAAGCGACAGCACACACTTTGAGCTGTAGTCACAAGGGGTTTGAGTGCGTGCTGTCGCTTCAGTCATGTCTGACTCTTTGTGACCCTATGGACTGTAGCCAGCTTGGCTCCTCTGTCCATAGTATTCTCCAGGCAAGAATCCTGAAGTCAGTTGCCATGCCCTTCTCCAGGAAATCTTTCCAACCCAAGGATTGAACATCCAGTTCTCCTACGGTGTCTGCATTGCAGACGGATTCTTTACCACTGAGCCACCAGGGAAACATCCACAAGGGGTTTAGATCCTGGCAATTCTTGTAAAGACTAAGGGTTTTCAGAGGCAAACAAAATTAGATTTTCTGGCCCAGATTCTGAAATTGCCATTCCTAACAAAGCCCTTGCCTATAAGTAATCTATCAGATACACCTCAATTACTTATTTTAATACAGGCTAATGCCAACATCTGTTTGATCATCCAAAATGCAAGAGAGTTCCAGAAAAACATCTACTTCTGCTTTATAGATTCAGAGTATTTGAAGGATTCCTCTAAACATTCCCTGGTGGCTCAGACAGTAAAGCGTCTGCCTGCAATGCGGGAGACCCAGGTTCGATCCCTGGGTGGGGAAGATCCTCTGGAGAAGGAAATGGCAATCCACTCCAGCACTCTTACCTGGAAAATCCCATGGACAGAGGAGCCTGATAGGCTACAGTCCATGGGGTCGTAAAGAGTCGGACACGACTGAGCGACTTCACGTTCACTTTTCACTTTAATGCATTGGAGAAGGAAATGGCAACCCACTCCAGTGTTCTTGCCTGGAGAATCCCAAGGACGGGGGAGCCTGGTGGGCTGCCATCTATGGAGTCGCACAGAGTCGGACACAATTGAAGCGACTTAGCAGCAGCAGCAGCAGTCAGATATCATCAATGCAATTACAACTGTGTTTATGAAACATCAAACCTGTTAAACCACCAGCCAGACTGATCCTCTTTCGCACAGTTCCCTTCGTAGTTGTCGTTATCTCTGTCCCACGTGCTGAATTTCATTCTTTGGTGACTGGCCCACCATTGCACTTCAGGATGAAAATTTCCAGTAAGGGAGTCTCCAGCGGTTCCAGAATATTCCCCAATACGTACATACATAGGAAACTGATAAAAACATACATAGTAGGAAACTGATAAAAATGTCATAAACACGTTCTCATAAAGTGTAGCAGACAAACAAGTACAGAAATAACAAAAATGACACAATGTGCTTACCCATTATTTATTTTATATCAACAGCTTCCTCCCAAAAGTATCTTTCAAGACAGCTCTGTTGTATTGAATGAAGTCACCGCAGGTATGGCAATGTTTTTCAAACACATGGAGGATAACTAAAAAACAGCAGGTATGCCAATCCTAATCTCCCCAATCATTGGTCTCCCCTTCTCCACGCCTCCCATGTATGTGTTCTCTACTCTGCTTCTCTATGCCTGCCCTGGAAATGGGTTTATCTGTACCATTTTTCTAAACTCCACATATACTGGTTAATATACTCTATTTGTTTTTCTCTTTCTGACTTAACTCTGAGTGACAAGACTCTAAGACCATCCACATATCTAGTGGGAAGCTGCTGTACAGCACAGGAAGTTCAGCTCTGTGCTCTGATCACCTAGATGGGTGGGATGGGAAGGGGCGGCTGGGAGGGAAGCTCAAAAGCGATACATGTTTAAGTATAGCTGATTCACTTTGTCGCGTAGCAGAAACTAACGCAACACTGTAAAGCAGCTGTACCCCCTCCTTCAAAAAAAAAAATAAGTATTAGCCTTCTCCCCTCAAACAGTATCAGCCTTCTCCCATCAAAATATCAGAAACTGTCACGTAATTAAAAAAATTCTTTGACTTAATAGTTTTATGACTTGAGCCAAATTTTTATGTGCCATTTTCTGTCGCAACGCCTGAAGATACAATTGCAAATTATTCACGGTCTATCTGAAGATGAGAATACTGTTAGGGGTTGTGACTTTCTTAGCGCGGCGCGAGGCTGACGGAGACCCACCCCCGAGAAGCAGAGGCGGAGGATCCAGTCAGCGGAGGGGCGCCGGGACACCCTGACAACCGAGGGCTCGGCCCAGCCCCGCCGACCCGGGCTGTCGCCTGCGGTGTTGGGTTTTCGCGCAGTCAGGTGTCTTCGGAGGCAGGCGCAAGATATTTATGACCGCGGGGTTGGGCCGGGAATGCAGGGCCGAGGAGCAGCCGGTTGTGCCTCCTCCCCAGGCTTATTCGCAGCCAGAGATCCCCCTCGTCTACACCCTTTAGCCGAAGGCGCTCCGACAGGTGACTCCAGTGAGGGGCGGCAATCTTAGGGTCGCTCTCGGCCAGCGGCGAGGCTCGGCGCACCGACTTCTCGCGAGGTTTCGGGCCCCCCTCCGCCCCCTCACCCGCCCCCTCCTGGCTGAGGCGCCGGCAGCTCCCGCTATGGCTGCGCTGCGGAGGCTCCTGTGGCCGCCGCCTCGGCTGCCGCCTCCGTGCTCGCCTCATCATCCCGCCCATGGGCCGTGGGGGCGGCCTGCGGGGACAGCCCCGGGCCCTCCGGGCCGGCCCTTCTCCTGCCGGGAGGAGGACGAGGGGGCTGTGGCGGAGGCGGCTTGGAGGCGGCGGCGGCGCTGGCGGGAGCTGAGCTTCGCGGCCGCGGCCGGCGGGGGTCTGGTCGGCCTGGTGTGCTACCAGCTGTACGGGGACCCCAGGGCCGACTCCGCGCGGGCGGCGGGCCCCTGGCTCCCCTCGGAGAGCGCGGCCGCAGAGCCAGAGGACCCGCCCGGCGGCGGGGGGCTGCTCCCCATCCCGGTCGCCGCTGCCAAGGAGACGGTACGTGCGTGGGAGCGCCTGCGCGCGCCTGGGCGGGCCGGCAGGTGACTCCCGGGGTGAGGACCGCCAGGTGTTAACACCTGAGTGCCGGGAGAGACGGGGTGACGGCCGCGCGGGGCGCGCGTGAGACCGGACGTTGGGGGTTGTCGCGGTGTGACTCTGGGGCCGCCGATCAGGGACGTCCTGTGAGCGAGACCGAAACCTTCTAGGTCGGGCAGCCCAGACTCGGGCAGCCGAGTCTGTTCACCCAGCGTGGGGAAGACACACCTGGTGCATCACATGTCTTGACGCATCACATCAGGACCTTTAGGTTGCTGCAGCCGCCACCTAGCCACCAAAGCCCAAACCCACGACAAAATAAAAAAAACCCTGACCCAGCAGAAGCCAAGGGCAAGACAGGCTGAAAGTCATGGCAGAAAGGGCTGCATACGCGAGAGAACGTACTCCCAGGCGGAGCCGGCCTCAGCGCATGATCAAGGAGGTTCAGCACCTTAGGAGCCAGCGCATCAAAGGCGTGGTCTGAGATCCCAGAGGCCACTGCATTATTGTAAGGAGGTTTATGAGTCCCAACAGCGGAAATGCCAAAACTGTGTAGCCTCCTTATATGTCAGAAAGAACGAGTGAAGATGTCACCAGATTAAAAAACAACAACAATTATTCAAGAAGTATATTTCTCTCCCTCCTCCCCTAGTAAAGCCAGATACTCTTAAGTACGATCAATAAGCAAGAAGATGGATAGGACAGTAAAAGTAGGAAACTGAAAGAGGATTAACTCTTGTAGAGAAACTTCAGAGGAAACTGTTCAGGTATCATCATATGGTTGGCATTATAAGGTAAAGGTGAGTATAAGGCAAGAATGAAAAGAGGGGCAGGGAGCTTTTGTCTTATTAGTGTATCAAGAATCATGCATGACTAGGAAGTCATTTAGGAAAACTCTTGCAAGACAGGAAGAGTGTGAAGGGCTTAGATGACAATAATTGGGGGAAGAGACAGCTATTCTGTTTTGAACTTTCATATAATTTATATACTCTTTATTCTTTGCCCAAATCGGTGATGGTGATCTGATGTAAGTTCATCAGTTCTTTTGGTGGAGATTGTTGATGTAGAGCAGGGAATCTATGTTAAGGACCTTCTAGTAGCAAATCACAAATACATAGCGTAAAGTATATTTATACAGTGAATGCTTAAAATACTAACAAATACCCTCAACCTTCACCCCCTTCACCGCGTCACAAACACATGTTAAGCTTGTGTCCTGTTTAACCAAGTGAAAGTGAAAGTGAAAGGCGCTTAGTCGTGTCGGAGGCTTTGCGACCCCATGGACTATACAGTCCAGGGAATTCTCCAGGCCAGAATACTGGAGTGGCTAGCCTTTCCCTTCTCCAGGGGATCTTCCCAACCCAGGGATTGAACCCAGGTCTCCCACATTGCAGGGGGTTTCTTTACCAGTTGAGCCACAAGGGAAGCCTTTTAATCAACCTCAGTTATCTGGGAACATTGAAGATTCAAATGGTATTTTCTTCTTTCTAACAAATCAGTTTTACTTTTAAAGTTGAGAGAGTGTCATGCAGTTTTGAAAGCCCACACTCAGAGAGCTGGGACTCTGGTTTTATCACTTCCTAGTTGTGTCATTACTGAAACTCAATGCCTGTATCCTCATCTGTGAAATTAATAGTCTGTCTCATAGAGTTGTGACAGTTAAATGAGTTAATATATTTAAAGGAGTTAGAATGGTACTCCTAGCATGTAGTGAGCATTCAGCAAATTTGTATTTTTATTTTATTCATTTGTTTACTTATTTATTGTCTGTATTTATTTACCTACATTATTACTGCTTGCTGTTTATAAAAATTCTTGTACATTGTTTTAAAAATCAAATAATACTGAAGTTGTGTCTTACCCTTATTCCTTTTGCATTTTATTTTTCCTGTCCTCTGAAAACTTTTATAATCTTTTTATCCCTGGTGTTTGAAAATTTCAGGATAATGAGCTTTGGTGTGGGCATTTTTTTGTTTACTGTGCCTTATACTTAAGGATCCTTTCAGTAAGGAAATTCACATCTGGAAGTTCTTTGTACTTTTCTTGTATTATTTCTTGGACAGTTTCTTCTCTGTTTTCTTTTTCTGGAATCTGTGTCAGTTTGAAGTTACACTTCCTGACAGATCCTAATCTAATTGAAATTCTAATCTTACTTACATTCTAGCTTTTTAATCTGTTTATTTGATATGGGAAGTATCTTTGATCTCCCAACCTGCCTTTTAAATGTTTTATTTCAACTATCCTAATTTTTTAATTCAAAGAACTATTTTGTGTTCTCTGCTGTTCATGTGTTTCAGCATTCTGTTTTGTTTTATGGCTGCTAAAGTTCTCTTTGTATCATAAGAATATTAATTATAGGATTTTAAAAAATTGTCTACTACTCCATGCATTGTGTTGTTTCTTCCAGATTTTTTTTTTTTTTTGGTTTGATTTTCTAAGCTCTCACTTCCTTTTTGGAGGTTTTCCTTGCTTACTTGTGGTTGTTGCCTGTCTGAATTTGAGAAGCTCTTTGTACCTAAGCATGACTTTTCATTTGGTAATCTGGGCTTTTCATTAGGGTGGCATCCAAATGTCAGTATTTTAAAAGTCTTTTTCTCTGGTGTCATTGCACTTCTGTAAAGAATAGGTGAGTTGGGACGAGCAGTTGTCTTCTGGATTCAGGCACAGGTGCATGTTCGTGTGAGAGCATGTGTGCTGGGGGAATGTCCAGGGATGGGCTTCCATCCTGTTATCTCATCCTCTCTTTTCAGCCCCACTGCTTGCTCTGCTTCCACGACAACATGTGTTCCCTGGGCCTCATCCTTTCTGGGGTCTATGCTGACAATCAGCCAACTTCTGTTTGGCCTCCTCCTCCAAGGCACCCAGGGAGTGCCTCTGCTTCTCTAGGTCAATTATCACTCCTCCAGGCCTTCAATTGTACAAGTCTGATGAATTCTCTTGAGTGTTTAAGTCTCCTTTCCTTTTTTGCTTTTTCAGTCCTTGTGTGTTTACACCTTTTGAGAGATTCATTTATTGTGATCTTAATGTGGTTAGAGGAGGAAGGGGCTGAAAGTCATGAGTTCAATCTGCCATGTGTCAGAAATAGTTTCAACTAGAGTTGTCTCTTCGTTTATTATGCTTATATTTGATTTCCCTGAAGTGGTAGAAGTGATTCCTTTTGATGTTTCATACTATAGCTAAGAAACTTTGATTTATAAAGCCTCTTTTAAGCTTCATTTTATACTGAACATAAACCTAGCATATAAATTAACCTGTAGCTGTTATGAGAATAATATAACTGATGGGAGTGAACAACAGTAACGTACAGACATACAGTTCTGTTACCTTGAAGATGTTTGTTTTAAAGACACTGCCTCTGAACTTCCTCCAGAAGGCCTTCCCTGATAGATTTGTTCAAATACCCCTGCTTATCCTGTATTCCCAGATGACGACTTTTTGCAGTTTTTTGTTAACTCTCTTCCCTGCTGTCTTAGTCTTTTAAGGAGCAGCATAGTGTTGGTCTTGATCACCTTTATATCTTCATTGCCTGGTATGGAGCCTATTCCTGGTTTCTTGTTGTTTAGTCCTTCAGTCATGTCTGACTCTTTGCCACCCCATGAACTGTAGCCTGCCAGGCTCCTCTGTCCATGGGATTCTCCAGGCAAGAATACTGGAGTGGGTTGCCATTTCTTCCTGCAGGGATCTTCCCGACTCAGGGACTGAACCCACATCTCTTGTGTCTCCTGCATTGGCACACGGATTCTTTACCACTGAGCCTGCAGGGAAGCTCTCTAGTCCTAGTAGGCACACAGTAAATATTTGTTGAGCAAATAAACCCATGCTAAATATTTGCCCAGGACATACACATTTGAAAAGACACAACCCCATTCTGTGAGAATTAATAGTTTCACATTTTGTTCAACTAAAGTAGTTATTTATAGCATTAGAATTGGGAAGACTTCAGCCAGGGTCAAAATTCCAGGCTTTGGGAGACCAGACCACATGACATTGTATTTATTTTAATTGCGCAAGCTTGGCTTGCCAAAATTTTTCTGTAAATATGGACTTGAATGTTATATATTATAGAGAGATGTTGACAAGATTTTGTTTAGAACCCTACAGTTAACCTTAAAACACTATTTTTTATCAGTGGAAAAATTTTTGTTCTAAAACTGCCTTTCTGTTTCAGGGTCAGAATTTTTTAAATCTGCTAGGTTGCTTAACATACCTTAACCTACTATTTTATATATTATTTGTAAGGCATGACCTATTTTATGATTTGTTTATCTTAAGAAAAGAGAACAATATTTTTTTATTTTTTATCTCTTTTGTGTATTTCTATAATAAAGACCAGTGATCATGTATTTTTAAGTTTCTTTTGCTGTATACCTTTTCCAACCTCTTTTTAAGGCAACACATTTTGATACTTGAGGTAATGCTTCTTCTTTCTCAGAATATTGAAGAACTTGCCAGATGTGTAAATGTAGCAGAATTTTATGAGAGGAGTCACATAGATGGGAAGCTGAAGATAGGTAAATTCTGTGTAGAATAACCTAGTTGTATAGGAAGTTAAACTAGGTGAACCTCTCTTTTGTTTTCTTGGTAGAATCTGGGTTTCCCAGGTGGCTCAGATGGTAAAGAATCTGCCTGCAATGCAGGAAACCTGGGTTTGATCCCTCGGGTGGGACGATCCCCTAGAGAAGGGCATGGCAACCCACTCCAGTACCTTGCCTGGAGACTTCCATGGACAGAGGGGCCTGATGGCTTACATACAGTCCACAGGGTCACAAAGAGTCCACTAACACCTTCACTTTTTCACTTTCAGGATCTGATAGATTTATTTGTCACAGGGTGGCCAGGTGAGATGCTATTGCCTCTTAGGAGAGAATGTTAGAGGGTATGGTTCTCCACATTCTTGGTTAAAAAGAAAATACACATCAAGCAGTTTATGTTGTTTCATTTTTGTGTGCTTTGAGGCTTGTGGGATGGTAGTTCTCTGACTGAGGGCCTCAGTAGAGAGAGCATGGGATCTAACCACTAGACCACCTAGGAATTTCCATGGCAAGCAGTTTTTACCAGTGACATTTCTTTAGACAAGAGATGGTTGTGGCTTTACTAGGAAAATGACAGTGAGGCACTTAGAAGTTGCTGGATGGGAGAGAGATTAGGCGGTCAACAGGATTTGGCAGTTGCTTGGTCTTCAGGAATGAGAGAGATGGAAGGGTCTAGGATGAGATTCAAGTTTTTGTTTTGGGTGACTTGGGTGGGTAGTGCAGTAGTTCACTGAGACTAGGTCCTCAAGAGAAATAACAAAAAGACAGGTTAGGGGTAGTGTACATGGATGATGAATTTCTAACTTGCATAGTGGATCAAAGGATCTTTGGACAGCTGAAGGGATGTTTCCAGCTCAATACATAGGTCAGAAGCACTGAAGAGAAATCTGTACTATAGATACTGACTTGGGATTTGTCAAGTGTTGAAAGTCATAAGAATGTATGACATTATTCGGAATACACATAACAAGAGAAAAGCACTTAAGGAGAGAGCCCTGGTGAGCATCAGCAATTTACAAGACCAACAGAGAAATGGAACTCTGCAAAAAGCTGAGACCCAGACAGATTAAAGAAAGCCAGGAAGGTCGTGGAAGCCAACAAAAGATAGCAATTCAAATATTCTAAAGTTTATTACTCAAAAGTGCTATCATGAACTAAGTATTTAACTTTCAAAAATTTTGCACCTATATATCACCAAATAGTTAAAATCTAGAATTTATCCTGAGTCATTATGGTAGTTACTTAAAAGGTTTTATAAAACTGTAGACAAGGAGGCAAATTTCTCAAGGAGACTGCCACCTGCTGGCAAATTATAAGAGAATAGCACTTGTGTCTTCTCCCCTCATCCCTCCCCACACCCCTCATCTCTCAGGATTTGAAACTTGGCTGAAGCCATAGATCGAGTTGAACATTGATCTTCAGTAGAATGGTGAAAACTGGGAGGATATGGAAAAATGAACCAGAGTGGAGTGATCTAAATGTCAAGATTTATAAGGGCAGAAGTTGCTGGGATTATAGGGGGTGCGTTGTTTGATGATCAGCTGATAGAAAAATTCTAGAAACATGACTCTTGCATGTTTCGGTGATATGTTTTATTCAGGGCTTAGATTCTCTTAAAATCTGTAGAGAAAGTGGCATTCTTCAATGCATATGTAATTCAGGTACCTGCAGCTGTGCTCTGTTAATTGTAGGTGGGTACAGTGACTCCCTAGGAAGTTTTATTCCTTTGGAAAAAAAAGTTACTGGGGGACAGATGGGACAGTTACCTTACCTAGAAAAATGGGTGGAGACACTCTGGTGTAACTCCTGATTCACTCACAGTATCACATACTAGTCAGAAGCAATTTGATCTTCACTTAATGTTTAGCTTCTACCTGGGAAAGTACAGATCTTCTTCCCCTTTCTTTCCCTCCTTTCCTCCCTCTACAGTGATCTCTGCCCAAGGCTGCTTGTGATTGCCCTGTTGTAGTCGTTCACTTGCTAAGTGGTGTCTGACTCTTTGCAGCCTCATGGACTGCAGCATGGCGGGCTTCCCTGTCCTTCACTATCTCCCAGAGTCTGCTCAAACTCATGTTCGTTGAATCAGTGATGCCATCCAACCATCTCATCCTCTGTTACCCCCTTCTCCTTTTGCCTTAAGTCTTTCCCAGCAATGAGGTCTCTTCCAGTGTGTTGGCTCTTCACATCAGGTGGCCAAAGTGTTGGAGCTTCAGCATCAGTCCTTCCAATGAATATTTGCAGTTGATATCCTTTAGGATGGACTGGTTGGATCTCCTTGCAGTCCAAGGGACCCTCAAGAGTCTTCTCCAACACCACAGTTCAAAAGCATCAATTCTTGGCTGCTCAGCAAAGAAATAGAGGAAAACAACAGAATGGGAAAGACTAGAGATCTCTTCAAGAAAATTAGAGATACCAAGGGAACATTTCATGCAAAGATAGGCTCGATAAAGGACGGAAATGGTATGGACCTAACAGAAGCAGAAGATATTAAGAAGAGGTGGCAAGAATACATAGAACTGTACAAAAAAGATCTTCACGACCAAGATAATCATGATGGTGTGATCACTCACCTAGAGCCAGACATCCTGGAATGTGAAATCAAGTGGGCCTTAGAAAGCATCACTATGAACAAAGCTAGTGGAGGTGATGGAATTCCAGTGGAGCTATTTCACATCCTGAAAGATGATGCTGTGAAAGTGCTGCACTCAATATGCCAGCAAATTTGGAAAACTCAGCAGTGGCCACAGGACTGGAAAAGGTCAGTTTTCATTCCAATCCCAAAGAAAGGCAATGCCAAAGAATGCTCAAACTACCGAACAATTGCACTCATCTCACACGCTAGTAAAGTAATGCTCAAAATTCTCCAAGCCAGGCTTCAGCAATACATGAACCGTGAACTTCCAGATGTTCAAGCTGGTTTTAGAAAAGGCAGAAGAACCAGAGATCAAATTGCCAACATCCGCTGGATCATGGAAAAAGCAAGAGAGTTCCAGAAAAACATCTATTTCTGCTTTCTTGACTATGCCAAAGCCTTTGACTGTGTGGATCACAAGAAACTGTGGAAAATTCTGAAAGAGATGGGAATACCAGACCACCTGACCTGCCTCTTGAGAAACCTATATGCAGGTCAGGAAGCAACAGTTAGAACTGGACATGGAACAACAGACTGGTTCCAAATAGGAAAAGGAGTACGTCAAGGCTGTATATTGTCACCCTGCTTATTTAACTTCTATGCAGAGTACATCATGAGAAACGCTGGACTGGAAAAAGCACAAGCTGGAATCAAGATAGCCGGAAGAGATATCAATAACGACAGATATGCAGGTGACACCACCCTTATGGCAGAAAGTGAAGAGAAACTCAAAAGCCTCTTGTTGAAAGTGAAAGTGGAGAGTGAAAAAGTTGGCTTAAAGCTCAACATTCAGAAAACAAAGATCATGGCATCTGGTCCCATCACTTCATGGGAAATAGATGGGGAAACAGTGGAAACAGTGTCAGACTTTATTTTTGGGGGCTCCAAAATCACTGCAGATGGTGACTGCAGCCATGAAATTAAAAGACGCTTACTCCTTGGAAGGAAAGTTATGATCAACCTAGATAGCATATTCAAAAGCAGAGACATTACTTTGCCAACAAAGGTCCGTCTAGTCAAGGCTATGGTTTTTCCTTTGGTTGTGTATGGATATGAGAGTTGGACTGCGAAGAAAGCTGAGCGCCAAAGAATTGATGCTTTTGAACTGTGGTGTTAGAGAAGACTCTTGAGAGTCCCTTGGACTTCAAGGAGATCCAACCAGTCCATTCTAAAGGAGATCAGTCCTGGGTGTTCTTTGGAAGGACTGATGCTGAAGCTGAAATTCCAATATTTTGGCCACCTCATGCAAAGAGTTGACTCATTAGAAAAGACCCTGATGCTGGGAGGGATTGGGGGCAGGAGGAGAAGGGGACGACAGAGGATGAGATGGCTGGATGGCATCACCAACTCAATGCACATGAGTTTGGGTGAACTCCGGGAGTTGGTGATGGACAGGGAGGCCTAGCGTGCTGCAATTCATGGGGTCTCAAAGAGTTGGATATGACTGAGCGACTGAACTGAACAGCCTTCTTTATGGTCCACCTCTCACATCTGTACATTACTACTGATTGCCCTGTGCCACAGCTTTAAACTCAGGGATTAAAGTGATTATGGAAATAACATAGGTTGAAATAAGTAAAAGCAAAGTGCCATGAGGAGCAGTTGGCTTGAGGTCAGGAGAAAGAAGTCAGAATGATGACCTTGCCTTTACACTCCTGTGCCTTGTCTGGCTGAGTCAGCAGCTTTTAAGTTGACTTTCCAGGAAGTCTCAAAAACAGTTTTATTTACATTAGCAAAAACTTAATCAAACGGCCTATCCAACTGCAACAAAGCCTGAGAGATATGACCTTGTTCTGTGTGCTCTTGGGCCCAGCTAAACACGAGTCCTCTTTCTAAGGAAAAACTAGAGAATGAGCAGTTGGTATATATTGGTCTTTGTCGGTTGTGAAATATATTGTGTTGGGAGAACAGCTTTTAAGTGAAAAGAAAATGCTCCTAAATAAATTATGGGATGTTCACTTAATAAAATAAATGGTTTAGACCTTGGTTTTATCCATACAGCATGCTCCATAATCTGTCATCAAAATATTTTAAACATCCTTTTAAATACCATTTTGCCCTTTTAAGAAACTAAAGGAAATTGCCAGGGCAGAAGTAAAGAGGAAACTAGGAGCTAGAATAGTGTGAGCTGTGGCTTCAGTGAGAGAGCAGTGAGTCAGTATTCATAGAATCCTGGGGGTTTGGATTTTAAGGCCTTCGTGGGGACAGGAGACAAGACCTTGGAAAGTTCGAACTGAAATTCCATCTCCCTAAAGCCAGAGCCTACAGCAACAGAACAAATGATGAACAAGTGATTCCCCAGACCCCTCCTCTCCCTCCCAGTACTAAGCAGTGACAGGGAAGTCTGAAGATGTCTGCATGGGCTCTAAGTGGAAAAAAGGACTCTCCTGAGAAAGTATAAAAATGGTCCCACACTACCTCATGGGGCTTCCCAGATGGCTCAGTGGTAAAGAATCCACCTGAGAATGCAGGAGATGTGAGTTCAATCCCTGGGTTGGGAAGATCCCTGTGAGAAGGAAATGGCAACCCAATCCAGTATTCTTGTCTGGGAAATCCCTGAACAGAGGAACCTGGTGAGCTACAGTTCATGGGTTTGCAAAAGAGTTGGACATGTAAAATAAAAAAAAAAAAAATTAATTAAAAAAAAAAAAAAGAGTTGGACATGACTTAGCAAATAAACAACAACACTGCCTCATATGGGTTTAGAGTTAGCACTTCTATTACCCCGGGTGAAAAAAAAAACAAACTGATAAAGCCGGCAGAAAAAAATGCAAAACTTCTTTGAGGGAGATGCCCCAAACACCGGCCACCTGTAATTTCTACAGAGAAGGCCTCTAGGAAGATAAACTCATAAACTCAGCAAACTGAGTGATTATATTCCTCACAGTTTAATAATAGGATCATTTGGTTGAGTCTGTCAATTAAGGATATTCAGAATGATTAAAGAGAAGACTCTTGAGAGTCCCTTGGACTGCAAGGAGACCCAACCAGTCCATTCTGAAGGAGATCAGCCCTGGGATTTCTTTGGAAGGAATGATGCTAAAGCTGAAACTCCAGTACTTTGGCCACCTCATGCGAAGAGTTGACTCATTGGAAAAGACTGTGATGCTGGGAGGGATTGGGGGCAGGAGGAGAAGGGGACGACAGAGGATGAGATGGCTGGATGGCATCACTGACCCGATGGACGTGAGTCTGGGTGAACTCTGGGAGTTGGTGATGGACAGGGAGGCCTGGCATGCTGCGATTCATGGGGTCGCAAAGACTCGGACACGACTGAGTGACTGAACTAACTAACTAACTAAAGACATAATGGGAAATCAGTATGAAGAATGGTAGATTATAATAAAGAATCAAATAGAACTTCCCACAATGTAAAATATGGTCTTTGAGGTTGGATAGATTAGGCAGCATATAAAACATAACTGAAGAGGCAATTAGTAATCTGGAAGATAATTTTGAAGAACTACACAGAATGTAACACACTTTTGAAGAAATGGCAGGACTTCCCTGGTGGTCCAGTGGTAAAGAATCCACCTGCCAATGCAGGAGAAATGGATTAGATCCCTGGTCTAGGAAGATCCCACATGCTGTGGGGCAACTAAGCCCGTGTGCCACAACTACTGAGCCTGTGTTCTACAGCCTGTAGGCCGCAACTACTGAAGCCTGAGTTCCCTAGGGTCCATGCTCTGCAGCAGGAGAAGCCATCACAATTAGAAGCCTGTGAGGTCACAACTAGAGAGTAGCCCCTACTTGTCTCAACTAGAGAAAAGCCCGCGCAGTGACCAAGACCCATCACAGCCAAAAATAAAATTAAAAAAGAAAAAAAGAAATGGCAAATACTAAGGCGTGTTTAAGAGATGTGCAAGATAGACTGAAAGGGTCTAAAATTCCTCAATTAGGGATTACAGGCTCAGAGAACAGAGAGAATGAGAAGCAGTATTCTAAGAGAGAATACCTGAACAGTTCTTAGAAGGAACACAAACATTAATCCTCAGATTCAGGAAGCATAAACAGTCCTGAGCAGGATAAATAAAAATGGTCAGATTATAGGGAAACTGAAAATCAAAAATAAAGGAAGATAGAACCAGTTTCCTAGAAAGGCATGGCTGTTGGCCTGATTGAAGACTTATTTGTGACAATGGATAGAAGTCAGCAGATAACTATTTTCAAAGAGGTAAGAGAAAATAACTACCATTAGATATCTTTACCTAGATAAATTATCATTTAGGAATGAGGATAAAATAAATTCATTTTTCATAAGTCTGAGATTGCTTACCAATCTCTGATCATCATTGAAGGAACTATTAAAGATTGACTATCAGGAAGAAATGAACATGAAAAAAGGGTGAAATTTAAGAAGCAACAGTAAATAAATTGGTAAAGATAAAGTAAATCTTAAATATTGAGTACATATTACAACAATAATTATTATTATCTTGAGAGCTAAACCAAACTGGATCTCAAATATTGGATAACAGTGATACACAAAACGGTAGGACTTGATTACAGTTGAAGTGTTCTGTGTGGGAAGCAAAAGTAAATTTAGACGCCTACCGCATTGCAATAATAACCCAGGTGAATTACAGCCTTAAAGGTGATAAGTGAAACTTTAAGATATTTAGAGAAAAATATATGAAAATGAAATTTTGACCCTAGGAGGAGGAGGATTTTCAAAATAAGGCAAAGAACACAATTTCGGATGGAAAACACTCATTTTTCTCATTCACTTCATTAAAACAAAAATATCTACAAAAATACAAAGAAGTCTTAAAATGGAAGAAGATACTTAAGATACATAGCACTCCCATGAAGTAAGTATCCAGAATATATAGTGATGATCTACAGATTAATAAGAAAAACAACACAATAGAAAAATGGACAAAAGGTCTGAATAGGCAATTCAAGAGTAAGATATTCAAAAGACCTATAAATACATGAAAATATACTTAATATCACTAGCAATAGGGAAATACAACCATATTGAAACACACTCTACCAATTAGGTGTAGGGATGGTTGATTTGAATCTGTAAGGTCTATGTCACCTATATAGTTTTTTAATCTCAAAATCATTTTACTCTTTCTAATATTTTATTAGAAAGTTAGAACTGGACATGGAACAATGGACTGGTTCCAAACTGTGAAAGGAGTACATCAAGGCTGTATAATAGTCACCCTGCTTGTTTAACTTCTATGCAGAGTACATCATGAGAAACGCTGGGCTGGAAGAAGCACAAGGTGGAATCAAGATTGCCAGGAGAAATATCAGTAACCTCAGATATGCAGATGACACCACCCTTACGGCAGAAAGCAAAGAAGAACTAAAGAGCCTCTTGATGAAAGTAAAAGAGGAGAGTGAAAAAGTTGGCTTAAAACTCCACATTCAGAAAACTAAGATCATGGCATCAAGTCCCATCACTTCATGACAAACAGATGGGGAGAAAATGGAAACAGTGAGAGACTTTTATTTTCTTGGGCTCCAAGATCACTGCAGATGGTGACTGTACCCATGAAATTAAAAGACACTTACTCCTTGGAAGAAAAGCTATGACAAACCTAGACAGCATATTCAAAAGCAGAGACATTACTTTGCCAGCAAAGGTCTGTCTAGCCAAAGCTATGGTTTTTCCAGTAGTCATGTATGGATGTGAGAATTGTACTATAAAGAAAGCTGAGCGCTGAAGAATTGATGCTTTTGAACTGTGGTGTTGAGAGAAGACTCTTGAGAGTCCCTTGGACTGCAAGGAGATCCAACCAGTCAATCCTAAAGGAAATCAGCTCTGAATATTCACTGAAAAGACTGATGCTGAAGCTGAAACTCCAATACTTTGGCCACCTGATATGAAGAGCTGACTCATTTGAAAAGACCCTGACGCTGGGAAAGATTGAAGGCGGGAGGAGAAGGGAACGATAGAGGATGAGATGGTTGGATGGCATCACCAACTCGATGGACGTGAGTTTGAGCAGGCTCGGGAGTTGGTGATGAATAGGAAAGCCTGATGTGCTGCAGTCCATGGGTCACAAAGAGTCGGACATGACTGAGCAATTGAACTGAACTGAACTGAATACTTTATTGGGTTATTATTAGTAGTTGCTTTAATTTTGTTCCCATCCCTTAATCTTCTCCAGACTTAATTTTTAAATCTGTTTTATAAATGAAGGCAGTAGTTTTATAAACTTTGTCCCAGATAATGCCTTCTCAGCTTTTCTTTCTATTAAATTCAGGTAACATTTAAGTTCTTCCAAAAAATTTAATGCCAGTGTAATGGGAATAAACTACCCAAACTACATCATTTTAAAACTTGTTTATCCTTTTCAATAATAATTTCAACAGTCAGAAACAAAAGCCACATGGTAACTTGAACAGTTAAGACTCAGTATAAAGAAATATTAACCATTTACGGGGATTAGCTACTAAGAAGGAATCAGGATTATAAAGAATACCCTTGGGCTAAGAGAGGGTACCCAAGGAAGGAACAAAGTTGGAAGGGCAGCAGCGGTGGCCTCCCTTGGTTGGGAATCAGGCCTCGTTGGAAGAGGTGTGTTCACTGCTAGAGTTTGTCCAAGTTGCTGGGCCGAGGCTGGCATAGAAAGAACCACAAGCTGGGACAGGCAGCCTGCAAGCCTTCTGCTGGGGTACCCCTGGGCCAGTGTTGGCAGACAGGGAATCCTGGACTGGAAATGCCTGCCCCCAAGCCCCCCCAACCCCCAGCTGGGATGCATACAGGCCAAGGTTAGTTGGGCCGGGAATCTCAAGTTGTTACTAGCAAGCAGGGATCCACCACCCTCACCCCCCCACTGGGGTACAGGTAGGTTGAGGAGTCAAGACTGATTTTATTTAATGTTTTTTGTTTGGTTGTTTATAAATTATCCAAAAGAGAGGGAACATAGTTAAATCTCCAAATATTCAAGTTCTTCCAGAGAGTAAATTGCCAACTTGATGGGAATGGCCTATAAAAGAACATTTTTAAGAACTATATATGTGAATAAAGGACAAGGCAGGTGGGTTGCTTTGTGGTTGGTGTTCTGGACTGAATGGTCTGTATCTCCCCAAAATTCATATGCTGAAGCCCTAACCCCTCAATTAGGGCTGTATTAGGAAGTGAGACCTCCAAGGGAGTAATTAAGGTTAAATGAGGTCAGGAGAGTGGACTCCTGATCTTATAGGACTAGTGTAAGCAGAGGCACCAGAGAGCTTGCCGTCTCTCTCTGTGCCCACACCCTGCAGAAGGGCCATGTGGGGATGTAGAAAGAACGTGGCAATCTACAAACCAGAGAGATCATACCACCTCAGTCCTGGCACCTTGATCTTGGACTTGTAGCTTCCAGAACTGTGACAAAGTAAATTCTGTCGCTAAGCCATCCAGTCTCTGCTATTTTGTTATAGCTGCAGGTAAATTCAAGGTGACTTATTTAAGGAAAATAGCTGACTATTAATGGTATGGCGTGTTTGTTTCTTTCAGTTGTAACCTAGAAAAACTGTTTGGAGTGATTATGTAATCAGGCCCCAAAGACAATGGCTCTCTGCATAGCCAGAGGTTTTGTCATTGAGGGTCAGCCATCACTCTCAAGAAATCAGTAGAATATGTGGTATTGCATAATACCACATATGCAATATGCACATATTGCATAATCTAGATGTTTGGAGCTGAGTCAGGATGATTGAGAGAAAGGTAGTAGCACATGAAGCAGATGGGAGCCACAAGGAAATGTCAGGCAATTGGAATTGTTTGGTCACCATGGATGTATTTAGAGAACTCCCAACTTAAAGTGACAGGGAAGTACTGAGCTGGCAAATATATGCGTGGATCTGAGATGTCAAAGACCATTTCTGGACCCTGCTGATTAACACATAGGATACTCTGCATAAACTGATTTTATTGACCAGAGGAGATGGGAGTCTTCTCATTTAATTTTCATGTAATGTTTACACTTTGTGGTTAACGTTCGCTGTTTAGTCGCTCAGTCGTGTCTGATTCTTTGTTACCCCATGGACTGTAGCCGCCAAGCTCCTCTGTCCATGAGATTCTACAGCCAAGAATGCTGGGGTGGGTTGCCATTTCCTTTTCCAGGGAATCTCCCAAATCCAGGGATCGAACCTGGGTCTCCTGCATTGCAGGTGGATTCTTTTTTTTTTTTCTCTAATTTTATTTTATTTTTAAACTTTACATAATTGTATTAGTTTTGCCAAATATCAAAATGAATCCGCCACAGGTATACATGTGTTCCCCATCCCGAACCCTCCTCCCTCCTCCCTCCCCATACCATCCCTCTGGGCCGTCCCAGTGCACCAGCCCCAAGCATCTAGCATCATGCATCGAACCTGGACTGGCAACTCGTTTCCTACATGATATTTTACATGTTTCATTGCCATTCTCCCAAATCTTCCCACCCTCTCCCTCTCCCACAGAGTCCATAAGACTGTTCTATACATCAGTGTCTCTTTTGCTGTCTCGTACACTGGGTTATTGTTACCATCTTTCTAAATTCCATATGTATGCGTTAGTATACTGTATTTATGTTTTTCCTTCTGGCTTACTTCACTCTGTATAATAGGCTCCAGTTTCATCCACCTCATCAGAACTGATTCAAATGTATTCTTTTTAATGGCTGAGTAATACTCCATTCTTTACGAACTGAGCCACTGGGGAAGCCAGCAGAGTTAGTCTTAATTTGTCCATTTTACAGTGAAAATGCTAAAGTTTAGAAATCTCTTTTTCCCAAGCTTACCTAATTAGGAAGTATTGAAACTGGCGTTTGAACATAGGCCTGGAGGATTGTAAAATCGGTGCCCTTGTATTTCAGTGTACCAAGTTGTGTAATGTGGAAGAACACTCAGTTGAGTGTCCCGAAACCTGAGTTTTGGTCTCAGACTCATTTGCTGCCTGAGTGGCCCTGATTAAGTCCTCTCTAGATGCTGGGCTAAGCTAACTCTTTTGTAAAGTGGAGCTAATATATGTTCTGTTTGCTTTTTAAGAAATAATGCACCATTCCACAATTTTTTCTGTCTATACACATATGTCTATGTATGCATGTGTATATGTGTATGTATTTATGTGATATATAAATGATTTATGTTTAAGAATGAGCTTTTTTTGATTTTAGCTTTTTATTTTTTACCCATTCTTCCGTAATTTGCTTTTTCTCACTCTGCTATGTGTCTTGTGGCTCTTACCATAAAACCACTTCTAGATCTACCTAATTGAATCCTTTTTAAATGACCACAGACCACTCTAGTGATGTGCCATAATTTATTTAACCATTGCTCTACTGATGGGAATTTTGATTGTTTCTATTTTTCCACTGTTAACTGTGCTACAGTGAATATCCAGGGTTCTTTGTACATGCAAATGTTAAGTTGCTGGGTCCATAGCTATTATATTTTGATAGAAACTATCAATTTGTTCTTTAAAACGGTTATACTAATATATACTTTTGCCAGCAATAAGTAATGGGCTTCCAGTGTCCCCTTTCACTTTGTCAAATTTGTTTTCCAAATTTGAGTATGAAAAATGATTTACCATGATTGTTATAATTTCTACTTCTCTGTTAGTGAGGTGGAGAATTTTTTGTTTGTTTATAGTTTCCTGGGGATTGCCCATTAATATCCTTTGCCAACTTTTATTTTTTATTGACTGATTTTTAGAATATGCCGAAATATTAAATCCTTTTTCTACTTTATAGGTCACAAATGCTTTTCTGCCCTCAGTGCTGTTAAAAATGTATTTTACAGGCCTGTAAACTAAACACATATCATTTCCTTTTTAGCAAAAATGTGACCATACTGTACGTATTGTTCTTGCCTTTTAAACTGATATTATATTGAGATATCAATATATTATAGGTCTCTTCTTATATTTGGATGCTCTTCCAAACTATGGATAGGTCATAATTCAAGTTTAATGTTTATTCATTTTCAGTTTTTTTAAAAAAAATCAGACTTTGATAGAGGTTTGTCTGTTTTATTACATCTTTTCAAATGCCACTTTTTGTGTTTACTGTTTTATTGGGGGACTTTATTTCTGCTTTTATCTTTATTGTCTATTCCCTTCTATTTTCATCAAATTTATCTTATCCTCTTTTTTAACTTCCTGAGTTCTTATCCTCTTTTTTAGTTTCTATGTAAATAAACCCTTAGTTCATTAATTTTAAATTCTTAATTTTTCTTATAGGAAATGCATAGATGAATTTTTTTATGTCAGTAATGGCATTGACCAAATTATACAGAGGGCTCTTTGTAAATTCCTAAGTGTCATTTATTTTCAAAAAGCTTATAATCTCAGTTTTTCTTTCTTTTTTTAATCCAATCAATATTTAATAGTGTATCTTAAATTTTCTGAAGTGGCCTTTTTTCTTTTAGTCTTTTTAGCATTTTCCCATGTGCATCAGGGAATAAGCCTTGAAAGAATTTGTTTTTTAAAATGGAACATATCTAACTTTTAAATAGACAATAATGCTATAGTGCATATTAGCTGTGTATGTACTAGCAGCTTAAAGAAAAAACTACCAACATATATACCTTCTCTTGTCATGATCCTCTCTTCCCCAAAGAGATAACCATTTTATCATTCCCATAAGTTTCCATAGTTTTATTGCAAATGGATGTATCTCTGAATAGTATACACTTATTTTGCAACTATAAAACATTTTATGTAAACACTACCTACCTTTTTATAATTTGTCTTTTAATGTTTAAGAAGTGTATCCATCTAGACACATGTACTTCTAGTTTATTTTCACTCCTGTATAATCCTCTACTATATGAATATTTCATTAAACCTGTATAACTTTCACAGTTTTATCTTACTGATGTTTTCATGATGACTAATAAAGTTTATATATTCTCTGTTTACTGAAATCAAAGTTAATAAGCACCTTCTTTGTTTATTACTCAGATCCTTTTTCTTGTTTCTCCACTTGATGTATCCATTTCTAGTAAAGAAGTATTGACATCTCAGCCATGATTGTGAGTTGATCAGATTGCATTCTTTTAATAAATTTTTTACCATATAATTTTAAGCTGTTTTGTTCATGTGTGTAGTACCTTCTTGGTGAATCTTTCTTTGTCCCATTTAATGCTTTTGGTTCTTAATTCTGTGTATTTTCAAACACTCTTCGTATTGTTTTATTCTTGTAAGGAACATTTAATAGTTTTTTTTAAAAACACAATATGAGAGTTTCTCATTTTAATGGAGAGGTTTAACCCAATCTTGCTTATTATAATTGTGGACATGTTTGCATGAGTTTTTGCTGTATTATGTATATGTGTTATTATCTCTTTCCCCTTATCACCTGGCATTAGATTGCTCTTTCTTCCTATATCATTTCTCTTCCTCTAGTGGTTTGAAAGTTATACATCCTATTTCCAGTCTCCAAGTGGTTACATATCACTTTAACAAACTGTATGTATTTTAATACATACATCTAAAACTTGATATAAATTGGTATAAGAAAATTTACCATTCCAAAAAAAGACACATCATTGAACATGTTTTCCTCTTATCACTTTCCCCACTCCTGTTAGTATCAGGTAATTATTGGTGTTTTAATCAGTTCAGTTCAGTTCAGTTGCTCAGTCGTGTCCGACTCTTTGCGACCCCATGAATCGCAGCACGCCAGGCCTCCCTGTCCATCACCAACTCCCGGAGTTTACCCAAACTCATGTCCATCGAGCCGGTGATGCCATTTAACCATCTCATCCTCTGTCGTCCCCTTTTCCCCCTCCCCCAATCCCTCCCAGCATCAGGGTCTTTTCCAATGGGTCAACTCTTTGCATGAAGTGGCTAAAGTATTGGAGTTTCAGCTTCGGCATCAGTCCTTCCAATGAACACCCAGGACTGATCTCCTTTAGAATGGACTTGTTGTCCCTTGGCAGTCCAAGGGACTCTCAAGACTCTTCTCCAACACAACAGTTCAAAAGCATCAATTCTTCGGCACGCAGCTTTCTTCACAGTCCAACTCTCACATCCATACATGACCACTGGAAGAACCATAGCCTTGACTAGATGGACCTTTGTTGGCAAACTAATATCTCTGCTTTTGAATATGTCATCTAGGTTGGTCATAACTTTCCTTCCAAGGAGTAAGCGTCTTTTAATTTCATGGCTGCAGTCACCATCTGCAGTGATTTTGGAGACCAAAAATATAAAGTCTGACACTGTTTCCACTGTTTCCCCATCTATTTCCCATGAAGTGATGGGACCAGAAGCCATGATCTTCTTTTTCTGAATGTTGAGCTTTAAGCCAACTTTTTCACTCTCCTCTTTCACTTTCAACAAGAGGCTTTTGAGTTCCTCTTCACTTTCTGCCATAAGGGTGGTGTCATCTGCATATCTGAGGTTAGTGATATTTCTCCTGGCAATCATGATTCCACCTTGTGCTTCTTCCAGCCCAACGTTTCTCATGGTGTACTCTGCATAGAAGTTAAATAAGCAGGGTGACAGTCTACAGCCTTGACGTACTCCTTTTCCTATTTGGAACCAGTCTGTTGTTCCATGTCCAGTTCTAACTGTTGCTTCTTGACCTGCATATAGGTTTCTCAAGAGGCAGGTCAGGTGGTCTGGTATTCCCATCTCTTTCAGAATTTTCCACAGTTTCTTGTGATCCACACAGTCAAAGGCTTTGGCATAGTCAAGAAAGCAGAAATAGATGTTTTTCTGGAACTCTCTTGCTTTTTCCATGATCCAGCAGATGTTGGCAATTTGATCTCTGGTTCCTCTGCCTTTTCTAAAACCAGCTTGAACATCTGGAAGTTCACGGTTCATGTATTGCTGAAGCCTGGCTTGGAGAATTTTGAGCATTACTTTACTAGCATTTGAGATGAGTGCAATTGTGTGGTAGTTTGAGCATTCAAAGAAAGGCATTGCCTTTCTTTAGGATTGGAATGAAAACTGACCTTTTCCAGTCCTGTGGCCACTGCTGAGTTTTCCAAATTTGCTGGCATATTGAGTTCAGCACTTCCACAGCATCATCTTTCAGGATGTGAAATAGCTCCACTGGAATTCCATCACCTCCACTAGCTTTGTTCATAGTGATGCTTTCTAAGGCCCACTTGATTTCACATTCCAGGATGTCTGGCTGTAGGTCAGCGATCACACCATCGTGATTATCTGGGTCGTGAAGATCTTTTTTGTACAGTTCTTCTATGTATTCTTGTCACCTCTTCTTAATATCTTCTGCTTCTGTTAGGTCCATACCATTTCTGTCCTTTATCGAGCCCATCTTTGCATGAAATATTCCCTTGGTATCTCTAATTTTCCTGAAGAGATCTCTAGTCTTTCCCATTCTGTTGTTTTCCTTTATTTGCTTGCATTGATCACTGAGGAAGGAAAAGAGAGTTATCAACTGGGTTTTTTAATAGTATGTTTTAACTTTTACGGGAATCCTTATTTAACAATTACAGTAAGTTTTACAACCATATTCAGTCATTCATTTATTCAGCAAATATTTGAGAGCTTGCTCAAAGCCAGAAACTCTTCTAGGCACTGGGGAAGCAAAAGTGTACCACTCAGACAAAAATTCCTGCCTTCATGGAATTTATATTATCACAGAATGCTGGAGATGGAAATTTTGGATTTGTCAGTATATTTATAATCTGTAAAGGCTAGATGAGATGATTAAGGAAGTAAGTATAGATTCAAAAAAGAGAGGAAGTCCAAGGACTGGCCTAGGGCAGTATCAACAAAAGTACCAAAAAGGAACTGCCTGGGTAATAGGAGGGAAATGAGGAATGGGTGGACTTAGACAGGAAAAATTGTTGCAAGGAAAAGAGAGTTATCAACTGGGTCAGATGCTGTAAGTTGAATTGACTGAGAATTGGCCTCTGGATTTAGCAACATGGAGGTCATCAGTGACCTTGACCAGCAGTATTAGTGGAGTGGTGAAGGGGAGAACTTGCTGAAACAGAGGAGATCTGCTGTGACAAGCTGGATGGAGAGGTGGGTCGGAAAGCTTCCAAATGGGAGAAATGTGTGTGCGCTGAAGGGAAGCACTCAGTGGGAGTGGAAGAGGTGAAAACAGTGAGGTAGGAAAGGCAGGGGAGGTCACTGCTGGAGCAAGGCCCTAGGAAGAGGCTAGGTGTACATATCAAACTACTGTGATTACTAACACCTCAGAGATACGTTCGCCCACTGTCCTATCAAATAATGAGATGATATATGTGAAGGTACTTTGTAAACTTATAAAGAATCCTGTAATGTAAGCTAATGTAACAGTGCAAGTGGAGACTTTAAAATAATTGGTCAGTTACTTTTTTTTCCCAATGTGATCTCAGCCAGGGAAGTGCTTCTTGACTGATCTTTAGTTGTATATATTTCCAAATGGACATATTTACCAAGCATCAAAACATTTCCCTTAGAGGACTTTGGGATTTTCCCACACTGAGAACTTGATGTTTAACCTTTCGACCACCCAACAAGCAAAGAAAATGTTACCCCTTTTATCTTCTTAGAAGCTTTTAAATCAGCCTGAAGCCATTTGAGAAAGCCAAATGTAATACTTCCATGAACATCATTTTAGCTAGAATAAAAATAGATGTGAATAGAATCTCATGCACATCTCATAAGATTCTTGCCCAGAAAATATAAAATAAAGATATAAATTCAAATGATATTTGCTTTTTAATGTTTTATAAAAATGTTGGTACATTTGCCAATATATGGTAGGGCCTCATACCAAATGATCACCATCCAACATGAAATTAAATGCATGTTTTAATCATTCTTTACTTTAAAAAATTAGTACTGATTTGATTTCATAAAACATTTTAAAAATAAACTACTAAGCATGAGTAATTGAAATAATTTTACTCAGTACAAATGGTTTTTATTTTTCCTTCTTCCATCCTTTCTTCTCGGGTCTCCATTTCTCAGCTGCTAAAAGGTAATGTGTTTTACGGTGTTTAGATAATTGATATAATTGTTTCAAGTTATCTTTTTAGGTTATTATCAGCTTGTAGGCATCAGTTTCTCTAATTGTTAAGTAGTGAATCCTTTATCTGGCGTTTAATCTTACCTCCTTGGGAAAACCAGACCTTACTACAGAGTAAATTTTCAAATTGCTGACCTGATGTAACATGAGCCGGTGCCTTGGCAGTGAACCTTTGCTTTCTGTTATTCACAGGAAGGATAATGATGTGGCCTGAAGGCCTTCGTTTCAGTACCTTAAGAAGTAACATCCAAGTACTAGTTGCAAAGGTCTGAGCTTGGAAATTCCAGAGAAAATAATTGCATTGACACAGTATTTTTTAATTTCTTTTGGGAAGATGAGGTAATTAAAAATGTAACTTTTATCATTTCTATTGTTTCTTAAACCACTTGTCTTACTTATGTTGGCATGACTTAGAGGATCCACAGTTACCTGAAAATGATCATTATTTATTTTTATGACTAAATTATAGCTGTTATTTTACAGGTGTGTTTGAAAATTTTATTTCCATGTATATATATACAGACACAAGTATATGTTCTATTTTTGTAAGTAACAACACTGAGATTATAGAACTCAAATGTAGAATGTTTTGTAATTTCTCAGTAAAATAAAAGATAGCATTTTTTTTAGAGCTAGAAGAAGATTCCCTAAACATTTTCAGCAAACTTGAAAAGAATGTTAAGCAAATCCCATGAAATAATTTCCTAAAATGTGTAAAATGCAATTTCCCAGCAGCTGTAAAATGAAAAGGCAGTTTTGAAAAAAATTCAGTTTATACAATTTTTAAAGGTTACATTCCATTTACTGTTACAGCAAAATATTGGCTGTGTTCCTTGTGTTGTGTTGGATTGTGCATCCTTGTAACCTGTCTTACATCCAAGAGTTTGTATCTCACACTCCAGCACCGCTCTACTGTGCCTCCCTTCCCTCTCCCTACTGTTAACCACTAGTTAGTACTCTATATCTGTGAGTCTGCTGCTTTTTTGTTATAGTCAAGTCATCCTAAATTGCACCAAAACTCAGTGTACTCCCAAAGTATCAATGGAATTTTAAAAACAGAACCTCATAGATTAATTTCAAATCTCACATAGAAGAAAAGATTGCATATCAGTCAGCAAAAATATTTTTAAAAGCTTGACAGTCATATGGAGTCTTGCTTTACCTAAAGTCAAAAACATGATCAAAAGCTATACCAATTAAAGCATTATGGTATTTGAGTATGAAGAGACAAATCAGTCAGTGGAAGTGAACAGAAAGTATAAAAACTGACCCAAGTATTGATTTTCTGTTTTGCTCTATCCCATCAGATCCTCCAGCCAGATGAGCCCAGTCCTACCAGCTAATGATAACTAGAATGCTCTAGGATCAGGCCAGTTTACTGTGATGGCATGAGAAAATTGTTTTTTGCTTACTACCAATCTATGGTTCATTTGAGCAATGCCAACTTCATGGCAAAAAGATGGGGGAAAAGTGAAAACAGTGACAGATTTTATTTTCTAGGGCTCCAAAATCACTGCAGATGGTGACTGCAGCCATGAAATTAAAAGACATTTGCTCTTTGGAAGAAAAGCTATGACAAACCTAGACAGAGTAAGTAAAAGCAGAGACATCACTTTGCCAACAAAGGTCCGTCTAGTCAAAGCTATGGTTTTTCCAGTAGTCATGTACAGATGTGAGCTGGACCATAAGGAAGGCTGAATGACAAATAATTGTTGCTTTCAAATTGTGGTGCTGGAGAAGACTCTTGAGAGTCCCTTGGACTGCAAGGAGATCCAACCAGTCAATCCTAAAGGAAATCAACCCTGAATATTCATTGGAAGGACTGAGCTGAAGCTGAAGCTCCAATACTTTCATTACCTGATGCCAAGAACTGACTCACTGGAAAAGATCCTGATGCTGGGAAAGATTGAGGGCAGGAGAAGAAGGAGGTGGCAGAGGATGAGATGGTTGGATTGCATCACCGACTCAATGGACATGAGTTTGGAGCAAGCTCCAGGAGATGGTGAAGGACAGGAAACCCTGTCATGCTGCAGTCCAGGAGGTGGCAAAGAGTTGGACACAACTTAGTGACTGAACAACAACAATGTGTATTATTACACCATGTGATTTATCACACTAAATTGAGCAGAGGCAATGGAGGGACCCACACAACTGCAGTAGCTGGAGGCCCTTTTAAGCACTCAGGCTCTGGTTATCTTTTTTATATGTAAATTATATTCTTCCCCTTTAGGATATATATATATATGCCATATATATGTATACCAAATATGTGTGTGTGTGTGTGTGTGTATATCCCTTTTAGGGATAGAAATATATATTTATAAATATATGTATTTGTGGCACAAACCGTTCCCAAACTCCTCCCCACACCTCCTTTTAAGGTGATAAATAGACCAGTAGGCACCTAGTGCCATTATCAAAAATGACGGGTACTTCTGCTAAGGCAACTAGAGGTAGAACTCATACATACAGTGATGTTTTAATGAAAACCTTTAACTTCTGAAACTGTTTCTTGTGTTCAAAGAATACAAATTGTTCCACAGTTCCACGTGTTTTTTTCTTTCTTTCTCTCGTAGAATAGAGGCGAAAACCACAGGCCATGACTAAAATTTTAGGGAAGTAGTGACTGCTTAAACAAACGTAGTAGCAGTGGGTGGATGTGAGAAATCAGAGGGAGAACAACAGGCTTTGTTAATTGATTGTTGGTAGAAGTTAAGGAAAAGGAGGATTTGTCAGCATTAGTTCATAGGTAGATCAAATTGCCAGCTGCAGCAGGCAGGCAGGCTTGGTGTGCTGGGACCAGGCCTAAGGAGGGATAGTTTGATGAGAAAGCAGCAGGCACCTCATGAGCAGTAGTGGCAGCACCAGGTAAGGGCGGAAGTCACACATAAAGTTCATGTTAGGTTATAGGAAATAGGCAAAAATTGTGGTTCTGGGTGTTAGATTGAAGCATGACTTCAGATTATGGTGCAGAAGCAGTGAGTGCCCCACATCGAGTGGTCCTTTAGGAAATTCACTGGAGATGAGTCATGGTTGATGGGGGCCACCTCAACCCAAGGAAATGGCTTAGCGAGAAGAAAACAGGAGAATAAACTATGGTCACAGACAAGATTGGTTCCCCTGCCCAGAGAGGAAGAAAAAGCCCCTGAGATACAGATGTAGAAGCAGACTTAAGATGGTAGATGGATCCCTGAGGAGTATTCAGGGAAATTATTGCTTATTATTGACACTGAGTGATTGAGTGACTCCTTACCTATGTGCACTTTAGTCGCTCAGTCGTGTCTGACTCTTGCGACCCCATAGACTGTAACCTGCCAGGCTCCTCTGTCCGTGGGATTCTCCAGGCAAGAATACCAGAGTGGGTTGCCATTTCCTTCTCCAGGGGATCTTCCCAACCCAGGGATTGAACCCAGGTCTCCTGCATTGCTGTCAGACTTTACCAACTGAGCTATGAGGGAAGCCCTCCTTACCCATGGTAGAGCCCAAATAACTTCCCAATATATGGATTATCTGACTTTGCTATTAATATACTGCTGAGCTATCTTATCTCTGTTACCAGGTTGCTTTGTCTTTCTAAAGTACCATTTTCTTTCTGTCATTACTTCACTTAAGAATCTCCTAAGGCCATTTTTGTTTTCTGTCAGATTAAATCCCGGTCCTTTAGTCTTTCACTCAGAAATTGTTAACAGTTTACCTACACTTTTCCATGAATGCAAAACTTTTGTTGCAGGAAGATGATTTCCACCTTCACATATGCTGTGTAAACCTAGAATGCTCATATCTCTTCCTGACATTAAAATTCATATGTTGTTCTTCCTGTGCTTAGTTGCTCAGTCATGTCCAACTCTTTGGAACCCCATGGACTGTAGCCTGCCAGGGCTTCTCTGTCCAAGGGATTCTCCAGCCAAGAATACTGACGTGGGTTGCCATGCTCTCCAAGTGATCTTCCCAATCCAGGGATCAAATCCTGGTCTCCCACATCGCAGGCAAACTCTTTACCGTCTGAGCCACCAGGGAAGTCTTCTTACTAACCTCAGTCTATTGTGCTTTTCTTCTCTTTACTCTGACTTTCTTTTCCATGTTTGTACCTTTTGTCCCTCCAACTAGCATTTTGTCCACCTATATAGATCATATATTCTTTAAGGGCTGAGACTAGATTCTACCTGTTGTACAGGCCATTTAAAAAAGGCATTTAAAAATTTTTTTATTTGACTATTTCCATTATGTTTTTAAAAGTCTTAGTCTTCAGAGTAGTAGAAAAGATTAATAATTTGCCTGGCTTTTTTTAATAAGGTGTAACTTAGAAATATAAAATGTATTTTCCTTACTGAAAGTTCTTATTGTCTGTTTTGATACAACTTCTCAAAATATTGGATGTTTAAATAATTTTAAGTTTGTACACAGTTTGGAATGACTTAGAAGAGGCAATAAGGAGATTAAGTTTGTCATCCTAAAGAAGAATTTTTTTCTGATATAAAATGTTTTGTGTGAAATGTGTGAAGGTATAATTTTATATTGTTGATAGCCATGTAAATTGCCATAAGCTTCCTGGAAGTATCTCGATAATGTGTATGAAATGACTGTTTGACCAATAAGTTTACTCCCAGGAATTAATCCCAAGGAACTATTTATAGATACATCTAAATATTTTCACGGCAGGCCATTATGTTAATAACATTGTTTTATAGTAGTGAAGTACTATGAATTACCTAAATATTCAACCATGTGGAATTCATTAATTTAGTTAGGCAACAAACATTTACTATGTAATATTGCATTGTTACTAAAACTAGACTAGTGCCATGGAAAAATGATATATTAATTAGTAAAAAGAATCAGATAACCAGACAGTTTAGTATAACCCTGATTTTTTGGCAAAAAATTCATAAACAATTACAAGTTTTTAAATTCTGTCTTCTGAATTATATACAGTAGCTATGCATTGCTTTTGGAATCAGGAAGAAAAATATTAACAGTTTTGTTACAGTTCAAAGAAAATAAATAATAGAAATTGTTTATCTATCTACCAGGAAAGATTTTAAAAATTAAGGAAAACAAAAGAGATTCCCTTCTCCCCATACACACACACTCCTCATTCTGCTTATCTTAACTTTGGGTAGAATTCAGAGTGATCATTGGTGGTAACTCTACCCTAGTGATCTAGAGTTAGCGACTTTAGCACAAATCTAAACTCTGCTGTTAAATGGTTTCCTTAGTTGTTGCCATGAACAGCTTGTCAGGGTTTCCCTTTCTTCTTTTAGAAGATTAATAGACTACAGTAAAAAGAGTTCTAATTAAATAAGTAGGCCTATATAGAGAGTACATAGTAGGCATTCAGCAAGTGTTGGTGTTCCTTCTGAAGAAACTACTAGCTCAGAAATTTAACGTTCTCCGAGACTGAAACTAAAGAAAGAAATCACGAGTTCAAAGAGCCAGTGTAAAGTCTTCAGAATCTGAATGATATTCATAGTAGGATCTTCTGAGCGTTAATTCATTTTATTCATGTGGATATTTGTTTATGATTATGTATTTTCACCTTTTTTCTTTTGCTCTGTTAATTCCCTCTCAACGTAATTGAAGACATGTATCTTCTAGAAGGAAGTGTCGCTTCACACAGTCCAGACTTACTTGCTTTCTTAACTTCAGGTTGCTGTTGGCAGAACAGAAGTCGAAGACCTGGACCTCTATGCTACATCTCGGGAAAGGCGATTTCGTTTGTTTGCTTCTATAGAATGTGAAGGGCAGTTGTTCATGACTCCGTATGATTTTATTTTGGCTGTTACAACAGATGAGCCCAAAAGTAAGTATATTTCTCAAGTTTATCTCAACAATGTTATAACATTTTTTCTTATCTCTATTTTTTAAAATTGTGGAGCAGTGTAAGTTTTTCAGAACAACTAACCAAGTAATGTAATACTTCAAAAGATATGATGTTGTGCTACTATGTATCAAAAGATACAATGACTAATACTTCTTATAAACCCCTACTGGTATCTTTTCTTTTCAGAAATTTCATTTGTTCCCTCTTTCTCAGTACATCAGACTAAACACCCACCTTATTTTTAATATTCTTGATAAAGGTTCTTATTCTGCCAAATCAGTTCTTATATCCAGCCTGGACAGAAGAACTCAGAGAACTGGCTTTGCAGTTAGACTTGGACAAGAATTCTTCCTGTGTCTTTTCTGAATATGTCATGGTTCCTACAGTGTAAATGTAGATTGATTGTTTCTCACTTTTCCATGTGTTAAGGCAGTGGTTCTCAAACTTTTTGGCATTATGTACATTCTTACAAAGTCACTTTAATGTCTGACTTAATAGAAGACATCTGGATTCTTATATCTGCCTTTGTGTTCAATTTGTTGCAGTGTTTGTTTTCAGAAAGTATCGACAAATGAACAAAATCTGCCTAACAGATATTGAAGGAGGAAAAGGGAAGGGTATTACAAAAGCCTTTTCAAATAATCATAGATATTCTTCTTTGGTATTATATCAATACTTGGCTGCTGGTAGTTTCTTAAAGTTTAGTTGCAATGTGGACTCTGACATTTTTGTCATCTGTTTTGTTAAAATCCATTGGCCTACATTGCATATTTGAATGGCTCTTTTTTCTTTACATTAATATAATTTTGTACTATCAGCTAGAAAATATTGATTCATTAAATTACATCGATCTGTCAAATATTGCCATATTTCACTGTACAATGTTTTTTAAAAAATCACATTCACTAATACCATCAGAATCTTATCAGAAAAGTCTTTGCTTGTTGGAAAGCTGTCAAATGCATGGTGTATACAAGCTTTCCAAAATTTTAATTTTCACTTGAAATCTCATATGTTATTATTGACAACAAATATTGTCAGGTGTTTTCTTTAAGCAAGAAACTCAGATTAACATTAGTTTATTTTTTATATTTAATTAATTTATTTTTTATTTTGTATTGGGGTATAACTGATTCACAATGTTGTGATGGGGTGGATAGTAAAGGGCCTCAGCCATACATATACATGTACCCATTCTCCCCCAAACTCCCCTCCCAACCAGGCTGACATATAACATTGAACAGAGTTCCATGTGTTATACATAGGACCTTGTTGATTATCCATTTTAAACAGAACAACAGTGTGTATAGGCAACCATAAGTTCATTCCCTAAGTCTGTGAGTCTCTTTTTGTTTTGTAAGTAGTTCATTTGTATCATTTCTTTTTAGATTCCACATATAAGAGATGTCATATGTCATATGATATTTTTCATTCTCTGTCAACATCAGTTAATTTCTAATCAGTACTTCTAAGCTGTAATTAAGAATGATAACTAAAGATCAAGATATTTGTAAAAACTTTTTTTTTAAAGTATAGGGCTTTAAAAATAAATATTTACCTCTAAAAAGAAAATATGCTTCAGAGATGGAATATTAAATCATATACATATCAAAGTAGCCTATTAAAATTAGACAGACTTGTGTTTAGACCTTGGCATTTTTTATGAGCTTTGAGAACCTGAGTAAGTTATTTAGTCTTCTGTTTCTTCATTTATAAAAGTGAAAGTAACAAAGTCTTAGGAGGTTTTTTGAGGATTGAATGATATCAGTTATGTTTAGTGTAATACCAATATACAGTAGGCACTTAATACGCTTTGCTAGGTGTCATTGTTATCATCATCATTATCACTTGAATTCAGAACCATTATTTTTTAAAATCCTTAATTTTATGGCAACATTAACAGGAAAATGCTATGCCATGTAAACATTTGCTTAATAATTATAATTCAAATAAATGTTAATTGAGATATACATCAGATCACTGATTATAACTTTATGTTTGAAATCAAGAAAATTTATTTTACCTACTTATATGGAACCTAAAAGGTAAATTTTCCATCTAGAGCTAAAATAAGTAATTATTTTCATGTAGCTTCAAGTACTTTTTAATTTTAAAGAATTTATTGTTTAAAAAGTTCAGACTTAAAAGTATTAAAAATATAATGAACATCAACCTATAGCCTAAGAAATAAAATATGTCCAAAAGAATGAAGTTTCTCTTTACCTTATATATGCAGTAACTTCATTTGAAATAAAGAATTTAGAAAATCAGAGAATCCTTTGAAGAACAATCTTAATGGCTCTTTAGTTTTATTTTTTAAAAAGCCAGTAATACTGAACATGATGACATATCCGGCAGAATGAATATGTCTTTTGTGAATAATTTACCCTGGAAATCTCATAAACCCTACAAAACTCAAGAGTGTCTAACTTCCTCTTCTGATAAATACCTTCTGAACATTGCATAAGAGCATATGCATGTACTTTTGTACCATTTACTTTTCTTCCTTTCTTACTGCTATATTTCAAAAGCAACAGAATAATAAAATTATTTACATTGTTATGTTCACTATGTAAATGAAGATGTCTACGCAGTGAATGTATAAAGTATTATAATTAAAGTTAAATGCTGAAGTCTACCTTATAGACCTGTGATTTTAATCACTTGATTACAGGGTTCCATATTAACTATCTTAGGTAAAGAAAGGATGTTGTTACTGCATAGAGAAGAAAACTATCTTCATAGGAATCAGTTTGCTAAATTTTAGAATATGGTTCTTCCCTCGTGATCTTAAAATGACTTATTACATTGCTTAAAAGAGAGAAAAGTACATAGCAAAAACTGCCTATCTTATAATCTTGAATTTGATATATTATTTATATTAACTATGGTTAATTATATAAAAAAACCCACATGACCATGGAGAAAAAATATTACTTGTCATTATTGTGCTGTAGCTGAAATAGTTAATATTTACTAGTTGCTAACACAGCTGTATTATAGGACTTAATCACATTCAAACCTGGAGATAATTCTTGGACAGGCATTATATATTCACAGTGTTCAAATTTGAGCAAAGAAACAGCACTGTTGACTGCACTTATTTTAATATTATAAGACTTATAGTGTTTGAGGTCTTCAGGGATGTGAGGAGAAATCAGAAAGAGAAAGTGACCTCCAGTATTTTATTCAACTGTAACATTCTTAGAGAAGAGTGGAGAACAGGCCAAGTCTTTCTAGAACATCACCTGTTCTCTCCTTCATTTCTTTTTATCTTTGCCCTGTCCTTCCCATTCACTGTAGAGAAACCCAACCTTCAAATTGTAATCAGAGATATTAATACAGCAGAGATCATGGGTAACACCTTAAAATTATAATTTCTCTATTATTGTATATTCTAAAAACATTTAATGAATATCATTATTTGTGTTTTAAGCCCATAGGATATTTAACTTGGAGTAAGTTAATTTACTTTTTAAATCTAGAAATCTCCAAAGTGAGATGATGATTATGGAAAATATGTTTTCTACTCCACTGATATTATTATGAATAGTTTATAGTACATGAGACCAATACAAAATGTATAACATACATAGGTCCACATCTTGAGGTTAAAAAAAACTTTGCCTTTTAGATATAAAAGTCAGTGTCATGAGTTATGATGTAGATGGTTACTGGATTTTTATACACATTACATGAAGTATTTATTATCCACTTTTTTATGTTTGTTTTTTATAGTTGCTAAAACATGGAAGTCACTTTCCAAGCAGGTAAGTTAAAGCTCTTGCTATACATAGGCATGCACACAATTAAATATGTGTGTGTGTATATATATATATATACACACACATATATATATGTTTATGATGCGTACATTGTGATATGTACATGTATAAATATACATAAAGCTAAACTCAAAGGAGATTATTGGCAAATTTTGCTAAATTAAATATTAAAAATGTTGGCACACAAAAGACAGTGTCAACAATGTTAAAAGAGGTATGACATGTGAGAGAATATGCTTGCAACCTATGAACAGAAAAGGCTAAGTATCTTATAATTATATAGAAGTCCTGTAAATCAACATAAAAAAGATAATAAGAAAATAATGGATGGACATAGCCAGAGAGGCCAATAAATGTATGTATTCAGGGATATGCAAACCTCACCAGTAATCAGGGATATGCAAATTAAACCAATTATATGATACTGTTTTACACCCATCAAGTAGTCAGCTTCCAGAAATCTAACAATACCAGTAATTATCAAGGATAGAAAGGAGGAACCAGGTGAGAATGTAAGTTGGTATTTTCTCTTTTGAGAGAAATTTGGCAATATCTTATGCATATCAAAAATTCTACTTCTAGATATAAGAGAAACATTTGCATGCTTATACTAGGAGTCCTGAAAAAATCAGAAACAATATAAATGTCAATTAGTAGAAGATTAATAAAAGAATGTGAAGTAGGCATATGAAGGACAAATGAAGAAGAGCTAAAATGAATAATACATAAGACCTATGTTTATCAACATGAATAGGCCTAAAAACATAGGGTTGAATAAAGCAGCACATTGTAAAATAATATAAACTGATTTTTCTTAACATGCAAAGACCTTTTCAGGGCATCCATAAAGTCAAGACTGTCTTCATAATGAACGGAGAAGTTGCTTGTTCTGTTACTCTCATTCTCTCACAAGGGTACAGTGGCGTTTTCTAGAGGCTTCATGATGAGTGATGACATCATCACTCTGAGAGATAATAGAATATGTGCTTATGTATTTTTGTGTTTTAAAAATATATCATTTCTTGGGAATATATCGTTTCCCTGGTGGCACAGTGCTTAGGGTGCTTCCTTGGTAGTTCAGTTGGTAAAGAATCCACCTGCAATGCAGGAGACCTGGGTTTGATCCCTGGGTCAGGAAGATTCCCTGGAGGAGGAAATGGCAACCCACTCTAATATTCTTGCCTGGGAAATCCAATGGACAGATGAGCCTGACAGGCTAAATCCATGGGGTCACAAAGAGTCGAACACGACTTAGTGACTAAACTCCCACCACCACAGTGGTTAGGACTCAGCACTTTCACTGCTGAGGTCGCAGTTCAATCCCTGGTCAGGAAACTAAGATTCCACAAGCTATGGGGTGTGACCAATAAGAAAAGTATCATTTCTATTTCCACATGCATTAAATATAATTAAATATAATTCACATAAGCAATATCTCTTCTGGGTTCACAGGTTTTAAGAATATAAAAAGTTACTCAGAACTGCTCTGTAGCCATTAAAATGAAAATGAAGAATGTTTGGCAGGAAAATATGATCATGCTTACAAAACTTTACATAGAAAATTATTCAATATTTGCAACAAGAATGACAAAAAATAAATAGATAAAGAATGAAATTAAAATGAGATTAAATAAAAATTTTAATTATGGTTAATCCCTGAATCACAATCTGTTTTTATTTTCTGCACTTCCTAATTTTCCTATAACATATATATTAAGTATTTACTTAAAAAATTGTACTCAAGAAAATTGTATAAATCCTTTAAAAGGCATCTGTCAGTTCAGTTCAGTTCAGTTGCTCAGTCGTGTCCGACTCTTTACGACCCCATGAATTGCAGCATGCCAGGCCTCCCTGTCCATCACCAACTCCCAGAGTTCACTCAGACTCACGTCCATCAAGTCGGTGATGCCATCCAGCCATCTCATCCTCTGGCGTCCCCTTCTCCTCCTGTCCCCAATCTCTCCCAGCATCAGGGTCTTTTCCAATGAGTCAACTCTTCGCATGAGATGGCCAAAGTATTGGAGTTTCAGCTTTAGCATCATTCCTTCCAAAGAACACCCAGGACTGATCTCCTTTAGAATGGACTGGTTGGATCTCCTTGCAGTCCAAGGGACTCTCAAGAGTCTTCTCCAACACCACAGTTCAAAAGCATCAATTCTTTGGCGCTCAGCTTTCTTCACAGTCCAACTCTCACATCCATACATGACTACTGGAGAAACCATAGCCTTGACCAGACGGACCTTTGTTGGCAAAGTAATGTCTCTGCTTTTTAATATGCTATCTAGGTTGGTCATGGAACAACAGACTGGTTCAAATTGGAAAAAGAGTACGTCAAGGCTGTATATTGTCACCCTGTTTATTTAACTTATATGCAGAGTACATCATGAGAAACGCTGGGCTGGAAGAAGCACAAGCTGGAATCCAGATTGCCGGTAGAAATATCAATAACCTCAGATATGCAGATGACACCACCCTTATGGCAGAAAGTGAAGAGGAACTAAAAAGCTTCTTGATGAAAGTGAAAGAGGAGAGTGAAAAAGTTGGCTTAAAGCTCAACATTCAGAAAACGAAGATCATGGCATCTGGTCCCATCACTTCATGGCAAATAGATGGGGAAACAGTGGAAACAGTGTCAGACTATTTTTCTGGGCTCCAAAATCACTGCAGATGGTGACTGCAGCCATGAAATTAAAAGACGCTTACTCCTTGGAAGGAAAGTTATGACCAACCTAGATAGCATATTCAAAAGCAGAGATATTACTTTGCCAACAAAGGTCTGTAATTCTAGGTAAATGAATTCAATCCAGCAAATATTTATTTAGTCCCTACTTGCAGTACTGCAATTTAATTCTGATACTCACCATCCAGAGTTAGCATCAGATCCCACAGATTTAAGGACCCAATCCCCCAAAAGATTGCCCCCATTTCAGATGCCAGCTGCTTTTCAAGGGATCCCAGACCACCCACACTTCTGACCAAGTGGCTACAAATTCAGATAGTTCCCACAACTTCCCTCAAGTTAAATAATTTGTTAGACCGACTCATAGAACTCAGAAACATTTTGTACTTCGATTTCCAATTTATAATTATCATTATAAGGGAACAAATCAAGGCCAGCCAAATGGAGAGACACACAAGGTGTAGGAGGGTTCCGAACAGAGCTTCTGTGCTTTCTTCCTGAGGATCAGGGTATGGCCCCATCCTGGCACACCCATGTGTTTACAAACCTGAAAGCTCTTCTGAGCTTGGTGTCCAGAGTTTTTATTGGCGGTTTCATTGCATAGCTGCGCTTGATCAAATCATTGACCACACAAATGAATTCAATCTCCGTTTCTTCTCCTCTCTTCTTCCCTCCCCAGAGGTCAGGCTAGCTCACACCCCCAACCCTTGAGTCATGGGGTTGTTTTTGAAGGTCAGCCCCAATCCTGATTCTTCTCCTCAGCATAAACTTTGGTGTGGTCTAAGGATATGGAGTCTTTCTCCCAGAAACCAGGGACAAAAGCCAATCAAATTCTCTGTCTTCAATACTACTGCCTTTAAGAGACTAAGATAGGCACTGGGGGTGGGGAGAGAGAGTCCGAGCCTGAGCAGAAATACAAATTTTAATAAATTTAAAAGTCCCTAAAATTGATATGAAAGAAGATCAATGTGTCAGTTGGATGATCTAGACCAGACAGAACTAAATTATTACAAAAATAAACTGCTTAGAGTGAGTAAGGATCTGGCCAGTCACTGATTAATTGTGTGATCCTGGGTAAGTTATTTATCTTAAGACACAGTAATATATGCATAATGAGAATTTTTAGAATTAAAAGAAGTGTGTATTAGGCTATTGTTAAGCACACAGAAAAAAAAAAAAAGGAGCACACAGAAGAAACTCAAATAAAAGGTAGCTCTGATTTTTTGGTCTTAAATTTTTGCTGAGTAGAAGAAATGGAGTTTAATACATGGAAAGAGTTCAAAGGGAGAAAGAGAGGTAATATCAATATAATAGAGACAGTATAAATGAAAGTGTATAAAGAATACTCAAAATACTTTTTAATCTCCTGTTTTAACAAAAATCTTTATGGATTTACTGTTGTTTAAACATTAAGCATCATTAGTCGTTGTGAATTCTGACCTCTGTGCCATTGGTATCCTAGTGAGACAGTACTCAGCATTGGTGGCATCTGTTACCTGCCGTGCGGAAATAACAGTATGAAGGAAGTGAGAGCAAGAACTCACAGATGGACTTCAGGGACTCTATAAATCCCCTAAAAATACCTCTCCTGCCTTTGGCATCCCAGAGATTCCCTATTTGTCTGCTAACTCAGCTCAGTAATGAAAAAGATGGTTTATAAATGTCACAGGGCTTTTTAAGGTACAACGACATTGGGAAAGGGGGGAAGATCCCTTGGAGGAGGGCACAGCAACCCACTCCAGTATTCTTGCCTGAGAATCCCATGGACAGCATTTTGATATACATGGGCTATGGGCCACAGGGTTGCAAAGAATTGGACACGACTGAAGTGACTTAGGACACACATCAGAAAGGATTCATCTAAAGTGTTTCTCAAACTTGTGTACATAAAAGTCATTCATAGATCTTGTTAAAAGTAGATTCTGGTTCGGTAGGTCTGGGATGGGATCTGAGATTGTGCATTTCTAACAAGCTGTCTGGCAAGGTAATGATGCCAGGGCCTTTTAGGGAACCACACTTTTTAAGTAGCAAAAATCAGATCTGGAAAAGAAGCACTTGCTAGAGTTTCGTTTGTTTTTCATTGTGTTACTTAGCAGACTAATTTTTTTTTTAATTTCAAATTATTTCAAGTTATCTTACCAAATCCTTAATAATTTTTCACAATTAACCTATTTATAATTTTCACTTAGTTGCTCTTAACACAAGTATGCACAATAAATACAAAATTGTTTTAGTATCTGAGCAATGAGTCAAATGTTTAAATTTTGCAAAATAGTCCCGCTTCTGCTTGATTAAAAAAAAAAAAATAGCTGACTAATCAGCAATTGGAGTGTGTATTCTTTACTGAATATTTAGGTTAAAATTAGGAAAAAATTGCAACAGTGACCGTAATAACTCAATAGCCTGTTTTCCCACTTCATCTGATGTCATCATTCTTTAAGTCACTATAAAATACTCTTCATTCTTTCCCAGTATAATCTGTCGCCCAGTTGCTTCATCTACCCCAGAATTGCCTAAATCCAAATGGGCTACAGAAAACAGACAGTATGTGAAACCTGCTGATCATATCTGACCTGCATTAGGTGGGCACCATTTCTAGGGCTTCCATGGAACCATCCTTTTCTAACTGGCCCCAGAACTTAAATTCAGTGTTTTATCTTAATTAGATTTCATATATACACATTTATAATATATATATATATCTGGTGGTGCTGGTGCCCAGTCATGTCCAACTCTTTGCAACCACATGGACTGTAGCCAGCCAGGCTCCTCTGTCCATGGGATTTTCCAGGCAAGAAAACTGGAATGTGTTGCCATTCCCTACTCCAGGGCAACTTCCCTACCCAGCAATCAAACCTGCCTCTTTTACATCTCCTGCATTGGCAGGTAGATTCATTACCACAGGCGCTACCTAGGAAGCCCTGCAGTCCCCCACAAAAGAAAAGTGGGAAAAGAGAAATAAGTGAAACAAAATTGGTAAAGTGTTAATAGCTGCTAAAGGTAGGAAGTAATTATATTATTCTCTCATAATGTCCACAACACAAAGTTAAAAAAAAAAATGGTTTTGGTGTAAATTCAGTCTGTGCCTTATCTTACCAGTGATTTTTTAGGAGGTAGTTAAGGTTCTCCCCTAAAGAAAAATCTAGTCATTCCACTTAGCCTAAAGAGGTGCTGCTGCTGCTGCTAAGTCACTTCAGTCGTGTCCGACTCTGTGCGACCCCATAGACGGCAGCCCACCAGGCTCCCCCGTCCCTGGGATTCTCCAGGAAAGAACACTGTAGTGGGTTGCCATTTCCTTCTCCAATGCATGAAAGTGAAAAGTGAAAGTGAAGTCGCTCAGTTCTGTCTTAGTGACCCCATGGACTGCAGCTTACCAGGCTCCTCTGTCCATGGGATTTTCCAGGCAAGAGTACAAGAGTGGGTCGCCATTGCCTTCTCTAAGGAAGCCCTGCTGCAGCTGCTGCTGCTAAGTCACTTCAGTCGTGTCCGACTCTGTGTGACCACATAGACGGCCTCCTACCAGGCTCCTCTGTCCCTGGGATTCTCCAGGCAAGAACACTGGAGTGGGTTGCCATTTCCTTCTCCAATGCATGAAAGTGAAAAGTGAAAGTGAAGTCGCTCAGCTGTTTCCGACTCTTAGCAAACCTCATGGACTGCAGCCTACCAGGCTCCTCTGTCCATGGGATTTTCCAGGCAAAAGTACTATATATCCCCAATTAATACATTTATCTGAAATTTTTTGTAGCTCTAATTGAATTTAATGTAGCATCTTTATCACTCATTTTTACTTTTACACTTTTGGTCATTGGGTTTTACTGTTAAATGGACCACAGAGATAGTAGTATAAATACAGCCATTATCTGAGGTCTTCTAAGCAGAGAATTTTTTTTGCATTGGCATTTAAATATTTTTGGTCTATTTTATAAATAGTGGCTTACCTGTTTATTAGTATAATGATATATACTATGTTATATATTATGTTATATATGTGTTATGTTAATCAGTATAATGATACTTTATATAACAGGAATTAAATCAAATGCTATCAGAAACACCACCAGTTTGGAAAGGATCATCAAAGCTATTTCGAAATCTTAAAGAAAAAGGTAAGTTAACTTTAGTATTTATGTATTTTAGTACTGACACTGTATTGCTTATACTATTTATACATGTATATTTTCCTCATGCTTAAATAATTTTACAGTTATATATTTGTCTGTGTACAGAGAGAAAAAAACTAAAAAGAAAAATACCAAAATATTAATAATGAATGTTTCTTGATAGTGAGGTTAAGGTTACTTTATTTATGATACATTATTCATATCTTCCAACAAAGTGAACTTTAACAGTTTAAAAAAACCCTTTTTTAACCATATTGAGAAGTATTATATCTACCTACAGAAAGCATTGTTCAGAAATACTGATTTCCAAATCTATTTTTTCTTCTTTCCGTTTACTTCCAGGGGATTACAGATTTTCTTAAATTTAATCAGTATGAAAAGCTTATTGGATATATCTTTTGGCTGTACAATTTGAGCATTTTTTAAAGACAAAACTCACTGCAAAATCCAATTGTTTCAACTTACTGTATTACCCACATCTATATAACTCATTAATTCATGTATGTCCTTGCAATCAAATTATATAGCTGTTATTGCAATTTTCTTTTACAGTGTACTTTTTATAAATATTTATAGTAGAAACTAATCAATATAATTTCTTTTAATCTTAGCAAGGAATGTTTCTTAGAAATATATATTTTTATATTCAAATACAAGAATATACAAAATAAAAATATAAAGCAATTATATAAACTTACCTTTTTCTTTTCTATCACTTTTAACCAATACTGGTTTGAAAATAATATATTTAACATGAAGATAAATACTTTAAAAGAGTAATTATAAGTCATATATGTTTATCTAAGTAGAATTAGAAACTCAAATTGCTTGTACCTGGATCTCATGGACTCTGGATGGAGGAGACACCTTATCTTTAATTGTAGGCTTTTCATAACTAGGGTTTATACATCTTTGTGAAGTCTGGGCTACAATATCTTTAAAGTTCTTAGAAATTTTTTTCTGGAAGTTGTGTTAAAGATTGCCATTCAAATCTTAGAGTGGAATGATAGGATCAAGAAAGTTCAAAGCTCAGAAGAATGGGGTAAATTGGTGAATGTAAAAAGTATTTCCTTGATACCTCTCATGGGAAAATAAAATTGGATCAAATACAATCTAAGAAAGATAAATGGATGGAAGAAGGAAATTCTTTTTAGTTAAAGGGAGGCTTAAATCTGGAAGCTATAGGTTTAGGCAAGTCCTAATCCTACTTAAGTTGTGTGCAGATTTGTATATTTTTTTCAGGGAAGGTAATGTATTCAATGCTATCCCATAGAACTGTCTACAGTGGCTGGAATGTCCATATCCCTAGAGTCCATAGCCTTGAGTCAGTTGTGGCTATGAAGAACCTGAAATGGGGCTACTGTATCTGAGGAATTGAATTTTAAATTTTATTTACTTTTAATTATTTCTAAATTTAAGTAGCCCTGTGTGGTCAGTGGCTACCCTGTAGAACAGTGCAGATCTATGTCATAGTGATGGGATTATCAAGGTAATCCATGTACCCAAGTTTTAGAACCATTGGGTTAGGTAAAGTAAAGTTATAGTCTTGTTTTTTAATAAAGAGATTAGGTGGAAGAGGAATCTTTAAGTTTTTAGAGCTGTTGAAGACTAACTTACAAAGAATTCTATCAGCTTAAAATACAACCCAGCAAGAAAATGTTAGTTTTACAAAAATTTAATTGGTATGTAACATTTATGGAAACATGAATTACACAGACTTAGTTATAATAGCCAGCTGTAATGTATCAGGATATAGGAACTAAACACTGTGGTGCTTTTAAAGGAACTTCCCTTAGAATTTTTTAAATTGAACTTTTAAAGGAAACCTAGTTGGCATCTTTCTTATCCTCTTTTTCTAAAGATCACAAGTTTACTATATGCTTAGCATTTACTGTTATTTTATTTTTGACTCTGGGTGACCTTAAAACAAATTGAAAGATTAGTCTATGATTCTCCATTTTTGTAATTAAAAGCATGAATCTACAGTTCATGTTTAGTAGTATTTTCTCTTCTCCTTGACCATTTTTATTAAATTTTATCATGAGCTTCTCACTTTGTTTTTCTCTGCTGTGGATGACACCACCTCAAAAACTCCTTACTTCCAACAAGTGTCTACTGTAGTACTCATGATCAAGGTACCTACTGTTAAGTAATCCTTCACTGAGGGGACTCTTGTGTTGATTATCAATTAAAAGATGTACAGCAGGCATTGAACTTCTTTTCACTAACCGGCATCTCTTGTGTATTCCCCCACATCAGTTAGAACAACAGTCAATGAGACTGGATTGTGGAGCTACAGAGCCCATTTCCAATTCTTTTTTTTTTTTTTGAGGGATCCCTATGGAATCTAGGTATTGTATCTTTATACACGTTGACCATTCCAGAATCTTTCTCCCATAACATTCATGGCAATCAACCAGAACTATGTCTATAGGTCACAATATTCTAGTATAAACAAAAGACGGGAATGCTTTCAGGCCTCCTAGCTCAGTGCCTTCACCTCTCCTGACAGACCGCCTGACAGTGCCTCCTCTTTTCTTTGTTCTGTAACAAAGAGGATAGCCTCAAAGAGCATCAGGTAAAGTGGAGTTTTAAGGTTCACGATCTGATCATTTTTATACTGTTTTACCAAACATGAGAACTGTCTCATATCTGGATAAGTATTATTGCCTTATTCCTGATTTTAATTTTCTCAGGATCTGCTTGGAAAATCAATTAAGCCATTAATTCTAGTTTTGGGTGTTATCATTCAAAAGCAAGAATTTGAGTAACAGAATGTATATTTTTATTTACTTAACAAACTCCTTTTAAAGTTTATAATTATGAGATTACAGAGAACTCAGGATGCAATATGCAGAAAGTGTAAGCCATTTAATTAAAATTTCTTAGACTTAATAGAAGCATGAAATGTGTCAAGAATAATGAATGATAACTTAAAGGCAGAAAAGTAATAGCTATAGAGTTGTGTTTTTTGAATGCAATACAGCAGTCAAATCTCTAAGCAAGAATATCTAAATGTTTTATTCAAGGAGGTCTAAGATGTCATTAAGCACTTCACAGAGTTAACCATTTTCAACCTTCTAATCTTTAATTAGATTCATATATTGAAAGCTCTAGCAACACGTTTAAAATTTACAGCTATATGTAAATATTATTAATAATTTTGCTTTTGTGTCAATATATCTGGAAGCATTAATGTGAATTTTGTTTCTAAGAGGGCATATGAAACAAAGTAAAATTTATTTCTTGCTTCTTTTGCTCTGATCTTATGGTAATAGTTTGGTCTCATTTAAAACAATATTTAGCATCTTCTTTAAAGTCTGAATTTTTTGTAACTATTACTTACAGCTATTATAAGAATAATATTTTACTTGATAAATATGAAAGAAATATTTTATATACAGCATAACTAATACTATTTTTCTTCTAGGTGTGATTTCTTACACAGAGTATCTTTTTCTTTTATGTATTTTAACAAGTAAGTGTACTCCTTAAATCTATTTCTGATGCAGTTTTCTTTCTCAAGCATAACCTTGGGAAATAAATCTTTTTTTAGATTCTCATACTTTGAAAATCAGTTTAGTTCTATCCACGCTGTCTTGCAAAATTCATGTCTAAATGCCAGTGGAAAATGCTAAGAATAGTACTGTCAAGTGTCAAAACCATAAATATGATTACGGCTTATGGTATAGTAATAAAATGCTCATAAATTAAGAATTTAATATCCTACATCAATCCTTGTGGTTTAATCTATGTGGGAGCCTAAAGGTAAGGACGGGTAATAATTTGTAAATTTTCTGCTACATTCATTCAAATCACATTTTCTGCAAGATTAGTGTGAAAGAATGAGTCTTTTAACTACTGAGTCTATCAGGAGACCCATCATACATCCTCCACCAGCTTCATTGTTCTGTTCTTTTCATATGCAGCAATTCTTTTGAAATATATGAAGAGTTTACTAAAGTGTTAAGTTTCATTGCATTTAATGGGGGAACTTACACCCTGTAGTTCACTGTGCTCCAACCATCTATCTGACATTTTAAATCCCTGAAGTCTCATTTGTACTTTCTGTTCCTGCTACCATCAATGCTTTTCCTCAAGATCCTCCGAATAATAAAAATAATTCAGGTTTTCTTTGAAACATGAAAGCTTAGGGAAGCCCTACTTAACCACTCTCCTTAATATAGCTCCCTCTTCTACCTCTCCCTTTTTCTCCCTGTCCAGTGTTGTATTTTCTTCATAGCATGGAAACTACTTGAAAGTATTTGTTTATTGGTTTACATGTTTTTGTCTGTGTGGGTCCACAATAGCAAAGATTTTATCTTTTTTGTTCATTTCTGTATTAAGAACAGTGTCAGGTGCATGGTAGCCTCTCAGAAACTAACTGGCAAATGAACACAAGAAAGTGACTATTGGAATTTCCAATTGTGGATATTTATGGAGATGTGTTGGAAAAAAGAACATCAATAAAACTGCATCATTAGAAACCAGTCTTAAAATTCCTGTACTTCTATGATTGGAAGATAACACAGCCACTGTTTTATTCTGAATTTAGTGATGGATAATGTTATGTTGGAGTTCTGTCACCGGAAGTTTGGGAAATGTGTTGTGTATGTGTGCACACATGTGTGTTTCAAAAATTACTGCCTTTTTTTTTTTCCTTGCTTTTTTTCTCCTGGCTCAAAATCATTTAAAATGACTGAAGAAAAGTAAGTATTAATTATAATACTGCCTGAGGACGTTCCAGACTGGAAAGCCATGGATTTTGAGTCCAGTCAAGGATGAATGCCACCATGGAAATTAGAGGAGTGGGTGCCAAGGAGTATCTCAGAGACTTGTTCCAAAGTTATCTTGTTAGCTAGAACAACTTTGGATGCAAAATTAGAAGTTATAAGTCTCTGAACCAGCATAGTGGTAGGTACAAGTAAAACAAAACTGGTGAGGAAAACCACATGTTAAGTTTGGACAGGATTGGTTTTAGCATGTTAGAAAAAATCCCATATAGTGGTTTTTGCTTGCTACAGAAAAGTTAGGATATTTGAGTGCTGTGACTCTTAACACACACACACAAAAAAAACAAAAAACATTATGGGTGTTATTTAATTATAATTTTTCAATTTAAACTCTTTTTCTAAGATGAGTTCTGAATTCCAAATGAAGTCACAGCACTCAAAGACCCTAACTTTTCTGTAATTATGGGTGTTGGTTGGGTCTTCCCTGGTAGCTCAGTGGGTAAAGAATCGGCTTGCAATGCAGGAGACCCCCGTTCAATTCCTGGGTCGGGCAGATCCTTTGGAAAAGGGATAGGCTACCCAATCCAGTATTCTTGGGCTTTCCTGGTGGGTCAGATGGTAAAGAATCTGCCTGCAATGTGAGAGATCTGGGTTCGATGCCTGGGTTGGGAAGATCCCTGCTGTGGGAGGGCATGGCAACCCACTCCCGTATTCTTGCCTGGAGAATCTCTATGGGCAGAGGAGCCTGACGGGTTATAGTCCATGGGGTCGAAAAGAGTCGGACACAACTGAATGACTAAGCACACAGGAAGTGAGCTAGATAATCCATGTTAGCTGTCTATAGTTTCCAACCTCCCCCCCCGACCTTTACTTTTTATTACTTTGACTTTATTTTCCCTTCCAAACAATGCTTGTGAGGACTTCTTTCTGTGTGTATCTTCAAGATCTTTTTAAAGCTTAAACCTTGGTCATTGGAGATGGTGTAACTTTTTATTTCTTCCTCAAGTGAATGAGAATGAAAGTAAGTTTAGATTCCTAAAATACATGCAAAAAATGAACTTGCATAAAAGGCTTTCATTTCCATTATTTTCAGAGACAGGTATTACTGGTTAAGAAAGCAAGTCTATGTGCTTCGCTTTGCTGGGTTCACAATTTCAAAACACGTAGTGGCAAATGTACCTGTGGGAGGTCCCTTTTTAAACTTTTTGCCAGTCATCTCAAAACAGGTCAAATGTTTTGAAAAAGGCACGTACACTGAGATCTGCTTTGAAGGATGCGTTCAAGTTTTCTTCTGTCCAAGCATTCTTCTTTTTGCTTTAGAAGTGGAAGGAGAAGAGGTATTGAATCTTATTATAATTTTCATACAATTACAGCAGTTCATAGTGTATGAAAGTCTTTCTCAGAAAAGCAGTTTTTCCTTGTATTTGGGGGAAATAAGGAATTAATTATTCAAGTCCTTTTTATTTTATATTTCTGTATTTGAAGCCTCTGGAAGTTCAACCCCAAGTATGTAATCTCTCATGCCTGACTTTTTTTTGTGTGGGTCATTCTGTTATAATTTCCCCAGGATTTTAGGCTGGTCCATTGTGTTGTATTTTTTTTTTCTTCTGCTCTAACTAGCTGACATATTAAAAATATTTCAAATGTACTGAGATGATATTTTCTTTTCAAACAAACTGACAGACTTTGGAAAAGAAAGAATATTTATTTTTGGAAGGAAGGTAATCAGATTTTACTGTTAATGATATGCAGCAAGTATCACACAAGTAGATTTCAAGTGTATTATCAACTGTGTTACTAAGTGTGCTAATATATGAAGCAGAAGTATATATACTTACCTATAGCTTTTATTATAGTTAACTAATAGTAACATGTTGCTTTTAATTTCTTGGTTAAAGCATTTCTGCACAGAATATGAGTTGTTTACAACTAATGTGGATTTTGAACTTTGAAAACATTTTTCCATTTCACAAATACTTTCCTGTTTTTGTCTGGCAGAGCCACATGCAGGTTTTAGAATAGCTTTCAACATGTTTGACACAGATGGCAATGAGATGGTGGATAAAAAGGAGTTTTTGGTGGTATGTATATTATTGGTTACATTTTATCAATACATATATTGCTTACTTATATTTTTTATGTTTTTGCATTATTTAGAATACCACTGTAGAAAAAGGGCTCCGCTGGTGGCTCAAACAGTAAAGAATCCACCTGCAATGCCAGAGACTTGGGTCTGATCCCTGGGTTGGGAAGATCCTCTGGAGGAGGGCAACCCACTCCAGAATTCTTGCCTAGAGAATCCCCATGGACAGAGGAGCCTGGCAGGCTACAGTTCATGGAGTCGCAAAGAGTCAGACACGACTGAGTGACTAAGCACAGCACATTGTTGAAAAAAGAGTAAAAGTATTATGCTTTTACCTTAATACAGTATATTATACTCATGTACTTTATTTTGAATTATTTTTACACTATATAAATCTATTCAGTGTATAAAGATGATTATAGGGCTTCTGAGGTGGCTCAGTGATAAAGAATCCACCTGTCAGTGCAGGAGACACAGGTTTGATCCCTGGGTGGGAAGATCCCCTGGAGAAGAAAATGGCAACTCACTGTGGTATTCTTGCCTGAAAAATCCCATGGACAGAGGAACCTAGTGGTTACAGTCCATAGGATCTCAAGAGAGTCATCCATGATTTAGTGACTGAGCACACACACACATGAAGATGATTATAATTGTTTACACATATTCTGGAGGTTTGAAATGCATATTTTCCACGGAGTGAGAGACAGGCAATCCTGGGCTGTTACACACGCCCAGACCCTGTCATATCAGCCACCCAGCCATAGGCAGCTCGTTGCCTGCCTGTGGGAACTTCCCTTCCTTTTCTTTAAAGGATTTACAATATTTTTTTTCTCTTCCACTCGTTCCTGCCTTGTATTCCAGTCTTAGCCCATTCTCCCATTGCCTTCCCTTGTCTTTGACCAAGGGCTGATAAGCGTGTTCTTGGTATTTGTCTTTCAGGCTTTCTTATCTGACTGGTCCCATGTTGGTGCTGGTCTGGCAGCATCATCAGCTACTCACTCATCTTAACCACCCCCTCCTTCTGGAATTTCTCTCTTTTTACCCATGTATCCTATATCTATGTCTGTAGCAAAATGCCTTTTCTGATTTTCTCCAAAACAGAGATTAACATTGGTTTACTCCTCCCAGTAACAAGGTCTAGCTTTAGCCTTTTTGTGCAACTCAATATTTACCTCTACTCTCTTAGCAAAAAGAGAAGCAGAAAATAACATAAATAGCCATTTCATTTTCTGTTTTTCCTTTGTAACAAGCCAATAAAAATCCCTTGGAAAACCTCTTAGATAGCTTAGTATTTTCTTCAGAGGCTGGAGCACAGAAGAGAAATTATGAAATCATTTTTTCCCATGGTAGGAAAGAGGCGAGAGGGAAATCCTCACCAGAACAAATTAGCAGCTGCTCAAAAGGAAGCAGGGAACTAATTACTGGGATCTGTCAAAAGGCTTCTGTGTAGCCCTTGGCCAAGTACAGCCCCTGAGCAAGTCTGGGGAGCTGGGCCCACAAAGGATCGCTTACTGTAGTGCTGCTCACGATGGTGCGGAGGTGGGGAGTTTCGTTGCAGTAGAGAGATGTTGCTAACATCCTAAGATGGGCAGACTTAGTTCACTAGAGCTCTGTCATGATAGTGTTCAGCTGTACTTTAGGACTTTAAGAATGGGCCTTGTAATTGAAACAGCCTTCAACAGACTTTCTATGGAAACACGGCCAAGTTCCACCCCACTGTCTTAAAGGTTACCTTTTGGAACTCAGTGCATTGGAAGCTGCCTGTGTAGATGTGTGTGGGATTCCTGTCTGTTTGTGGAGGTGGGAGGTAAAACATTCTTGTAGAATTTCAGTTTGTTTCTACTCTACACTCTTAAAAAAGTTGCTCTTCCTTTAAAGCAATGGTCTACTCTGCAGTGGCCATACTGTTTTATTGTTTGTTGTTGTTTGTAAATGGCTAAGGGCTTCCAAGGTGGTGCTAGTGGTAAAGAACCCACCTGCCAATGCAGGAGATGTAAGAGACTAGGGTTCAATCCTGGGTTGGTGAGATCCCCTGCAGGAGGAAATGGCAACCCACTCCAGTATTCTTGCCTGGAGAATCCCATGGATAGAGGAGTCTGGCAGGTTGCAGTCCATAGCATCGCACAGAGTTGCACATGACTGAAGTGACTTAGCACGCACGCACATCAACAGCTAGGAGTTCCTAAAAGCAGAGGTGGAGTTGGGCAGAGTTACTTGTAGACTTGTAAAATAGATTTGTAAAATCTATGATCCTCCTGCCTGTTTATAAAGCGAATATTAATAATGCTTGCTAAAAAGAAAAACTTTTCATTAAGATAAAGTATGGAATATATGTGTTAATAAAATAATTTACTGTTTGTACTGTAGTTTTAAATTGTTATTATATATCTTGGGAGAGAATACATTTTGAATTTCAGCTCTAGCCATACTAAGTGAAGTAAAAGAATTGAGATAGCGGTTCAAATTACACAGACAAGAACAGGGACCTCACCAGAAAACTGAGATAAAGATAAAATTAAGCTTCCATGTGTAAAAGAAGATTTTAAACAGGAAATAATGCCATGTATAACAGAGTATGTGTGCTCAGTTGCTGTGTCTGACTCTTTTCTGACCCCATGGACTGTAGCCCACCAGGCTCCTCTGTTCATGAAATTTCCCAGGCAGGAATACTGGAACAGGCAATGTGCTTGTGCTAAGTAATTACTTGTAATGTCTACTCTGCACAACATTATTTGTATAAGACCTATCAATTATATCTCAGTAAAGCTAGAGGAAAAAAATATCTCAGTAAAGCTAGAGGAAAAAAATGTATCTCAGTAAAGCTAGAGGAAAAAAAATATTGCTTTAAGGTAAGAAATTATTCATATTCCCCATATAGAAAACAAGCCTTAAATGATTAGAGTAACTTGCTCAAAAGGTTAGACATGCAGAGCCCATGTTCCTACCATTACCTGAAAGAGACCTTAGAGGTCATTCAGTCCATCTTCAGTTCATGTATGAGCAAATTGGAGCCCAGTGAGGACCTGTCCCCCATCCATGACAGAAGATAGGCTCAAGCCTAGACCCCTGACTTCTGGTCCAGTGTCCTTTATTCCTCAGTAGGCTTCATCTCTTTTTATGTATATGCCACAGGCTCCATGTCTTTGTGTCTTAGCAATAAAGTTAAACTGTAGGAGATACTATCATAAAGTAAAACTATATGCTGGACCTAAAACTTTTTCTTAGGAAAAAAACTGGTATCAGAAAATGTATTCATACTAGTTTTAATGTTCTTGGTGTATATGAAGCTAATTATTTTCTTTGTTCTTAGAATATATCTTGCATGGGGTATTAGATAGGTTCCCAGAAACTCTTATCAGGTGTTTGATTTTTGATTGGTTTTCTTTTCAGCTTCAAGAAATATTCAGGAAAAAAAATGAAAAGAGAGAAACTAAAGGAGATGAAGAAAAGCGTGCAATGCTGGTAAGAATAATTTATAATGGTTTCAGGTGGGTTTTCTAGGTAAGAATTATTTTATTCATGTTGAGAAATAGCAATTAAAGCCTGTAACTTTGGATCTGTCTGTTTCTTGAAAACTTTCTAAAGTTCTTATGTAGAAAAACTTCAGTATTTATATGCTTTGATATCAATATTTATATCAAGTATTGATATTAAACATGTGTATCCATAACCATGTTCATTAAATCATTTTCATCCATATTGTTGTTATCCATGAGATTTGAAGGGTATATCATATAATAGGTTAATACAGATCATTATGCATATAAAAATTTAAAGGTGAATTGCAAAGATTTAATTATACATGTGAGTAAATTTAGTGGTACTATAATAATATGAACATTGAAGCAAAAACAAGGAAATAATATGTTTCTTTGCATTCATAGAAAGATGTATTATAGATTCTTCTTCTGGGAAGAGTAATGTTTCATTTTACTTTGAAGGTAGAGTTAAGCAACATTTCCCTCCATTTTCCTTCTAGTTTTCTTTTTGCTTGTCCCAAGTAAATATTTCAGCCTGACAACATCCTAGGTTCACTTAATAAAAATAACAGACAGGTACTAAGACTTTAGTATGAGGCATTATATTAGACGCTTTGCATGCATTTTCTCTTTTAATCTACCAAACAGTTCTGTTATTATCTATAGTTATAGATGAGAAAACTGACACTTGGAAAGGTTAGTATCTTGTCCAAAATTCCCTATTAAATGCCAAAGCCAAGATTTGAACCCATGGCTGGCCAACTCCAAAACCTATACTTTTACCCACTGTATCATATTTCTTCCTCTGGTACTTAGATAGTAGAAACATGGTGAATTTTGTTAGTATGTAATTGATAATTGTTCCATTTGCAAATTAGTGGCCCTGTGAAATAGTTTAATTGGTTTATCTGGAAATCAAATAATTAACTTCAAAGAGTTGCAACACTTTTTATTTTTTTCACTGTTACAAGCATATATATTAGGTTTTTTTAAACATGGGTTATCTGTAGCAGATGGGTGTCATTTTCATCCCAGTAGATTTACAAAGTGTGTATTTATATTAATAAAAGCAGATTATCAGGATTATGAATGTGTATTATTTCTCAGAATATTTGACTATGGTATATTTATCAGTATTTTTTTAACCTCCCCAATAAATTATGGAAGACACTTGTAGAAGACACTCTCTACTGATAATATACTAAAAGAGTAAACAATTATTTTAACTTTCATGGATTGCCAATGATTGACTGGATAGGCAAGTTGTTGATAAAATATCATTTAGGAGGTTGAATTATGTTAATAAATCTTTTGGTATACCTCAATGATAAAGTAGATAGTGTTTCAATGAATACATACTTAATTGTTTGTTTATTTATACTAATTCCAGAAAAGACTTATGGATCTTCCAGTAAAGTAACAATCCTATTCTAATCAGTAACCTTTACTAAAATACCTAAGTGAGTAACAAAGGGAGAGAGGAAAGGGAATAATAATAGCAGTCAACCCACATTGGGAAAAGCTACCATGTCAGCACAAAAGCTTCATTGCATCCCAGGTGAAGTAAATTTAATACCAATGATATAATGCAAATAAGTTCATAACAGTAATATGGTAAAACTTTATTAACTTGGATTATTTAGGGAAAGTCTATCTGAATTATGAAATCTAAATTATATCAGTATACCCTAAATTGTGTTATTTTATATGAACGTACGTAGATCAGTGAAACATTATCTAGCAAATACATGGGGAAGGAGACTTAAAGAACAGATAAAAATAACTTTTAAGTATTCTATCACTTACTTATATGGAAATGAATGTTGCTAAAGACACTGATCTCCATAGGTATCCCAGAGGTGTTTATCTTACAGTTCAATTAATGCTCCTGGAATCTCACTTATAGAATTTAGCTATCCAAACTATTTCTTAAAACAATCCAGAAATAATCTTTAGTGCAGCTTCTGAACTAAGCAACACTCTAGGACAATACAGTGCTCTTCAAATATTTTTATTGTGTTTTACAATAATAGTAATAATTAGTGGTAACGTTAATAGCTGTCACATTTTAACAATGTGAACTGTCACATTTTAAACAATGCATATCTGAACTGATGAGATTTTTGAGTTTTGAAACAACTGAAATTTAGCTTATGGTGAAAATATATAGATTATGTTAGACATTGTAGGAGTCAGATTTTTCAAGTTTTGACTATTAGCTCTGCCATTCATTACCTCTGTGACCTTGAACTAGGTCCTTAAATTTTTCTGTGCCTCAGTTTCTTCATTTGTACAAGAATAGGAGTAATGAGCACATATGATGATTATGGGGGTTAAATGAGTTAAACTGTGTATCCACTTAACAGGGTTTGAAATATAATAAATACTCAAAAAGATTAGCTAATTGTGAAACATGAAATTCTCTTTTAATTAGTAGAATATTTTAAACTGAATAGTACATCCCCAAATCAAAAATTAGGCAAGACTAAATTTTAAAATATTTACATATCAAAATGAACTCCTTCAGAAGAGAGAAATGAGCATAATATTTCTTGGGACACTTACTATATGCTAAGGTCTGTACTATCTCCATTATACATGTTACTCTCATTTAGTCCTCATTACATTTCTCTCAGGTAAGTCTTCACACCTTTGCACAGAAGAGAAAACCATCTCAGAGAGGTTCATTAAGTTGCCTGGGTCCATGGCACTAACAGGCGCTGAACTGTATTCCAGCATAGGTCTCATGCCATCCCCACCGCCATGCTGCTGCATCCAGGTCTGCCCCTCATCGCACATGGAATTGCTGAAGCATGTCTCAGGAAAACTGCGTACTTCGGAGTACCATGTTTAATTCAAACCAATAGTTCCATTAAAAAGTTATAATGAAAGTGGTTGAAATGAGCACACGTTCACTTAATGTTTAATTATACGAGATTTAAAAAACTTTGCTACTCATCTTTAACATTTATCCCACTTGTACTGTGTGCGTGCTCTATAGAGAATGTAGCATAATGATTTGCCCTTCCTAATTGATTATTTTGTCGTCTTTTTCTTTTTTTTCTTTTGCTATACTTGGGTTCATTCTGAAATGTGACACTTCATTTGGCCCTTTGTGCTCTATGTCAGCGTCTTCAACTTTATGGATACCATTCTCCTACTAATAGTGTATGTACAACCCTTTAAATGTTCTTTATGTAAATAGCCCTCACCTGTTATACTTGACAATGCTATTTCTTTTATAAAGCCAGATCTACTATCGAGACTGTTTAGGAATTTATTGAATATAATAATGTGAAACCAAGCCCCCAGTTTTTATTTCCTTCCTGGATTTATAAGAAAATTATAAATTTACAGAGCAATTCTTTCTCTTTAGCTTTAGATTAAAATAAGGTGAAGGTGAGTGAACAAGAACCCAAAACTCTGGTAGAGTAATTGACCTTTTATATTTTTCAGTGGTATTTGAAGAGTTAAGTACAATTTATGGAGCAGATTCTCAGGCTATGCTCCTGCAGGACACAGGTATTTTAAGAGCTAGATCTCTCCATCTGATGTACAGTCTTGTCTTAATTCTAATACCAAAGATATTAATGGATAAACTTTTGCTAGTTCTCAGTATTTCTCCCCATTTTTCTTCCTAAAACTTTTGATGCCTGCCTACTGCCTTTGGTCTCTACAAAAGTCTTGTACAAGATGGCACTTGATATGTTCAATATATCACTGTATCATGTTGTTTCTCAAAAAGGATTATGATCTTCAAACTCGTCTTTTCCTGAAAAAGTTGCGAGTTCTTGCAAATGATCTTCCAGATGTATTCTCATGCTACGCTTTCGTTCTTTTCTTTCTCCCAGAAAGTCATAGCTTATGGATTAGCCCAGTTGCTACACAACTGAGAATAGGCCATGGTCTCTTCTAAATGTAAAAGGCACAGTCCGTTTGATTTTCCCTGGCATCCTTAAGTCACTTAGACGGAGCCCTCAAATTATACAAATCCACCTGAGAGAAACTCTCGAATTTACAGTGAGCTACTCAGTATTGTCCTACTGAAAGGTTCCATTATAGTGTAGACTCTAGCTGTGTGCCTCCTGAAATTGATATTTAATAAAAATTCCAAACTATAAAAACTAATTCTCTTTGAGACTCAAGTATACACTAAAGGCTGATGCAGCATAAAATAAATGTAAAATATCTAAGTCATAAGGAATGGACCTAGAATGGGTTGGAAAACAAGCCAAGTCCATGGGAATCTTATGACTGACTGGTTGTTTTGATTCCTTACAAGATACTTTAAAATTTTTCTGCAAAATTCACTGTTTTCCATGGAATAAAGCCTACTGTTCTCTTAAAAATTTTTAAAGATTCCTGTTAATTATTTCAAAAATAGAATGTGAAAGATGGAAATCTCAGAGATTCTAATGCCACATGCCCTATGAAGCTTAAAATTTGTTAATAATAATTATGACTTTGTTATTTATTTTTCTAATCTGTCATTGCATGGGCCATTTTTCCAACTGTGGCAACTTATATGCTTCCTTTAAACTCATAAATAATTTTCATATAAGAGACAAGCATTTTTTTTAAATAATACATTTCAGAGTAGTATTGTTAAAAGGAAACAGGTACTAATATGGTTCTAGTTTAAGCCACATAAACAAATTGTAGTTACTTAGACATTAAGAGAAAAATAGTATAATGTTATGAATTAGCTGGCAATTATTTGCTAGTTTCCAGAATTGTATGTAGATCAGCTGGAGTGATAAAGTATCTAATTTGAGTATAGTTCATGGAACTAATTATAACCTCAGATTCTACCTTTAGGAATAGGTTCTTTCAGGAAATGCAGTACCTCTGGATTTTACTATTACACATTGAAGTTCTGTGGTGTCTGCAGTAGCCAGTTCCAAAATTTAATCATTCTTATGGTAGATTTTGCCTCTACTCTGTCAGATTATCCCTTCCTACAGTGTAAGATTGAACATGCTGCTTTATTTTCTAGAAGACAGTTACATTATAGCCTTCTTTTTCCTTTATTTTCTAGAAGACAGTTACATTATAGCCTTCTTTGTTCCAAACAACCCTACTTCTTTTCATATTTCTTATATAGTCAACTCTTGATTATCTTATTATGGTGAAAAGAAATGTAAAACATCCAGAAGAACAAGTAAGGCAAACATGAAGTCAATAATGCAAAGTCAAGGCATGACTTTGACATGCCTTATATTTGGCAAATTTTTAAAGATTATTATCCAGATTTCATTGGAGTCCAAAAATGTACCAGTTATAATTTTTTAACACGGATTGAACTAGTTTTATGAACTAAAACAGTGCCAATATTCATAAATGATCTTTGTTTGAAAATAATGTATATTCTCCAACTTGGGGTACAGGGTTGTAATATATGCATGATCAAACATATTAAGTATGTGTTTTAAATCTCCATCATTACTAATTTTTTGTCCACTTGTTTGGTCAAATAGTGTGTTAAATTACACATTCCTATGTTAGACTTAATAATTTCTACCTGTAATTCCAGTTTTATTTTATATATTTCTAAGCCTTGTTATTGCCTCTATAGGAATATATTTAGATCACTTAAATCATCTTAGCAAATTAAATCTTTAATTAAATACTATCCCTAGATCTCTAGAAATGTGTTTGTGTTAAAAATCTATTTTAGTTGTCAAATATACTACCTTTTATTTTTAACATATGACTTTTCCCTTTTTGTGTTTTTTACTATCTATTTTTGCCTCTAGTAATGATGAAGCTTTCCTTGATTTTTTTCTAAATATATATTTTAGTTTGGAAATTTACTGCTGATAGAATGTAAATATCAAATAAAAAATAATAGAAGTTTACTATATAATATAGATCAAGAAATTAAACATGCCCCAAGAAGCCCTTCCATATATCTCCAGTCATAATCCTTCTGGAAAAGATAATCACAATCATGACCTTTATGTCAGTCACTGCTTTGTCATTTTACAACCTTTTTATGTATCTTAAATGATACAGTTTGGTTTTGCCCACTTTTGATCTTCAATTAAATGAGATCATATTATATGAGTTTTTTTGTGTCTTGCTTCTTTGACTCATTATCATGATTGTCAGCTTCATCTATGTTATTGAATCTAATGAATGGTTCTAGTTCATTCATTTTTATTACTATAAGCTGCTAAGTCGCTTCAGTCGTGTCCGACTCTGTGCAACCCCATAGACGGCAGCCCACCAGGATCCCCCATCCCTGGGATTCTCTAGGCAAGAACACTGGAGTGGGTTGCCATTTCCTTTTCCAATGCATGAAAGTGAAGAGTGAAAGTGAAGTCACTCAGTCGTGTCCAACTCTTTGAGACCCCATGGACTGCAGCCTACCAGGCTCCTCCGTCCATGGGATTTTCCAGGCAAGAGTACTGGAGTGGGGTGTGCCATCACCTTCTCCAATTACTATAAGCAACAGTGCTCAAATGTTTTGGTCTCAGGACCCCTCTACATTGTTGAAGATTATTGAGAATCCAAAGAAGTTTTGTTCATATTTTGGATATATTTATCTATATTTACCATATTAGAAATTAAAACTCAGAAATTTTAAGGTAGTTATTCATATATTTAAAAATAATAAAAACTCACATGTTATCCTAAACATTTTTTATGAAAAATAACTTCAAAAATGTAATGAGAAAAGTAGTATTTTTACATTTGTTTCAAATCTCTAACACTTGACTTAATAGAAGACAGCCAGTTTCTCTTAGATGCTTCTGTATTCAGTCTGTTCAGTATATTGTTTGGGCAACAAATACTATCAGTTGTTTCCCTTGAAGCGACAGGCTCACTGGGTTCATTTTCCAAAAAGATGTCTGCCATATACCAAGGTCTAAATAACCATAGTTTGTTTTATCAGGTGTTCTTTCAAGTAAAAATGATGGTTCATGAAAAAAGTGGTTAATTTACCTTGCAACACAAATCACCACCTGGATGTTTTTTCTCAAGACAACCATAGTACTTCATTAGCAGAAGTGCTTTATGCTTGCTTCCCTTCACACTGAATGTTAAAAAGATGTGTGCTCAAAGATCAAATTAACAAAATTATGAGTTCTATTCTTCAGCAAGTATATTCTTAAGTGAATTTTATTTTAATGTGAGTATATGAAACTGAGAATGTGACAGTTTCTGAAAAATGTAATGACTTTGGCCTTTGGTCCCACTGCTGTCATTGTACTAAGGCTTCAGAAATTTTACGCACCATTGCTTTTGTACCTGAAAATGTAGTACAAAAGGCAGATAGTGTCTTTAAGATGCTTTAAGATACATCTGTATTATATTTTGTCTAGTTTTTTCAATTGTTCTCAGTGAGAAGATTGGCATTGTTTTCTCTCTTTTCATTACTAGAAGCCTGGTTTATCATTTTCAACCTATTTTTTCCCTTATATTTTGGATATGTCTTTTTTTACGTGTATCTTGTGTACTTTATTGGTTTCTTTTTTCTGGGTAGATAACATGGGCTTTTTAATTGGAAATTCAGTTTATATTACTGTGATGACTAACTTATTTGGATTTACTTTAGCCATTCTGTATACTGTTTTTTTTCTCCTTTCTTCATTTGTATTTATACAAACTGGATTTATTTTTAGTTTAGAAGATGTTCATTGTATTTCTTTTCTTTATGTAGTTATTCTTGAAAATTTAGTAAATATACTTAAAATAATAAAGTCTTAGATTGGACTGTATCTTTATTCTCTTTCTCAAAAATAGAGTTTAAAATTTCTTTAGTACCATTCTTTCTGCTCCTGGCATGTGTACTTAAAACAATAATGTCTACCCTTGTATTTTATAATCCACCAAGTTAGACTTTTAAAATATGTATCAGCCATGTTTGTTTCAAATTACTTATATATTTGCTATTCTTTTCTCAGTAATTACCTCTTTAATTTCTCCCCTTCTTAAATCTCATAATCTTATACTCACAAAGTATATCCCCAAGTGATGATCTTCTGATAATTTTTTTAAAGCCCTCTCTCAGGAAATCTCTTTATTCCACCCTTATTTTTTTTCCAGTTTATTGAGATATAATTGACATATAACATGGTATCAGTTTACGATGTATAATTTGATATATATATTTATCACAAAATAATCACCATAGTAAGTCTAGTTGACATCTGTCCCATCACATAGTTACAATTTTTCTCCCTTGTGATGAAAACTAAGATGTATTGTCTTAGCAGCTTCCTGTACACTGTAGAGTATTGTTAACTGTAGTTGCCAGGCTATATGTTGATTACATCCCCAAGACTGACTTACCTTATTCCTGGTAGATTGCACCTTTTCACCACCGTCACCCAGTTCCCTGCCACCTCCAGCCACTTGCCTCTGGCAAACACCAGTCTCTTCCGTTTCTGTGGATTTGTTTGTTTGTTTTAATTGAGACATAATTTGCATATAGTATTATATTAGCTTCAGGTGTATAATTATTTGATATATGTATACATGCCATTATTTTGAAAGATAATTTTACTAGGTATATTATTATAGATTGACATGTGTTCTCAGCAAATTGTGATGTCATTCTAGTCTTCTGGCTTCTGTTGTTGAAATTGAAAAGTCCGCTCTGGGTCTAATTATTCTTTTGTAGTTAATCTGTTTTCTTTCTGGGTGCTTTTAAGGTTCTCTTTGCCTTTGCTATTCTACAGTTTTCTTACAATCTATCTTTCTGCTTTTACTTATCATGAAATTTATTGGGCTTCTCAAATATGAGGATTGTTTGCTTTCATTATTTCTTGAATGTTTACTGCCAGTGTCTCTCTGAATGTTTCCTCCCTCCCATTTTCTCAACTGTGACTTTCTAGAGCTTTCATAGATATTCATGTTTTATGTCTGTCAACTCCTCTTTAATTTGCCACATTGTTTCTTTTCACACTGCATTCTGTATAGTTTATTCATATTACCTTTACAGCTAGATTTTCTCTCTAGCTGTATATAGTTCAGTTCAGTTAAATTTCAGTGATTCATTTTTCATTTCTAGAAGTTTTACTTTTTCTAATCAGCCTAATACTTTTCAGTAGTCTGTTTTTCCTAAAAAATCCTGTCACATGCAACTTCATATTCTTTAAATTTATTAAGCTTATTTTGTATTCCATATTTAATCATTTCAGCATCTGAAATCTGCAGCTCTGGTTCTATTGTTTGTTTTTTTCTGCTAGTTCCTACTTGTGATGACTTACGTTCTTTCATGGAAGGGCATGGCAACCCACTCCAGTATTCTTGCCTGGAGAATCCTACAGACAGAGGAGCCTGGCAGGCTGCAAGTCCATGGTGTTGCAAAGAGTCTGATATGACTGAAGTGACTTAGCACACACACACGATCTCATATTATGAGCATGTATTTGTTGGAATGTGTCTGTGGTGATTCTTGAAGGCCTGGGTTAAGAGTGTGTGTTTTCCAGGAAGACTTGTTTGTGGGTGTATTTCTGTGATACACTGCAGAGACCTGCAGTCCCGTGTGACTTTAATTTACAGTTCTCAGATTATGGTGTCTCAGGGCACAGTTGTTGTATTGGCCCAAATTATAAAGATGTAATTTTCTTTTCTTTGTTTCTATTTTTCTGTGTGTTTTCTGTGTGTTCCTGTGTGTTCTATGTTTCTGTGTGTTTTTAAATATCACTAGTAGCAAAGACAGTTTCCTGCCCAATTCTATGGGCTGCTATTTTGGGATTTTTTCCCCTCGTTTGCCTAATCTCTGGGTATAACCTTTCTCAAATATACTATATATATAGTTTATTTGCCTATCTGGACATGAACAACCTTAGGACACCACTGTTCTGCTTCCCACAGTGGCATATTCTCATCTCTAAATCAGTCTTTTTTCCCTCTAACCACCTTTTTTCTTCCTTTCTTCTGTCCTCCCATTCTCCCTTATTTTGTTTCTTTCCTTCTTTCCTTCTGTGTTTGCTTGAGCTGCAATATAAAAAATACCATAAAGTGGATGACTTATGATGAATGATCATGTTTTCATAGTTCTGAGAGCTGGAGGTCCAAGGTCAGCAAGCCAGCAGCCTCAGTGCAGTAGTTGCTGAGGGCATACTTCCTGGCACCTTCTCACTGCATCCTCAGGTGGTGGAAAGGGGAAGGGAGGTCTTTCAGGCCCCTTTGCTAAGGACACCAATCCCATCCTTGCAGGCTCTGGCCTCATGGCCTAATCACCTCCCAAAGGCCCCACCTCCTCCTGATGCCATCTCCTTGGGGATTAGGGTTCCAGTACCTGAATTCTTCACACTCTAGCTTCTTCCTTCCTCTCTCTCTTCCTCTTTTCCTTCCTTTCTTCCTCCTCTCTGTCTTTTCTGTTCTCAGAACATACATTTTTTCCTATAGCAATCCATGTCAGTATAGGTTGTCAAACTAATTTTATCCCTTCATATGTTGCAAATATTTTTAATGTCATCAAAGTCTGTGTGTGATGGCTGGAAGGGGTGATGGTGACCAGTGTTTCAAAGTAGGGAAGAGGCCTGGCTTCATAGAACAAATCTCCTTTTATCCTCCTAATAATTGTGCAGTAAGCCTTATTTTCTAGTTTCTTTGGTTTAACAATCCTTTTCTTTATGGTATACCAACTTTCTAGTTACAGTTTAAAAATATATCCATGGTCAAAATATTTAGATAACTTGGCAAAGTATTTAATCTAGTAACCATTTATCGAAGTTCTATTATATATATGGAAAAGAGAAAGAACTGTGTTAGCTCTCCACTCAGCTAATTTTACTTGGTGAAAGCTTATTTAGTTACTAAAGGGGGTGATGAGCACACTCTCTTGCCATATTACTATGTTTACTGTTATGGTAGTAAATATATCTATGTTATATAAGTGACTCCTGCTTAATGATACCTTATTAGAAACATTTTATTAAGAGTTTATTAAAATATGGGCAGTAGGCAGTGTTTTCTAGTTCATAATTATGAATTAAAATATAGGTCTTTGAAATAATTGCCAGATGCTTATAATTTCATTAGGGGCACTGGACTTTTGAAAATTAACACACACAAGAAATGAGAATTCTCTCATCGTCAGCCACTCACCCCTAAGTTCATTATGCAGCATTTTTCTTCTTACAGTAACCCAAAGAAGACCAAGCCTGAGAATCTGTGAAATCTTCCCTGATAAATTCTGACAGAGACCAGATTTAATTACTTTTGTTTATACAGTCCAAGTTAAGCTTGAAGTTCTACAGTTCATATGAAGATTAGACAACACTTCTTCATCTTGATTATCACCTTCAGACTAGCCTGTGCTGAGGTGGAAGCTGGTGCTGTGTCCCTGGGATAAACCAGAAAGTACCTGATCTGTTTACCATAGACACACTTACCAAATCCTTGGTTAGCTCTGAGTGGTTTGCCTGAAACTCACGTACTTCTTTCTGACAAGTTTTGGATTAATCTAAATTTTCTCTAACGTATGGATGTGGTCATTTTGATTCTTTGATGCACTAACATATGCTAGCTAACAATTCATTTTTAAGTTAAGCAGAATTTTCCTGGGTTGCTATAAAATTGCCAAAATCTCCTCAAATGAATTTACTTCACACAGGTGTGAATAAAATTTTTATTTCACACTTTCTTAGAAGTGATGTGTGTCTCAGTAGAAGGGCATGGGCCCAGGAGTGAAGAAGGTGATTTTTTGACAAAGCCACATTGTACTTAGAAATAGTGGTTATATACGTTACCGCTTTGAAAATGGCCTGGGTTTACCGGTGATGTAATACAATACTGTTGTGTGCAGCAGAAAACAAAAAAGGTAAGCTAGTGTGTTTTCTTCCTTTTCAAGTTTGGCTAGAAGAGATTAGAGTGTATAAATTATCATTGTTTGGGACTGTTCTTTAGATTTCAGTTGTGCTTCTTAAAAACTTCCACAGGTACTTAAAACAGATGCTGAGGAACTCGTCTCCAGAAGCTACTGGGATACACTGAGACGTAACACAAGCCAAGCACTCTTCTCAGACCTCGCAGAGGTATAATCGGACCTCAACCAGGTCCTTGTACCACATGCCACTTTCTTAATCTGGTCCTTGTTTCATTTTAGAGTCACAGTGATGAAACCAAAAATGTATTTTGTATTTTCCCTTTTCTCTAGGAAAGCAATAATTCCTATATATAAATTGGTATATTTGAATATGTCAGCTGTGCTGGCAGGGGCTGCAAGGTCACCTTTAATTGTCTAAATCTACCTGCTTGTTGTAGAAAACTTGACTTTCCAACCTAATTAAAAGGAAATATTATTTTTCACTTTAGGATCACTTTTAGGACATTTGAAAATACTATTTATAGTTTCACTGACTCTTTTAACCTTATAAACTTCAATGTTACATGAACTTAGTAAAAGATATCTAATGCTTTAGAGTTACAATATATGTAAACAATCCAGTTTCCCACTATTCATAGTGAGCAGCTTACCAGGGGTGGGCATGGGGGAATTGTGCTAAGAGCAGTCCGTCCAGGAAGGGAGGAACATTTTTCTTTGATATTGGTTAGGATTGCCAATGCATGGAAAATTAAAAGCAGACCGACCATTACATCACTCATTATTGTTTTTGAATTCCATAGAGACATGTACCTTTTTGCTGCACTCAGGCGGACGGCTCCCACCACCCCACTCTCTTTTTGCCCGTTAATAGGAATTTGTCATTTTAAAAGATGGGCTATGTGTTATAGGTTGAATACTGTTCTATGTTTCCTATTAAGAATTTTTAAGAACTTTATTAGAGATGGCTGGCTGGCTTATCGTAAAGGACTTTTTCAGTAAATACTAAGAAATGTATTTTTCATTATCTTTTTGTCTTTAAAGTTGGCTTCTCATTTCTTTTTCTAAAGTTTTGTTTTTAAAAATTACACTTAAAAATATCTAGAGAAGTAAACTGGATCAGATATGACTTCTGTTACCCATATATACAGTGTTACTCAACTGACATCTCGAGAGCATGGTAGACACTTAGAAATGCTAATTTTGCCACTTGTGCTCAATTTTAAAATCCTAAAACAAGTAAATAAAGCATTTTGCCCTATATTTGGTCTGTATGTGATATATAAATATGATGTGATTATGGCTAGTAATTATTAATGTTTAAAAATCACCTTTTTAAATTCTAGCTATTTGGGGTCATAAAGTGCTAATGGATATTCCACTTACACATATTTTAGAAGTGCTTAATTCTATAATCATTTATGTAGGCACATAGTAGTCAGTGCCTAAAAGTAAGAGCAACTGGGGACACTAGTCCTTAGAGTCCCTACAAGCCAGCTGTGCCCAGCTTCAAATTAGCAGTTCTATCTTGCTATCTCTCCAGCACGGACTGTTCGCCTCTCAGCCTCCAGCCTATCTTTAATCTCATTTAGCTCTGCTAGAAAGAAATTCTCACACTTAGACACAATCTGCTTTAATTTAAATCTTGGGAGGTTTAATATCAGAAGACCAGTTGGCTCATACATATACTCAAAGATCTTGTATATAAGATTCGCATAGGATCTCTTGAAGATGTTTATTGCTCTTTCAGACTTGTGCTGGGGCTGGCTTTTACAGCACATCTCTTCCCAACTCAGCATTCTGTGACATCCCATTGGTACCTTCAAAGTGGCCATGATAGGAGTGTATTAGACATTGGAAACAGCACAAATCTGGCTTTTTTTTTCCCCTTTGCAAGCTAGTTTACTAGCACACCATTGACTGTAATCAATCCACAGCTATAATCATAAGCTGGCTAATTTAATTAAAACATCATGAAAATAAATTGGATGGAGGGAAGTATAAAGAAAAATGAAAAGAAAACAAAACTTGTGTTTTCAGGTAAAATAATTATTGAGGGATTATCTGTGTTACTACCTTCCTAACATTAGAGAGGATAATAGAGAATTAGCTGTAGTTAAATTCCAACCCATTATAATTCCTTATCAGTTATTACTGATGCCACTGTAACATACTATTAACATGAATTGTTAATAGTATCAGTATTTCAGGATTCAAATTAGTTCAGAAAGAAAGCTTAGATCTGTATATATTTGTATTTCTTTGTTTCTTTTATTTTTTAAATGTAAATATTGAGAGTAAAGCAGGTCTCTTTACATAATGTAGGTAAACTTGAGATTAGCCTCTCATATGCTTATTTCAGAGCTGTTTCTAACCATAGATTTTTTTCAATGATAGTAAAACCCTGTGATAATGAAAATCTGAATATGCCGCTTTCAGAAAAATTATACCACTTTCTAGCCAAAATAATAGATAACAAATTCATAGTACAATATGTCTATTGTGCAACTGTTGAGTAAAGTCTGTGAGTACTGGAATTATACAAACTGTTTTGAGCTTTACAGATGAAATTTAGATTTTTTTCTTATTTACTTTAAACATTACTAACCCTTAATAAGTTTTAGTAGGTTATTTAAAACCTTCACTAACATATCAAGAGTTTGAAGATTTCTTCCAGCCCTTGAATAGAGCTTGATAAGATTATTATCACATAGTAATCAATAAAAATACATTGAAAGAATTTCTTAAAACTCTTTAATAATTTGACATATTTGTATTTTATGCAGGTTTTTTAATTTATTTCATTTTTGATGAAGTCATTTTAAAGTAATTTTTAGTCAAAACAGAGTTAGATAATGGCTCTTCATGTAAATGGCCCATAGGGTTCTTTTTTTGCTTTGTTATGAAAACACCTGAATTCATTTTAACAATAAGCACAAGAATCAAAGGGATAAAGTCTCTATTTTTGTCTCAGTGCTCCTGTGATTTAAGTTATATAACACTGTTAGGATACCAAGGACACTGGTATAGTTTTCAATGACTGCCAACAGTACTCTGTTTCACTGAATGAGGGGAAAAGGTTTTCACCATTTCCATTTTCTAATTTTTCTCTCTAATGTCCAACTGTTATTTATGCCTCTGTGGATCTGGATTATCTGGATAAGTGCAACCTAAGTCTAATAAGATTTTGATGATGAAAGACTGTAAATGAAGATTTGCTCTGCTCAATGGGCATGAGAAAAACTGGCCGAATGAGGTCATTATTTAGAAGCTGTGTGAAACAAAGCCATCTCATTTCAGTGTATTATGTCTCGAGGTCAGGAACATGACAACACCAGAGGAAAACATTCGTAATTGTGTTACCTGAGTTCACTAACTTTTAGTGTTCCTATATCCTCTCATTGTAAGGCAGTTTGTTAGTTAGATCTGTATAATATATGTAGTTTCAGTAACACAAAAGAAGTAAGTATACCATGTAAAAATATTTTTTTGCATTAAGTTCCAATATTATTTCCTGTCTTGTCCTTTTTTAACTTCTTGGAATATACAGATTTGACAGAAATGAATAATAATTGCTAACATTTATTGAGCATTTATAATATGCCAGTGATAGTGCTGATTAACAGGGGTTATCTAATCCTCATGACAACCCTTTAGGGTAAGTACTGTTGTTATTCCTGAGGATAATAATATCCTCAGTGAGATTAACTTCCCCAAGGCCACTTAACCAATGAGGGGAAAAGTCAGGATTTAAAGCTCAGAAATCTGACTCTTGAGTTCATTGTTCCTGTTTGCTCATCACACTACTGCTTATTTGTGAAGTAGCAACTTGTTCTAAAACCTGTCCCCTGCTCCTCTTCTTAGCCATCCTGACCCCTTCCACATCCCATCCCTCTGGCCTGCAGATGGATACTCCAGTCCTTCTTGCTGACTTCTGATCAGCTTGAGCCTCCACTCTTATGCTCCATTTAGGCATGCTTCTCAATATCTTGATATTTCCTCCCCCTACTAAGTTAAGCTGTTCCTTGGATAATAAACTGACTAGAGTTGATTATACACAATCAGAGAAGAATGTCTGTAATTAACAGGAGATATCTTCTCTCCCCCTCCAAAGGTTTTAATGCTTTTGCCAAAACATCTTATGACTACCAATAAGGACATTTGTATATTTCATTTACACTCACATTCTAGTTTTATCCTCACAATGGTTATTACAGATAGGGTTTTTCCCATTTTACAGGTAAGGAAGCCGATGATCAAAAAAGTCAGTAAGCTCAGGTCTTCTGATTTCAAATCCTGTCCTCTTCCCATTACATCAGTCTATCTCCTCAACCTAAAGTTATGGGTAAAAGTAGTAGTGCCTTTCAAGCACTACTCAAAAATTGTACTAACCTAGTGTCACATAGGGGCTTCCCTGGTGACAGACAGTAAAGAATCTGCCTGCAATGCTGGAGACCTGGGTTCGATCCCTGGGTCAAAAAGATCCTCTGGAGGAGCGCATGGCAACCCACTCCAGTCTTCTTGCCCTGGAGAATCCCATGAACAGACGAGTGTGGTGGGCTACAGTCCATGGGGTTGCAAACAGTCAGACACAACTCAGCAACTAACACGTTAGTATCTGTATTGTCACATAAAGGGCCTTGAAAGACTCAAACCACAATGTGAGGCTGAATACTTCTTATAAAATCAGAGCTTTAAGCTTTTTGAAGATAAACATCAATTTCATCTATAATTCTGTTTTCACATTTTGAACTTCTTATTAATTGCAATGGCATGTGTTGATACATCTTTATGCTTTTTACTCTAATTTTAATATATTTACATTCTTTGGGGAATATTGGATATTCCTATTCTGTTTTGCTGTAACTAACTTTCAAATTGTGATTTTTTTTTTAAGCGTGCTGATGACATTACAAACTTAGTAACAGATACTACACTTCTTGTACACTTTTTTGGGAAGAAAGGAAAAGCTGAGCTCAACTTTGAAGATTTTTATAGGTAAGCTTAATTTTTATACTCATATTGAAAAATGTTAACATGCTAAAGTCAGAAAGGAGTCATCTAATGCAGTGACACTCACCTCTTTGCTGCTTTCATTTTAGCTAAAGATACTCTCTATAACAACAAATATCCACTTCCATCAGTGCCTGTGTACCAGTAGTCATATTGATAAATATAATAGGAAGTCACTGAATGATAAAAAAAAAAAAAGTCTAGATATCTGGATTATTCCCTGTGTGTTCAGATGAAAGAATATTACCAATTCCTTAGTCTTAGTAAGCCACAGTAACAATAAGTAGTAATAAGCATGTATACAGTGTTTATGATAGTAAATACTAGGCAGGACACATGAACTCCTTTAAGTCTGATCACTACCCTGCAAGGTATTGTTGTTATGCCCATTTTACAGAGTAAGGAGCAAAAGTCTTCAGAGGCAAGTACCATCTGTTACCATCACTCTTCACTTATTCATTGCTTATGTATTTTTTGTCATAGGTTCATGGATAACCTCCAAACAGAAGTTTTAGAAATAGAATTTCTTTCCTACTCTAATGGGATGAATACTATCAGTGAAGAAGACTTTGCTCATATTCTTTTACGATATACAAATGTGGAAAATACATCAGTATTTTTGGAAAATGTGCGTTACAGTATACCTGAAGAAAAGGTATCTGATCCTCATTTTTATTTTGTTAACAGTGTGTTATTAGCTTGTAATTGTATAGGTCTGTAAAATATATTGTCCTGTTAGTTCTGCTCCCCTGTGGATTCATACATACTTTGAATATATTCCACTCTTTGTTCCTATGTGTCTTAAGTGCTCTGCTAAATTTTAAAAATTGATGAATTGAAAATTCTGGGTATATATCCTTATTTTTCTTTTTTAAAAATTATTAAATTTTTATTTTTACCCTTATTTTTCTTAGACATGTTGAAAACCTTTAATGTTATCAACAGTTGTTTTATTCACATTATGAATATCATTTTTCAAGAGAATTCTGCTGAGCTATATGCTTTGGCTACTATGTAAGCATCACCTCATATAAAATAGTTTATATTGACATCATTTCGGTCACACTTTATTCATTTCCCTAATACCCTTAATAAAAGGTCACTGGAAGACAGCTATTGATGAGTGAATGATTTTATCAGTACTGAAGTGAGGTTTTTCAAAGAGTTTGGACGGCATGATGGTTAAGAACCTGGGACAACTGAGTGTCTGTTTGTTTAGTGGCACATATTTTGTCAGCAGTTCTGAGCAGTTACATTATCTAGTGGTATTTGAATGCATCGCTGCAACCGAATAGAACTGGTGTTACAAGCACCTCTCAACGCATGGGATGTTTGGGATGTATTGCCTTCTATTTGTGTTTGTAGAAGGATCAAGTTAATCTATCCAAGGAAAACTTGCAAACAGTTTGACTTTGTTTAAAATGAATACACTGTGACGGTGCTAACAATTCTGCAGGCCCCATGGAATGAGGAAAAAAGGACTTGATGTTTTTGACTATTAGTTTATATAATCTCTTAGGGTTGTTTTTTTTTTTTTTAAATCTGTTTTACATGTTGAACTAAATTTCTTCCAATTCATAGACACTTCCCTAAGAATAAATATTGGAAACTGTACTATTTTCTCAAGCTACTGGTGTATTATTTAGGGCCTTGAGGTATCTGCTTTTTCTCTTTTATCCAGTGGAAAATTATAAAAATAATTCAAAAAATTCAATTATAGGGTGAAGTGTGTAGGGAACTCTCTGTACTGTTTTTTACATATACATTTTTACATTTGAACTCTTTGTAACTATTTTTTTATATCAAATTATTTCAAAATAAGAAATTTTCTTTAGGTAATTCCCTGGCATTCCAGTGGTTAGGACTCAGTGCTTTCACTGCCATGGCCTGGTCAGGGAACTCTGATCTTGCAAGCTACGTGGGATAGCCAAAAAAATAAAAAAACAAAGTTTCAAGTTAAATTCAGCTTCTGAAAACTTTTAATTGATAGAGATATCTTAAACATACAGTTTTCTTGGACTTCCCTGGAGGCTTAGACAGTAAGGAATCCACCTTCAGTGCAGGAGACCTGGGTTCAATCCCTGGATCGGGAAGATCCCCTGGAGGAAGGCAAGGCAACCCACTCCAGTATTTTTGCCTGGAGAATCCCATGGACAGAGGAGCCTGGTGGGTTACAGTCCATGGAGTCACAAAGAGTCAGACATGACTGAGCGACTAAGCATAGCACATCTTAGACATAACAAATCATTACAATGAGAAAAGGAAAATACGGCAGGTGAACCAGCATTGATTCTCACTGATTTTTTCTTTTTTTTTTCTGCATTATCTCATCAATCCTTAAAGCAGCCTTCCAGATATTGACAACTTTCTTTTAGAAAATGGAAACCTAAGGCTCTCAGGCACTTAAGACACTTGGCAAGGATTCAAACCCAAGACTCTCGGCCAGTGTTGTTCCTACCACATCTTACTTCTGCCTTTCCTTTCTGCTGTCATTTCCATCTCTCCAAAAGAATAACAACTAATAGTATTTCAATAGCACTTTACATTTCTAAAATGCTTTTTCATTTCCACTCATTTGTCTAGGAGATATTAAGCTATTATGTATAGTACTTACTAGGTTTTATTCTACTGTGTACTAGGCCTTATTCTGGCCACTTTGGATAAAGTGATAAGATCAACAAAATCCTTCTCTCATGGGATACATTTCATTGGAGAGATACAACAAAGAAGTAAAGGAAAAATAGTAAATGATATCTTTTCAGATAATGGTAAATATTATGAAGAGGACCAAAGGTCTTGAGGACTAGAAAAGGAGATAGACAGTCCCTGAAGCTCTTCTCTTAGATATATACATGGCTCACTACATTACTTCTCAATGAGGTCTATCCTTCCAACCTAATACATACTTACCTATTATATAAATATTATTTATATAAGTTTCCCCTCCCTTGCTACCCCAGGAAGGTCAGAATTTGTTAAGCAGGAAGGTCAGAATTTGTTAAGCCTAAGCTCTTGGCCCTCTGCTCCTTTCTCAGTTTATTTTTCTCTCTCAGTTTTGTTCATTTTGCTAAGAACAACACATTAATTAAATACACCTCTTCATGTCCAAATTTGTATTATCAGAGATACATTGTGCTTACCTTAAGTAGCTCTCCTGTTTAACTGAAGCTATAACAGTGGTAATAATTCCATTTTATGTAAATAACATTACTGAATCCTATACATGATCCTACCCCAAGCCCCGTGCTGGGCCTCCCAGAGCTCTACTTGCATTGTACCTCCTTCCACTGTCCTGGCAGCCTCATCTAGCACGAACAAGTAAAAACACACTCCTGTGGGTTTTTGGACATTTTTATTTTTCATTGTCATTATAAAGGCATTAATGACCTAATGCCAAAATATGTTTAAATAATACATGTACAGGAGAAAGTTTGTAAATTTTTTTTCTTAATGATCATATTTACTTTTAAGGCTTAAAAAACCCAGGCTTGAAATAAAATTGAAACTTTTAAGTTTATTTTTATTGTAGCATTTTTTTAAACTCTGTGCTGATATGACAGTGTTTTCACCTATCATTGCTAATAGTAGTAACATTACCCATGGGAAAAAATTGAGTGGAATTTTACATTCCATTTGAAGAAAGAAGGTTTCAGAAAGTACCCTGGAAATATTTACTTAGAAGATATATTGCTGAGGCTTACTGTATTTCTAGTAAGTGTGGATATTTATTTTAATTAATTTGACAATGCTAAATATATTTACATGTATTTTTCCCAATATAGGGCATTACATTTGATGAATTCAGGTCATTTTTCCAGTTTTTGAACAACCTAGAAGACTTTGCAATAGCTTTGAATATGTATAATTTTGCAAGTCGTTCTATAGGACAAGGTAAGTAATAAACTTGCAAAAATTAAAAGCATACCACAATTCTTTAGCAACCTTTGACAACAAGTTAACAGATATGTCTGTCATATTCATCATCCATTTGCCTGAAAGTTTGGTGTATACTTCAATGGGAAATTCATTTTCCCTAAGCACAGTCTAAATTTTGGTATTAAACTTATTATTGCCTTTCATCGCACATTATGAGGAAAAGCTAATGATGTTTGTAAAGGTTCAAAGAGGAAAAAACCTCATGGCTGCTCAGTAACATAGAGGGGTATGTGTCTCCCTATACAAGGGCCAGCCAGCCATGCCACACACATCATCACAGGTTGACATTCACATTATTTGTTTGTATTACTGACTTGACCCATACTCTCTGCTGGCTCAGAAACCTGAATTTTGTCAGCAATGCCACCTCTTAGCGATGGACTTAAATTAACCAAGTTTTAAGAATGTTATATAAAGGGGGGGTGGATGATTTGGGAGAATGGCATTAAAACATGTATAATATCATATAAAAAAATAAATAAAATGTTAAAAAAAAGAAAAGAAAAGAATGTTATATAAAAATGACAGTTTTACTTAATTTACCAAAAACTACAGCTGCCCTAGAATTCAGAATGCTGTTGTCCTCAGGTCCAGCTCCTTCCTTCCCTGTGGGGAGGCTTTACAAGTCAAGTCCTTTCCCAGGATTCTGTGGCCATTTTCCCTTCCCTTGTGGTCATATCATTTTTAAATATTCTTGCCATAGACTTTTTGGTTATATCTTTACAGTGATTTTACCTATGTCATATCTAGTAAGTGCTAATCCCCCAGTTTAATTTCAGAGGACAGTCTCATTATTTTATTACCAAGTTCCAGGGAGAGGGTACACTGGAGCCCCTACATGACAATTCTCTCTCCAAAACACAGTGAATCCCTTCCATAGCTTTATTCACTTTTTCATTGAGTAAAAAGAAACCTGAAAATTTTTCGTATTTCACCCTTTGACTGATCTCGATGTTCTTAACACATTTTAGTGTTTTAAAACCAAAACCTGGAACTTCCCTGGCAGGCCAGTGGTTAAGCTCCATGCTTTCACTGCAGGGGACATGGGTTCGATCCCTGATTGGGGAACTAGGATCTCACATGCAGTGCAGCCAAAAAACCTTTTTATCAAAAATAAAAACCAAAACCTTTGGGAGCCCTGCCTTAACACACTAGTGTTTTATTGCCATGATAAATCTGGACAAGTAGTCCGCCAGGCTCCTCTGTCCATGGAATTCTCCAGGCAAGAATACTGAATTAGGCAGCCTTTCCCTTCTCCAGGGGATCTTCCCAACCCAGGGGTTGAAACCAGGTATCTTGCATTGCAGGAGGATTCTTTACCATCTGAGCCACCAGGGAAGCCCAATAAATCTACTAATCAACCTTAAAAAGGGAAGAGAGTCAACCTTAAAAAGAGAAAAAGAGTCTACCTACTTACCTTGTTCAGAATGGAAGGCTGCTCTTTTACTTTGTGGAACTAGGAAATGAAAAACATCATTCTTGGCAGGTGCTAGGAATAGATCTGCCTTTTTTTTTTTTCTTTTTCTGTTGCAACTTCTAGCACCTTAATTCAGGTTATTACCACTTAAAAACAACTATTGCTGTAGCCAGATCAGTGGTACTCCTGCCATTATCCACTCTCCTCTTCCATGTTTCCTGGACAACGCACAGAATAACCTTCCTATAAAACAGATTAGTCAACTCTTGACACACCGAAAACTCTTCAGTTCCCCAGTTGTCTGTTGAAGAACACACAGGTTCTTCAAAGTCAGAGCCTCAAAGTCAGAGCGTCCCAGCCTATGTGTGTCCAGACTGCGCATGCTCTGAACGTGCGTTGTGCTCCCGTTCATCCCCACAGCCCCGCCCCCTCCTGTGGTCTTCCACGTCTTCATCTGCCATTTCCTCTCATCACTGCAAAGTGAAGTCCTCTATTCAGGGCTCAGCTCATGTACAAACTGGCAGGCTTCCCTGATGGCTCTCTTCTCTATCCTTCCCCGGCTCCACACTACAGGACACTCACCATATATTTCCAAATTTCCATGGTGCTCTGTTGCTGCTTTTTGCATGATCCTGTGCAGTGATTATTTGGGCAGGTGTCTCATCTCCCATCTGAAATGTAAGTTCCTTGAGAACTTATTCACTTTAATAACCTCTAAAGTGTCTGTGGTTGATACCAGGCCCTTTTAACCAAAACCACAAAAATTTTTTGCTCTCTGAAAGATAGGATGATTAATGAAAAGAGTTGCATTAACATAAGATCATGACCCACGTTTATGGGGGAAAAAAAAACTTCCATTGTAACTTTGTTGATAACTAACACATATTATAAAAATAATATTAATGGTTTACCCCTTTTCTGTGTCATTTATCTAGATGAATTTAAGCGTGCTGTCTATGTAGCCACTGGCCTCAAACTTTCACCACATTTAGTGAACACAGTCTTCAAGATTTTTGATGTTGACAAAGATGATCAATTAAGCTATAAAGAATTTATTGGAATTATGAAAGACAGACTCCATAGAGGATTCCGGGTAAACCTATACATTTCAAGCCTATTGCTCTCCTTTTAAAAACTGGGGGAAAAAAAAAATCCATCTAAGTTTCAGAAATAGTTTATATGAATATTTAAGTATATAAACATGAAATGTTATATATTTGAAAAGTAAAACATAAAGTCCTACCTACTTTCAAAAATAATTTGAGGTGATAAAAGGTCATACTTTTTAAAATACAAAATAAGTTTAAATTTCAAAAACTTGTTTTCATATTCAATTAGTTTAATGTATTTATCCCAGTTTGGGGTGGGAGGGGGAAGTGTTGCCAAACATTTTTATTACTTCAGTCTGAACACTGGCTGTTTAAGACTTGTTAATATACAAAGAAATATCACCATTTCTTATTTTATATGATGCAGATTTCCACTAGGCAACATGAGGTTCTTAAGTCACTGCATATTCAGTACTTTTTATATGGAAAATAGGTAAAAAGTGTTTTTTTGTTTGTTGAACTGTTTGTTCCTGTTCACATCTCACACTGTGAAATAATTTCAAGAAATTCAATGGTTTTTATCTCAAAAATATATTTTAAAGAGTGAAATGGTGCCACAAATAGAAAAAGAAAAAAAAACTGTTTTCTATTCAGCTAGAATATTCAGTCTTCCTTCTTTGGTAAGAATATCTCTGAGTATTATACATTTAAAAAGAGAAAAAAATATATGTACAAAAAATCAAGATTCATCATAGACAATGTTTTTGTCCAAACTGCCTTGATAAAGATACTGTGTATTTAACTGCCACCTAGTGGTTAGTTGTTAACATTCACATTGGTGGCACAAGTCAAGTGAAAATCATTTTTTTCCTCAAATATTTTAGAGTAGCAAGATCAAATTAACACATAAATTATGTATATGCTATAAACCCCTAGCACTGTCTTCCTCTATCAGGTGTTATGCATTTTTATTTTTGCTTTATTTATGGCATATCTATGACTCCATATTTTATTTATACTTTACTTTTAATCCTCTGTTCTACAGGGTTATAAAACAGTTCAGAAGTATCCCACTTTCAAATCCTGTCTGAAGAAGGAACTTCATAGCAGATAAGTATGTTAGCACCTCTATTTGTCAAAATTTGCTCAGTAACAATAAAAAAAAGGGGTCATTTATTTTTCTATTATAACATTTAGGAAATAGCTAAAAGAAATGGAATTATAATTTCTTTTTAAATCTTAGGTCACTGACTCAATTTCAGTGTCAGTCTTTTAAGGATTTCATTTTGGACTATAATTCAAGAATAGTTGTTATAACAAAGCATTAGTTTGCCACTATTAAGTTGTGATCTAAAAATGAACTGGAATACTCATCCAGCTGAAATTCTCATGGAGTGTCTTGACTGAAAAGTTTTCTGTTTAACCTGCAGTTTTGTATCTGAGCAGGTACAGTAGAATGAATCCAGATTGTATTTGTAAAATCAAGGATCATCAGCCTCTAAGGGATATCTTTTACTGTTTTTTAGAATCATGAGTCCAAACATCTGCTACAATAATAACAACTGATTTTTGTTGAGTTATTTTGGGTGCCTGGCGCTATTCTAGGTGTTCTTCTACATGCAGTATCTCATTTCATCCTTACAGACAGAAATCCCATTTAACAGCAGAGAAAAGAGAGACTTGGTGAGTCAGTTACCCAAGATAACTTGCTACTCAGCTGCAAAACAGGATTTGAACCTCATTCTATGTGATGACGAAACCATTTTAGCTATTATTTACTGCACTATCACCAGAGAATGAAATAGTTGAGAAAGATACAGGAGATTTGTTCAGTTTGTATCAACCCAAAGAAATACCTTAAACTTGCTGATGATCTCCAAAATGAGAGATTTGGTTTTCCTTTTTTCTTTCAGTTTTTTTCTTTTTTCTTTAAAAAGTCAACTATAAAATTTTGGTCAGTTGTGAGTGCTGATTAGTTCTCGGAAATGAAAGTGTTGCTCGTTTACATGCTTGCAAATATCTGTTTTTTCCTATTTTTCTCAAGCTTAAAGCATTTGTATTTGTCTATAGCGTCATTACCAATGAGGTCCATATGCATAGAATATCAGTATATGTTACTTAAAAGACCAAAAGCTATTTAGAAATAACTATGAGAAACATAAACAATCATAATAAACATGATTAAATACATTACTTAAATAGGACTAAGATCTTAACATGCCACTATTGATTTGTCTCCCTAAAAGAAAACAGCTGCTGCTGCTGCTAAGTCGCTTCAGTCGTGTCCGACTCTGTGTGACCCCATAGACGGCAACCCACCAGGCTCCGCCATCCCTGGGATTCTCCAGGCAAGAACACTGGAGTGGGTTGCCATTTCCTTCTCCAATGCATGAAAGTGAAAAGTGAAAGTGAAGTCGCTCAGTCATTCCCAACTCTTAGCAGCCCCATGGACTGCAGCCTACCAGGCTCCTCCGTCCATGGGATTTTCCAGGCAAGAGTACTGGAGTGGGGTGCCATTGCCTTCTCGAAAGAAAACAGCAGTATTCGATATTTCGCAAAGCTTTGAAGCCTAATGTTTTATGGAACTCAATTAGGGGATTGCTGGTCTAAAATGTTTAGTGATAAGTAGGCTTATTTACTTCGGAGAAGGCAATGGCACCCCACTCCAGTACTCTTGCCTGGAAAATGCCATGGACAGAGGAGCTTGGTAGGCTGCAGTCCATGGGGTCGCTAAGAGTCGGACACGACTGAGCGACTTCACTTTCACTTTTCACTTTCGTGTATTGGAGAAGGAAATGGCAACCCACTCCAGTATTCTTGCTTGGAGAATCCCAGGGACTGGGGAGCCTGGTGGGCTGCAGTCTATGGGGTCGCACAGAGTCGGACACGACTGAAGCGACTTAGCAGCAGCAGCACCACCAGGCTTATTTACTTAGCTAAGGTGGTAACTGTCATGATTGAGCTAACAGAAGTCAGGTCTTCCTAATCTCTGGGAACTTTATATCGCCCTTACTATAAAAACTTAAACTAAACACTTTTTTAAAAAGCAGTAGGATTGTACTATTTATATGTTCCTATAGATAGTGTATCTAACCAACTTAAAATAATGTCCCGTTAACATCATTGATTCTGTGTAGTAGAATATAGAACCATAGCTAAAAATGACTACATAGATTCTAGAACTTTGTAAGATTGAGGATTAGATAAGTTAGTAAAACATTCAACTTTTAAGTTAAAGGAAATAGTTTATAAGTCTGATTCTTATATTATCTGTTGGGTGTTTTTATTATGCCCCTTACTGTTTCTTGTCATTATTATAATAACTGATCAATGCCATCATGTCCGAATTTCATCCTAAATAAATGTTACTTTTATGTTATTACATATTTTTTTAATTAGATACTGCTACAGCAGAGTTTAAAGGATTATTATCTACTTGAAAATGCAAGAAGCAAACATTTCAGAGGGCGGAAGCAAACCTGAAATCAGAACTCATAGAAATGAAGGAAAAGGTGAAATACTAATTATAATTTTTAATTATATAATTTGAACTGAATTCTTGAACATAAGACACATAAGATGCATCTTCTTACTAATTACAGACGTTGCGTGTTATGTTGAGCTTCTGTGTTGACTTACTGAACTCTGCACTTTTTCATTCCCTTCATAAATGTATAGATTCTTCCAGTGACTATATAGGAATGTACTTTAAATGTTTTTTTAATTTATTAGAAATTTGTCTCATTTTTGAATAATGTATGACTCCTGGGATCTAGATAACTTAAAAATGAACAGCAACATATTCCCTTTGGTTTTGGACTGTGAACTTATTTTCAGAAAGTGAATATTCCTTGAGATTTATCTTAGGGCCCTTAGAATCATTAATAGATCTCCATTACTTACCAGGTTTTTAATTACACTGAAATAATTTTGAAACACAAGTAGAAATTAAGCTACTGTACAATATGATGGTTTACATTGTACTTTTAACTTTTAAAAGTACTTAATTAGCATTATTGTTTGAATCATATAAAGTTTTTTTTTAAGTTTTTGTTCATTTACCAAGGTCAACAGAATATCTGGTATTCTTTTATGTGTACAGTGAACAAATTTAAAATGTAGATCTTTTTTTCTCAAAAAGTCATACATTGATGGTGGAAACAGTGGTAGTTCTTGTAGCAGTAGTCACTGTTATTGCCATTATTGTTTTAAACACGGTGCAGCTCCGACAGCAGATGGTACATGTTAATAACACTAATAAAATTAGTATCTTATGGCACTGTAACTTATTGCATATTGTTATTATATGTCTGTAGTGTCAAAATGAATACTATAAAGACTAATATAAAATGGTTTAGAAGACTGATGTATATATTAGGTAGAAGTTAATGTTTTGTTTCTTGTGAAAGGACCACATGGAATAGTGAGCCCAACAGGCAGTAATGATGAATAATTTAAATATAATTCATTATTTTTAAATGTCTTTAAAAATAAAAGAAAAACTTTCTTTTGAAAAACAACAAAATTCAATATTCACATGGAGAAAATAACTCAATACTATTTATTGGAAATCTGTTCAATTTAAAGAGTGTAGTTTATAAAAGGATACTATACAAAAATAGAACAATGGATTTAATTTATATACTGTATGTGGAAGATAGGTTAATTTATCTTCTTTTCTAGAATGTATTAAATATAAATTGCACACACTCCAACTATTACCTTGCTTTGCACAGGAAAATAAGAAATACTGACTTTGGTTTTGTACGTTATTAAATGTGAAATTGATAGTTCTGCATCAGCCTATTTATAAAAGTATTATTATTATTTCCAAGAAAACGCTGTTAGCATTGACAGTGCATTTGGTAGACTTTTTATATTCTTTATCTGACTTATTTATTAGATTGATATAGAAATATATGACTCATAAGTGTTAGGATTTCATATAGTATAATTTAATTTCACCTGCTTTGAAGGTTGTGATTGACTACATGAAAATACCTTCTCATTTAACATGCCCAGCTTTATTTTACCTTACACTGAATGTCCTCAATATTATTTACTATCTAAAATAATGGAGAAATAATGGAAAATATGCAAAGAATTTATGGAACTAATGGAAAATTATAATAATGGAAATAATGCAACTTATTTTTATCTTTGATTATAACCTAAGTTACCTTGCATACATGGAAAAATTGATATTTAGAACAGTCCTATCAATAAAGATTAAAACTGAATTAGCTCATTAAGATTATTAATGATTATTAATAATTCTGCCATTCTCCCAAGGAATACTGCCTATGCAAACTTTACTCATTATTGCTTATCACAATGATATTCATCTAAAACTGCAGCATAATATTAAACTGCAAATAAATAAAGTATTCTGATCAATTGAAATGGGAAAGAGTAGTAAACTATGGTGATTCTCCATGTTATCACTCTTGAACTTTATCATCTATAAAATGGGAGGTAAAAATATCTCACTGGACTATTGTTTACATCAATTTAAGAAATTTTAAATGCTTTGAAAATAGTACTGTACTAAGTACATGTATGCAGTTCTCAGTATCTTCTGCAAATTATTCTTTGGAAAGATGAAGCTATTCATAAAATTTTAGTATCATACTGTTTACAGGAGACTATGATAAAAGGTTAATGGTCTGCTAAAAATCGTTTCATACTAAGAATTTCATTTAACTTAAGTTGTAGTCTGTTGTTCTTATTATAAAAAATAACTGTAAAGTGACCTGTCTTACATTGTTATGTTATCATAAAATAAATATACTTGCTCTCAAATCAAGAAATGTAGTACTTTGCTTCTATGTATATTTGTGAACTAAATAACGTCTTTCTGAAAAATGTCACATATAAACCTTGAAAATCTTTGCTGGTTACCAAACCTCCATTGATCTTATGCCGTCTGCTATATCAGTACAGGCCAAGAAATTAATCTCATCAACACTTCCATAAGTAAATAAATCACAGAGCCATAAAACCTCTCAAAGTGCCTAATAGGAGTCATACATTATAGAATTATCATCGGTACTGGAAAACTTTCAGAAAGTTTACGTGTGAATGGAATATCAACTTTGCTTTGTAGGTAGGCCATTTAAATGGCTTAAAATAATTATACCAACACGGCTGCTGCTGCTGCTGCTAAGTCACTTCAGTCGTGTCCGACTCTGTGTGACCCCATAGACGGCAGCCCACCAAGCTCCGCCGTCCCTGGGATTCTCCAGGCAAGAACACTGGAGTGGGTTGCCATTTCCTTCTCCAATGCATGGAAATGAAAAGTAAAAGTAAAGTCACCCAGTCGTGTCCAACTCTTAGTGATCCCATGGACTGCAGCCTACCAGGCTCCTCCATCCATGGGATTTTCCAGGCGAGAGTACTAGAGTGGGCTGCCATTGCCTTCTCCAATACCAGCACTACAGCAGCCCTTTTGATTAGTGTTGGTATCTTGTAGGCATCATCTTACCAAGACAACTCCTAGAAATCTACCAGTTCCCAAAATAAACTGCAGTAGTCCTCCTTTATCCAGGGCTTCACGTTCTATGATTTCAGTTACCTGTGGTCAACTTGGGTCCAAAAATATTAAATGAAAATTCCAGAAATAAATAATCCATAAGTTTTAAACTGTATGCCATTCATAGTAGCAGGATGAAATCCCACTGTGTCCTTCTTGAGTTGTGAATCAGCCCTTTGGTCAGCATCTCTTGCCTGTTAGTTATCAGATCGATTGTCATAGTATCATGGTGCTTAAGTTCAAGTGACCATTGTTTTACTTAATAATGGCCCCAAAGCACAAGATGAGTGATGCTGGCAATTTGGATATGTTAAGGAGAAGCCATGAACATGAATGTATTATTTGCTCAGTCGCGTCCAACTCTTTGCAACCCTATGAACTGTATAGCCTCCTCTGTCCATAGGATTCTCCAGGCAAGAGTACTGGAGTGGGTTGCCATTTCCTTCTCCAGAGGATCTTCCCAACCCAGGGATTAAACTCAGGTCTCCTGCACTGCAGGCAGACTCTTTACCATCTGCGCCACTAGGGAAGCCCAAGAAGCTGTACAGTGCTTCTTTTAAGTGAGGTGAAAGTTTTCAACTTAATAAGGAAAAGAATACAAATCATTTGCTGAGGTTGCTAAGATCTACCATTCTAAGAACAAATCTTCCTTTCCTGAAATTGTGAAGAAGGAAAAAGAAATTCATGTCAGTTTTACTGTCACACCTCAAGCTGCAAAAGTTACAGAGCATGGTAAGTACCCAATTAAGATGGGAAAGTCATTTAATTTGTATAAGAAGATATTTTGAGAGAGAGAGAGAGAGGCTATGTTCATGTAACTGTTAATCATAGTATATTGTTACAGTTCTATTTTATTATTAGTTTCTGTACCTAATTTGTAAATTCATCCATATCATAAGTATGTATGTATAGGAAAACTTTTTTTCTCTGAATTTACTTTTTATTGTCTGCTGTTCATGTTTTGTATATTCCTAGCTTTTATTCTCTTTGGTTATTTAATTTGTTTCTTTGAAGTTTTCTTCTCTCTTCATTGCCTCATTCCGTTATCCTGTTTGTGTTTTGGGTGTCTCATATTAAAGGTTTTTCTCAAATCTCTGGTCTTCTTTTGCTGTATGTTTGTATTTTAAAACAAATTGGAAGCTGTGTGCACGGAATGAGTTTTGGTTGATGGGTTCTGCTCACTGCTGTTTTGGCAGGGCCATTTCAGGCGAGGCACCTTGACTATCAGTATTGCTAGGTCTTTTTCTCTTTGCCTGGTCAGATTTCTCCTACCGGGTAGTCCACAGCCTAGCTACTGTTTTTTTCAGAAGGCCCTTTGAAGATGGAGCCATAGGTATATTTAATGAAGGGAGCCATAAGCTCATATATTTAATGAGCTGTTATTGAGCGATTTGAATGTTTTCACCATGTCTTTGTTTACTTTTTCGAGAAAAGCATATTTTAAAAACTTAGGACCTCAGTCTGGAAAAAAATGAAACTAAATCATGAAAGTCATGTGCTAGATGGATTTATTTACCAAATCCAGAGTTAAGTTACCTCTTCTTGAACCAGATAATAACAGTTTTAAGAAAAATTAAAGTATAATGGTGATTGTGGACTTATGGAACCACCACATATTTAAGCTTGGATGGCAGGGATGAGAAAGACATTAATTGATAAAGGAAAGCCAGTGGATATCAGTTATTGGATTTGAAAGTTAAAGATAGCAGCCATACTCTCTTACAAAATGTATTTTGGTGATGTTTACCGAAGAGACAAAGAACTGAACTGGACCACTAGTCTAATTCAGTACAGCATTTCCTATTGCATATTTTCAAGGATGGAGCAGGCAGCTTGACAGTTGAGGAGATTCATCTTCTAGCAGATTTTAAAATGTGGTAAAATGAGAGTTTAGGACAGAAGGAAAGACAACTAATAAAAATATTTCTAATCCATGGTATATAATGCTTTATTCCTTGTAAGCTCTAGGTGCTATAAGAGTTAAAAGTTCAAGCTGAAAAATCTACCCAAAAAACACGCTGAAAATCTATACTTTTTTTTATGTCGTTGCTCTTTGGTGCTAAGAGGTTCTCAAGAAGGTGAGTATCTTATGTACCATTTGTGCTGTAATATTTAATTACAGTGAGTGTACAGAAGATTAGCTGTCTCAAAGATTCTTTTGAAATCAGATTGCACATCAGAACTGCATTGTGCCCTGCTAAGTAAGCAAATTTAAGAAAGTGGAGAAGGTGATGTCAAGACTTATTGCAAAATGAACAAATAAAGGAATAGGATTTGCTTGGTGTTCAGCCTATTAAAGCATGGCCAAATGTCAGTCTTCATTTGTCAACTTAAATATGTTTTCCTAAAATTTACAAAGATTCAAGTCTATGGAAAGTGTCCTTTAGCTAGTATCTGAACTTGAGAAATAAATTAAGCAGCACAAAATGCTGAGTAGATTATACTAATAACTCAATTTCTCATAGTGATTAATTACCACATAAATATGTACATTACTAATTCATACAGATACCTGTTGTCCTTTTCTGTTATTTTTCTGATTATAATGTTAATGCTTGTGTTTTTGCTCCCTAATATTTTAAGAGACTCAGAAGTTAACTTTTCCTCCACGATAGCTAGACTCCCCTCCCCCCAAAAAGTAAAAGGAAAATTTTAAATAATCCATGAGCCAAGCCCCAATTAACTAGGTAGATTAAGGTAGCTCGTAGCCTAAATTGGACTCCCTGGAAATAACCAGGAACATAGGTGAGGATCTCAGGCCAGAGCAACAAAGTTCACAGGTGCTTGAAACTAGAATGATAGGGAACCTACAGGCATTAAATCAAAAACTCAGTCAAGAGTTGTGGGTCCAGTTGTGACTAACTGGTATTAGAGTTAGTGTTCTGTCAGAAACTATCGGAGAAGGCAATGGCACCCCACTCCAGTACTCTTGCCTGGAAAATCCCATGGACGGAGAAGCCTGGTGGGCTGCAGTCCATGGAGTCGAGAAGAGTCAGACACGACTAAGTGACTTCACTTTCAGTTTGCACTTTCATGCATTGGAGAAGGAAATGGCAACCCACTCTAGTGTTCTTGCCTGGAGAATCCCAGGGACGAGGGAGCCTGGTGGGCTGCTGTCTATGGGGTCGCACAGAGTCGGACATGACTGAAGTGACTTAGCAGCAGCAGCAGCAGAAACTATAGCATTGTGCAACAAATACTTCAAGGCTTTGATCCTTGATAGGAAGGACATTCATGCAGCGATCTCTACATTCACTCTGGCTTGCTGCCTAGAAGCACTTTCCAAATTGCAACAGAGAGAAATGAAGCCCAAACAGAAAACAGAAGATGGAAGAAATGAGATGAGAAAACAGCTCCTGGAGGTCACACAGGGCTGGGAGACACTGGAATTTAAATCATCAAGCGTGTAAAGTCCTCACCAAACAACCCAAGAATTAAAGTAAGGACATGCCTTAGGAGTAAGACTACTCTAGACCATAATAAAACCTAAAATTAATACTCAATAGGAGCAAGCTGATCTGCCAGTATAGTAACTACCCACCAAAACAAAATTCAGTACTCTTTAAAGGAAAATAGCAAAAATCTGTATTTTCAAAAATATCCACAACAGGACTTCCCCGATGGTCTACTGATTAAGAATCCGCTTGCCAATGCAGGGAACATAGATTTGATTCCTGGTCTCGAAGATCCCACATGCCACGGAGCAACTAAGCACATGCGCCATAACTACTCAGCCAGCACTCTAGAGCCTGTGAGCCACAACCAGTGAACCCAAGTGCATCTCCTGAAGACCACGTACCCAGAGCCAATGCTGCAACAAGAGAAACCACTGCAGTGAGAAGCCCCGTGCACCCCATTGAAGAGTAGCCTCTGGTCGCCACAACTAGAGAAAGCCTGTGTGCAGCAACAAAGACCCAGCACAGCCAGAAATAAATTAGCAAACATTAAAAAAAAAAGACAGTACAAATACTCACAAAAACAAAAAAGTAAAAGAAAAAATATCCATAATATCTGCTGTAAAGTGAACAAGCATATATCCTAAGCAAGAAAATGTGACCCTTAACCAGGGGAAAAAGCAGTCAATGGAAACAAATGTTTGAGTTAATAGATACGAACTTTAAAAAATTTCTTATAAGTATTGGGTTTTCTGTAAGATGTTATGGAAAAACCCAAACGAAATTTTTGGCGAACCCAATGTATTTAAAAGGTTTAAAGGAAAGGATGAACATAATGAGAGAAGTGGGAATTACATACAGTAAAGTTAAAACTATGAAAAATAACCAAATGGAAACTCCAAGATTGAAATAGATAACATTTACAATAAAAATTCATCACATGGACATAATAGAAGATTTGAGACAGAGAAAGAAAGGATGAGTAAACATGAAGGCAAAGAAATACAGACTATCCAAACTGATACACAAAAAGGAGAAGTTACTGAGGCAATCAAAAGGTTCCTGCTATCACTATTAGTATTTCACATTCTTCTGAAAGTTATAGTCAATGCAATAATAAAGGAAATAGAAATATGAACAATAATACAGGAATGGCAAAGACAGTTACTATCATTTGCATATAACATGACTGACCAACAGAAAACTCAGCTTAATAGAGGTGTAATGTTAATTTTTTTGGTTTCATCTTGACTGCGTCATGGAGTACCCAGATACTTGGTCGAACAGTATTCTGGGTGTTTCTGGGAGAGTGTTTTTTTTGCATGAGATTGATGTTGAAGCTGAAAGTCCGATACTTTGGCCACCTGATACGAAGAGCTGACTCATTGGAAAAGACCCTGATGCTGGGAAAGATTGAGGCCAGGAAGAGAAGGTGAGGACAGAGGATGAGATGGTTGGATGGCATCATCAACTCGATGGACATGGGTTTGGGTGAACTCCGGGAGTTGGTGATAAACAGGAGGCCTGGCATGCTGCGGTTCATGGGGTCGCAAAGAGTCGGACACAACTGAACGACTGAACTGAACTGAACTGAACTGAACATTTAAATCAGTAGACTGAGTAAAGCAGATTGCTTCTCTAGTGTGAGTGGGCATCATCCAAGCAATCAAGGGTCTGAATAAAACAAAAAGGCTGATTCTCCTCCAAGTAAGACAGAATTCCTCCTGCCTGCCTCCCTTGGACCTGAAACACTGGCTCTTGAGCCTGCCAGCCTTTGGACTAGAACTAAACCCTCAGCTCTCTTGGTTCTCAGGACTTCCTGAGACCTGGGAACATTACAATGCCTTTACAATACATTTGTCCCACCCAGGAACAATTATTTCAGTTATTTATTCTCAAGATTTATGGCTTTTGCTATCTAAGTCATACTTAGAAGGTCTTTTCTAGATCCTGCATACTTAGGGATCTAGATTACTAGTTTCTAGATTACTGCATACTTACAGTTGCTTTTAAGAGTTGGAATTTTTCCCATTAGATTTTCTATCTGATTACTGTTGGTATATGGGAAAGCAATTTGATTTATTCAGCCACTTAACTCCTACTAGTTCTGACATTTTTTTTTTCTATTGATTCTCTTGAGTTTTCTGTTGGTCAGTCATATTATATGCAAATGATAGTAACTGTCTTTGCCATTCCTATCTTACTGCTCATATTTCTATTTCCTTTATTATTGCATTGAGTATAGCTTTCAGAAGAATGTAAAATACTAATAGCAATAGCAGGAATCTTTTGATTTCCTGTTTCAATAGGATTATATCTAATGTTTCAAATTAAGCGTAATATTTTCCTGTCAATCTGAGACAAATAGTTTATCATGTTAAACTATCCTTTATTTCCTTATTTTGGATGAGTTTGAAAAAAGGAATGAGTGTTGAATCATCTCAAATGCCTTTCAGCTTCAACTGAGATAATTAAACATTTTTCCAGTTTGATCTCCACATGCAATATATCTGCTTTATAGGCTTCCTAGTATTAAATGATCATACACTATCATCATAAACTCTGATCACAGTAGACCATTCTTTCATTTCCTGGTCTTAGACAGGTTGCCTTTCCTATATCAGGTTCCTTATCTCTTAAATTAGAGCTAAAAATTGTATCTGCCCCATGTTATAAGGATGAGATGAGATAATTCATAGAAAGTAAATTTATATAAAATGCTTAGCCCTGCAGTCACCATCTTGAAATTAATAATGTTACCTTTGGATTTTTGTTTTGTGAATGAAGTCAGTGAGACGTTGGAGCTTGTGCAGGGGCTTAGAGCCTCTGCTCACACCCAGTCCTCCTTCCCACTCCCCAGGATGGGTTCTTGGCCACCCTCTCCTTTGCCCAGCTTCACCCTCCCCACCCTGAGCAGCAACTGCCTCCAGAATCCAGTGCCTTGGCAGGGGTCTGTGTGTAGGTATGGGTAGGAATGGGGAAAGGCACCCACACCAGTCAGAGCCTTGGGGCAGAGTATGGTGGAGACCATCATGCCCTGGACTAGTGGTGCCATGGTGCCTCAGCGGGCAGCCAGCCAAAGGGCATGGCTTGATTAGATGAACTGGGAGCTTTTTAATTTTGACATCTCAATACCCTGAGGGTGGCTTATCCACTATGGGTTGGGGTACCACGCCTATAGGAAGAAGAAATAACTGTCTGAACTTCTCCAAGGTGCTCCCCGAGCTAAAGCCTGGTGCATCTTTCCAGAAGCCAGCATGAGCAGGTGCGCGTGTACCCTGAGTCACAGGATGGGGGCCCAGGACACCTGTGAGGTGCGCACTCACCTTGGAAGCATCCCCGTACTGGAAGGAGTATGCCCTTGGCTTGCTTGATGCTGGATGAAGCTTCTCTTCCTCCTCCCAGCCTTCCTGAGTCTGACTCGCGATGCCTCAGAAGCATTCGCAGAAGCTGTACCATTAAATATGAGTTGTATTATTTCAGTGATTTCACACAGAAGGTAAATGCTCTGATATTTGCACCTTAAACAGGCACTGCATAATATAAAGGTGAATGGTAAGAGTCATGCAAATAACTTAAAATTTAAAATTTTTATTTACTTAAGATGACATTAAATAGCCAATTAAAAACATCATGACATTCTGAGAGACTATGGAAGGAAGAAAAAGCTTTATATTTTAATACCTTAGCCCTTTTTTCTGCTTTGTTGAACAAAGAGCCCTGCATTTTCATTTTGCACGAGGCTCCAAAAATTATGTAGCCAGTCCTTCCCTGAAATGTGGACACTGGGGCCACTGTACAGGGGTGTCTGTAGGTTTGGTGAGATCCAGGATGGTAAAAAAACAAAAGAATAATATTTTATGCTACTTGGGAGTGGACTTTGAGTTTCTCAAAACACTAATGGAGAAAATGGTTTCTGTGTTAGAAAAAAAAAACAAGAGAAAAGAAGGCTCAGGTGGTAAGTGTGCTGCTCATGACACCCAAGGTGTATGGCAACAGCACAGCATTAAGGCCTTAGGAGAACTTGATGTCCAGAGAGCAGTTTTGATGGACGGTCTGAACTGACCGCTTGAGTATTGACTATGTGACTTAGGGACCCTACTTAACAAAAAAATGCCAACTGGGTTCACTTTTTAGAAAATGTATGAAGTTAAGTTTATAACTAAAGCAGAATGTAAATTTATAAAGAATAAATCATAGCAATATGTTATAACGTTTACATTTCACAAGGCAGAAGGGATTTCGGTAAAAAGGGGTTTAAAAGACCCACAGAACATACCTTCAATTGTGGGTTTGAGCTGTGGGCTCTGGGCAAACAACTGTAACAGATACCCTAGTGAGTGAGTGTTAGTTGCTCAGTTGTGTCTGACGCTTTACAACCCCATGGAGTGTAGCCCGCCACACTCCTCTGTCCATGGAATTCTCCAAGCAAGAATTCTGGAATGGGTTGCCATTTCTTCCTCCAGGGTATCTTCCCGACCCAGGGATTGAACCTGAGTTTCCTGCCTTGCAGGCAGATTCTTTACCATCTGAGCCACCAGGAAAGCCCCAGTAGATAACCTAACCTTGGAACAAACTAAGGAAGGAAATGCATGACAGCTGAAAAGAAAAGAAAGAAAAAAAGCAAGAACTAGCAAATAACAAAGTCAACTTTGTAATGTACCCAATACTGGAAAGAATACTGGTCACCTCAGTAATAAATAGACAAATCATCTCCAAACAGAAGAAAAGAATAAGGAACAATTCTTTAAAAGCCATTGCAATTGTTCTCACATCCAGTGCTTCAGTAATCACTGTTGTCAGTGTCTTGCTAGAGAGGCATTTTTCATTCAAGGTGAATAGGTGGTTGATTAGCCCTTTTCAAAAAGCAATTGTCTGAGGTTGTCTGTACTTGATATCCTGGTGCCATTTTCTCATTAAGATGATTCATGAAATTTTTCAATTAGGTTCCTGTGGTATTTTTAAAAGTCAGTTTGGTTTCAACCTTTCAACTAAATGTATGAGTCAGTGTATCATTCAGACAGGTGTGGACCTGCATAATTATAAAGTTAAATGATGCTTGAATAAAATTGAGAAAATGAGAAAAGACTTAAGGCAGAATTCAAGATGACATATATGCTATGCTAAGTCACTTCAGTCACGTCCGACTCTGTGCAACCCCATAGATGGCAGCCCACCAGGCTCCCCTGTCCCTGGGATTCTCCAGGCAAGAACACTGGAGTGGGTTGCCATTTCCTTCTCCAATGCATGAAAGTGAAAAGTGAAAGTGAAGTCGCTCAGCCGTGTCCGACTCTTAGCGACCCCATGGATTGCAGCCTAACAGGCTCCTCCATCCATGGGATTTTCCAATCAAGAGTACTGGAGTGGGGTGCCATTGTCAAAAAGGACATACTGGAAAATATCCATGAACAGGTGAGATACAGTTAGCCCATCCATTCAGAATGGTGTGGTCTTGAGTCAGCTTCAGTGGTTCAGATCCTGACTGTCACGTTCTACCTTTGTAGTTAAGCAACGCTCTTACTGCCTTTTACATATCTAAACTTTTTTGTATGTAAGATGAGGTGACAATGGCAGCTGAGTCTTAGGATAGTTGTGAAAATTAAATGAGAAATTGCCTGTAGAGAGCTGACTTTAGCAAACAGACAATGTTAGTTATTATTATTCCTAAATGATATCTCTATTCATTTAAAATGTGCTTATTTGTAATCAGGTTCATCAACTTAGCCATGAGGATTAACACAAAGGTAAAAATTCATGAGCTACTGAAAAATATAAAGTGGTATTCATTGTTAAAGTGGACTAAAAATAGCAAGAAGAAAGTATCTTTTAAAAATTTTCTTTTGATAAATATAGCCAAGCACTTTAAACCGATCCTGTACGTACTTCCTGTTGTAGTTGTTGACACTATCTCCGTCTACTGAATCCTGTTGGTTTCCAGGCACCTTCTTAACTTTATTGAATATTTTATATTTCGTGTGTGAAATATATAGTCCATGTACCTAGGACTGTTTCTGTCTACTAGTTTTTCTTGCTTCTAAAAACAGAAAAGCAGAATGCCTACGGCTAAAAAGAAAATTCCATCTCTTCAGTTCCTTCTGCTGATATTTCAGGACTCCAAATTATATATTCACATAATTTGGTTTTTCTGACTCTTTTTAAAAAACAACAACATGAAGTCAAAAACTAAAATGCATTGCTTTTTATAGTAGAAAATAGCTTCAATTGCTCAAAGCTAATTTAGAATAAAATCCACTCAACCTGAAAAACATAAAATATGTATATATTTAAAATTTGCCTGCAGATCCCTTGTCACTCGTAGTCCCACACAAACATCTTTTATATCTTTTTAATGTAATATTCAAGAAATGGGAATGAAGCTTTATTCTTGTTGAAAAGCATTGCTCAATCCTGCCCTTAGCATAGTACCTGGGATCTGGTGAATTATCAGTACACACTTGTTGAAAGAATAAGTGGGTAAACCTATGGAATATGTGAATAAATAAAGTAAGGCATATCCAGCCTGAAGAACACAGTCTTTGCCTGACTTTTACTTTTACTCCTTAACACATTTCCTAAGCTGTGCCTCTTCTTTCCAATATTAAAACTTATAAATACAATTACTCACATACTTGAGAGTTTCCTAGTAAAACACATAACTAAATTGCTTCTGCCACAATGAAATGAATTTGCCTTCTGTGACAGTAAATGCTGACAGTAGCTAACATATATTCATCATATATCTTATGCATATAAAATACTTAAGAACAGTGTACACATATACACATGCTCTGTGTATATAACATCTCCCTATAGGCTGGGCACGAGGCTGAGAATTTCTTACATAATCTCATTAATATCCTCAACAACCCTGTGAGGTACTAGATACTAATATATTTCCCAGCTTATATCTGAGGCTTAAAGAATTTAAGTAATTCCCTTAAAGTCAAATAGCCATTAAGTATCAAATCAAGAGTCAGACCCCAGTTTGCCTAATTCCTGAGTCAGTCTCTTAACTGCTGTGATAAATTACTTGCTGTGACACTTGATTACTGGGAAGCAGAGAGAGACTTCCTATAGGAAGAGGACACCTAGAAGAGGTGTCAGTGGCAGCTATGGTTGGGTGAGAAACAGGCTTCTGAGCAGACTGCTGAGAAGGGATCAATGAGGCATGGGGGAAAGGAACCGCAAGACAGAAAACTGGCCTGTATCTAGAGTCAGATAATTGATCATGCAAACCAGGATATGTTTGAAAATGAAAGGGAACTCATTCATAATGACACCAGGATCACACCACAAGCGGGGACTGTCCTGGGAAAACTAAGACATATAGTCACCTTTCCCATGTCCCTCTCTTGCTTTTTCTCTTTTATTCCTTCTTTCTTTTTTCCCCTCTTCCCTCTTCTTTTCTCTCCTCATTTGTTCTCCCCATGGCTCTCACCAGCTTTTTCTGTATACCTTTAGTGGCAATAATTTGCCATGATTATCACGAATTGCAATGCTCACTAAGTGTCCCATATTTGAACTTATTTAGACAAATGCTGCAAAACAGCATTTCCTTTGCTGCTCTGTTAGTTACTGCTGTGTAACAAATTACCCCAAAATGCAGTGGTCTAGGAAAATGTGTATTATCTCACACAATTACTGAGAGGAATTCAAGGGTAGCTTAGCTGGGTGATTCTGGCTCAGGGTCCCTCATGATGAGCAATCAAGCTGACAGCTAAGACTACAGTCATCTGAAAGTACGGCTGGAACTGGAGGATCGACTTCCGAGCAAGCTCACCCACATGGCTCTTGGTTGGAGCACTCTGTTCCTTGCCACTTAGGCTAACCCACAGAGCTGCTCACGACATGACAGATCACTTCTTCCAGAATGAATGATCCAACAGAGAGGGGAGAGGCACAGTGTGTCTTAGGACCTAGTTTCTGAAGTTTCCCTCTCTCACTTCTACTGCATGCTATGGTAGAGACACTGAGGACTTGACCAGAGCTTGAATATCCACTTCCAGGAAGATTCACTCACATGACTGTTGATGGGAAGCTTGTGTCCCTTGCTATGGCCCTTCCAGAGGTCTGCTTCTGACATAGCAGCTAACTTCTCCCAGAGAAAGTGATCTGGAAGAGAGAAGAGGAAGTCACAGTGTCTTTTTTAACCTAGATTTTTAAGCCATCCACCATCAATTCTGCTTTATTCTGTTCATTAAAAGTAGGTCACTCAGTCTGGTCCACACTCAAAAGGAAGAGAATTAACCTCCACTTCTTGAAAGGAGGAGTATCAAAGAATATGTAGACATACTTAAAAATCAGTACAACTGCATATTTTTTTTCAAACTCTGACTCCTTGATTTATTCAAAATATTTGATTTTATTCAAAGAAAACAATAAGGTACAAGAGAATGCTATACAAGCTAAGCTATTTACATTATGTTTTACCAGAAAAATTAGAAAACACACCTAAGTATACAGCAGTGGAAGAATGGCTTGATGAATTACAGTACTTCTGTGGGAGAGAATACTGTGCCACTATTTAAAATCACTCAGAAGCCTGTACATTAACATGAAAACCATTTATGATGAAATATTTATAAGAAAGAACAGTAAATTGTACATTGAAAAAATATGCATAAAAAATAGATCAGATGGGAACATACCAAAATAACAACAATGGTGAAATCATGGGAGGTTTGTCTTTCTGTTTCCACATTTTCTGTAGTGTAGCTGTTTCCAAGACTTCTGTTTTGTATTGTTCTGTAATGTGTAATTTTGTTATGATTATTTTTTATTTTAAAAGATAATTCAATATAATACTGACTTTCTAAATAAGGATTCAATAGGCATTTTTGTATTTTTTTTTCCTATGTAGCAAAAAACAGACTGTGCTCAGATTTTAGGTAGACTTCTAAGGGGTTAAGTCTCTGGTGGCTTAGACGGTAAAAAAAAAAAAATCTGCCTGCAATGCAGGAGACCTGGGTTCAATCCCTGGGTCAGGAATATCCCCTGGAGAGAGGAATCGCAACCCACTCCAGTATTCTTGCCTGGAGAATTCCATGTACAGAGGAGCCTGGCAGTCCACGGGATTGCAAAAGATTCAGAGCAATTATGTTAGTGATGAAAGAGTAGGAAAGTGGTGACACACTAAAAAAAAAGTGGTAATTAGTTGAGAATTTAATTAACGGAGACAGAGTATGGTTGAACACTCTAGGGAATTAGATACTCACCCTGATTTGTCTTGAAGAGGCAGAGGAGAGACTAGCTGTAGCTCATGGAAGCTGTGATCTTTAGTGATCGGGCTCCAGGAAGTGAAACAAACAACCCCATACTATTCTCTGACTCTCTAGATCACCTGCCCACCTCCCACTGATGGAACCAACCAGACTCCAGAGTGGAAGGACTTATCTGATAAAAGGTGATCCTATACATAACACAAAGAAGGGAAGAAATTGGATCTGAAAGAGTAAGTGGAAATGCCTAGCATATGGGGATTATTTAAATTAGCTGGGAGATGCTCTGATGAGAAGATTCTAAAGATTTTACAATTATACCTCTGTACTAAAAATGTATATCAACAATGTTTGAGGACTATATATTTTGGCAATCAAACTGTTCACATAAACATGTGCAGATATCACACTGGTTATGGACATTTTCACCCTTAGACACACACACACTGCCTGCATTTTAGATCACTGCAATTCATACTGATTCTTGCATCTGTTCATGCATGTCTTATACCAGGTTTTATATTAGTTTAGACAATATGTACACAAGCCAGAACATTTTCAATAAAATGCACACCAGTGACTCCCCCTGGTAAAGTTATTTCTTTTGAAATAAGACATGTAGAAGTGGACATATCCTTTAGCTGAACCATGAATCTCACCAAGGTAAGCTCCTTGTTGGGTTGAGTTTCATTTGATTTGGTTTGCTTTGCTTTGCTGCTCACCATGTAATCTCCACCCATCATAATACCTCAACAGGAAGCCATCAAAATTTGTTGAATGGATTTATTAAGACTTTATCTTTTAAAGCCCCTACTGACAGTAAAGCAGCCTCAATAGAACCATGATTTTTATAGTTTATAAACATGTTGGAAACTTCAGCTTTTTTGTAATGATTATAGTTACAACTGATCTTTTTATAAACAAAGTTAAATACTACTCTTAGTTAAACTAGATGTTTTATTCCAGTGTTGCAGGCAGTATAAGTCACTGCAGTGTTCTATATGTAACAAAATAATAGAATACTGATGCTTTTAACATTAGCTTAAGTCACTGAAATTTGCATTCACGTATGTGTGTTCATATTCCTGCTAATTAAAGATTAATTATAAATTTCTATAGGTGACCATCTTTACTGCTGTGAAAGTTTCATTATCACATTGTATATAAAGTCCAATTTACCTTATATCCATCGAAAATATTTTTCAATTGTATAATTTCTACATTATGATTAAATTAATATTTTGAACAATGCACAAGATGACCATGCAAATTGTTGAATCTTTTCCACTTGGGAATTAAAAATGTTATCTTCACTATTTTATAGAGTTTAAGAGAAAGCTTATAAGAATGAAAATGTATTACCCAAACCCATTACTTGGTTTAAAGCATAAAATCCAGAACCTTAATCACTGGGATTTTGAACTTTCAACCACTATATAGAGTGCTTGAAAAACCAAACATCCATGTTGTCTCATATAAAAGTTATTGATATTCCACTGCCAATCTATTATAGCATTTCATAGCATGACTGATTATCAAAAAGACTGAAATATAAGCAAATGGAGAAAGGTTTTATCAACCAGTGATACAGTCCAGAGAAATTCAGAATTGGGAGTGTCCAAGCATCACATCGTAGACTCAAAGAGTCTAGGGCTTCCCAGGTGATGCCAGTGGTAAAGAACCCACTGGCCAATGCAGAAGACTCAGACAAGGGTTTGATCCTTGAGTCTGGAAGCATGGCAACCCACTCTAGTATTCTTGCCTGGAGTATCCCACGAACAGAGGAGCCTGCCAGGCTACAGTCCACAGAGTCACAAAAGAGACACTACTGAAGCAACTTAGCATTCATGCAAAAAGTCTAAGGTATAAACCATAACTTGGACACTGAGTAAATTCTAGCTGATGGAAGAATTCCCAATAATCAAAATTTTTTCTACTACAAATTCGAAGCCAACATGCCTTTTTTGTTAAATATCATTAAATATTTATTCTCCATTTTTTTAAAGACCTGAGAAAACTCTGGTTAGATTTTTTTTCTTCCACAGTAAAAAATTGCAATGTGAGCTTGATCTCTTAAGTTTCATTTAAAATCTTTGACAACACTTGAAATACTTATTAATACTAACCATTGAATATATATAATATATATAGCAGGACAAAAGCATGTCTTGAGCCAGAGCCAGTGTGAGTTTGTACAGACCGCTGGGCAAGACATATTAATTCCACCTCCTCCCACATCTGCCATACAGAAAATCCAGCATGACCAATCTAGCCTACAGCTTGCCAGAAATAGTGCTGAATATAAGCAACTGTTCTTCGGGTCCCCTTGCTTATTATCTGCTCAACCAAAAGAACAGAAAGGATCTTGATGGCCGCTGGATGAAGACACATGATTCTGTGCTTGAAGGCTGGAGTTATCCCCAAATAAGGCTGTGTCAAGCACTTTGGGATGAAAGACTAAACCCAAGATGTAGATTTATGGGTAGGAATTTGAGTGTAGCATTGTAATACATTTTCCCCTGCATATCCTTTGAAAGTAGTAGTTGTTGTTCAGTCACTCAGTGGTGTTTGACCTTTGTGACCCCATGCACTGCAGCACACCAGGCTTCCCTGTCCTTCACCTACTCCCAGAGCTTGCTCAAACTCATGTCCGTTGAATCGGTGATACCGTCCAACCATCTCGTCCTCTGTTGTCCCCTTCTCCTATCTTCAGTATTTCCCAGAACAGAGTCTTTTCCATTGAGTCAGTTCTTCACATCAGGTGGCCAGAGTATTGGAGCTTGTTTTAGCATCAGTCTTTCTAATGAATATTCAGGATTAATTTGCTTTAGGATTGACTGTTTTGATCTCCTTGCAGTCCAAGGGACTCTCAAGAGTCTTCTCCAACACCACAGTTTAAAAGCATCAATTCTTCAGCGCTCAGCCTTCTTTATGGTCCAACTCTCACTTCCATACATGAATACTGGAAAAACCATAGCTATGACTAGACAGACCTGTGTCAGCAAAGTAATGTCTCTGCTTTTTAATATGCTGTCAAGATTGGTCATAGCTTTTCTTCCAAGCAGCAAGCATATTTTAATTTCATGGCTGCAGTCACCACCTGCAGTGGCTTTGGAGCCCAAGAAAATAAAGTCTGTCACTGTTTCCATTGTTTCCCCATCTATTTGCCATGAAGTAATGGGACCGGATACCACAATTTTCATTTTATGAGTGTTAAGTTTTAAGCCAGCTTTTTCACTCTCCTCTTTCACTTTCATCAAGAGGCTCTTAAGTTCCTCTTCACTTTCTGCTATTAGGGTGGTGTCATCTGCATGTCTGAGGTCATTGATATTTCTCCCAGCAATCTTGATTCCAGCTTGTGCTTCCTCCAGCCCAGCATTTCGCATGATGTCCTCTGCATAAAAGTTAAATAAGCAGGGTGATAACATACAGCCTTGATGTACTCCTTTCCCAATTTGGAACCAGTTTGTTTTTCCATGTCCAGTTCAAATAGTCTCTTCTTGACCTGCATATAGGTTTCTCAAGAGGCAGGTCAGATGGTCTGGTATTCCCATCTCTTTAAGAATTTTCCACAGTTTGTTGTGATCTACACAGCAAAGGCTTTGGTGTAGTCAATGAGGCATATGTTTTTCTGGAATTCTCTTGCTTTTTCTATGATCCAACGGATGTTGGCACTTTGATATCTGGTTCCTCTGCCTTTTCTTAATCCAGCTTTAACATCTGGAATTTCTCAGTTCAGGTACTGTTCAAGCCTGGCTTGGGGAATTTTAAGCACTGCTTTGCTAGCATGTGAAATGAGTGCAATTGTGCAGTAGTTTGAACATTCTTTGGCATTGCCCTTGTTTGGGATTGGAATGAAAACTGATCTTTTCCAGTCCTGTGGCTGCTGCTGATTGACTGCAGCACTTTCACAGCATCATCTTTTAGGATTTGAAATAGCTCAGCTGGAATTCCATCACCTCCACTAGCTGTTGGTAGTGATTATTTGTACATAAACCTCAAGTGGAAGAATCTAGAGTGTGACCTCTTGTCCCTCTGGTGTGGTACAGCTAGCTCTTGGCTCTTTAGATTCACATCTTCAAGAGAAGGAAGCTCCTAATACTATTAACCTAAAGTGTCTTCAACTTCCCCGTTGCTGTTCAGTTGCTAAGTTGTTTCCGACTTTTTGCGGTCCCATGTACTGCAGCACGCCAGACTTCTCTGTTAACTTCCTATTAGCTCTGAGTTTTTTGTTTCTATAAAACAGTAAAGCTATAATTAGAGATAATTTTTCCCTTGCAGTTATAAACATATGGCTTGCCTCATGAATATTCAGACAGAGTAGATATCTAAGCAGCCCATTGAATGGAACCCTCTGTGATGATGGAAATGTTCTAGACTCTCACTGTCCATTTCAGTGGCCACTATTGTCATCTGGCTATGAGCCCTTGATGCATGGTTATTCCAACTAAGGAAATGGGATTATGGTATTTTACTTTAACTGATTGTAATTTAACGTTGACTAGCCACACATGACTGGTGGCTACTTACTGGACAGTGCAGGTCTGGAGACTGATTTGAAAGCACCAAGTAGGAACCTCTGTGCCCCCGTTCCTGTGTCTCTATTTCTCGTAGCGCCTCAGCCTCCATGACCCTTTAAGAAACGGGATGCTGAATGAGGTTAAAACCATGCTCCAGGCACGGTTCTTGTTGCAAATACAAGTCAATGCTCGTGGACTTACACACACAAAAAATGTTTCTGTAGGTGTGTATACACCGCACAGAATCAGCTGGACGCCTGGAGAATCGAACTTGAACTGGCAATCTCCGAGGATACCACTGTGGCCTTGCCACCGCTGGACACTTGCCACCTCACTGCCTCCCCTGGTCACTCTCTGCTGGCCACTGAACTCTCAACTCCACAGTGGCCATGCCTCATCACTTCTAATTGAACTTTTTGCCATTGTGTCCCCACTCTAAGATCCTGCCAGTCCATGAAGAGGAAATATCTGCTCACCTTTTGGGTTCATAGATACAGCTTTCTTACCCTGTTTAGGGTGCAAGGGATGAGGGTCGGTGTAGACAAAAGCATTCATTTAAATGAAAAGTTCCAACTTTATTTCTAAAGAGATTAACCTTAGCCACCTGAAAAGAAGTGGAAGCAGAAACAGAACGATTTGCTAAACTGAAAAATTGTTCTCTTAATTGTTTTCAATTTTCTGAATATGGCTTTTATTAATCATTAGCCACTAAATTATAGCATAAAATTGTATAATTATAATATAATTATAATTAGTTACAAGTATATATAATTGGTCGTGAAGTTATAATTCATAATTTGTAATTGGCATGGTTAAACTAATGGCTGATGCCATTGAAATCTCTATGAAACCGTCAGTAGAGCTGCACTGCATGGCGCGCGCCTGCCATCTCGTGGCAAGATGCTATTAACACTACCTTAGAGATCCCACACTGGAAAAGACCCTGATGCTGGGAAAGATTGAAGGCAGAAGAACGGGACAACAGAGGATGAGATGGTTGGATGGCATCACCGACTCAATGAACATGAGTGAGTAAACTCCGGGAGATGGTGAAGGACAGGGAAACCTGGTTGCTGCAGTCCATGGGGTCGCAAAGAGTTGGACATGGCTCAGTGACTGAACAGACATCCCACAGGGCTTCCAAGTCAAGCCAGAGTTTTTCCCACTCTACAATTTTCTCAATGTTTGACCCAATCCACCAGACACTCGTTAGGCCTTTGCAATTCTCTCCCATTATATTCCAATCTATTCCACTCCAGGTTAATTGTACACTATAAATCTCTGAGAACCAAAGAATATCTGAGCAGCACTTTGAACCGCATCCCCTAAACCAAGTTCCCTTTCTAAGACTGCTTTTATGTAACTTATGTCCGGAGACAACACGTGGTTTGGGCATGCTATTAACGTCCCACAGAGAATATCTTGGCTACTACTACAGAAGTGCAAATTATCACTGGAGTCATTGATGTCATAGTTCTCTGACTTCTAAAGGGATTTTCCCCCCAAAGAGTGATAAGCTTAGTTTAAGAAAACAATGAAAGATGATCTACCAGTATTGTTTTCAGACCGCTCTAAGGTGGTTTGACTGAAAAGATAAGATGAGGTTGCGATAGGCAGCAGGAGCGGAGGTTCATGCTCCCTAGAGACAGCCTGGGTCCAGGGCTCCCTGGGCTTGGTTCAGGCTGTGCTTGATTCATACTATGAAAGGCAATAAGCAAATATTTTAATCTGGATCTGGAAGCAGGAGGAAGATTTGGAGTATTAACCAGGATGACAAGATGGATTTGAAGTCTGGGGACTGAAGAATCTGGGGATTGTTTCCAATTAGATCTTGGCTGGAGGAGACAAAATAAATCATTTTCTCGGTGGGGGCAGGGTGTCATAATAGGAGTTTTGAAAAGCAAATGATTTCCATAAACTACTAAGTGGGTGGAGCACGGAGACAGAGAGGCCTGGTAAGGATAGAGCTACAGTTCTTAGGGACTCTCTCCTGCCTCCTGCTTGCCAGGCCATCCCCTTCTTCTTTCCTTTTGTGTTACTCTCTCCTTTGCCATGGTTGACTTGCCTTTTCATAAATGGCAATAGCAGTTTTATCAAAGTTATTACATGGAATTCATAATTTGATATAATTAGTGAATATCTAAAATTGGTGAGTTGAACCTTCTGTACTTCTCTCTCAGGAGTAAGTCTCCAGTGAAGTTTCTTCATAACTGTCGGTGACCTTCAGATTATTTTCCCATTGATGCACAGCTCTAAATAAAAAGAAAAGCAGTGGGGGGAGCTCTCTAGTCCTAAAACCTAAGTTATCCTCCTGATTCTCATCAGAGACTATTATCTAGAGGTTGACCACTCACCAAAGAGCTTACAGTTGTGCATGCATGCTTGTGCCTGTCTAATTAGTGCCTGGTTGTTGTTTAGTCACTAAATCATGTCCCATTTTTTGTGACCCCATGGACTGTATGTAGCCCGCCAGGCTCCTCTGTCCATGGGATTTTCCAGGCAAGAATACTGGAGTGGTTTGCCATTTCCTTCTCAGACGGACCTTCTGCCTCAGGGATTGAACCTATGTCTCATCTCCTGCATTGGCAGGGGGATTCTTAACCACTGAGCCACCTGGAGATGCCCAGGCAGAGCTAAATCCTGTCTTTGTGTGTCTTTAGAAACAAGTATTCATGAACTAGATTTTCTTTTTGAGGTAAGAGCGATACATTCAGAAAACTAAGATCATGGCATCTGGTCCCATCACTTCATGGCAGATAGATGGGGAAACAGTGGAAACAGTGACAGACTTTATTTTTCTGGGCTCCAAAATCACTGCAGATGGTGACTGCAGCCATGAAATTAAAAGACGCTTACTCCTTGGAAGGAAAGTTATGACCAACCTAGACAGCATATTAAAAAGCAGAGACATTACTTTGCCAACAAAGGTCCGTCTAGTCAAGGCTATGGTTTTTCCAGTGGTCATGTATGGATGTGAGAGTTGGACTATAAAAAAAGCTGAGCACCAAAGAATTGATGCTTTTGAACTGTGGTGTTGGAGAAGACTCTTGAGAGTCCCTTGGACTGCAAGGAGACCCAACCAGTCCATCCTAAAGGAGACCAGTCCTGGTTGTTCATTGGAAGGACTGATGTTGAAGCTGAAACTGCAATACTTGGGCCACTGGATGCGAAGAGCTGACTCATTGGAAAAGACCCTGATGCTGGGAAAAATTGAGGGCAGGAGGAGAAGGGAATGACAGAGGATGAGATGGTTGGATGGCATCATCGACTTGATTGACATGGGTTTGGGTGGACTCCAGGAGTTGGTGATGGACAGGGAGGCCTGGCGTGCTGCGATTCATGGGGGTCGCAAAGAGTCAGATATGCCTGAGCGACTGAACTGAACTGAACTGATACCCTTGGAGAACTCATTGATGATTCAGAACAGGTTGCAATTATTCCTCAAATATTATAAATTACATTTTGTGTGCTTATTCACATCTCACTCTTTGGGACCCCATGGACTTCAAGCCTCCCTGTGCCAGGCCTCCCTGTCCCTCACCATCTCCTGGAGTTTGCCTAAGTTCATGTCCATTGCATCAGTGATGCCATCCAGCCATCTCATCGTTTGACACCCTCTTCTCCTTCTGCCCTCAATCTTTCCCAGATCAGGTACTTTTCCTATGAGTTGGCTATTCACATCAGGTGACTAAAATACTACAGTTTCAGCTTCAGCATCAGCCCTTCCAATGAATATTCAGGGCTGATTTCCTTTAAGAAAATGAAGCCTCCTCCAAATGGCTCAGATGGTAAAGAATCTGCCTGAAATATAGGAGACCTGGGTTCGATCCCTGGGTTGGGAAGATCCCCTGGAGGAAGGCATGGCAACCCACTCCAACATTCTGGCCTGGAGAATCCCGTGGACAGAGAAGCCTGGCGGACTACAGTCCATAGGGTCACAAAGAGTCAGACACGACTGAGTGACTAAGCACAACAGCACAGCCTCCTTCAAATTCTCCTGCATATTCTTCCAAAAGGGTAAAAGACATGAACACTGTAGAATACTCTCCATTTCTGACCACAAAACCCTGCAAGACTGCTTGAAGAGAAGCAGCAGAGGACATGACAGCATCTGATACCTAAAGAAGCACACTTGGCCCTTTCTTCCACTGTTTCCAGCCTGGGAAAATTGATCCCTTATTTCTCATTCCTTAGAATTCATCAGTGACCTTCAAGGCTGACTTTCTCATCTTTATGGAGGTACCTCAGCCCTAGTAGGGACTTTCTTACGTTTAGAGTCTTCTGACTGGGAACATAAGTTTGATATCCATAGGTTATCAAGTTGAGGATTCCAAAAAAGTTATGTTTTTATACTCATTACCATGTAACGGTATAAGGCCTTCTACCAACATAAAGTGATTCACTGGGATAGAAGTCATCTCACTTCAATAATTCAAAGTCTGACAGAAACTTGACGGCGTTTTCCATGCATTTTAAAATAGAAGTGCAAAGAGAGTTGGTGGGTGTGTTTAACATAACAGCTATTTCAGGAGGGGAGATTAGCTTGCTGTTTAATCCAGTCACAGAAAGATAATCGCAGATATAAGACCTTAAATTTCTTTATGTAAATAGGTACTTCTTTTTATTGATCATTCATTCTACAGATGAATACGAAGTAAGTTCATCCAGTATGGTTGCTGTGTGGTGTATACACATGTGTTCATTAATTGTTAAAATCGCACACATTACATATAGTGATTATGCACATAATTCAGAGACACTATATTGACTGGAGGGCGGGGGCTGGTTTCCACTTGTAGCCAGGTTCGTTCATAATCAGATGAAGGGAAAAAGAAAACAATTGCAGAAGCATTCGTATCTTTTCCGTTTCATCAACCTTAAAGCCAGGACGTCGGTCTCACTACATTTAGGATTCTTTCAGGATTTTTAGCGATGACTTTACAAGCAGCTATATGCTATGTTTAGAATTGCCATCACAAAAGAAAACACTGTAGTGAAGAAGCGGCTGCTGAAAGAGTACACAGAGGGAACCCCGGGACTTTCGGGAGGGGGCGGTGGGAATGTTTACTCTAACAATCACAAAGTGACTTGAAAGAGTTCAAATTCTCAGAGCAGATAATTGGTGTTTCTGACTCCAGGGTCTCTGGATGCCCAACCCAAGGTGCTCCCTCCTCACGCACGGTGCACCCCCAAGTCCCCCCAAAACCCTCGTGGGAACGGAGGCGCCCGGGCCGTAATGCGCCAGCCCGGCCCTCGCTGCCCCTCGTTTACCAGGACCCGCAAGTTGAAGCGACCCTTTCTGAGAAGCGGGAGGCGGGGACCTTGGATGGGCGCCTGAGGACTTCGCGGTGGCGCGCCCCCAGGGGTGGCATCTCGCCCGCTCCGTGCTGGGCCAGCGAGGGGATCAGGTCCGCGCCGGCGGCTCCCGGGGCGGCCCCTCCCCGGCGCGTCTCCGCGCCCCGCGCCGCCGCCCAGTGTCCTCGCCCCGCGCGGGGCCGGTTCGTCGGGGTCCAGGGACCCGGGGCGGGGGGCGGGGATGGAATGGCCAAGGTAGGAATCTTCTCTCCCCGCTCGGATGCCCGTAAGGTGCCCGGCGGCGAGGGCGCTAGGGCCTGGGGCGCGGCAGGCACCGGAGGCAGTGCCCCGAGCGCACGCCGGAGGGCGCCGCGGGCCTCGCCGGGCCGGCGGCCTAGAGGGGGACGCCGGGGGGCGGGCGGGCCGCGCGGAGGCGGGGCGGAGGCTCCCACCGCCGCCGCCTCCTCCTCCTCCTCCCGCTCGTCGTCCGCTCCTCCCGGCCGCCTCCTCCGCGCCCTCCTCTCGCAGCCACCGCCTCCGCCGCGCTGAGGAGCGGGGAGTCCGCGGCGCCGGCTCGGGGCTGCGGGATGGGGACTTAGCGCCACGGCGGCGGCAGTGGCCGCGGCGCACCCGGCCGCCGCCCCGGGGCCCGTCCTGCCGGGGCCGCCGGGCGCGGCCAGCCCGCCCCGGAGCCAGGCCCGCGGGCGGCGGCGGCGGCAGCGGAGCTGGGCAGGTGGATGCGGCTGGAAGATGGCGCCCTCGGGTCCGGGCAGCGTGAGGCGGCGGTGCCGGCGGGTGCTCTACTGGATCCCGGTGGTGTTCATCAGCCTCCTGCTCGGCTGGTCCTACTACGCCTACGCCATCCAGCTGTGCATCGGTGAGTGAGCGCCCGGCCCGCCCCGCCGCCCCGCGCGCCCCTGGCCCCCGCCGCCTCCCACCTGCCAGTCCCGGGACGCGGGGACCCCGAGCGCCCGGCGCCGCGCCCCGGCTCTCCCCACCCACCCCGGACCCCCGAGCGCCCCGGGCGCCACCAACTGGCTGCGGCTCCTCTGGCGCCGCGGCCGAAAACAGCCTCGGGGCAGTCTCCTTCCACTCCCAGTACGGTCGCCTTCCCCAGACAACTCTCCGGTGACGGTGTCACCTCCACCCCGGCGCGCTCGCAGCCCAGCCACACCCCCTCCCTCGTCTGTCCGGTACCCGGGAGAGCTGGGGACCCCCGGCGCCCCGCCGAGCGGGGAGGTCCGGGGAGGCTGCGCCGGGCCCCGGAGGGCTCCGGGCTGGGCAGGGAGCCGAGCTGCGCCAGCCCCGCGCGGAGGACGGGGGCCTCGGGTGTCCGAGCTGTCCCTCCCTGGTGATCCCTAATCCACTTTTTAGACATTTGTGACAGCACGCAGGGCCGTTTTTGCTGCCTTTACGATTTGAACATTGCCAGTTGGACACTTTCTAGCTACGAAAAGGTGGAGGGAGGAGGATGGAGCAGGGGACGAGGTGAGCTACTAGAAAGTGTTTTCAGAGATCTGTGCGATACGCAAGACCAGAATTTAGGTGTCAGGATAATAGAAGGAAAAGACGAGGCGACCCTTCCGCTGTTTTGTTTTGTTTTTTCATCCAGGGAGCCAAGTGGCTCAAGTCCAAGTTTTGGGCTCCCGAATTGGTGGATTAGGGTGCTGTCAGTGCTGAAGATGAGAAGAAAACAAAAAGTTGATTATGCACAGCTAGGGAATAGTTTGTTCCTTAATGTAAGCAGGCTTCCGTTAGAGGTTTTGTGAAAGCTCATGTGTTGTCAGAAAAGGATAAACCAGACGATGACGTTTCTGCCAGTGACTTGTGTTTTGTGTTTTCATCCTCCAGAACACTAGCTTCTGGTGAGACCAGGAGAAAGGTTAAAGAGTGGCCTGCTCAACTTAGGCGTTTTTGCAAGCTGCCAGATTCAGACAGAATCTTCTCCGAAGCCGTCTTACCCCAAAATGTTGCCCCTTGTGAGAAATAGCAGGTGTCAGAATAATACACCAAAATAATGACTAACTTTAAAGAGAATTGAGACTGATTTTCCATTTTGTATAGTTTTAAGGTTTGACATTATTACTTTGTTTATTGGATTAAGAAACAATATTTTGGTACCAAAAAAATAAGTGAGCTTTTCTTTTTTTTTTTAAGGATTGTGTACTGAAATCAGGACAGCTCAACTAAGTACATAGTATTCAAGTTGTCTAAAATGTATAGCAAGAAAGTTTTCAGAACCATGTTGTACTTTTTGTACTAACCGTTAGTTTTTAAATGACCTGCCTTGTTGAGGGATACTGTAAATGTTACATAACTACTAGAAACCTTTGTTGTATTTCATTTGTTCTCTCTCTCTTGGATGCAGGGAGCAGCTCCAGTTAATGGAATTGACACAAAAGAGGGGAGTCTCAAAAGGCCTCAATTATCAAAACAGGCAAACTGATTCACCTCTCTTATCACATTAAGCTAAGAAGCTTAGCCTGATGCAGTCTCATGTCCATCAGGAGGAAACACATGAAGGCAGAGAGAGCTTTTTGACCTTTCCGGTTTCTTCTGCCCCAGCTGAGTTCTGCATGGAGGTCTTCCTGTGTTGAATGGACAGGTGATGGGGGAGGAAGTAAATGGAAGATTGCTGTTTTATCTGGATATTATTTATATATATGTGTGTGTGTGTGTATATGCTCAGTCATGTCCGACTCTGCAACCTCATGGACTGCAGCCCACGAGGCTCCTGTCTCCATGGGATTTCCCAGGCAAGAATACTGGAGTGGATTGCCATTTCCTACTTCAGGAGAGCTTCCCCACCCAGGGATTGAACCTGAGTCTCTTGCGTCTCTCGAATTGGCAGGTGGATTCTTTACCACTGCACCACCTGGGAAGCCCATATATATATATATACTTTTTTTTTCTGTAAGTTTTTTTACATATACTTTTTAAAATTTGTATATACTTTCTATAAGTTTAAGATAAATCTAAAGTATCTGTGAAATCCCACACCAGTATTTTAGTAAGTGTAAATTTGACTAAAGGAGGAATGCCTCTATTTTTATTTTTTTTAATTATTTTGTTATTCTTATTTATTTTTATTTCTTGATTGTACTGGGGTCACATGGGATCTTAGTTGCCTGACCAGGGATTGAACCCATGCCCCCTCCATTGGAAGGGCAGAGTCTTAACTACTGGACCACTGGGGAAGTCCCAAATGACTCTCTTTAAACTAAGTGACATGGTCTGTTACTGATCCTTTCCATGATCATCAAAAGTGAAGTCTGATATCATTTGTCTCACTGCCTCCTTAGCCTGGTACAATGCCTGTCATGTTGAAAGCGATCAATAAATAGCCTTGAATAAGCAACAACAAAATGATTCAGAGGCAATATCTCTGAAGTTGTCAGAAAGTAGTTTTTATACTATAGCCATAGAAACAGGTTGTAAGTAACCCTATGAAAAGTGTAGATCCTAGAGTCTAGAGTGCGTGCATGCTCAGTCATATCCAGCTCTTTTTGCCCCATGGACTATAACCCGCCAAGCTCCTCTGTCCATGGGGTTCTCCAGGCAAGAATACTGAAGTGGGTTGCCATTTCCTTCTCCAAGGGATCTTCCCCACCCAAGGATCTGTCTCCTGACCCAGGGATCAAACCCGTGTCTCTTGCATCTCCTGCATTGGCAGGCAGGTTGTTCATGACTGGTGCCATTTGGGAAGCCCAGAGTCTAGAAGAGCAAATTGAAAATGAACTTAATTCTAGAAACTGTGGCAGTTTAAGAGTGATAAACTCTAAAAGCTTGAATAGTCTTAGTTGGTGGGGCGGGGAGTTGAAATTAGCTGTGCAATTCCCTGAAGATGATGATGGTGGTTTCCTTGCTAAGTCATATCCCTCATAAGCACCAGGAAAGAGGGCCCCTAGTGTTTCGGGCACACAAAACCAGGTTTCAGTCCTTTTTACAAACAAAGAGGAATGCCAACCTTCCCTACCCACCCCCACCCCCGGCACTGTTCACATCTCTGACTGCCCTACCCTTTGTAGATCCTTTTTCTCTCGGAAGTAGCTGTTTACAAGCTGACTGTCCAGATTTCACCCAGAAATCATTGGCTAGGGTTGGGACCAGAGGGTGGGGGTTGGCAACTGGAGCTGGTGATGAACAGAATAGAAAAAGAGGGCGGTTTAGCCTTCCTTCTGCATCTGCTGGCAGCTGGGATGACCCTGAATATAAATGACTTTGTGCCCTTTGCTGAATTAACTGCAATTTAGGAGTAGTGCTTACCCTGGTATCCTTGGAAACCAGAGATAATGGTTCTCATTACAGTGGGTTTCTATATTTAACAACCTGGATGTGTGTGGCTCTCTAGGCACTTTTCAATTAGCATAATGTTTGCTTAGTGTTTGGACTTTAGAAAAATAAACTCACATCTCTTTTTGGAATATGTGTACATAAAAAATATAAGGGGCGTACATACATTGTATGAGAGTCAAGTACTTGGGGTAAGTTTCCTTCCTGTTCCACCAAAGAAGAGCTAAAACAGAGCTGCTAATATTTGTGATCATTCAGAATGTGTTTATCTAGTTTATTGATGAATTGGTTTCTCCTGTGCCTTCCTTCTGCCTCCCACTACTCTCCCCTCTCCAGCTTCTTTAATGTCTTATCTGTCATTTGGTCCTTTTAGTTTCTAGGTAGCTCATTTTCCATATAGTAAGATATTAATAAATTTAAGAGTTACATTTATAAGGTGGGTGTTTAGGATGCAGGATAGAGGGGATGAGGGTAGTCTGCAGGCATGCTTGCTTCAGGGAACATACTGAACATGAGTGATGTGTTTTCCAGATCCATTATGGCAGTCTTTGTGTTACCATATTCAACACAGTTGAATATGAAGTTTCCCCCTTTTAAGTGAGAACATGTAAAATTGCTTTAACCATTTTTATACTTTTTTATTTGATAATAATTTCAAAGTTATGGGCTTCCCTGATAGCTCAATTGGTAAAGAATCTGCCTGCAATGGAGAAGAGGCTGGTTCGATTCCTGGGTTGGGAAGATCCACAGGAACAAGAATAGGCTACCCACTCCACTATTCTTGAGCTATCCTTGTGGCTTAGCTGGTAAAGAATCCACCTGCAATGCAAGAGACCAGAGTTTGATCCCTGGATTGAGAAGATCCCCTGAAAAAGGAAAGGCTACCCACTCCAGTATTTTGGCCTGCAGAATTCCATGGACTGTATAGTCTGTGGAGTCGCAAAGAGTCAGACACGATTGAGTGACTTTGAATTTTTCAGAGTTACAGGAGAGTTTCAAGAATCACATAGTAAAGCTCCACATACCTTTCTGTAATCATTTTGGTTTCCACTTTTCTAAAATGTTTTCCTTCCCTGCCTTGACCTTCGGTGGGTGCCAGGAAATATTTGTTATTGAGTTGTGTGCTCAGAGGGTTCCGAGTTTGCATGTAGGCTTACTGAAGTCATTTCAAGGAATCCGGAAGATTGAAAAACTTAAAGATCATTTAGGCCAACTTCCTTTGGCATTTGTAGATGATGTTAAATGTCTCAGAGTTGCTACCAATTCTGTGTCCTTTCTCCAAGTTAACCAATGTGACTTCAGGTGCTGTGCTGCAAATGTTAAAATGTCTCCCTTTCCTTGCAAACTTCTTGCCAAATCTCTCTAGCCCAATGAAGTCCTTCAGCAAATTTGTTAAACTTTATGGCTGTTGTTTAATGAGTTAACAACTCATTAAAAGTAAGCTTTACACAGTGATTTCAGAACTTTAAGAGGGTTTATAATTTGGGCTAGTTACAACACTGCTGTTGTAGTACAAAAGCAGCTTTAGCTAATTTAGCAAATGGGTCTGACTGTGTTCCAATAAAACTTTATTTATAAAAATAGCAGGTCAGACTGGGCCCTTGAGCAATATATTACTGACCCTGGAGTATGTTAGAAGTTAGACTATTAGAACTTTGTGATTGTGCAGTCTTTATTAATAAACACCTCTCAGAAATGATTGCAACCTCATATTACACCGTGATTATTGAAGATGTTCAAGAATTAAAAGAATTAGTCTACATATTTAGGGGTCATTTTTGGAGATAGAAAATTATGTTTTCCCTCTTTTAAGGATATCTTTAAGGATTAAACATATAAAACCTCATACATGGATTCTGTGGTGAGCTACCATTAACTTAAGGCCATGACACATTCAAGGATGGAAACTGAATGGGAGTCTAAGTTGTTTTCCATCAGGAAATGAATTTGAGCCCTACAGAGGAAGAACTGCATTTTTGTTATTGGTAAACTATCATTTTAAAAACTTATGCAGGACATTAGAGCTTTTTAAGAACAAAAGTACAGACAAATGATCTTGAGAATACAAATGTTACCATCTATAATTATTAAAATCATTTTAAGTGACATGGAAAGTGACATCCATAGAAGACTTACACGTACAAAATATTTAATGCATAATTAGAAATTATTTCTTGTTGACAGTAATGATGTGAAATATATTAGTTCTGTAACTTTTCTTGATATTATCAAATATTTTAAAGATTTAAAATTTTCTAAATAGAGGGATAAGAACTCAACATTACTTCAAATCTAAAATTCAAATGTATGAAATATACTGCAGATTCTTAACCTATGTACCATTTGACTTTAAAAGACTCTGCTTAATGCTTTCTTGATTCCATTTAGTGTGTCAGAAAACTACTTTTAATTTGTATATTAGACAATGCAGCATTACTATTTGCTATTAAATCCTATTAGAGACAACAAAAGTAAAGCAGTATAGCACTTATAATGCAGAGATACTCAATAAAAGTTGAATGAATTAAAGTCAGTAAATTTTATGAAAACATGAAATTGTATCCTGTAAATAGATGAGAGAAAAGGGTTTAGAAGTCAAAACAATGTAAAGTTTGTTGGGAAAAAAGTTTACTTTCAAATGCTTACTGAGAATGTTGTGCATGCCATCAAATTATACTTGCTCGAGTGTTTCCAGTAATTAAGCCAGAAGCTGGAGGGATGGTTTCTTAAGTGAAGATAATTGTCTCTAGAGAAGGTGCGTTTCCACAAGGTTAGAAAGAGGCCAGCCTCAGAGAGGCAGTGGAGCAGGACTCATTCAAAAGCATCTATTGAACCCTTGTTACGTGCCAGGCGCTTCTTCCCCACAGAGATGGTTTAGAGGAGATATGAATAGAGATCTTCTCCTAAGAGCTAAGGGGGGAAATTGCTTCCGGAAACACAAGGCAAAACTGAAGCCTTCTGTCCAGCTTGGGCATAAGGAGAAGAGTGGTTAACTTTCAAAATGCTGCTCCCACAGCTCAGGGGCAGGAAAGCAAAAACGGAAAACAAAACACCCCTCTCCTGGGAGCTGGTTGCTGGACCAAGGTTAAATGAGAGTGATCAGTAGGTCAAAAGAGCTGATGGAGAGCATGTCACTCTTTTTTTTTTTAAGATTTTATTTATTTATTTTTGGCTGTGCTGGGTCTTCGTTGCTGTGCACGGGCTTTCTCTCGTTGTGGGGATCGGGGGCTCCTCTCGTTGTGTTACACGGGCTTCTCACTGCAGTGGCTGCTCTTGTTGTGTCTCCCAGGCTCTAGGGCTCACGGGCTTCAGTAGTTGCAGCTCAAGGGCTTAGTTGCTAGCCGCATGTGGGATCTTCCGGGACCAGGGATTGAACCAGTGACCCCTGCACTCGCAGGTGGATTCTTACCCACTGGACCACCGGGGAAGTGAGAGCGTGTCACTAGTGAGGGGGCTGTCTACTCATATTAACAACCTTGCACATAGAAGTATCTCAGACCAAGGTATGAGCAGTGATTTTTGCCTCAGCTGTGCCCTGTGGGGCTGTTTCCGCTGCTTCATTTCTTCCCTGATGCCTGGGCATCTTTCACTCTGCTCCCAGCTCAGGACCTGTGACTTGCTGAGTGAATGTGAGCAGGCAGAGAACTTCCTGAATACAACTGATTGAGTCCATGGGAAGGCTGGAGAACCCAGCTTAGAAAATAAAACAGAAACCAAGAGAAGGTGGCTGAGCTGGAGTGGACATCACGCCTTTGGAGGAGCTGCTGCCCTCGTGGCTGGCCATGCCCGAGCCCTGGAGCCGCCCTGCTCCTGTGACTCAGTAAAGATGCTTCTGGGAGCATCAGCCGCCTGGGCTGCTGTTGAGCCCACATCCCAGGCGACAGGGTTTATTTAGCAAGAGCAAGGTGCTGGATCTCTTTGGCCTTCATGGTGGGGAGAAGTGCCAGGGAGACAAAAAACAAACAAGACAAATATTCCAGAGATTAGTCTGGATGAGGAGCTCTCAGGGAGAAAATTCTCAGTGGTTTTTTGTTTGTCTCATGTGCTTTTCTTTTTCATCTTGATGGAAAATTATGGAATCATGGCTTTCATGTTGGGATTTATACTGCTGACTTCATGCATTTTGACTGTTGTATCACAGCTCTCAGCCCTCTTAGGAAGTGATGAGTTTATGGGTCCTCTGAGACTCCAACACTGTTTGTGATGACTGGAGAAATACTGTCTCATCTTACTTGCAAAGTGATAGATTAGCCATAGATTCTTAATGTTCTCTGTTGGGAAAACAGTTTTCCAAAGATCATTTAGAAAGATAGTCTTAATACTATGTGGAAACCTATGATTTTATATTACCGTGTAGATATACTACAGAGAATTAATAATAAAAATATAATATAATTGAATTAATTTCTCTAATGGTCCATTAAAAATTGTTGTAATATTTTTTCTCTTATTCTTTTAAGGGTGATTTTGTTGTATCTTAATGGTTATCTCAGTCAAATGCTGAGAATGGAAAAGGGTGGAATTTTCAGGGCTGGGTTGGGATGAGGGCAGCGGGGAGGAGGTAGATGACCTGATTTCTTAAGAAGCATATGTTAGCAATAAACTCACCAGCTATGATGGCTTGATATTTTTCCTTTCAAAATGAAATTGCTTTTGAAACCTTTGTGTAGCATTTTTCCTAATTTGACTTTTCATCTGACTATGACTTTTAAATTGAATTATGAATATTAGTGCCAAAAATGTTAAAAATCATATTTATTTGGGAGACACTGGAGCAAAAATATCTGCTGCATTTATCATCTCAGCGCTCCTCTGCACTCTGAAATGCATACTTGACAGCAGTTCATTTTAGATATGTTGTTGATTACATTTTTAAATGCAAATGAAAGAGAAGTGCTTTTATAGATGACTGAGCTTTATTTCTTTGCCAGTTTTTCTCCACCGTGTCCTGAAATTTCTCCTCATGTGGAATGTCAATTAAGCTTTCCTGCTATACTTAAAATATTTCGACCTCTAGGTTTATTCAGTAACATTGCTACCCTGGAGAAACAGAATAGTCCAGATCAGTGTATCAATACATTAAACACCAAGCAAAAATAAAAGAAAAAAATCTTTTTCTCTACATCCTTTAAAACCAAATGTCCCAGTAGTTTCAAGGGGTAGTTTATCTTCATGATTATAATAGGTATAATCCTTGTAAAAAGCATTTCATGTATTTCCAAGAACTTTATAGATTTATTTGATTATTAACTTCATGAAATTTGGCAGACCAGAATCCTTTGTAATGCATACCTATTTTCTTACATATAGATAAAATTAAATTTCTATCTCTGTTGATCACATTATGTAAAAAATGGATTTTCACAGTATTTGAGTATGTTTGGGATGAGGTGACTTAAAACCCAGACTAGACTGTGTTGCTGATGGTTTTGGGGGGCCCAAAGGTCAGCTCAGAAAAGGTAGTAAGTGGCCAAATCTGAAGTGGGGCTTTCCACCAAGTCTGTAAGGATGTGAGAGATGGTGCAACTTGAAGTACAGTCTCTGTAATGTCTGTATAATTCACACTGGAAATACGAAAGATAGCCTGCGCCGAAACAGCTGATGCTAAGCCCTAAATGAGAGACACCTGGTACCATTTACCAACCAAGAAAAAGATTTCAGTTTTATGAGCCTCAAAGGTGAAAGTTCTAAGCCAGCTCTGAATTGCAGGGGCTAATTTGTGATCAGGTTTTTTCCACCGTGGACAACTCCATGTGACATGTTCTAAGAAGAAAGGCAGTAAGGGATTTATGGTGCTTAACTATGAGTAGTGATTATCCAGGGCACCTCCAGGGGGTTCATTAATGTGAAAGGATGAAGGGCAGAGACCAGCTGGACTTAATCAAGGTTTCAATTAGAGCCTATTTTTAATGAAATGCAGCTTATTCCAGGACTAGAACACACTATAAACTAAAATATGCAGAACTGAGAGCTTTATGTTGGTTGGAAGGGATCCTTGTAGGCCCCCGTAATCTTGCATTTTAGCAAGCAATTTTAATCCAAGAGTTGAATGCATTTCAAACCGTCCATATTTCTTGACTAGCTCTTTATTCATTCATTCAAAAATATTTGTTCATGGCTCTTAGAATTTACATTCTAGTTGGAGGATAGAAAGAACAAATCAGAGACAGTGGAACAGAGATGGTTGGGGATGGGGTGACCATGGATCAGCGATGGTATGGAGATGTGGGAACAGATACGCTGAGTAAGCAGTTGCACAGATGAGTTTGGCATTTGGCAGAGAGTCTGGACCAGAAAAATTGGGGAGTCCTCAGCATATAAATCAATTTAAAGTCTTAACCTTGGATACATTTGTTCCACCAAGGGAGAGAATGTAAATTAAGCAGAGACGAGAACCAAAGATGACCAACATTGAGAGTTTGGGAGATGCATAGGAACGAGCAAGGAAGACTGAGAAGGGATTACTAGTGAAGTAGAGGAAAACTAAGAGGCTGTGGGGTCCTGGAGCCTGGGGAAGAGAGGGTATCAAGGAGGAGGGAGCAATCCCAGTTGATAAATATGTTCAAATGGGAAGTAAAATAGGGACTGAGAACTTAACAGTGAGAGATTAAACTCTTGTTTGATTACTATGCTCTGAAGACCCCTTGAATTTAATCTCAAAAGTTCTACCAAAATGAAAAACATATACCAGTGTGTGAGTTGATGGGATATCTGAGTTTGTTCTATCCAAATTACAGAGATTTTGTTCTGTTAGGCAAGCCTAACTTTCTTATATTCTGAAGATAACCTGTAGAAAATTTCATGAGAGCAGTAACCGTGTCTGGTTACCATTGTAGCCTGGTGCCTGACACAGAGTAACATTCAAGACATAACTTCTCTTTAATGAATGGGTGCTCACTGAACTTGTTAATTGACCCTTTTGTGATCACAGTAGACATTTCAAGCTTCGGAGAACATGAATCCTTTATGAGAGAATTATCTGCTTCAGCTTTTTATTATTTGATCACTCAGATGTTCATAAAGAAGTTTGTAATGTTTTTACAGTTTCAGTTTATTATGGGCCAAGTTGTACCGTCACCCTGCACCCTACTCATGTTGAAATCCCAACCCCCAGTACCTCAGAACATGACTCTATTTGGAGACTGAGCCTTTAAGGAGGTAATTAAGTTAAAATTAGGTTGTTAGAATGAATCCTAATACTATATGATTGGAGGAAATTTGGACACACATGTAGAGTGACCATGTGAAGACACAGGGAAAAAATGGCTGTCCACAGGCCAAGGAAAGAGGCCACAGTAGAAACCAAACTTGCTAAATCTTGATCTTGGATTTCTGGCCTCTGGAATTGTGAGAAGATAAATTTCTGTTGTTTAAGGCACCCAGGCTGTGGTACTTTGTTATGGCAGCCCTAGTGAACTAATACATAAATGTAACAATCAAATGCCTCTTTTTTTCCTTTCTGAATATTGAAATGTAATCATTTATAGGAGAAGGCAATGGCAACCCACTCCAGTACTCTTGCCTGGAGAATCCCATGGACGGAGGAGCCTGGTGGGCTGCAGTCCATGGGGTTGCTAAGAGTCAGGCACAATTGAGCGACTTTACTTTCACTTTTCACCTCCTGCATTGGAGAAGGAAATGGCAACCCACTCCAGTATCCTTGCCTGGAGAATCCCAGGGACAGAGCCTAGTGGGCTGCCGTCTATGGGGTCGCACAGAGTCGGACACGACTGAAGTGACTTAGCAGCAGCAGTAGCAATCATTTATAATAAGGATTTAGATGACAAAATTAATTGTATAACCCATTTGAAAAGTTATAATTTAGACTATGCAAAAATATTTGCCCCGATATACTTATAAAATAATTGCTAAAAAAATAAGTGACATGCATTTTCAGGAAGCACTCAAAGTCAGCCAACTTTGTCCAGAGATGCTATATTCGATTTTAAAAGTTTTCAGATAACTAAAATCTCCCCTGCTAATGCTAAAAGTTTAACCCATTTTAGATTAAACAAAAAAGACTTCCTAAAAGATTGCAACTTCCCCTTCCTCACCTCAGCCTTCTTAAATAGAGTATGCTGTACATAATTTAACTTCAATTTGAGGCCATCAGTCTGAGACAGATGTGTGTATGAACTGAATATCCAAAAATATCCAAGACCCTTGAGGTCCTTGGATTTTACATTCATAGTTTCATCTATTTCCTATTGACTGTAAAAGGCCAAAGAGGCGTGGAATTTGTCATTTTGCCTAGACGTTCTTCTGAATCTCAAACACTGAGAATCTGGAAGGACACATGAATGAACCACTTCAGTGGAAATGCTTAGCTAGACATCTGTATATCAATAAAGCTTTGTTTTTCTCTACTTACCATTTCTGAGCTCACATTTCTGAAAAAATTAAACAATGAAAACTCTTCATTGTGGAAATAACCAGAGATGAGAAAGAAGACTTTATCTGCAGGTGAATATTACCTCAATTTGTGGTTTGAGAATAGTCTCTGGAGCAGATGATTTTTAAAATTTGTATTGTGGTAAAATATACATAGCATAAAATTTTACTGTGCTAAGTGTACAGTTCAGCGGCATTAAGTACATTCACATTGCTATGCAAGCATCATCGTCAACCATCTCCAGCACTGTTTCATCCCAAATGACACTCTGTACCCATTAAGCAGTAACTCCCTGTTCTCCCTGTCGGCCAGCCTTCCCATTCTGCTTTCTGTTTCTATGACGGACTGTTCTAGGGACCTCGTATATATGAAATCATGTATTTGTCTTTTTTTGTCTGTTTATTTCACTGGAGCATATGTCTTTAAGGTTTATCCACGTTGCAGCATGTGTCAGAATTTCTTAATGATCTATTCCATTTTATTATATACCACATTTTTAAAATCTCTTCATTTGCTGGTGAACATTTTGGTTGATTCCACCTTGGGCTATTGTGTATGATGCTGCTGTGAACATCCATCTGCAAATACACATTCAAGTCTCTGATTTCAGTTCTTTGGGTAAATGCCTTGTTGTTGTTCAGTCGCTAAGTTGTATCTGACTCTCTGTGACCCCATGGACTGCAGCACAACAGGCTTCCCTAAATTGTTGGATTATATGGTAATCATGTGCCTAATTTTTTGAGGCCCACCAACTGTTTTCCTGGAGTGGGTGATTTTTGTTGGAAATGTGATTCCAGAGCTGCCTATGAACATATTTAAATTTAAGGGTCCCTGGAAGTGTCTGTGAGGTCCGTATCAATGTCACCAGCACAGTTTTTAACTGCCTTGCCCTTTCACAGTGCTGCAGCAAAGTTGGTGGTTGTGGGACTGTGACTAATCCCATCTTGTCCATGCAGCAGACTTTTGCTGGGGGCTGTGTCCCTCATGAAAAGGCTGGCCATCAGGTGCGTGTTGAGACCTGCTGGCCGACTGTACATAGTCTAAAATTCAACAGCAGTGTTTGGATAACCAGAACACTAACGCTAACTGGTAGAAATTTTAGCCTTTCAAAGAGCAACACGTTAGCGAGTTTAAAGGGTCCATACAGGGGTAAACATGAGCTGGTGGGGCGCCATGGGGGAAACATACATGTATCTGTGGGTGTGTCAATAACCTACCTTGTTAATTATGAGCTAGATCCTTGTACACACCACAGAGAGGAAACATGATTCATGAATGAATAGCAGACTGTTTGTTTTGTCTCCAGATCTGGGGTAACTGACAATGGTTTTAGGAACAGAAAACAAAGATCAATATATATAATTGGTGGAGAGATACAAGTAGGAAACATGAGCTGCGGCTCCCACGTTGAGCAGAGGAAGAGACTCAGTCCAAATATTGATGACTGTCTTACTCAGCTCTGTACATGATTGTGTAGCGCTTCCCGTTTACATGAATGAATACATCTAGTCTATAATTGGGTGGTGTTTGTGTACTACTGTGCTCTAACTCCGTGCCTTAGAGCAGTAGTTGTGCATCCCTTTCATCTGTGACCTGCCAGTTTATGATTATATTAAATTTGCTTTTGCTGCAACTGGATATATGTTCTATCTCTGCAATTACTGTCAGGCAGACTGAGCTGGTGCTGTTGATAAATGCAGTGTAGGACAGGGCTGTGATTTGCTTCAAGTAAGAGGAAGAATATAGACTGTAACTCAAGCTGAGATCAAAGAAAGATTGTGTGTGTGAGAAGTTTACTTCATGAATAGATGACAGTAAAGTTGTAAGTAAAAATACTGCTTCTTGGTGACCTAGACTGAAGGGAACCATTCTGCAGTGCTCTACTGTAGTAATTATTGCTGCTGCTAATGTTGTTTTAAATCTTTTAATTCACCCCTTTACGTGTGCCACTGTTAATTCTATTCTGATGAGCATCATAAGACTGAGGTTGGAATTATAGCTTTGCACACTTCCTTTCTCTGGAGGACTACAGAAGTGTCAGATAACTTACAAAGAACCTGGAAATATTGGTTTAATTTTTCAATATGTTATATGTGCTCTATTCTAAGTACCTTGATGATTTGGTACTCAACAGATAGCTGCGAACCCTGGGAGACAGTTTTAGAAGGTCATCTGTTTCCATAGAGAAGCAAACAAGAAATGTTGATTTTTCTACTTAATAAATCATAAAGTGATTGGTCCTCTGAGTATACCAGGTAATAAGAGATTGATCTAATGACATTAAAAAATAAACTACAAAAATTGTTTCCATCTGCTTTTATATGTGTATTTTTAAATGCTGAAATATCCAAAATACAAGTGGGATTTTTGCTTATTACCAATAAATACACACATATATAAGAAACATGAGTGGTTACATTGAGCAAAATAATAACTAAGGCCGTTCCAATTCTAAAATGTGGGTTCTGACTAATGAGGGGGATGTTTACAGGATCGAAAATCCCTGCTTGACCTTCTCCCCAATAGTGGGCAACCATTATTTGAGGACCAGGCAGACCTTGGCTGGGTCCCTCACGGCTCTGACAGTAAAGAATCTGCCTGCAAAGCAGGAGACTCAGGCTCGATCCCTGGGTCAGGAAGATCCCCTGGAGGAGGAAATGGCAACCCACTCCAGACCTCTTGCCTGGAGAACTGTGGACAGAGAAGCCTGGTGGGCTGCAGTGCACAGGTCAGCAAAGAGTCGGACCAGACTGAGCACAGCACATTATAGACCTTGTCTGAAGATGTAGTGTCCACACCAGCCTGCCTGGTTCAGAGGGGTCAGTCATGCCTCCGTGGCCAACCCAAAGAAAGGCATCTGGAATTGGAAAGGAAGGGGAAGGAAGGGGACTGGAGTTGAAAAGACCCAGGCGTTGTAGGAACTTGAGCTGAAGAGGAAGGACCCATACCATTCTAACAGAATAAATAAACTCATTTGCACTGAAATCTGCAGAGCTTGCTGGCACCAGGAGTCTCCTCTATTTTAATTGAGACAGAGGGATTAGAGGATTCCAGTGAGTAAGCTTTGAAGTAAGGACACTAAGCCAGGGACCAGCCCCAAGATCAGATTTCATTGTTTAACAGCCCTGCTTAGTACACTCAGTGAGCCAGGGGTTGTCTTTCTCTTTGCTAAGGCAAAAGTGGTAGCGAGTTCTTTCAGGGCCAGAACTGGTACATCGGAAGATCAGCACATCCTCAGTGGTTGAGTACAGACATTCATTGTGTTCCCAGCCTTCCTCTAGAAGAGTTCGAAGTGAAGTGAAAGTTGCTCAGTCATGTCCGACTCTTTGTGACCCCTTGAACTATACGGTCCACAGAATTCTCCAGGCCAGAATACTGGAGTGGGTAGCCGTTCCCTTCTCCAGGGGATCTTTCCAACCCAGGGATTGAACCCAGGTTTTCCACATTGCAAGTGGATTCCTTACCAGCTGAGACACAAGGGGAGCCCACAAGGGAAAGTTAAGAGTTTATGCCAGATGTTTCCATAGAGCTTCTTAGGTATTGAGAGGAATGATTTGGTCAAATTGCTAAAGAAATGTGGAGAGAAATAGAACTTCTGACTTAGAAAAGTTTAGCAGTAAGAATTACAAATTCCCATTCCAGGATGGCTGTATGGTTCCACCCTTCTTCATCGTCAGTTTCTACAAGTGAAGGATGTTCCTGTCAAGGAGTGTATCTGGGCAGCCAACCTTAAGACTGAGCTTTCCGTCTATGGCTGAGAAGCGGGGACAGGAAGCCCCCATGCCATCCACCAGTCTTCCCTGCATCACCTGCTCACTGTCATCCTGGAAACCCGGAGCTCACTTCCTTCCCCAGCTCTTGAATTGAGAGCTTAGGAAAGCTAAACTCTTAAGCACTGAAATATAACCAAATGTTTGCATTTTTTGTGCCCAAAGTTTGTAAAATGACCCGTTTCCAGGTTATATTTAAGTTGGCCGATGGAAGAAGTGTGACAAAAAGAGGACATCTTAAACCCTGATCTCTAGGGCATCCCTCATCAGGAGTACCAGGTGGCGGCCCAGATGCCAGTGTGTGGGAGCAACCGGAGAAAGAACCACTCCCCTGGACGAAGAAGCCTGGGGGGCATTCACCAGATGTCACAGATCCTGGGGGCCAGGGGGAGTCCTTGAGAGGGTTTTGGAGCCAGGCAGACTTGCTGTTTAGATCCTGTGTATGTCAGTCGCCCAGTCGTGTCTGACTCTTTGCAACCCTGTGGACTGTAGCCCCCCAGGCTCTTCTGTCCATAGGATTCTCCAGGCGAGGATACTGGATTGGGTTGCCATTTCCTTCTGCAGGGCGTCTTCCCAACCCAGGGATTGAACTCAGGTTTCCTGCATTGCAGGCAGATTCTTTACCATCTGAGCCACCAGGGACGCCCCATCTAGATCCTAGCGTCATAGATTATGACTGAATGACATTAGGAAAGTTACTGTACTTCTGTGAGCCTGTCTTCCCAGGTTTCAAGATTATGATAGTAATACCTTCCTTACAGATTGTTGTAAGGTTTCAATGAGATAAACATTTGAAAAAATTTAGTGCAAGTCCTGGCCTATAGAAAGCATTTAACAAAACACTGCATTCCTCTAGTTTATTCTCATCCTTGTCATTTGACCATCACCCCTCACTTGAGGCCCTGTCACCCTCCCCCTCAGTCTTTACCCCTCTCAGGCCTAAGTCTTTATTTATTTAGGCTGTGCTGGGTCTTCGTTGCTGCACTGGCTTTTCTCTGGTTGCGGCAAGTGGTGGCTTCTCTTCGTTGTGGTGCATTGGCTTCTTACTGTGGTGACTTCTCTTGCTGCAGAGCCCAAGCTCTAGGGCACATGGACTCAGTAGCTGTGGCTCCTGGGCTCTTGAGCACAGGCTCCATAGTGTGGCACATGGGCTTAGTTGCTCCACGGCAATCTGGAATCTTCCCAGACCAGGGATCGAACCAATGTTCCTTGCATCTCAGGTGGATTCTCAATCACCGAACAACCAGGGAAGTCCTAAGGCTGCAGTCTTATTTCAGAGAGTATTACGGGCTGAATTATGTCTTCCCCCAAATTTCTTCGGTTAAAGTCTTAACTTGCAGGACATCAGAATTCAAAGATAAGGCCTTTAAAGAGGTAATTAAGTTACACTGAGGTCATTAGGGTGGACCCTAATTCAATATGACTGGTGTCCTTGTAAGAAAAGGAAATTTGGATCTAAAGATGGACAGGAAGAAAACTCTGTGAAGATACGGAAAGATGATGGTGATCTACAGCCTAAGGAGAGAGGCCTCAGAAGGAATCAGTCCTAGTGACACCTGGATCTCCAACTGGATGCCTCTAGGGCTGTGAGGAAATAGCTGTTTGATGTAGAAGTCACCCAGTCTGTGGTACTTTACCAAATTGACTAATACAGGAGCCGTCACTAAAGACTTGGGGTGGGAGGGACATCTGCTCTCATAGCCTAGCAGGTAGGGAAAGAGAAAGAGGGCAGCGTCCTGTCTGCCTGATAGAAGGGAGGGGAGTGTGGATGCTGCAAACTCAAAAAAGGCTCGCTTGACACCGAGTAGCGAATTTTTGTAGTATTGTTCATTGATAATTTTGTGATGTTGTTTCAGGTACATTAAGCATTACAGAGGCTCCTGGTGGCTGATATGGAAGCCTGACCACCCAGATAACACATGACTTGAATAACCTTTGGATCATAATATGTTTGGTTTTTTTACAACTTTTATTAGAGTATAGTTGATTTCCAGTGTTGTGTTAGTTACAGGTGTACAGCAAAGTGGATCAGCTATACATATACATTTATCAATCTTTTTTTAGATTTTTCTCCCATACAGGCCATTACAGAGTATTGAGTAGTATTCCCTGTGCTATACAGTAGGTTTCTTATTAGTTATCTATTTTATGTAGAGTGTATGTGTTAGTCTCTCAGTTGTGTCTGACTCTTCATGGCCCCATGGACTGTAGCCTGCCAGACTCCCAGGGACAAGAGCCTGGTGGGCTGCCGTCTATGGGGTCGCACAGAGTTGGACACGATTGACGTGACTTAGCAGCAGCAGCAGCAGACTCCTCTGTCCATGGGATTTCCCAGGCAAGAATACTGGAGTGGCTTGCCAGAATACTGGAGAAGGAAATCCTTCTGTAATGGATCTTTCTGAGGAATCAAACCCGCATCCTCCGTGCGTCCTGCACTGCAGGCAGATTCTTTACCATTGCTGCTGCTGCTGCTGCTAAGTCACTTCAGTCGTGTCCGACTCTGTGCGACCCCATAAATGGCAGGCCACCAGGCTCCCCCGTCCCTGGGATTCTCCAGGCAAGAACACTGGAGTGGGTTGCCATTTCCTTCTCCAATGCATGAAAGAGAAAAGTGAAAGTGAAGTCACTCAGTTGTGTCCGACTCTTATCGACCCCATGGACTGCAGCCTACCAGGCTCCTCCATCCGTGGGATTTTCCAGGCAAGAGTACTGGAGTGGGGTGCCATCGCCTTCTCTCCTTTACCATTGACTTCTTCCCAAATCACACAATTCCTCCAGTCCTCACAGTGAGATGCTGATGCCTGCCAAGCCCTGTCAGAACATGAACTGGCCTTGGCTGGGTGGGGGTAGGGGCAAAGCTGAGAGAAGAGCTCTGGAAGGAATAGAGAAAGAATATGTAGTTTTTTTTTAAATTCACTGATTTAGTGTTCTCTCATTATGTTAATTTGCCCACATTGTAATTCACCCGCTTTCTTTTTTTTTTGCTTATTCATTCATTTTTCCAGCAGTTTATTCCCATCTACTTGGTATTTCACTCCTGCAAGCTAGAAGTGCATCGTGTGCTTCTTTCTTCAGATTGTTTATAAAACTGTTAACACTCAACTTTGGGGAACTCCTCCTCTCAACGTTTCACTGTTTAGCGATTTATTGTATTTATGCTCCATAATCAACTAACATCTAGTGAGCTCCTCGTAAGTACCAGGTTCTGTTCTAGGTGCTTTTGCTTATATTACCTAATTGATTTCTCAAAGCAGCCCCATGAGTAAATATTAAGGTAAGGCTGAGTTGAGGGTAAATACTTCGGCTGAGATATAACATCAACCCCAGGCACAGCCAGGAGTCAGACCTTGGTGACGGACATGGAAAAGGAACAACGAAAAAACAATTACAGATTGTGCTAAGAAACTGTGTGGCCAGAGTGGCTGAAGTGCAGAGCATGAGATGGGGAGTGGCGTGAGATGAGGTTATCAGCCAGGAAGGCAGGGACTTCAGTTGTCAGTAAAATCACAATGACGTGTGAGGATCACAAAGGAAAATGCAGTTTGATAAAGTTAAACATGTAAGTAAATTTGTTGTAAAGAAAATAAATTTTAAAACATAGGAAGAAAAGAATGCAGTTGAAATTCAACTGAAATATCAATGTGAATAATGTATTTGTCTTCAGGCTGTCATTAAAATGGTCTAGCAGCAGTGTCACCAGTATTCATGGGACTGATTTGATGTATTTCCCCCACTGCCCCAATTCTGAGCTCTATTACATTCAAAGTGAACTGATGCTTCTTGGAAAGTACCCCAAAGGACAGAGGATCTTGCTTCAAGGGGTTTTCACTGGCCAGTTTCACCAAAGAATTCACTGTCAGCTCAACAGAGCCTTTCCAAAAGAGAGCAATGAATTCTTTTAGAGTAACTTGAGTACTGAGATTTAGTAGAGAGAATATTGGTGACCTTGATGGGACTGATAGCAGTGGAATGTTGGGGGTGCAGAACCAGCTGGTGTTGATCAAGAAAGTAACCAGAAATTAGGGGGCAGAGGCTGTGCATTTGGATGATTGTTAAAATAAGTTTTCCTGGGAAAGGACAAGCAAAATGGAATGACAGCTAGAGACATGAGATCTCAAAGGAGGGAGATTGTTAGGACAGGAGATATTAAATACCTTTGCAGTGCTATTCCTATTTCCATCTTAATTTTCTGAATCTGAGCCTCTTCTGTTAGGTTAATTGAAATTGTTTTACTGTTTTAATGTCCTTGTTTTGTTTTGTTTTTTTCATCAGTTTCAACTTCTAACTAAAATGGTCCCATAAACTCTTAAGCTTTTTGAGCAAAGGGGTAGTCTCACTTACCATCTTATCCTCAGTGCTATAACTGTGGTATAATAAGTGAACGTTTTCCAATAAATGAGTTAAAGATCAGCAGAAAAAAATAGAGCTTGGCTGTAAAGTCATCCTCACTAGAACCAGTTCTTCACTTTTGATGCTCTTCATTATCAGACAGAATCTATGGGGCTAAGATATGCCTGTGTGAGACTGCCCTGGTGGATTTATAGAGAAAAGGTACTGTGTTTATGCAATACAAGCAAATGAGTCCTCCAAAACAGAGAGTTTGAATTGGAAGACAAGGAAAAGCAAATTGAAATCAAGAGAAGAAATAAAAAGATCACAGCAGTATACATTTGTGTTGAAAATACTTAAAACCAAATTGTTCTGGAAAAAAATTATGTAACTGTTCTTTGCTAATTTAAGAGAGAAAGTACTTTTTTTTTTTTTTTTTTTTTACCTATTATGAAGGCAGGTTTTAGTATCTGAAGTTTTGGGTTTGGGATGTACTCAGGACTAACAGTTGAACTAGGTTCAAGTTACTGACAGTTTAACAGTGGGGGAGGGTGGGTGCTACTTATCAATAGGTAACCTTTTTGACAGCAAACTATCGATTGTGTAATCGCCAAAGCAAAACTTTTAAAAAACCAGTTGGTAAAATATAGGACTGGATGAATCTTTGAGATGAACCTTCACTTTTAATCAAGATGAAATTTAAATCAATCTAGACTGAATTGACTCTAATATTTTTAGAGCTGCTTAGAGAATAGGATTGGAGAGCATCTCTAGGCAATCATGTGGGTGTATATACAAAGTTAATTTGGATAGGATTATTTGTAGTCAAGTTTTTAGAATATGACAAAGGATTTTGTTGTTTTCTGTCTAGCAGATATATACATTTCATTTGCTAGCCATAATTCCAATTTATTTATAATCAATAATAAACTTAGCTTCAGGATTGATACAGAAGATCAACACTTGTCTTAATAGACTATTTCCAAAATTAAATTAGATTATAGATTCAATGTGTGATGATTAATTTTATGTGTCAACTTGGCTAGGCTATGGTAGCCAGCTGTTTGGTTAAAGATCAGTCTAACTGTTGCTGCTTTATTTTATTTTATTTCATTTTATTTTATATTGAAGTATAGCTGATTAACAATGGTGTAGTAGTTTCAGGTAGACAGCAAAGAGCCTCAGCCAAGCATATACATGTGTACATTCTCCCCCAAACTCCCCACCTGTCCTGGCTATGTGAAGCCATTTTTAGATGTGATTAACATTTAAGTCAATAGACTTTGGGTAAAGCTGGTTACCTTTTAGAATGTAGGTGGGCCTCATCTAATCAGTTGAGGGCATTAAGAGCAAAGACTGAGATCCCTTGAAGAAGAGGCACCTCTGCCTCTGGACTACTATCAGATCCAAGATTGCCGTGGTATCCCTGGCTCTCCCGCTTGCCAGCCTGCTCTGTAGATTTTGGGCTCGCCAGCCCCATAACCATGTAAGGCAATATTTAAATTAATATTCATTCATTCTCTAACCCTTTTCCCTTTCTCTTTCTCCCTTTCCCTCCTCCCTCCTTCCTCCCTGTCTCTCTGCACACATGCGCATGCGCATGCAAACACACACACACACCCATTGGTTCTGTTTCTCTCTTTTTAAAAAAAAATTATTTTTTAATTGAAACATAATTGCTTTACATAATTTTATTGTTTTCTGTCAAACATCAACATAAATCAGCCATAGATGTATGTAATGTCACCTCCCTCCCATCTCCCTCCCCATCCCACCCCTCTCGGTTGATACAGAGCTCCTTTGAGTTCCCTGAGACATACTCTGGAAATTTCCATTGGCTATTTATTTTATATATGGTAATATAAGTTGCCATGTTACTCTCTTCATACATCTCACCCTCCCCCCATGTCCATTCATCTGTTCTCCATGTCGTTTTCTCCATTGCTGCCTTGCAAATAAATTCATTGGTACCACCTTTCTGGATTCCATATATATGCATTAGTATACAATATTTATATTTCTCTTTCTGACTTACTTCACTCTGTATAATAGGCTCTAGGTTCATCCACCTCATTAGAACTGACTCAAATGCATTCCTTTTTATGGCTGAGTAATATTGTGTATATGTACCACAACTTCTTTATCCATTCATCTGTTGATAGACATCTAGGTTACTTCCATGTTCTAGCTATTGTATAGTGCTGAAATGAACATGTATCTTTTTCAATTTTGGTTTCCTCAGTGTATATGCCTAGGAATGGTATTTCTGGGTCATATGGTAGTTTTATTCCTAGTTTTTTTACGGAATCTCCATACCATCTTCCATAGTGGCTGAATCAGTTTACATTCCCACCAACAGTGCAAGAGGGTTCCCTTTTCTCCACACCCTCTCCAGCATTTATTGTTTGTAGACTTTTGATGATGGCCATTCTGACCAGTGTGAGGTGATATCTCATTGCAGTTTTGATTTGCATTTCTCTAATAATGACTATATTGAGCATCTTTTCATGTGTTTGTCAGCCATCTATATGTCTTCTTTGGAGAAATGTCTATTTAGGTCTTTTTCCCACTTTTTGAGTGGGTTGTTTGTTTTTCTGGTATTGAGTTGTATGCTTGTATACTTTGGAAAGTAATATTTTGTCAGTTGTTTCACTTGCTATTATTTTCTCCTCTTCTGAGGGTTGTCTTTTCACCTTGTTTCTAGTTTCCTTTGCTGTGCAAAAGCTTTTAAATTTAATTAGGTCCCTCCTGTTCAGTTTAGTTCAGTTCAGTCACTCAGTCGTGTCCAACTCTTTGCAGTCCCATGAACTGCAGCATGCCAGGCTTCCCTATCAATCACCAACTCCCGGACCTTTCTCAAACTCATGTCCATTGAGTCGGTGATGCCATCCAACCATCTCATCCTCTGTCATCCCCTTTTCCTCCCACCTTCAATCTTTCCCAGCATCAGGGTCTTTTCAAATGAGTCAGTTCTTCGCATCAGATGACTAAAGTATTGGAGTTTCAGCTTCAGCATCAGTCCTTCCAATGAATATTCAGGACTGATTTCCTTTAGGAAGGACTGGTTGGATCTCCTTGCAGTCCAAGGGACTCTCAAGAGAGTCTTCTCCAACACCACAGTTCAAAAGCATCAATTCTTCGGTGCTCAGCTTTCTTTATAGTCCAACTCTCACATCCATACATGGCTACTGAAAAAACCATAGCTTTGACTAGATGGACCTTTGTTGGCTTGTTTGCTTTTATTTTTATTTCCATTACTCTAAGAGGTGGCTCATAGAGGATCTTGCTTTGATTTATGTCATCGAGTATTCTGCCTATGTCTTTCTCTAAGAGTTTTATAGTTTCTGCACATACATTTAGGTTTTTAATCCATTTTGAGTTTATCTTTGTGTACAGTGTTAGGAAGTGTTCTAATTTCATTCTTTTAAATGTAGCTGTCCAGTTTCCCCAACACCACTTATTGAAGAGGCTAACTTTGCCCCATTGTATATGGCCTACTTTGTCAAAAATAAGGTACCATAGGTGCGTGGGTTTATTTTTGGGTTCTCTTGTTCCATTGGTCTGTATTTCTGTTTTTGTGCCAGTACCATACTGTCTTGATGACTATAGCTTTGTAGTATAATCTGAAGTTAGGAAGGTTGATTCCTCCAGCTGTATTCTTCCTTCTCAAGACTGCTTTGGCTATTTGGGGTCTTTTGTGTTTTCACATGAAGTGTGAAATTTTTTGTTTTACTTCTGTGAAAAATGCCATTGGTAATTTGATAGGGGTCTCACTGAATCTGTAGATTGCATTTGGTAGTGTAGTCATTTTCACAATATTGATTCTTCCTATCCAGGAACATGGAATATCTCTCCATCTGTTTATGTCATCTTTGATTTCTTTCATCAGTGTCTTATAATTTTCTATGTACCATTCTTTCATCTCCTTCGGTAAGTTTATTCCTAGATATTGAGTTCTTTTTGTTGCAATAGTGAATGGGATTGATTTCTTAATTTCTCTTTCTGATTTTTCATTGTTAGTATATAGGAATGCAAGTCATTTCTGTATATTGATTTTGTATCCTGTGACTTTGCTAGATTCACTGATTAGCTCTAGTAATTTTCTGATAGTATCTTTAGGGTTTCCTATGTATAGTATCATGTCATCTGCAAACAGTGAGAGCTTTACTTCTTTTCTGATCTGGATTTCTTTTATTTCTTTTTCTTCTCTGAATGCCATAGCTAGGACTTCCAAAACGATGTTGAATGATAGTGGTAAGAGTTGACACCCTTGTCTTGTTCCTGATCTTAGGGGAATATTGAGAATAATGTTTGCTGTGGGCTTATCATATATGGCCTTTACTATGTTGAGGTAGGTTCCCTCTGTGCCCATTTTTTTGAAGAGTTTCAATCATAAATGGGTGCTGAATGTTGTCAAAAGCTTCTTCTGCATCTATTGAGATTATCATATGATTTTTATCTTCCAATTTGTTAATATGGTGTGTCACATTGATTAATTTGCATATGTTGAAGAATCCTTGCATCCCTGGAATAAACCTGACTTAATTATGGTGTATGAGCTTTTTAATGTGTTGTTGAATTCTGTTTGCTAGAATTTTGTTGAGGATTTTTGCATCTATGTTCATCAGTGATACTGGCCTGTAGTTTTCTTTTTTGTGTTGTCTTTGTCTGATTTTGGTATCAGGGTGATGGTGGCTTCATAGAATGAGTTTGGAAGTGTTCCTTCCTCTTCAATTTTTTGAAAGAGTTTCAGAAGGCTAGGTATTAGCTCTTTTCTAAGTGTTGGATAGAATTCACCTGTGAAGCTATTTGGTCCTGGGCTTTTGTTTTTGGGGAGAATTTTTAATCACAATTTCGATTTCAGTGCTTGCAATTGGGTTGTTCATAATTTCTGTTTCTTCCTGGTTTAGTCTTGGAAGATTGAACTTTTCTAAAATTCTGTCCATTTCTTCCAGGTTATCCATTTTATTGTCATATAGTTGCTCGTAATAGTCTCTTATAATCCTTTATATTTCTGCATTGTCTGTTGTAACCTCTCCTTTTCCATTTCTAAATTTGTTGATTTGATTCTTCTCTTTTTTTTCTTGATGAGTCTGGCTAAAAGTTTGTCAATTTTGTTTATCTTCTCAAAGAACCAGCTTTTATTTTTATTAATCTTTACTATTGTTTCTTTCATTTCTTTTTCATTTAGTTCTGCTCTGTTTTTTATGATTTATTTCCTTCTGCTACTTTTGGGCTTTTTGTTGTTGTTCTTCTTCTTTTTCCAGTCATTTCAGGTGTAAAGTTAGGTTGCCCATTTGATGTTTTTCTTGTTTCTTGAGTTGCTATAAACTTCCCACTTAGAGGGCTTCCCTTGTGGCTCAGCTGGTAAAGAATCCGCCCACAATGTGGGAGAGCTGGGTTCATCCCTGGGTTGGGAAGATCCCCTGGAGAAGGGAAAGACCACCCACTCCAGTATTCTGGCCTGGAGAATTCCATGGACTGTATAATCCACGGGGTCACAAAGAGTAGGACACAACTGAGCGACTTTCACTTTCACTTCCCTCTTAGAAGTGCTTTTGCTGCATCCCATAGGTTTTGAGTTGTCGTGTTTTCATTGTTATTTGTTTTTAGGAATTTTTTGATTTCCCTTTTGATTTCTTCAGTAACCTGTTATTTAGAAACGTATTGTTTAATCTCCATGTGCTTGTGTTTTTTACAGATTTTTTTCTTGTAATTGATATCTAGTCTCATAGTGTTGTGGTTCTGTTTCTCTGGAGAACGAACATACAGGGGTTGAAGAGCTTTCTCTATAGAGGGCCTGATGGTGAATATTCTGGGCTCTGCAGGCTGTACTCTGCCTGTCACAACTACCCAGCTCTCCACTGCCGCAGAGAGATAGCTGTGTCATGAAGGAGTGTGTCTGTGTTCCAAAAAACTCTGTTTAGAGAAACAGGTGGCTGGCTGTATTTGAATTTAGAACTGTAGTTTACTGACCCTTGGATTAAATGTAACTTGATAATTCACACAGAAGAGATAAGTGAGGTATATCTTTTTTTTTTTTTTTTTTAGTGTGTATTTTTAAGGATGTTTACTTAAGCCAGGTTTGGAACAAGAAGCAGTGTGTCACCCTTTGGTATGTTCGGGGTTATTAGTGGCTGACATTCTGACTCTGCATCCTTGGTTTTATCTGTTTGATTTTTATACAAGAATTTCTTAAGGATCAATACTACGACAAAAGTATCACACATCAGTTCTAACCTGATAGCTGAGCAGTCAGCCTTTTCTCTAACATCCCAGTTTGTTTCTTAGAGGAATGACTAATGAGGGAGGAAGTGGGTTAAGCTGTAGAAAGCGTAGCTGGAAGATACAACTGGCTGCCCAGTTGACCAGCCTTGAAGTTTCTTGATGGTTCCAGGTTCCAAGATGTAATTCTTAAAAGCTTTTATTTGACTCTTGCCAAAAGGAACATTCTTGCTAATACTGGTAATAATTTATCATTCCTACTGTCTCTCTTCCAATATGCCACCAGTGCCAAGAAAGTACTTTAATTCTTTAGGCTCTTTCAACAAGGCAGAGGTCTTGTTTCCTCATTGTACTGCAATTAATCAGGGAGGAGTTTTACATCCTGCAGGTAGATTGGAATATTAGAAATCTCCAAAGCAAAGTATTATCATGGTAGGCTAAGAAACCCGAAAGAAATTAGGCTAATCCAAGATAAAATTAGGCAGATACACTTCTGAAATGAAAATTAAAATCATGTCCCACAGTGTGACTATCCTGTGTATTTAGGTGGCCACCAGATGGGCAGGGGAAGTATTTTAGGGTAAGAACAGTGGTGCTCGTATTGCCAGCTGTAAACTATGTCTAATTCTCTGGAATGATTATAAAAAGTAGGCATTTTTTTTGAAGTCATTGTTTTTATTCATTATGTTGAACAGATGGTGTCACATCCAATATAGGTCTTGTCTCTTTAAAGTGAAGGTCTCGTGTGGACTGACTGCCATATCAGCAATAGGATTTTTGTGTCTCCTCATCACCCTCTGTAAGGATGAGTCCCACCATCTTTGTTTCTACTACCAAGTTTCTGGAATGACACATCTATATTAAAGGCAAGATATGAAATCTAAGTCATTTTTCACCTTTTTCTTTTTCACTTTGTAAAGCCTATTTGCAGTCAGAATTTTGCATGGATGTCTTTCAGAGGTTTGTACAAATATAACTTGTCTCTTTGTAGTTTTTCTTCATTTGTGGTCCCTGTTCCTCTATGATATCTTTTACAATTAGTGTTCACAAAATTAACTGTCATGTATTATAATTGCTGGTATATTTGGACGGCTTACTGTGTGCCAGCCTGTGTTAAGTACTTTACACTTATTAGCTCTTTTAATTCCACAGCAGCTCTAGTAATACTGCATTTGTTACTCCTGCACTCACTTCATGGTGGAATATCTGTTAAATAGGGTCACTGTGAAACTAGCGGGAGGCAGAGATGGAGCGGGGCTTCGCCTGTCTTCATCTGGAGTCTTTGCTCTTTAGTTCTGTTATGCTTGGAAAGGTTCTTTATGATTTTGACACACTGACCTATTAAAAAATAAGATACTAAAGAAGACTCAAAATTAAGAGGCAAAACCTTATAAACGTATAAAACCTTTCTGTCTTCTTTTAAAGTTGCTTGAAGCCCAGTGGAAACCAATGCCTTCTTCAAGAATTTCCTTTTTTAGGGGATCAGGTACCACTTGGTCTTCTGTCCCTGCTTTGTGTAATGCGGTGTTGTCTTCACTTCTGGGGGGTGTAGGCCAGCAGGCATTGCAGATAGGTTGCTTTTGGTTCTGCAGATTACTAGTTGAGTTTCTACAGTGTGCTAAGATGACAGGTGAAAAAAATAACTCTGTTCTTGAAATTTCCGAGTCCACAGAAGAAAGAATTGTTTCTCATAGGTTTGCATTGGGATTCCACTTGTACGTGATTCAAATTCATGATGTTTACTTCTGTTTGTCAATGTTTTTATTCGGCAAACGTTTATGAGACAGATGCTCTGTGCTAGTTGTTTTGCTTCAAAAAGGAACTAATTTTAATAAGATTCAGCAGAGCCCAAAGTCATAATATTTTCGTCACATGCATAAAACTTTAAAATTGAAAACAAAAATCTCAGATAGAAGTAACTAATACGCTGCTCATTGTGACTTGTAGTAAAGCTCATCTGCCTCCATTTTCTTTTAATAAAAATATAAATAGCTATGTTCATTTACCTCAAAAACTGGTTATTAGAAAATATAGTAAAGGTGTTTATAAGAGATTTGAAATTTCTATATGTGTGCAGTTGGAGAATAAGTATCAGCCTAATTTTTAAACAGACCAAAATGAAATTCTGTGAAATAATTAAGTAATACTGGATAAAACTCAAAATTCACATTAAAATCCAATATTATTTTTGGAAGATCTGTCATAAATATGATCAGTATTGCTATTTAATTCTCACATTGATATAAATAATTAAACTACATTTAACTTAACATCTATTTTTTCCAAAATTGAGCCTGTATTTTCCATATATTGTCTTTATATATTAATCTATATGTATTGGAAACGTGAGTAAATAACCTTAAATGGTTATTTATGAATGAAAGAGAAAATAACATTGTATTCTATGTGGTTTTGTCATAGAGAGGGATATTGAAACTGACAGCTCCTCCCCTAAGTTGAAAATTATGACAGGGACTTTTCCAGGTGGTCTAGTGGTTAAGACTCCAAGCTTCCAGTGCAGGGGGGCTTAGGTTTGATCCTTGGTCAGGATTCTAAGTTCCCACATGATGCTTGGTGCAGCAAAAAGAAAAAAATTACAAGATAAACCATTGACCTCATAATGAGGTAAACATGGTTGCAAGAACATCAATTTCCTCAGTAACATAAAGCACAACCAAGTGTGGTCCATACATATGTTAATGACATAGGTCAGTTTCAAAGTTTTGGCACTGCCATTTAAAGAAAGTGTTAGTCATTCAGTCGTGTCTGACTTTTTGTGACCCCATGGACTGTGGCCCATCAGGCTCCTCTGTCCATGGGATTCCCCAGGCAAGAATACTGGAGTGGGTAGCCATTTCCTTCTCCAGGGGATCTTCCTGAACCAGGGATCGAACCCAGGTCTCCTGCAATGCAGGCAGATTGTTTATTTTTACTGGTATTTATTAAGTCATTTGAAAGTAGTTATACACAACTTTATTTAGAACATATGTAACAAATATGGGATTACTTCACAGAGTATATAAAAGTCTCTCAAAAAGTAAAAGAGAAGAGATAGAAAAAATCAGAGGAGATAGGAAAAACCAATCATTTAATTTTTTTAAGAAAAATTATTTTTTAAAGTTCACTAGTAACAGAGAAATGAATACTAAAACAGTGATTTTTATTTTGGGCAAAATGTTGACAAAAATGAAAGACATTTTACATTCATAGGAAATTTGATAGGCTCAGAATTTTTGTGGAGTATAATTGATACAACCTTTTTGGACTTTCACATTTTACTCTATAAATGTTATCAGAATTATTTTCCATAAACGTGCATCCACGAGTAAATCATTTAACTGAAAAAAAAAATCTGTGAATTTTGAAGTACATTCAAGAAAAGCAAGCTGTGAAGGACAGAAATAGCTCTTCAGAAGATACCTTTGAATGCATATCCAGCCAATATAGTAACAGTCCAGGGCAAAAAACATATTACCTCATACTGATCATACTTTTTCTTTTTAATGTCATTTTGTTTTACTGTTTAGTTCTGACAACTAGAGTCATAGGTTAGCAAATACATTTTCATTAAAACACCAGAACCTCTGGAATGGTCATTAAGGGTCATTCATACATAAATGCACAAATGGATTCAAATTGCTTTTGCATTTCCTTCGATTAGCTGCAGGGGTAGAAATTTTGATCCAAGGAAGAACTGTAGTTAATTTTAGAGCATTTTAAAGAAGGGGAAGTCAGGGCCCAGAGAGAAATGCATGATAGGAGTAGTGGGGTTGGACAGAAAAGACAGCTCTGTCCTTCCTCTGCCCTACATCAGCCACTTTAGGGATTCTGTGAGAAAGTGCCCTCTGACTCACTCTTGCCTCTGATGAGCAAGCACACTTGTGTTACAGGCCATTTGTAAGTCAAAGATCATCTCATTCTGCCTGTCCCATCCTGGGGATCAGGAATGTTAGCAGAAATTGAAAGACCAGGAAATATTTAAAGGAGCCACATCAAGATTGGTGAGAAATCTGAAGATCTGCCTTTTAGATTTTCTGTTTATAGCTACAGATTGGAAGCCTGTGTATCATAGGTAGGATCCACAGGAGGCTCATTTCGGCACACCCTGATCTTACAGTCGTTCTTAAATCAGTCCAGTAAGAGAATGGGCTGCTCTCCAAAACTGTGGTTCCCACTGGCTCAAGAAATGACTGAACTGTAGCCCTCCTGGGAAGGAGGTTGGTCTGATCAGGTAATCTTAAAAATCTCTCACAGCATTACCCTCTAATTCCGATGTTACTAATGCAAATGAAATTATACTCCAGGACAAAGGCTGAAAATCCTGTCTGCCTTTTAGTAGCTAAATACAAACAAAAATGCATCAGGAAACAAAGTCAAATCTAGACTTGCTACTACTGAGATAAGGCAGACCGTCCCGAAGACTTGAGTACAAATGGAGGGAGACCGCATGGGAACAAAGCAAGCGGACCATGCAGAAGACTTAGAGAACATATGGTTGTCAAGAGGGAAGGATGAGGGGCGGGGTAGTTAGGGAGTTTGGAATGGACATTTACACACTGCTATTTTTTAATGGATAAACAACAAGGACCTACTGTTCCCTACAGGGAGCATAGCACAGGGAACTCTGCTCAGTGTTATATGGTAGCCTGGATGGGGGAGGGTTTGGGGCAGAATGGTAGTGATTGGTGGTTTAGCCACTAAGTCATGTCCAACTCCTGCAAACCCAGGGACTGTGGCCTGCCGGACTCCTCTGTGCTCTGTCTATGGGATTTCTCCTGCAGGAATACTGGAGTAGGTTGCCATTTCCTTCTCTAGCTGGGAGAGGATGGATCCTTGTATATGTGTGGCCGGGTCCCTTTGTTGTCCACCGGAAACTATCACAACGTTGTTAGTCGGCTGTACTGCAATGTAAAATAAAAAGTTTAAATGGCAAAAACAAAAACAGAAAGAAAGAAAACGGCTAGGGCTACTGAGTCGGGTTTCTTGTCCCAGCTGGTTTGAGCTCGTGGTCCCAGTCCTCATCTACCTGCCACCTTGCAGTATTCACAGCAGCCCCTCAGAGACGGCAGTTTCTCGGGCCCCTCGTTGTACGGTAGGAAGCAGTTAGCCATTGGGCATAAGAATGTGTACTTTTAGAAATCCGGCAAGAGAAGTCTGTGCAGTGGACATGATTTTTTTTTTTTTTTAATTTTCCTTCTGGAGAGCTAACTCAGTGGTTGCCAGCTTACAAAGAGCAATCGGTGTCTCTGGGAGTGTGATGAGCTAGCAAACCTTTATCTGAACTCTGTAGTTGAAAGGAAACCTGAGAAACCAATCAATAAAGGAGGAAGACTCACCAGGGCCACACTTGATGGGGTTTCTTTCCTGCGTGGGAGCCAAGGCTGGGATGCCTAGCAGGGCCTGGCTGAAGGCCCAGCCTCCCCTCCCCACCTCTTCCACAATACTCACCTGTCCTCTAAACAGTCTAACAAATATTTAAAGAACGTTGGCTTGGAAAGAGCTAAATTATTAACCTACTCAAGACCTATGTCTCTTTCAGGCCCTGTGTTTGCTATAAGCTTCATATAACATATTGCCTGTCTCTTTTCTCTATTTCTATAGTGTCCATGGAAAACATTGGAGAACAAGGTAAGATACATCATTGCTTTAGATCTGAAATTTTAAAGATAGTTTGAGAAAATAAATAGCATTCATTTAGATTTGATTAATAAATGATACTTTGAGAATGTTGAAGTCAAGATGGGGTAAAAAGACATCTCAGGCTGAATTCTCTGAGACGCTTAGCAGAGACCTCTGGCCTGAAACGGCAGTCATTGTGCCAAAGACTTTGGTGGCTTGCAGATACAGGAATATCAACAATCTCCTGTTTCCACACAGAGTGTGACCCCGTACCTGAGTCACCTACATAATTCATGAAAAAGATCGTTGGCTCTATTCCTTGATCATCTCACACTGATTTTAGGTGCCTTATTAGATAATTGGATGTTTTAATGATTCTGTAACAGAAATATCATCTTCCTTTAAAAAGCTGAAATTGCTGTTAAAGGTTTAAAAATACCAAACATGCTATATTTTAAATTCACATATTTTTTCTACACAATTAAGTTATATATTAATGTATTATCCAATACACTGGGTACCAAATTAATATTTTAGATTTACATAGAGTTTCAAGGCCAATACACAACATGGAGTGTGTTTGTATGCATTATCTAAGAAGAATATTCAGAATGCTTTTCTTAATCATCGCATGTGGTCAGTAAGAAACTTAAACTCCTCTTGGAGGAATTCTCTCTTTGTTCAGATGATCTCTGGTTAAAACTGTGGTTGCTGAAACAGGGACACCAGATTTGACTCAGGCTGAACAAAATAAGCAAATAGCTTATTTTGCTTTTGCTATTCTTTGTTAGTGAAGCAAAGTTATTAAAGCCTGAATGTTTTAATGTTTGTTTAACACTGTGTTTATAGTTAAAGTTGCAGGCGTAACTTCCTTATCTTTATAATTTAAGAGAGGTTCCTGTAGCTGTTTTGCCAATAGATGGGCCTGTTTATAGATGGGAGGGTTCTGATCATAGGATGGTAGCTAAATAATTAAATTCTTTGATTATTTTAGAACAGGTATACCTTTTGTGATACCATGATTGCAGTGTGTATTCGCATACTACAGTGATAATTTTGTTTCTCTCATTTTAGTTGTGTGCCTGATTGCTTATCATCTACTTTTTGCAATGTTTGTCTGGTCGTATTGGAAAACTATCTTTACATTACCAATGAACCCTTCGAAAGAAGTAAGTTAAAATATTGGTATAGTTATCTCCTAAAGATGGAAATCTGAAATATTGCTGTCTAAAGAATGAGTTTTATGTCTTTTTATTAATATTGCAAACCTATTGAGCCTAGTGGTTTTTTTATATTAATATGTTAAATAGTTGAATTTTTACTTGGTACATATTATTTTTCCACTGTATAAGTATTATATTTACAATATTAAATATGTTATATGTTCCACTTCTGCTTCGGAGTCAGACACAAGGATGGATGGATGGTAGATAGGTTGATAGAAAGACAGAGCTGAAGGTAGACATGTTTCTCTTATAATTATCATATTAGTGGTTCATTAGTTGGCTGTCAGCTACCAAAAACAACAATAAAAAAATAACAACTTACCTAATCTTTCTCACTTTCAGAGTCTGTAGCTACTCTACAGCTGCTGGGCACCCAGGCTCCTCTCCTGTTACTCTAACATACATAGCATCTATTTACAGCGTTACTTCTTGACCTAAAATGGCTGCTTCAGTTCCAGCCATCATATCTACATTCCAGGCAGCAGACCGGAGAAAGTAGAAAAGAGGAGTGGAAGTAAATGTCTTTTTATTAAGGACACTTTCTAAAATTTGCTGATGCCATTTCCACTTCTATTTAGAATTCAGCTGGTTATATGGCCACATTTGGTTGCACAGAAGACTGGAGTTTGGTCTTTATTCTCAGTGGCCATGTTAACCATGCGGCTTCCCTGGTAGCTCAGTTGGTAAAGAATCCATCTGCAATGCAGGAGACCCCAGTTCGATTCCTGGGTCAGAAAGATCCACTGGAGAAGGAAGAGACTACCCACTCTAGTATTCTTGGGCTTCACTTGTGGCTCAGCTGGTAAAGAATCTGCCTGCAATGCAGGAGAGCTGGGTTTGATCCCTGGGTTGGGAAGATCCCCTGGAGAAGGGAAAGGCTACCCACTCCAGTATTCTGGCCCAGAGAATCCATGGACTATATGGTCCATGGTGTTGCAAAGAAATCAGACACAACTGAGCAACTTTCACTTCACATTAACCATGTTACAAGGACAGAGTAGATACTGAGGAACATCTAACAGTCTCAGCTCAGAAGGTTTTAAATAAAGTTATTTGTTCAAATACGCATTTTGAAAAGATTATTCTGGCTAACTTTTTGTTTCTGGGTTCTTAATCCTGGTTAAATGTCCTTGAGGCAAAGGGCTATATTTTACTGATTGTTGTATCCTTGGCACTTAGTCTAGTACATAGATGTTGAATAGAAATAAACTTTGCTCCAATAATAATAGTGTGGTTTTAGTAGGCTAACCTGAAAAAAAAAAGAAAGAAAGAGATCTAAGCATCATTGTGAATTATTTCCTGAATCTGTTTGAAATGCAGCTGTGGTCAGAAAGGCCAGTAAATACGCTGTGTGAACTGAGAAAGGATATTGAAAACAAAACCACAGATATCGGCATAGCATTCATAGCAGGCTTGCTCTAGAGTGCCAAGAGGTAGCCTTTTCCCTTCTTTTCTCACTTTCTTCCCCTGCCTCTTTTTCCTCCCTCTACCATGTTTTTTCCCTTCCTATCATCTTTCTTGCCTTCATCATAGCCTGAATCGTAGGTTTGAAGGAGAAAACTGACTTTTATCATAGATCACCTCATCCACTCTGGTGGTTTGCTTATCACCTCTGTGTTGACACAATTTCCACATCTGTTTCTAGCCTGACCTCCCCCATGAATTTCAAACTTCTGTATCTGCCTGCCAAACATGCATCCTTGATCATTGCACTGACACTACAGACGCAGCCCATCACAGACTGAAGTCACCACCCTCTCCTTCCCCAAACCGTGACTCATCTGTTTCTTACGCGTGTTCATGCCACTGCCAACCACGTCATCGTTCGAGCCAGAAGCTTGCCATCCACGCCCTTCCCCTAGCACCCACATTCTGGAAATGTGTCACTTCCTCATTTTTCTTTTTCAGTTCCAGCCCTTTTCCCGTTCCAGCCCTTGTTCCGTTACTTTCCCTCATTGCCCTAATTTGGAGGCTCAGTCATCCCTCTCGTCTTGACACATTGCAGTTTCCTCTGTGGCGTCACCCCTGCCAATCTTGCCCACACTCCGGGATTCCGAGGATCCTGCAGAAATCCATCCTTCATTCTGAAGCTGAGGCTTGACTCTTTCACTCTGCTGCTTCTGGCTACTCAGGGATTCTGCCCACTCCACAGGGAAAAGGCTGGACTCCCTGGCTTGGCAACAATGACTCTTGTCCAGATTTTGGACTTCTTTCTTTATACTCTGCTGCTGCTGCTAAGTCGCTTCAATTGTGTCCAACTCTGTGCGACCCCATAGATGGCAGCCCACAAGGCTCCCCTGTCCCTGGGATTCTCCAGGCAAGAACTCTGGAGTGGGTTGCCATTTCCTTCTCCAGTGCATGAAAGTGAAAAGTGAAAGTGAAGTCGATCAGTCGTGTCCGACTCCTAGCGACCCCATGGACTGCAGCCCACCAGGTCCCTCCATCCATGGGATTTTCCAGGCAAGAGTACTGGAGTGGGTTGCCATTGCCTTCTCTTTATACTCTGCTGCTGCTGCTAAGTCGCTGCAGTCGTGTCCGACTCTGTGCGACCCCATAGATGGCAGCCCACCAGGCTCCCCTGTCCCTGGGATTCTCCAGGCAAGATCACTGGAGTGGGTTGCCATTTCCTTCTCCGATGCATGAAAGTGAAAAGTGAAAGTGAAGTCGCTCAGCCGTGTCCGACTCCTAGCGACCCCATGGACCGCAGCCTGTCAGGCCCCTCCATCCATGGGATTCTCCAGGCAAGAGCACTGGAGTGGGGTGCCATTGTTGTTTGCTGTTAACCATGCCATTATTTTCTTTCCAGAATTTTCTTACCTCCTTTCTCATGGAAATAATTTTATTTTTATGCACAGTGGCAGCTCCTTCTTGGTCTCCTTTGCTGGTTCCTCATTATCTCCTGCTAGCATGTGGCAGAGCTAACATTCAAAACAGTCTTTTTGACCTTCACAGCTGCACTCTTGTCCCTACGCCATGCTCTAGCAAAAGGAGTAGAGACTATATTCGGGGAGAAGGGTGCTCAGGACATCAGTTGGAGCATAGAGGAAAAACATAGCAAAATCTCTATTCATATTTTACTTTTTATTTATTTATTTTTTAAGTTAAAAAGTAAATTTTATTTATGTATGTATTTTTAATATAAATTTATTTTAATTGGAGGCTACTTACTTTACAATATTGTATTGGTTTTGCCATACATCAACTCCTTTTTTAAAAATTTCGTATATAAGGTACATAATATATTAGCTAATAATATATATGTATGACTAAATATGCATATACTAGCAGTACAGTCTCCAGTTATTCTTTTACTGATAGGGTTACATGATCAAAAGAGTTTGGAGACCATTGTCATGAAATAAAGAGTCCTTGTTTGCTGGTTAATAATCTTAGTCCATTAATAAAATGCAAGATCTTGGGCCAGTCTTTTTAACTGATCAGCAGCCAGAGAACCCTCACTTATAAAATGACGGTCCTGGACTTCAGCTGCCATTTGGAAATGAGATTCTAAATGTAGGAAAAGAGAAAATAGAAGAAAATAACGTAAATATCTTCTAGTCACTATTGAGAGAATATAAGTTTTCAATTCATAAGATTTTCTTCCAATATAAAAATAATATAACCATACTAAATAATATTTTGAAAATGAAGAGTAGGCAGAAAAAGAAAAAAACAAATCCCACCACACTAATTTAGCCAGTTTATATTCTGAATTTCTTTCTAGGTATTTTTCCTAGTTGTATTTAGAGGGCACATAATCTTATTTTTTTTCATGTAATAGTTCTTCATTGGTTTATTTTTAAGTACAATTACCATTTTTAATAACAACATGATATTCTCACTGAAACATTGGAGTTTTAGGCTGATCCCAAGTTTCCATATTATAGTGTTATTAACATGTTTGTTCATAGAGCTTTACTCATATTTTGGGTTATTTTCCTTAATGTAAGTTATCAGAGGTAGAATTACTAGACAAAGGAAATTTAAGTCACTTGCCAAATTGTTTCCCAAAAGGATTGTAGCAGTGTCCAAAGCTACCAGTTTCATCAGAGTCTTGGCACACTGTGTGCTCTTCTTAAGAAAAGTTTCCAATGTTTTATGTTTTAATTTGGATATTTTAGGTACTGATGAGGTGATATGTTTCTTTTTTTCTTAAGTCAGAAACAACTAACAAAAAAGGAAATACAATTCTCTGAGTTTCCTGTGTGTTATTAGATTTTGCTTTTTTCTTAGTTTGCACATCCTTTTGAAATCATACTCTCCTTTTATCTGAAAACTGTATTTGATTCCAAATGTTGATTTCTGATATCATCCTCCAATAAAAGGAAGAAGAACTCCTTAGAGAAATGGCTGATTCTAGAACTAGGGCAGGAGATTTTGAAGATGAGCCAGAAGCGTCTTATCATGCCAAAAAATAAAGAAGTACCTGCCTTCACCGATGCATGCATGCATGCGACCCTATGGACCATAGCCCTCAAGGAGGGGAGGAATAAATCCCCGCTTTGTAAAATGCAGGCTGCCTGTAGTAAGTTCCTTCCAAAGACTACAAAGACTACAGGATGAGATAGGGAGATAATGATTCGCTTTATAGTGGAGAACCCTGAAAAACACCTCCTCAACCAGGTGATTAAAGTCACCATCAACAGTTCTAAGTCACGTTGATTGTTTGTTCTCTTGAGAAGAATGGCACTTTGCTTCTGTGGTCTTCCTCCACAGAAGCCATAACCCCAGCCTAATCATCTGAAAAACATCAGAAAGATTCCAGTAGAGAAGCACCTTTATAAAATACCTCAGCAGTACTATTCAAAATCGTCAAGCTCAACAAAAACAAGGAAAATCTGAGAAACTGTTATAGCCAAGAGGAACTTAAGGAAACGTGGACAACAAATGTACTGTAGTATCCTCCACAGGACCCTGGAACAGAGAAATAAGTCAATAAGAACTAAGGAAATCTGAGTAAACTATGAACTGTTGTTAATAACAGTGTATCCATATCGATTCATTAATTGTCCTAAATGTACCATACTAATACCAGATATTAGGAATATCAGCAGTTTGATGAGAGGATATATGGGAACCTTATACCGTTTTCTCAACTTTTTGGTAAATTCCAAGTATTCTAAAATTGATAAAACTACTTAAAAGCAAAACAACTTGCATTAACTGGCCAAAGGACTGCCACAATCTGGAGGGTTGGAGGTTGGGTGTGTTATCAAAAGGTAACACCCCAGGAGATCTTTCATTCCATCAGATGTCTACAAATGTTACCTTTCCTCAAATCTGTGACAGGCATTTGTACATAGAAGTGTTCTAAGGAAGGGGAGTGCGTATTTGGTGCATTCCAAGATAGCATTCGGGATTTTGACATCCGTCTTAGATAAGTAATAGTTCTACCAAACAGTATTTGGTCTTTTGGACCTGATGGATGCGGTGTGTTACGTTTATTTATAAAAGTATTAAACATACCGAGGAGCCATCCAGTTCCATCACTCACTAGAACTTACCTCTAAGGTTAAAAAGATCCAGAACTCTGTAGAAAATGTAATAAAATGTTGATAGTTTTATTCCTTTTGACTATTATTAAGTCTTTTACTAATTTTCAGTGCTAGGTTTTAAATTAATTTTACACACGAACAAGGGAGACAAATCTACCTGAATTGTGGGAATCAGGGTTCTGACGATGGAAAGCTAGAGACTAGAGTATAAAAAAACTTTTGCCTCGATTTTCGACGCTCTGACTTAGGGCTGCTGGGACTTGTTCCTTTGTCCATTCCGCAGTTCTCACAGAGGACTTACTCTGTGCTGAGACTTAGTGGGGTTACAGGCTGTGAAAGAGAGAGACAAAGGGCAAATGAACCAACAAAATAAATTCAATTTATGGTGTGCCACACAAAGAAAGTGCACATGGACCTGATGGAGAATACGGCGAGGGGAGGGGACAAGTTATCAGGGTCCCTACTCGAGTAAGGGAGTCACGGAAGTCCCTTGAGAAGATGGCATTTAAGCTGAAACCTGCAGCATGAGAAAGAGCCATCCAGAGAGTGTGAGGAATAGTGTTCTAGGCAGAGCAATCGAAAGTTAATAGATACTTTCTCTTAGATTGACCCTATCCTTTCTTGACTATTTACAGTATTATAGTTTGATGTTATCCATTTTCTATCACTCAAAACTATTTCCAAACAAGGTACACAGTCCCATGAATAATTTTTGTCATATCCCTAAAAATAACGTGTATAATAGTTTATTTTATATATCTGTTCATCAGTATATTGATAGTCCTGGTTGTACACAGCTGTAGTTCACTGAATGTTAGGTGCCATATGGGATTCAAGTTATTTGGATGGATTATACTCCAAGTTATTTATCCATTATCCTTGATGGACATTTGGGTTTAGTTTTTTATGTTTCAAACAGTGATTATGTGAATATCCTTGTACATGTCTCCTAGAGCATATTTATAGGAGTTTGAACAGACTTAAAATTTTTTGTGTGATTATCAAGTTGGAACTCAAACAGATTTCCATTTTCTCAAAGAAGTATTTTTTTAAATTGGTGGGACAAAATTTGCAGTATAAGAAGTAAAATTAAAGACTACTTCTTTTGAGTGCTAAAGAATTCATGTAATGATTATCCCTAAGTTAAAACTCCCTCTACATGAGAATACTTGCTTGATGTATTTGTTTCTATTTTTGTTTCTAATTATAACTGATTGTAAACTACATCCATTGAGCTAATTGGTTTGTTTTGCCATTTCATCTACTAATATAACTAATACTTGGGTAGAACTCTACAGTTTGTAAAAACACTTTTACATTCTCTTTTCCTCTTGAGGTTCATAAAGATCTGAGGAAGCAAGCGTTATCATTTTTCCCCTTTTCTAGATTTATAAACTACGGGATGAATAGACTTGCCCAGATTTCATACCCCACTGCCTCTTTGAATATATATGCTATGTCCTGTTAATATTTTATAAATACCTTTTTTGCGGGTATAGTAGATCAATATGTTATTCCTTTGTGAGCACTGATTAATATTTAAGTTTCTTCCACAGTTCCATCTCTCTTATGCAGAGAAAGAATTGCTGGAGAGAGAGCCTAGAGGAGAAGCCCATCAGGAAGTCCTTCGGCGAGCAGCCAAAGACCTCCCCATCTACACGAGGACCATGTCCGGAGGTAGAGGACCATGAGCGCTTAGCAGGACGGGTTGGGGTGACGGTTAGAAAGCATGTCTGTACTTGACACTCAAACGCTCGTTGAAACACACTGTGCTATGGCCCAGACTGTTATTAACTGTCTTTTATAGAATCCCATAAAACAGGATGGAAATCTGATAAGGCTATGACATAGAGATCTCAACCAAGTCAGAACTGGCTTGCCTTCTATTCTGCCTTCCTAGTTGTGACTCAGTGAAGATGTTAGAACTGCTGAAATCTTGATTTGTAATTGTGTTCATTTTTAAAGTTTTAATTACACACCTGCCTATTCTTAAGTCAAAAGAGCAGTATAGTAATGAACATATTGTTGATAAATTTACATAAATTTAAAAGTTATTATATAAATTATACAAAACAATTCAGCTATTGATACAGTTTATCTTTAAAATTTGTAGTAATTCTTTTTTTTTTACAAATACAACCCAATAAATCTCATTTACTTGGGTCAAATTTTTTAGGTCATTTAACAGCTATCTAATCAAGTAATTGTCTTAAAAACTGACACACATGGGGACTTCCCTGGTGGGCCAGTGATTACAACCACACCTTCTTAGGGGTGTGGGTTCGATCCCTTGTCCGGGAGCTAAAACCCCACATTCCTCAACAGTCAAAAACCCAAAACATAAAACAGAAGCAATATTGTAACAAATTCAGTAAAGACTTTTAAAAAATATGTTATTAAAAAAAAGCTGACACACTCGGATGCCTGGTGCTTGCCCACCAAAGGCTCACCCAGAAACTTTGTGATTGGCTGTGTGCTGCCCACTGCGGTGGCCACAACCTCCATGTGGCTTTTGAGCCTTAAAACATGGCTCGTCCAAATTGAGATGTACTCTAAGTAGAAGACACACAACTAATTCAAAGACCTAGGAGGAAAAAAGGACTGTAAAATATCTCATTAATATTTTTATATTGTATATATTCAATTCTGACTCACTTTAGAATCATAATTCAGTATAACTCTAAGTCTCACGCATGATGTTTTCCTGTTTGTTTTTACTGCTTGTCAGTGAGCAAGTAGTGATTCCCTCATTTGATATTATGCCACTGATTCTATCCCACAAAGATAGAAATGTGTTTCTGTATATATGTATATATATTTACCCCAGATGGGCCTAAACTAATATGGAGGAAATTTAAACCCCCTAAAAGTAAATTACTGCACAAGTTTCCAAAACTATTTAATGGCAGTGACAGTATCAGGTGCAAAAATCTAGTTTCCACATTCCTCAGTTCAGTTCAGTCGCTCAGTCGTGTCCGACTCTTTGCGACCCCATGAATCGCAGCATGCCAGGCCTCCCTGTCCGTCACCAACTCCCGGAGTTCACCCAAACTCATGTCCATCGAGTCAGTGATGCCATCCAACCATCTCATCCTCTGTCGTCCCCTTCTCCTCCTGCCCTCAATCCCTCCCAGCATCAGAGTCTTATACAATGAGTCAACTCTTCGCATGAGGTGGCCAAAGTATTGGAGTTTCAGCTTTAGCATCAGTCCTTCCAATGAACACCCAGGACTGATCTCCTTTAGGATGGACTGGTTGGATCTCCTTGCAGTCCAAGGGACTCTCAAGAGTCTTCTCCAACACCACAGTTCAAAAGCATCAATTCTTTGGTGCTCAGCTTTCTTCACAATCCAACCTTCACATCCATATATGACCACTGGAAAAACCATAGCCTTGACTAGACGGACCTTTGTTGGCAAAGTAATGTCTATGCTTTTGAATATGCTATTTAGGTTGGTCATAACTTTCCTTCCAAGGAGTAAGTGTCTTTTAATTTCATGGCTGCAATCACCATCTGCAGTGATTTTGGAGCCCCCAAAATTAAAGTCTGACACTGTTTCCACTGTTTCCCCATCTATTTGCCATGAAGTGATGGGACCAGATGCCATGATCTTCGTTTTCTGAATGTTGAGCTTTAAGCCAACTTTTTCACTCTCCTCTTTCACTTTCATCAAGAGGCTTTTGAGTTCCTCTTCACTTTCTGCCATAAGGGTGGTGTCATCTGCATATCTGAGGTTATTGATATTTCTCCTGGCAATCTTGATTCCAGCTTGTGTTTCTTCCAGCCCAGCGTTTCTCATGATGTACTCTGCATATAAGTTAAATAAGCAGGGTGACAATATACAGCCTTGATGTACTCCTTTTCCTATTCGAACCAGTCTGTTGTTCCATGTCCAGTTCTAACTGTTGCTTCCTGACCTGCATACAGGTTTCTCAAGAGGCAGGTCAGGTGGTCTGGTATTCCTATCTCTTTCAGAATTTCCCACAGTTTATTGTGATCCACACAGTCAAAGGCTTTGGCATAGTCAATAAAGCAGAAATAGATGTTTTTCTGGAACTCTCTTGCTTTTTCGATGAGCCAGCAGATATGGAGTGCTTTTTCTACTAGACCCCTTGATGCACCTAAGTCATATCAGAACAAAGAATTAGTGTTCATTAATAACAACTGCAGTTTGGATTTATGTCATCTCCTTGTACGAATTACGTGATGCTTGTTCCTTAGAAGGAAAGTTATGAGCAACCTAGACAGCATATTATAAAAGCAGAGACATTACTTTGCTAACAAGGTCCATCTAGTCAAAGCTATGGTTTTTCCAGTAGTTACATATGGATGTGAGAGTTGGTCTATAAAGAAAGCTGAGTACCAAAAAATTCATGCTTTTGAACTGTGGTGTTAGAGAAAACTCTTGAGAGTCCCTTGGACCGCAAGGAGATCCAACCAGTCCATCCTAAAGGAAATCAGTCCTGAATATTCATTGGAAGGACTGATGCTGAAGTTGAAGCTCCAATACTTTGGCCACCTGATGCGAAGAACTGACTCATTGGAAAAGACCTTAATACTGGGAAAGATTGAAGGTGGGAGGAAAAGAGGATAACAGGATGAGATGGCTGGATGGCATCACCGACTCAACGGACATGAGTTTGGGTGGAGTCTGGGAATTGGTGATGGACAGGGAGGCCGGGATGCTGCGATTCATGGGGTTGCAAAGAGTAGGACATGACTGAGCGACTGAACTGAACTGAATTGAAGATTATCTTCTCTTATATTGTATGCCTATCTCCTGGGATGAACTTATCATTCTCAATATTTTTGACAGTCTGGAACAGAATCTGAATTTGCTAATATAGTCTTTATATTTTTAGTGCAAAACTTCTGGATGCATGCTGAAATCAATTTTAGCTGACTAGAGTCATAGACTAAATTAAATTACAGGAAGTTTAATAAACAGATGATAATGTTGGTGTGGTTAATCTCTCTCTGGAATATGTGGGGTGTAAAGGTAATCATGAATGCAGAGTGGACATGCAGTGGAGGGCCACAGTGCCCCCAAGGCAGGAATATGAGGGTCCTTTTTCTTACCCCACCCTCGGCCAAAACCCCTGGGTTGTTCAGATAACTTCCTTCCTCACCCTGAGAAAGGCCATGGACCGAAGTAACTGAAAGGCTCAGTTGGTGTCCACACACTTGATATGTCTTAGAGAATTGAAGAAAATGGATAGTAGTATAATTGAGGGTTTTCCCGTTCATTCTAGATCCACGGTCTTTCCTCCAAACCTGAAAGAGAAAAATAGTGACTGCCTAGGTTATATTGACTGCTATGCATAGAGAACAAATTCAACCATGTACAGTCTTGGGTGTGTGAGGCAAGTGTGAAGACTGTTCATCTCACTTCTTTTTGTCCTGTGCTTTCTTTTTGATCCAACCATCTCCTGATTTCTTATGGGGCTCTCCAAACTCTATTATATTATTATTTTTATTAATGAGGACTATTTGCTTTTCCAGCTCTCCCTTGCTATCGATCCTTTCCTACAAAAAAATATTTGTAGACTTTTTGACTAGGAAGATTACCATTAGAAGTGATGTAATTAGGTTATCACTCTGCACACAGGTGTTGGTAGTGTTTCCTTTTCAGTATTTACCAAAAAAGTTTTAAATTATATAAATAATACATGAATAAATTCTCCGAAGATTCAAGCAAGACAGTTAAAATTCCCCCTCCACTGTTAGGACTTTTTAAATGATAATCAGATGGCTTACTTTAAATTCCAGTGGGATGATTTTAGTTGAATCTGATCTGGCACATGGAGTGTGTTTTAATTATAAGACTAAATTTCCGTTTCTGAAAAACCATGAACAAAAAGACTTTCACAAAAAAGATTATAAATGAAAAATTTCAAAATATTTTTGAGTTACCGCCCACTTTAATTTGCAAGGTGCACCCCACCCCCTGTGTAATTAAGAAATAATCACCACTTAGAATGTACAATTGCCCAACAAAACTCACATGGAAATTGTGTGACTTTAAACCCATGCTGCCCATTATGGAAACCACTAGTCTTTTGTGATTATGACAGCTTCAAACACAGAAAACACAGAACTGGTTTTAAAGGCTATTTAAAAGCAACAGAAAGGTTCAGTTGATGTTCACACACTTCATTTGTATATACTAATATAAAATATAATGTTACATGTATTTGTAACTAATATAATAATTATATGTTGAAATATGTATTAGGTGAGATAAAATATATCATTAAAATTAATCTCCCCCCACCTTTTTTTTTTTACTTCTTTTAACATAGCTCCTAGAGAGTTTAACAGTACTCGTGTGGCTTACGTTATATTCCTTCTGGACAACACTGCTCCCATTTTGATACCTGGCATGAGCCAGGGATACTTTAGAGCTTCACCTGGAATGTCCCTGTGAGACATCTTCATTCAGGAGATGAGCAGGCCATGCCATTCATCTCTGGAATTCCTGAAAAAGAAAGTTATAAGGGGATGATTAAGGACTTATTTCAGTATTGAAAACAACTCCTTCTAGGCCTGTTGTCTTAAAGCTCTTTTTAGTCTTAGTTTATAGCAATTTTTTCCTTTTTTTAGAGATTGTGATATTAGCTAATATAATCTTGATAACTGCTTGCTGCAAGTATGTTTTCCAGATTTTAAGTTTGCTCGTTTGGTTCTGCTGGCCCTACTGTACTGCCCACTTAACAAATCTCCTGTAATTTTGGCAGACTGAGGGCATCCTGTCCGATGCCTGTGTACTGAAAGAGCATCTCCAATCATCCACAACTGTCTCTGATGTCTGTTTTAGAGAAGAAAGGCTCAGGACTTCAGTCACAAGAATTAAAATTCTCTGGTGGAAGTACCTCTTGGAATACTCACTCCTCATCTTGCATCTCACCCAGCAGGGAAGATGTGAGCTCTTTCCCAATTCAAACAGCTAGTTGAATTTATTCACAAATTTCTAAAATGTCTTTCTCAAAAAACTTCTAAAATGTGGTTGTATCCTTTACCTAGTCATCCTGGCAGAGTCCAGGAAACGAAATGATTAATCAAGGGAGACATTCTGTTTACTTTGGTGAAAATGGACATGGTTGCAGCCTTTGTAAGTCTGTGATTCCTTTGTAACTAGATAGTATATTTATAGTTGAGCATGCCTGAGAAAAATTTCCCCGAAAGATCTATTCTTGGGAACTCTCTGCAGAGAACTGAGGCTATAGTCAAATCATTTCATTTTTGTATTTATGCAGTCAAATATGTCATTTCTATCAAATTTAAATTCATTATGCTTTATAGAATTTAAATTTGGATAAATGATTAAAAGCTGTTTAACTGTGTATTCAATTCACTGTTACATCTAAGGCTAAGTGGAGCTTTTTGTTCCTAGCAATCCGCTATTGTGACAGATGCCAACTTATAAAACCAGATCGCTGCCACCACTGTTCCGTCTGTGATAAGTAAGAAAAAACCCTTTACTTCTAAAATGTCTACACACCCGTGGGTTTTTTTAAATGTGTTTCTTTTCTCGTTGCTTTCCAGATTATTTCCTTTTCTCCTTTTATCAGGCCTTTATTTAGGAAATATGACCAGCACTTGCATAAATACGAGTATGGCTAAGGGCCATGATCAGTTGTCTCTGTTCCCCCAGATTCTTTGTGACTTGAATGAAGTGCATGATTTTAGCAGCTCATTCTTGGCTAGTTCTAGTTAAGAAAAATTTCTATGACTCATTTCCTTTTTATAAAGATAATCCAGTTGGCTTCATGACAGTCCAATGTTACATACTTGATATACCACAAGAACAGTACCATATACTTGTCTTACGGTTGGACATTAATGGACAAGTTTTATCCAGACTGTCTGTAAATCTGTTGACATTTTGTACTTTCTTCAGCATAAAATAGTTGTATATTAACATATTGTATTTTTAGAAAATGAGTTATTTTATTTACATCTTAAAGCATGTATATTTTGAATTTAAAGTTCTATTTTTGTATCATCTAGAATTGGCTATAATGTTTATTTTAATGAGGCCTTTTGCTATTATTCAGGTTTTAGATAAGTAAATAATTTTGCAATATTTTACCTGCTACAACTCTTTTGAAATAGCATTTCATTTTATAACACTGGGATTAAACTTTTGTGGGATGCTGAATTTTGTGTGTGTGGTTTCTTCTTAGATGTATTTTGAAGATGGATCATCATTGCCCCTGGTGAGTGTGGCTCTATACTTAAAGAAGTTTCTGTCCTTTATAACAATAAGTTGAATCATTGATCTATTTAAATCTGTTTATAAATGAAATCTTGCCTTAGCTAACCTAGGGAGTCCCTTTAGGTTTAGTTTGTAGAGTTTGTTTAGTTAGCTCAAAATAGTCTTTATTCCATGAGTTTCCATGAAATAATTTTAACACCAGTAGGTTAACAATGTAAAACTTATTTCCTTACATTTGCTCAGAACAAATGGTTTTCTTTGTGTGCACATGCATAAACAGAGAGATTCTAGAATACTTCTAGAATACAGAAATTACACCAAAATGTGCACATAAATTATACATAACACTTCACTTAAAGTATCTAATAAGGAATGAATTCATCTAAAGATTTAACAATGTTTTAAATAGAACTTAATGTTAAGGAGTAGAATAGCAGATCTGTAAATACACACATGTGTTTCAACAAGGGTTTCCACTTAGAATTCATTAAAATTTTTTTAAAAATTTCTAAGTCATGAAATTAGGTAACTGACTAGAGGATTATTTGAAAGATCTAAGTAACTAATGAAGGTTGGCTTTTCTCCCTTATAACTTTTCATCTCAGTGTACACATCCCTGTGAGACCACACAAAGGTTGCCAGTCAGGTTGGATTTGGACATTAAGCATGATCATTCTCCAAGCCTTGCCTTCTTTCATGGTTGGCGCTAGGCAAGGTAGGGCTTCCCTGGTGGCTCAGCTGATAAAGAATCCACCTGCAATGCAGGAGACCTGGGTTCGATCCCTGGGTTGGGAATATCTCTTGGAGAAGGGAAAGGCTACCCACTCCAGTATTCTGGCTTGGAGAATTCCATGGACTGTATAGTTCTTGGGGTCACAAACAGTCGGACATGACCGAGTGACTTTGACTTTCAGGCAAAGTAGACGTACCCGCAAACCTACGCCAGAGGTGGGGGAAGCATACATAGTGAACAGTTACCTTAGCTTCCAGAAACAGTAGCGGGATGTCAGGTTTGCAGTGTTCTTTATCTCTCCCCAGGGTACCTCTTACTTTTCTTCTCCTAGATTTTCTACTATAATTATCAGGTTAAGGCTAACTAACTCCTGTGAAAATAATGCTCCTCTTAGAGAAAGATATTGGTAAATAACCTCTGTTTGAAGTAACAATTTTCATTTGTGATGACTCTTTTCTTTCCTCATTCTTTCCTTCATTTAATTCATTCTGTTCTCTTTCTTAGCAAGTTCTCTTCCCACTGATATTTCCAATTTTATGGCCTGAGTCTCTCTGCCTTTCCCCCCCTTCACTTAATATATCCTGGAAATGTTTTCATATTAATCTATAAGAGATCTTTTCTACAGTCATTATGTAAATGTAACAGTCACTTATTAAGACTTATAGTGAGGCAACCTTTTTATACAGGTCTTGTATATGATTTTGAATCTCAGGATCTGTCAACTTTTAGTGTTTGAAAAATCAGAGAACCATGCCTCCTGTTCGTGATGACTTTAACGTATCTGCTGTGGCCAGAATACCCTCTGGGGTGCAGGGGACCAACCTCACACTTCTTTTTTAACTAAAATAGATATCCTGTAGTCTTTGCATTATTGGCTATCCTATCAAATTAGTGTTTTTTCTTTTTAATATAATTTTTAAATTTATTAATTATACTAATAATATTCTTTGACAAGGCTGTGAATGGTTAGGTGGCACTAATTAAATAATTTCAGATTCAGTTTATTGAGTGCTTGTAATGTCTAGAGATGATATATCCATATATCTGTAAAATCTGTAATCCTTATAACCATGACAGATATTATTAGAAATTATTTGTCCCATTTTTAAACAAGAGGAAAGTGAGGCTCAGAAAAGTTCCAGAGTGGACTTAAAGTCATATATCAAGTTGTTTGGACCTCAGTGGCCACTTTCTTTCCACCTTTTTTTATATTATGTTCTTTTTCCAATTTAGACTCAGAAAGCAGTTTCCCTAAAACAGAGCCAAGAGCTGTTTAACTGAGTTTAAATGAATGTGTAAGGGATGTTTACCTAGAATGTGTTTATTTCTCCATATAAAGGCATTCAGATTCAGAGTACATGCACTTTTCAAATTGAGTCTTCAAAGTAGTAGGCAGTTAAAAATGTCTAACCAAAAGCTGTCTGTCAGGTAGAGAGTAAGTTATTATTAAAAATAAATATGATCTCAAGTATAACATTCTTACCAAGCTCAGTCTTTATTGACTAACCTTCTCTGTTTCTTGACTTTGACATGGCAAATCATAGCATGCCCCTGTAGAAGTTAAAGTAAGCTAAATTAGATGTAAAAATCTCCGTTCAAGATCATTTTCCTTTCTATAAAAACACTATTTGTCATCTAGTACAAAAGCTGGTTCTTACATTCCTGCAGGAAGAGCAGTGGTCTTTCCTGTCCCATCTCATGTTCCCCTCGTCCACAGAAGCGTCATTGTCTGGACATCCACGTGGCCAATCTTAACACCCCAGCCTCTGTCTCCCATTCACTCCTCTAGTAACCAACACAGATAAGCATGGGGATATCCTCTCTCCTTTTGTGACAGAACACATTTAGACTCAGCTTGTATGGACCTGTTTGCAGTATTACTTCTTACCATTATTTGATTCAGATGTCGTTAAGAGACAGTCTCAGTGACTGGTTCGCACTCACACTGGAATCTCTTGGGCTGCCAGTGTAACTGATTTCATTCGGTGTGCACCCACAGTTTTGCCTTCTTTATGAATCTGTCATACACAATACCCTTAGGCTCCAAAATTACTACATCTAATGCTGTTCCCTTTACCTTATATTTTTGGAGGTAGAAGATATAAACATTTTCCATTTTTGTTCCAAATTTTGGTTTATCCATAAGTCCAATGTTTAACTTTTGAATTTTTTTAAATTAAAAAAGTTTTAATTTTAAGAACCCTTACCATGAACTCTGTCCTCTTAACAAAGTTTTAAGCATGTAGTAACAGTATTGCTAACTCTAGGCCCATGACGTATAGCGGACCTAGTTCGTGTTCATCTTATGTAATTGAGTAAACATTTTTCATATGACTATTGTTTCTCCTCAACAATAGAGAAAGAGAAACAATTCATTTATTGGCAAAGTCAGTAAGGAGGAAGATTATCTTATGCCGGTACTGAGTAGGAACAAAGGTGTTTGCTGGAGAAGGACATGGCAACCCACTCCAGTGTTCTTGCCTGGAGAATCCCATGGACAGAGGAGCCTGGTGGGCTACAGTCCATGGGGTCGCAAAGATTCGGACATGACTGAGTCACACACACACACACACACACACACACACACACACACACAGGTGAAAGAAGAAACATCTGTGTGTTCTGTGCAGTGAGTTTATTATTTTTATTGTTAATTCCTGGGTTCACTGCCCATGAAGATAACAACCAATTCCACTTAACTGTTGTGTCACATTTATCATCTAGGAATTCCCTTGTCTTAATAGAAAGAGGCAAAATAAGGTTTGATAGAAGAAGTGTGACTATAAAGTATGAGTTGTATTTGTATTTATGTTTATTGATACAGTAGTTTGAGTTCTTAAACCACCCTCTCCAAATACGGTGATTTCAGAGTAAGAGCTGAGAATTCTGAATCTCCATTTTTTGAGATTCAGATCATAGCATAGAGGCCTGGTTCTCAGAAAGGATCTCAGAGTGCTGATTTGACAGATGAGGAAAAGGAAACCCTTAGAAATTATGGCACTTTGTCAGGGACACATAGCTATTTAGCATCGAATGTACGTGACGACCTGGCTGTCTGGCTCCCAGTCCTGTTTCTTTCCTTAAACCTGCCCTTTAAGATGTTTTGATAATCTGGTTGCTTCAGTGCTGTACCGTCAGCATGCAAGCAGTCTGTAAAGACCTCTCATCTAATTTTGGAAAACTTAAAAAGTTTTAAAATTACTTAATCATAGAAATCAAATCCAAAGGTAACACAGAAAAGAATTTAGAAAATCCCTCTTATCTGTTTGGTGTTAATAGATTTCTCACAAGATCAATACTTAGGGCATGTGCTTATTTGTATACTTGGACAGGAAATACAGGGGTCATGAGTAATTAAAGCAATATTACATATCAAATTTCTATTTTGAACATAGAAATTCCTTTTTAGTGAAATGGAGTTTTTAATGTTTGTATGTGTAAAAAAAATCTTTAGATAATTTTTAAAAAGAAATCTTTTGAGTTATGCTTAAAGAAATGCCAATAAATTTTAATGTTAGGAAATCAAATACTTGTGTTAAGGTTGAGCATATGTGTACCCAGGGTAACAGCATAAAAGTCACTGAAAATGTTTTTGTTTTGTTAACAGGGTGAACAATTGTGTTGGATTTTCAAATTATAAATTTTTCCTCCTTTTCTTGGCTTATTCTCTGCTGTACTGCGTTTTTATTGCTGCTACAGACTTACAGTATTTTATCAAATTTTGGACCGTAAGTTATTACCTTGGTGACTTTTTTTGGAATACAAAAATACATATATAGACTTTCAATAGTGACTTAATCCAGACACTAATTTTATAGAATAGAGCTAATTTATATATAGTCATTCCTCATTATTCGCAGATTCTGTGTTTGTGAATTCACCTACTTGCTAACATTTATTTTAAACCTCAAAGTCAATACTCAGCGTAACTTTTGTGGTCATTTGCAAGCATACACAGAATAGGAAAAATCTGAGTCACCCACGTACACGCTTCCAGTTGAGATCAAACCAGAGGTCTTATTGCCTTCCTGTTTGAACTCTTATACTGTAAATGAGTGTGCTTTTAAGTCTATTTAGTGCTGTGTCTTTTGCATTTTTGTGCTTTTTTTGTTGGTGACTTCATTGTTTAAAAGGCCTTCAAGCCTAGCGCTGAAGTGCTGTCTAATTTTCTGAGCAAAAGAAGAGACCGTGATGTGCCTCATGGAGGAAATACATGTATATAGATAAGCTTCCTTCAGACATGACTTATGGTGCTGTTGGCTGTGAGTTCTCTTATTTAATGCATATTAAATAAGGTATCAATTAGGTTTTATAAGCAGAAACACACAGAACAAGGTCATTGATCATTTGACAAAAATGTTGTGACCAGAAACCTGTATCTTCCCAGGAGCAATGGTTCGGGAATCATAATTTCAGTGTTCATGGCAACTTTAAAGACCATCACCACTGCGAATAACAAGAAGTGACTATATAAGATTTTTTTTCTTAGTATTTAAAAGAGAAGTTCTTCTTTATGTGTAAAAAGATTATTAAACTAGAATATCAATCAAGTGCTGAATTGATATTAAGTGCATGCTTTAGGCAACTCATTTGTTTTCTGTGCTGTATATTTTAAATGTAAGCAAAACAGAATTAGTACTGTGTATTTTGGAGTAGAAAATGGCAGCCCACTCCAGTATTCTTGCCTGGAGAATCCCAGGAACAGAGGAGCCTGGTGGGCTGCCATCTACGGGGTCGCAGAGAGTCGGACATGACTGAAGCGACTTAGCAGCAGCTGGTTTACATTTGGAAAGGGAATGGCAACCCACTCCAGTATTCTTGCCTGGACAATCCCAGGGACAGAGGAGCCTGGTGGGCTGCCGTCTATGGGGTCGCAGAGAGTCAGACACAACTGAAGCAACTTATCAGCAGCTAGTTTACATCTGGGAAGGGAATGGCAACCCACTCCAGTATTCTTGCCTGGCGAATTCCATGGACAGAGAAGCCTGGGGGGGCTACAGTCTGTGGGGTTGCAGAGTCAGACACGACTGAGCGACTAACACACACACACTATGTATTTTAAGTACCGCAAGATAGTCCCCATGAATACCATACAATATAAAAAGCAGTTATCCCTGCCAGAGTTGCCGTATTACATTCATTAAATTATCCTTTATTATGGAAAGACTCTATGAATTATTAGATCATTGATGTGAGATTTGAATCACATTCAATGCTAAAGATTTATTGATACCTACTATGTGTCAGTAACATTGCTAAGCGCTAGAAATACACAGGTAAACAAGCATGTCCTAGCATTCGAGGGTACTTGCGGTGTCCATCTGGAAGAATGATCTCTTGTGGATGTCTGAGAGCACATGGCCTTACAGTTCCTCATTCTCGTGGATGGTTTTACTTCCAAACCACAAATACATGTGTAAAGGATTGACTGGCTTTCACAGTGAGAACACTGCTGTCAAAAGGTATCAGTGAGGTCTTGTGACCTGGCTCAATCTGACAGGATATTGAAACCGAATGTCAGAAGGAGACACATCCTAGCATCTCTGGTGCTTCACTGAGTATTCCTAAGCCCACATTCTAGAGGGACTCCAGGTCTCCTTAGATGCGTAGACTAGGAGAGTCAGTCTGGTTGTGCTTTGATGGTCTTTTTTATCCCATGGGTATTGTTAAGGTTTATTTTAGACAGGTGTTATGCACTGGTGGTGAACTTTTCTGTGCTGACATTATCCAAGGTAGCTTGAAGCATTATTGTGAGTGTGTTGTATGTGTTTGTAGTTGATTTTGTCGTTTGCAGTGATGTAAAACGTCAGTGAGAAGACTAGCTAAATCATGCCACTTATCCTCCATTTTCTGGCATTATAATAAAATAATGTTTAAACATTTGTAAATCTAGAGTATGTTAACAAAACATTTTCAGAAAGTAAATTAAAAACAAATTTTATAAATTATAAAAATTTTATAGCTCCTTTTATCTTGCTTCCTACTTGTGTAGTTTACACACATACTATTATAATTGTTCTATGAATTTGGTTATACAAAATAAATATCCAAAATTTTAATATCTTTTCCATAGATATATGTATATTCATGTTATAGTAAGCATTGATTTGAGTTTAAAGATGTATTTTTCCCTTGCAGTTTTAATATAAAGCTGTATATCTTTCTCCATATCTAAATTTAAGAAAAATTTTAAACAACAACAAAAAAAGACTTATCAAATTAGGAGAATACTCATTCCTTTGACAAAACATTTTATTTTCTCCCTCTCTTTATAGAATGGCCTACCTGATACTCAAGCCAAGTTCCATATTATGTTTTTATTCTTTGCTGCAGCTATGTTTTCTGTCAGCTTGTCTTCTCTGTTTGGCTATCATTGTTGGCTAGTCAGCAAAAATAAATCTACATTAGGTGAGTATATGATTATTGTAGTTAACAGAACTTTCAATGCAAAACTAAATATTCATCAGAGGTTGCCATATGGTTAAATGCTAACCTGTCCTGAAGTTCTAAAAACCACTCTTAATTCCCACATTGTCTGGTGGGACAAATACAGATTCACTCATTCCGTGTATTTTTAAACTGTCCATCATGTGCAAAGCATTGTGTATATATACAGTGGTGAGCAACGCAGAAAATCGATAACCAAACATAAACCTAATTACAAAGTGTTTTGAAAGAAACAAACAGGATGTTGAGTTATGAATCAAGGGCTGGGGATGGTAATAGGGAAGCTATCTAGAAGGAGTGGTCAGGGAAGAGTTCATGAAAACAGAAAGTAGTTAAGAAGTCATGGAAAGAGCTAGAACATCTCAGGCAGAGAAAACAGTATGTTCAAAAGCCCTGCAGAGATCGGATACAGCAAAGCAGTGCTACAACCTGTATGAACGTCAGAAACGTCCTAAATAAAAGAAGTCAAATAGAAAAGTTACATGTCGTGTAATTCCATTTATAGGAAATATCCATGGAGAAAGAAGCATTTTGATGATTTCCAAAGGGTGGGAAGAAGATGGAGTAAAGAATGACTACTTTAATTAGTATAGGGTTTCTTTTGAGGTGATTAAAATATTTTGGAATTTGGTATAGGTATTGATTGCAAAAAAATATGAATTACTAAATGCCACTGAAATATTCACCTTAATGTGACCAATTTTATGTTCTCTGTATTTCATCTCATTTAAAAAAAAAAAAAGAGCTACATATGTTTGAGAAACTATTCATAGAAAGCTAAAGAACAAAAAAAATGTACTATGAAGTTTGAGAAGTAAGCAGGGACTAAGCTAAATGGAGTCTTCTAGACTAAGAATAGGGGTTTCAGAATGTAACCAGGACTTATAATTTCTTTTGATCGCAAAGGATACTCAAGTTATGAGATTCTGTTATTAAAATAATGAAAATTAATTGTATATAATTTTGAATGTTTATTTTTCAATATTGAGGTGAAATCTAATCACCTGAAGTACTAGCAGAGTGAAAATATTGGTATAATAAAGTACTTTCTAAATGAAGTATCATATTTCAAATTATAGAGCAATTCAAATTGTAGAGCAATTAAATTATTTTTCAAATGTAAGTGTTTCTACTAAGCTTTCAATTTTAGAAACTTGTAGATTTTACTTGGAACACTGAAAGGATTTCGTCTGAACAATATGGTCCTATAATTATTAAAAAGTTTTATAAAAAGCTATAAACTAGGGTAATAAATATTAAGAATCTTGCAAATCACCACATTTTTCATAGTACCTTGACTCTGCTAGTTAGATTTTTCCTTTCTCAAATAATGGACAGAAATCATTATACTTCTATGTTTATTCACATAGAAAATCCCAAAACTAACATTTTAGGTTTTGCATCTCAGCATTATTTAAGATGAAAATGTAGCATAAAGGACAGAACTTTGATGACCGTGTTCAAATTCCAATCGTGTCATTTACTTTTTGTGTGATATTGAGCAAAGTCACACAGCTTCTCTCAACCTCGTGAGCATAACCACCCGTGATGTGTGACCCTGCATTGCATCCTGATTTAGACAGAGAGTTTTAAAGTACATTTTTGATTAGCTAGAAGAAAATTTATGATTGGATGACATAAAATTCTAGTGAAATTGGAAAATGGAAATTATTAGTTGAAAGAAGGTTATAGAATGTATCTTTAGTCTCATTTTGATTTAAAAAATATATATTTATATCTATCTTATCTCTCTGTCCATTCAGCTGTCTAGAAGATGTAGAGTTTTAAATTATTTGCTTGTTTGTGTTTTTTCATTTTTTACAATACACATGTGCTGCTGCAGAAATAAAAGGGTTACTTAAAAACTACAATAGATCTAATCATATTTTAAGTTTGTTTTAAAAGAAAAGACAGTCTTCATCTGTGGGGCTGTTGACAGACATATAAAGAGTCGCAGGAGGCTAGCCTTGGGTTTTCAGAGTTTCTTCATTTAATCCACTCCTTTCTAATTATAGCGCTTGCTAGTTGATGTGCTCTTTCCTTATGTGGTTGCTCTGCCATCTTTTCTAGAGGCATTTAGAAGCCCAGTATTTCGACACGGAACAGATAAGAATGGATTCAGCTTGGGTTTCGGTAAAAATATGCTCCAGGTTTTTGGTGATGAGAAGAGGTACTGGTTGCTACCCATTTTTTCAAGGTATTTTGTTGTGAAAATTTTCAGGGTTTAGACTACTGAAAGTAATTCAACAGAAGAACTCTGTCCTTCTGCATAAGAACTCTTATTTTTTAAAGGGTTATTTTATGATCCACTATTATATCAAAGTGGAAATCAGTTGACTCACATCTCCATAAACATACTGTACTGAAGCCAGTGTCTGAGATACGTTTTGTCCATAATGTAACTGTGTTCTGCTCACAGAGATCATCTTTCTTTTACTGCACAATTGTAACTTTTTATTTTAATTATAGTCTAGGTGATGGCTGCTCCTTTCCAACTTGCCTTGTTAACCAGGATCCTGAGCAACCATCTACTCCTGCAGGATTGAATTCATCATCTAAAAAGTAAGCCCATTTTTTTTTTCTATTTTACTTTCAAATAATATAGTTTATCGGAAAAAAATAAACTTAGGATCATTTACTACACTGGTTTCCAGGTTGGAACAAGGGCGGGAGGAAAGTGTGACTGAGGTCGGAGTCCGTAGGGAACGTCAGTCATAATTATAAAATTCTGTGATTCATCTGGGTAGTCAGTAAACAGGTGTTAATTCTCTGTAAGTTGACTGAAATATATTATGATTTTTTTTTTAATGTGGTGCTTAAAAAAAAAAAAGTACGGTGTAAGTCCAAATTAGTCCCACTTGTGATCATGTGAGCTGCCAGGGTTGCTTTGCCTCTGACCCACTGGGCCTTTGCTCTTGGCAATCAAAAGACCTTCCCTGCCTGGACCAGGCCCTTGGAGATGAATGGAATCCCAGACATCGGATTGACAGCCCCATTAGCAGTGGGCACCATATTCTTGGTCCTCTTTAAAGACCTCTAAGCTTGATCTGAGCCATTTCTGTGGGAATAGAAAGGAAGGAATCTAGGAAATTTATTTTCTGGACTTTTGACCACTGTTTTGCATCTCTTTTTGGTTCCAATCTCTCAAGCATTTGAGGAAGGCCTGAAATTGGATTCTGACTGGCAAAAGACAAAACGATCTAAACATTTCAAAATGCTCTTAAAAAAATGTTCTATATGAAGTTTTAAGTAGAACCACTTACTTTTTTAAATGTTTAAGACAGATTTAACATGACAATACCTCTAATTTTTAAATGAAAGCCACTAACAGAAACATGAGCTATCATGTCATAGCGTTTCCTCAGTATTGGATGCCATGTTCACGGCACCCTCCTCCCAAGCAGTTTCTTACTGCTTACAACACTTTCTCCCGTGGAACCTGATGTGACCCCAGAATCCTTTCTAAGGCAGTGATCCCGGCAGCCACTACAGAATCACCTGAAATTGTCACGAGATGAAACCTATTTACCAACCCCATCCCTAGAGTGAGTTACGTGCCTGCCAGTTAACGTGTGTGTCACATGGGCCTTTCGAAGGCACCATAGTCCTACTTGGCCCTGAGTTTGGGCTTGAAAATTTCACAGAGCTGAAGGCTATATTTTTTTATACTATGTTAAGTGGTTTTGGTTAAGACTAGTTGGGGTTTAGATATAGTCCGCCTCCTACTAAGTGAGCCTGGAGAGAAGTCCTAATTCTGGCACTATTACCCATCGGGTTGGTCTTGACAAGGTCAGGTAACCTCTCTGGCCCTCTCTTTCCTTTAAATGTTGAGATTGGCTTTTGACAGCTGAAGTTTCTTCTACAGAATCCTGTAATTTCCCCTGATTGGCCCATATACATTTTCTGTGCCTAGTCCGTGTCTCCCCTTGTGTACTCTGGAGTTGTATACATCATTGTCTACATAATGTGCCCACATAAAAGTCATCGCCAGCTGAACAGGTGCAAAGCAGAACTCTTGATTCCAAGCCACCTACCCCTCACCCCACTGAAACCTGATTCTCCTTTGTTCTCTCATATTCATGAGTAATGACTTCCATTCTCCCAGATGCTCAGCGCAGAAACTTGGGGGTCGCCTAGATTCCTCTCTCTGGGCACCCTGTATACCCTGTACATTGCAGATCCTGTCAGACGTCCCCTCCAAATACACGCATAACCTGGATACTTTCTCGCCACCTCCAGGCCTGCTGTCCTGGTCCATCTGTCACTTCTCACGTGGACTCTGGCTCCACGTTTGCCCTCCACCACCCTATTCTCCATTAAAAAGAGAGAGTGAGCCTTTTAAAGCGTCAGTCAGATTGTGTCACTCTTCTGCTCAGAATCGGAGAAGGCAATGGCACCCCACTCCAGCTAGTGAATGTCCTTCCCTTGTCCGGACTAATCTGGCCCTTGACACCTCTCAGTGTAATGCCTTACCTCTTTCCCGTCGCTCACAGTCCTCAGACACACAGATCTTGCTGTTCCTCAAATGTACCAAGCATGTTGCTTATTTAGTGGCTTTGCACTTGTCAGTTCGTCTTCCTAAAAGTTCCTCCTCCAGATATCTGAATGGTCTGTGCCTTCAGTTCACTTTCTGCTCTTTACAGGAGAGGTCGTCTTTGAAAACCCTTTGTATCATAGCAGCCTGCCCCTCTGTTCCCTTTATATTGCCTTTTACTGTTGGCAGAGCTGTTAATCTCACTGGATTTATTATATATTTATTCTTCTCCTTCCTCAATTAGATCAAAGACTTTACTCATTGATATACTAGTACTTCAATGAGTATTGTTCGATGAATACATCCTTGCTGTTTGTTAAGAGTCCTGTTGCAAAAAAAAAAAAAAGAGTCCTGTTGCAGTAATGACTCTCCAAGGAGTCCCTAAACTAGGACTTAGCTACTTTTCTATACCTGGTCTATGGTCCCTTTCCTGAGAACGAATAAGAATTAGTGTAAAAGACATTTTTCATATAGATAGGAGACACGATTTTCTTTTTTAAAGTTTTCCTCCAGAATTTTAATAAGGGATTTATTAGAGCAGCACAAAATTGAAATGATCTCAAATTTTAGAGATGAGGTAATTATTAAGGAGAAAAGGCATATCCTTTAAAAAATATAATAGTTATAGTCAACTAAAATATGTGAAATTACTCTTGGAAAAATTTTAAGTAGCTTTTTTTTCTTTTTAATATTATTATAATTACTATTTTGATGTGTTATAAAAAATATACTAATAGTTTCTGTGCCAATAATGTTTTAAAATCTAAATGAAATGTTATTTATTTTAAACCAAACTTTATATCACTGTCATCAGTGAGAAACTAGTATAATTTGGCATCAAATATAACCTAAAATCAATAATAAAATCCTGGTAAGTTCTGGTACATTCCTTTACCTGCTAAAGTTGGAGGCCGAGGCTTTTTCTGTGTATTAATAATGGAGATTTGCCAAAGTCAAGGATTGTCATCATATTGTACTCAGAGGAAAGGAGAAAGCTGAGGCAAGAACACTTTCTTCATTGCGAGTCAGTATGACTTAATGCCTTGGTCCTGCTTCCCCGAAGTCCTCTTGGTAACTCCTACAATCGCCTTGCACCACGAGTGGTTTGAGTTCCTTCCTTTAAGAAATACTCACTTCCTTTAAGAAATACGATCAAGAGTTAACCTGATGATCATAATTATTCTTCAGTCCTGAAAACCATCAGTTTCCTGCAAAGCCACTGAGAGAGTCCCAGAGCCACCTTCTTACTGATTCTCAATCTTGGACGGAGAACAGCACAAGCCTAGGGAAAGGCAAAGCTGGTAAGGGTATGCTGTGTGGCTGTTTTGAAATATTTTAGTTTTAAAAGGTGAAGGTAGTGAACATTTTTAATTCTTATTACCTGTAGAATATGTCTTATTTTGGAGTCAGACAACCATTGTAAATACAGAATTATTTTCAAAGAACCGTTTGTGAAATGCTTTGATTAATGTCTGGAAGCTGTAGAAAACCATTTTGTGAAAGATAGATTTACCTTACTTTTTTTCTGGTTTAGAGAACCAAATCTTTATTACCATGTATTAAATAAAATGATAAACTCAAAATATAATTTATTTTAAAATGAGGAAGAGTACAGTAAGTGCAGGCAGAAGGTTAAAAAGTATCTGTTAAAAGGGATCTCAACTTAATGTGGTTTTTACTTGAAAGTTTCTATCCAGTTTCAAAATATTGGATACATTGAATATATATTGGATATATATATCCAATATGGAGAAGGCAGTGGCACCCCACTCCAGTACTCTTGCCTGGAGTGTCCCATGGGCGGAGGAGCCTGGTGGGCTGCAGTCCTTGGGGTCGCTAGGAGTCGGACACGACTGAGCGACTTCACTTTCACTTTTCACTTTAATGCATTGGAGAAGGAAATGGCAACCCACTCCAGTACTCTTGCCTGGAGAATCCCAGGCAGCCTGGTGGGCTGCCATCTATGGGGTCGCACAGAGTCAGACACGATTGAAGCAACTTAGCAGCAGCAGCATATATATTGGATATATATTGAAGTAAGCCATTATAGAATTGCTATAACTTTTAGCTACCTGTTATTTATTCATATCCCACTCACAGTTCTCTGGTTATTGTTGATTTTAATCTTTTGATTACTTGGGTCAATATGGTTTATTGGCAAAGAACAAGCAAGTTTTTGAAGGCAGACAGAGCTGATAGCAAATCCCAGTTTGGGCATCTAATCAGTGTGGGGCATTTGTTAAGTTACTTAGCCTCCTTTAGAGTTAGCATCTTCATCTTTAAAATACTACTTAATTCTCAGGGTTGTTAAGTATCAAACAAGACATGTGGTGACACATGCAGGGGTGTGTATGTATTTGGGGTTTTCCAAGTTTAAAGCCATGCATCCACAATTAAGGCACTAAGGTCTATTTTTTTTTAATTATAGTTGTACAATATTGAGATGTATAAAACAAAATACAATTTTTGGAGGACAAGTGCTCTACAATATTGTGTTAGCCTTGAACAAAGAATTCTCTATCTTTCTCTATAAAACTGAAACAACGCATTTGAACATTATCCTGCAGGAATGTTGAAAACATCTGATATCACCAGGCCTTAAAAATATGATATTTAATCAAATACAAATAAAAAAAGAAAAAAATGTTTAATTTGGGAACTAAAGAGTTTAAAAGAAAGAAGTGAAGTTTTAAAATTTAAGTAGACATGCCACATACTGACATATTGAATGGTATGAAAAAATACACATAAATTAAAATTAGCCTTGTTCTTAAGGAATGTACATTCCCTCTGAAGAGCCCCATCACTTGAATATTCATAATTTGGTCTGTCTCTCCATCTTCAAACATGCCATTCCATTTTTCAGTATATGGGAGGGATTAGGTATTTATCCAAACAAAATTGATGTCTTCTATTTGCCCTTTGAATCCCTCAGTTTCCTTAGAGGCAAAGAAGTGATGTATACTTGGAGGGTAGAAAGACAGAAAACTCCCTTTCAGAACAGATTCATATTTCACCTTATAGTTCTACATTAGCATACAGGTGATTTTCTGGTTTCTATGTGCTGTTAATCTGGGGACATGGTAGATTAATTTTCCGTTACTTTGATAGATGAATTTAGAAATTGTTTAAAAGATGGTGTAAAAGAAAGAAGAGAAATATGAGAATGGTGAGATGAGAAAAGGCTCAAAGATTAGTTTGACAAGAATAAAGAATTAGAAAACAGTGATTCAAGGTAATGTGAGAAGTGTGAGGTTCAGCATATTTTACATTATTTTATTCACACCTCCTACTTCCTCAGGTGTATACACTTTTTAAAAGTGCTATTTTGGGAGTGCTGGTTGTGGCTGACTGTATTGTGTGTATGTGTGTGTTTGTTTCTATATAACCATCTTGTAAACACTCATAATATGTACAGGATAACTTTGGCAATACACTGGTGGGATTCATGGATGAATAAACAAGTCTCTGCCTTTTTATTCAAAAGCAGCACCCACAAAAATTGCTAACTTATGTTTTCTCTTAAAGGTATGAGCAATCCTGCACTGACCATGGAGAATGAGACTTAACTCTTCTAACAAAATGTACTCATACTTCATGAAAGTAAGGAAAATTCTTCCTTTATTGTTATGTTTTATAGTTTTAATCACTTACTAGCTCTCTTTGGGCAAATAGTTTCCATAAACATTTATTTTTGAGTAACTCAAATAGAAGATGTCTTAGCAGACCCTTGGGATTGTATCAGTCATACAAGAGACCTTTGAATATAGATCTAGCTTCAATATTAGCTAGTTATTTGGTTAACTTAATAAAAGTTGATGAACAGAATTCATTTTTATAGCAAGAATTGATCCTAAAATGTTGAACTTTAAAATGACAATTTTTATTGAACCATAAAATGACAATTGTCTTGTCATTTTATAGGATCTTGCAGTTTTTTGTTTTTTCCTTTCCTTCAGGATATCCAGCGGTCTTATTCATGACCACCCATTAGCTGGATCTCACTGGGTCTAAAATATAAGACAATTATAGCTTGTTAGCGCAGATCTCTCCCGTCCTTATTTTTAGTCATAGTAGGACCCCAGAGCATGTGTCACCCTTAAAATAATCGGTGTTCCAAGTCATTTTCTTTAACCTATAATTTTTTTAAACCTTTAATTCCAAATCAGTTTCCTTAAAGCAAAATCTATTTATGAGCCTGCAGTTAAGAAAAAGCTCCAAAAATGTCCTCTTTGGAACCAAGCCATAAATAGCTTAACAAAATAAACAATTATATGTACTGCTACAATAAACAATGGGCTTTCCTAGTGGCTCAGTGGATAAAGAATCTGCCTGCAATGCAGGAGACATAGGAGATGTGAGTTCAATCCCTGGGTCAAGGAGATCTCCTACAGAAGGAAATGGCAATCTACTCCAGTATTCTTGTCTGGAGAATCCCATGGACAGAGGATCCTGGCAGGCTACAGTCCAAAGGGTTGCAAAGAGTCATACATGACTGAGTGACCAAGCAAGCAAGCAATAAACAATATGAAGAACTGAACTTGTGGTTGCCAAGATGAGGTAGGGAAGGACTGGGCGTTTGGGATTAACAGATGCAAACTATTATATATAGGATGGATAAACAACAACATCCTACTGTATAGAACAGAGAACTATATTCAATATCCTTGATAAACCATAATTGAAGATATGAAAAAGAATGTATGTATATATACACACACACATATAACTGAATCACTTTGCTGTATAGCAAAAATTAATACATTTATAAGTCAAATTTTAAAAAATATGAAGCATTGAACATTGAAATTATCAAGATAACTCTCTACTTACAGAATTGTGACCTAGCAAGAGTAGCAGCTTAAACAGTCATTTGTGTCAAAGTACTTCATGGATCTCTGGTTTTCACTTTGCTCGGTTTCGGTTTTGATGAATAGCCAGGCAGTTCTGGGTGCCAGTGGGCCAGCGTTTTTGGTTTTGGATGACTCTGCATGATGGTATTGTAGATCTGTTTGATTGTAACTATGGTTAGTGTCATGTGCTCGGTTGTGTCTGACTGTTTGCAATCCCGTGGACTATAGCCCGCCAAGCTCCTCTGTCCATGAAATTTCCCAGGCAAGAATACTGGAGAGGGTTGCCATTTCCTTCTCCAGGGGATCTTCCCAACCCAGGGATCAAACCCTTGTCTCCTATGTCTGCTGCACTGCAGGTGGGTTCTTTACCCACTGGCCAGTGGGGAACCTGTAAGTATGTAGGAAAGTGAAATTGTAACATTCTTAGTTGGGGTAATTAGCAAAGAGACAGTGTGATTTCTGGAAATAATTCTTAAAATATAACTATGATTATACAATGAATCATTAATACCACAAACAAAGCATTTTACAAAACATAGTTCCGTAAAGCAGACAAAGTTCATGGGATTCTTTTTTACAGTATGTTGAAGTAGCTATAATTGCCATTGATTGTGAGGTCATCTGGTTAAATATTTTATGAGCTTTACCATAGTAATGTCACTTTGTGTGTAAATCAGGTAGATTTCCAAGTATTTTGACAAGATCAGTGTTGGGTTTGTTCATCATTATGCTCAACTCTTTGCAGGACTAGAGACATAGTGGTTTCTAAATAATTGGTAATTGGGTGATAAAATAGCATCATTGAAATTTAAAATCTCACAGAAACTTGATTTTATTACATTTGGATATATAACAGTAATGGTCACAAAACCCAACTGCAATATGAATCAGCTGTATTGATGTAAAAGAAAACAAATGATTTTTTGATGTAATGTTTTTCATCGTGTTGGCATAACCATTGCCAGTAAAATGTGTCTTTAAAAAAAAAGAAGAACTTTCCTAAGGTAGCTGATTATCCAAATAGTTTTTTAAAGTTTTTCCTGCTTTACACCTCAGACTTGCAGTTCTTTTAATACACATTTATACTGAATGATAATGTGATATTTAACTGTATTACTAAATGTTATTTTTGTAGTCTCTTTTTGAACTATATTAGTAAATAACCTGTGGCCTTTTTGTAAAATGTTTCTTTGTTTCAGCATAGTTTCCAAATAGTCAAAATGTGCCTAAATCCATAATAATGCTAAAGTATAGATTAAACAGCCTGCCCAACTTTCTTCCCTCTTATACAATAAGAAGTTTAAAATGCTGTGCTCCTGTGCATATGAAATTTCAAAATTATTTTCCTAAATCCTCTAACAACTCACTTGAACTCCTACTGGCCTCAAAACTAAGAACATAGAGCCCTGTAGCTCAGACTGGGGCCCCAAACCAGAAGTATTGACAGCACCTGCAGCTTAACAGAAATGCAGAGTTGTGGATCTTACCCTAGACTTCCTGAGTCAGCATCTGCATTCCCTGCATTATAACAGGGTCCTCTGGTCTTGTGAATATATTATAGGTTAAGAAGAATTCATGTAAAGGTCTATCTATATTCAAGAACACATCTAATGAGCCTTCTAGTATAGAAAACTTTTAGTTTTGAATGAGAGATGTTATTGCAACAAACAATGAATGAGTTGGTTAATTTTTTGTTTGTGTTTTTAGAGCTAACACAAGAGTTTGACAAACGTGTTTCCTCTTTCCTCCTAAGGTAATGAATGCTGTCGATGGATAGAAGAGGCTTCCCCCAGGAAGGCACCTCTAGCCAGCTGTTCCCATCCCCTTTGGCTGGGTGTGCAGAACGTGAATTGAGTAGTTCTCTCAGCATTTGCTTTTAAAACATAACACATTTTTACTCCAGTATACAGATTGTTTCAACTAACACAAATTCTTCTTAAATATTAAAAGTAGTTATGGTTTATGAATCAAGGACAAAGATACCTATCATAAAAACTTGGAATAAATTCATGGGCCAGTTTTCACCCAGCTATTTGGGTAGCACAATGTATCACATAAGAAGCCCATTGATTCTCTGATTTTCTGATTCAGAAAATTGAGACTATTAAGATACTGAGATTAAAAGATGTCACATCGCATTATAATGATAAGCTTTATTCATAAAACCTGTTAGTTACCTACGAGAGTGTGGAGGTAGCAGATGAGACTTGTTTACTCTCTCCGATAAGAATCCAGCCTCAGACTGTGTGAACTATAAAAACTATGAATTCATTACAAATTTCAAGTGGCCTGAAGTTGAAGATGACCATCCTTTTTTTTTTCTTGCTAGACTTTATTTCTAGCCTTTTTTGCCTGCTGGAAAAGAAGTATGATAATTGAAGCTTGAGCTCAACTGGCTAGAAAATCTTTGTCAGATTTAATACATTTCTATTACATCAGCAATATATTTTTCATCTCTTTTAATTATCTGAAAATGGGTGAAACTCTGTAATAACAATTATGAAGATTGGTTTATGATACTCTTTTTGGGGTTTGGCTTTTAAGTCTCTTTTTAGGTTATTTCTTCTATTGAACATAGCAGACATAATGATTTTTTGTTAAGAATTCTGATGGGGCAATAGATTAATCCTCCATTGATACCTTTATTATTTCTTTGTCCTCTCATCAGAAGTATGACAGTTAAACTACGTAAATACCTATTAAGATTAAATTATGCAAATCATCAAGCAAAAATCATATACTTTTGGTAATTTAGTTCAATATGAACTAAATGGTATGCTGTTTGGAAACTGAGTTTAAGAGAAACTAAAGTGGTGTGTTTGTTGATGCCAAAATGTTCGGCTTCAGTAAATATACTAAGAAGCTCTTGTGCCTTGTATGCACTGTTTAAGTCTTATTTTATTCTTTTTTAATTTGGTGAAGTGCAAGTTTTGTAAATGTTAGCAATTAGATTACGCTGTATACATTTTTTGGTACTGATTTTGAGGATTTAAAGCAGATTACCTTTTAAGACTACACAGCTAAGGAACTGGTATTTAATCAAAGAGACAGTGGTATTAACTTTTCAAAATCTGAATTAGACAAATTCAGCACAAAGTAGACTGGAAGACAAGAAGATAATGGAGTAACATATCCTTGGAATTCACTCATCCTTGCTAGAAGTATGATGTTTTATATTCAGTGACTTTATGAAAGAACCAGTCCATTTTATAAATCATTTGAGTGCAGTTCTTTGAGCAATAGGATGGTGGTCTTTTTCAGATTTTCTTTAAAGTGAAAGATTTTGATGACAATCTACTTAAAGAAAACTCAGAAGATATGATGCATTCTTACTTTTATCTTAAAGCATTTGGTCATCATTTTCCATTACCTGAAGTGCCAGAAGTCTTAAGGGCAAGAGCATCATATAATGTATCAAGAATTATATGCAGCCAGATTTTTTTCAAAGCACAGTACTAGAGCTGTTTTTATAGACAGGATTCTGTTAGGCATCCCCTCCTGTCAAACTAGAAACTAGAGGGGGAAGTGGTATTTTAATTCTTTACCTTGCTAGAGTACTTTTAATCCCCGCTTTAGCTTTTTCATGTAATTATTGAAATACATAAGTCAATACACATTAGAATCAGATATGGAAACATTTTTTAAAATAAAGTCTTTCTCATTAAGTTGTAAAGTTTCCCTTTTTGGTTTCATACATTGACTAATTTTTAAAGGGTTTTTTGTTTTGTTTTTAATTCTGTGGGATTATAATTTTTGGAGATGACGACATATCTCATTAGATATGTAGTATAAATTTTACCTGAGTGAACAGAGCATCAAATAGACCTACGTTTTGTATATATTTATAAAATTGTACCTTAAAAACACTTTCAACACTTTACTTTAAAAAACTTAATTGCTTAGCTCAAATTTGAAGACACTTGAAGTATAAGTCCTGAGAGTCCATTAAATTATTTTGATTTTTCCTGTTTTTAGAGATTATATCATATAGGCATCAATATTTAAGAATTTTTTCATTTAAAAATATTGTACAAATGCTTCATAGACATTAACTAGTTGCCATTGTGCGGTGAAAGGTTTGTTCTTTCAAAGGTAAAGAGAAACTGCATCTAAATACAATGATGAGACATTCAAGTAAGTGCTTATCTATGAATTCCCTCCTGTTATATCATAATAAAGTCTGGTTGATCACCTTTGATAGCTGTCTATATGAAATTGCCTTTGCACTGACAATCTAAATTGTTTTAAAGATACACTTTTCCTAATTGTCTACCAGAGATACTTGTAGGCGAAATTCATGTCAACAGCCTGGTTACAACATAGGTCTTTTGAGAAGAGGCGGATAACAAGATGAGGTGATTACTCATTAGTTGTTAAAGGAGTCTGAGGACAATTAGAAAGAAACTATGATATTCGAGTACACTGTACTCAAAAGATAGCTGTTGGAAATACGGCATGTTTGACAAAAGCGGTCTTCACTAGGAAAATCATAAGGTCTTATAACACGTTCATAAAAAATTAAGCTAGGAATCATGTGATGTATGCTTCAAGAAAACCTGTGAGAAAGCTGTTACTCCATTTATGTTATCTCCTAGCAAGTTTTCCCTATTTTGAAATAGTACACATAATCATGCTGGGCCAACTCTGAAGTTACACTGTATATATTATGGTACACAATTACTGTCACATATTTACTTGTAAAACTCTGAATTTAAGAAAAAAAAAAAAACCCACATATACCAAACTTGTAAAAGTTAAAACGCAAATCCACTTACACAGTAAACCGAAATGAAGGCATCCTTGAGTATGACCATCCCACCTGTCTCCACAGACCACAAATCCTGATCTGCTTACATTTTGGTTGAAGTGGTAACATTTCAGCAATGGATTTTCACTAGTAACATGTATCTGTAGTGGAGATAGAGATATTCCGCATCTATCTTTCTGTGGAAAACTGCTCTAAGTAACCCCAAATATTTTAACACCAAAGGTGGCGCGACTGGTAAAGAACCCACCCACCAATGCAGGAGACAGATCCCTGGGTGGGAAAGATCCCCTGGAGAAGGAAATGGCAACCCACTCCAGTATTCTTGCCCGGAGAGTCCTGTGGACAGAGGAGCCTGTTGGGCTGCCCCCCTGGTGGGGTTGCAAAGAGTCAGACACAACTGAAGCGACTGAGCATAGCATGGCCAGTTTAGAAGCACTTTCTCTTACTTGTGGAAGCGGATTGTGTTACATACCTTAAGTGTTCCTCTTTTACAGAGATACCACTGGAATTTTTTTACTTTGTCTTGGTAACAATTAACAGATTCTAATTTTTATTAAAACTTTAGCAATTTGATCATGTCACTTATTAAAAGCATTATGTTCTAACATTAGCGAAAATCTTGATCTTAAAATCCAACAGTCTTTTCCTTTATTAGATTTAGAACTTACTACCAAAAAATCTTTGCTACAGAACACAGGCAACTGTTACACTTTGTTAATGGTCCAAACCCTGCACTTTGCTCTTGTCTTTGCCAGAATGGATGTTATTCTTTTACAGTAGTGTCCTGATTTGTATCAAGTGGACAGCACTGAAGGGATGAGTTGGAGTAGTTTGAACTCAAGTTTGAAAGGAACTCCTGTGGATGATACACAGCTATCTCCCTGTGTATCTACCCTGATCTTCAGTGTAGCAGGAGGCTCTGAAATAGGATCTTCAAAAAAAAAAAAGGATGTAAGTAAAGAGGATTCTTCTCCATAAGGGATGTAAGTAAAGAGGATTCTTGTCCATAATGCAGTCTAGGTTACTAAGAGCTCATTCTGTGACACCCTTTAATTGTTCTTTACCAACAAAAAGTTCAAATCAAAGTCTGGCCAATGCCAATAAAAACAATTTAAATCACTTGCAACCCTCTCACCACAGGAGAGTTGACAGCAAAAACAAAACCGGTGACAATGCCAAAACATAGACCTTTGATATTCTTGTCATAGCCAATACTCAGTATTTCTGTAGTTTACATTTGGGGGAGAAGAGCAATGTGCTATATATATATAATTTTTTTTTCTTATTTCTAAGTACCAGTTAAACCAAAAGGGGCCTTTGATAAGTGACTTTAAACTCTCTTTTATGCTAAAACAGCTCCTCATTGCTCACAAAGGACAGTATTATTTTATGGTTCATGAAAACTGATTTGTGTTGCATCTTCCAGGGAAGGTTTAACAATGTAAGGAGTTCAAGCCTGACCTGAACTTAATAGTTATTGTTTGGCAGGCAAAGCTGCTTATCAATTTAAGAAAAAAGAAAACGTGCCATAGAGTTCTGCTGATGTTGAATTAAAAGAACTGATACCACAGAAAGCTTCAGCTTATTCAGCTGAAACTAAGATTATTTTCAGAATTTAGATTTCATGTCTTTTTCTGTCAGTATGTATAGCCCCTGAAGCCTAGTATCAAAAGTATCTTAAATGACCTAACCAAACATTGTGTGAAAGCTGAATATTTTTAAAATGCAAACATGTTTTAAAATCATTTTAAAATTGATTACACACTAATCTTAGTGTAACATGCAAACATGTTTTAAAGTTCTTTAAAAAATATTACTTAGGCAAGAAGGAGAGGATATGAGCGAGCCCTGGAACAGCTAGAATCAAAAGGACAGTCTGTATACATATGTACATTTCAGGTATGGTCTTTTGGTTTGTTTATGCTTTTGCTACATGGTCTTTGCAGGGGTTTAAGACACCAGCTATTAATAAATACTGTTCTTGTTAGAAGAAAAAAGAGGTGTATGACATAAGTGAAACGGGTCCCCACCAAACACCTTACATTGTCACAAGTGTTTAGATTTGATCAACTAAACTTTTTCTTGCTCCATGCTTCTTTTACCACCATCAGTTATACCATTCCACTTCAGTTTGTACCGACTTAGTGATCTACTTGTGTGAAATATTACCTGTAGTTATTCCAGACTCTTAATAGAATTAAAACAAATTCTTTGGTTACTTGAAACTTAGCACAGATTTCTCAAAAGTGAAGAACAGCTGGGCAGTACTGATAACATCTGACTCATTATGAAAAACACTCAACATCATGTCTTGTTTGCCATAGATAACTGCTGACAGCGTGTCCCACTCTTCAAGGAACTGTTCTCATCAGAAAGCTGTCGGTCTTTTCTCTGGATGTATTTCTTTGGGCTACCGCAGACATGATATATAACTCACCATCAGTAAACGGCTTTGCTTAGCCAACAAGTGGGTCACTTGTAAACATACTTTGGTTGCAGCTTTATTTTTGTGAAGAAAATTCTGCTGTTATAAGATACGCCATTTTAAAAGTTTTAATTCTAATTCTCCTGTTTCTCTCCCATGAGTTGGGAATATTGTGATGAATGTTTAGTCTGGTTATGTCAACATATGTTGTACTTTTTTTTTTTTTAAGGCAGTTACAGTGTCACAGGTGACTGTAATCTGATAATATAATCCACACTCCAATGTGCCTTAAAAGCACACCATTCAAAGTGCACTTTTCTTGTTTTGACACAGTGGGTATAAATTGGTAACCTAAAAAAATAATAAAATGTGTGGTACGGAGATTCACATGGCATAACAATTGCTGTCGGGTCATCATCTCTGTCACTGACTTGTAGCTCACCAGGCGAAAATGTGAAATGTTAAGAATGCCCTCGGCAGTTTCTGTAACAGCCACTCAACTTTCCCTCTTAAGTGGAAAGATGGCCACAGACAGCACATAAATGATGAATGTGGATACAATCCAATAACCTTTATTTATGGACGCTAAACTTTGAATTTCATATAATTTTCACACATCAAGAAATATTCTTTTTTTCCCCAACCGTTAAAAACTATAAAATCCATTCTCATGTCACTGGCCAGACAAAAACAGGCAGCAGGCTGGTTTTGGTTGATGGGCCGTAATTTGCTGACTCTTGCTCTAGTAGATTTAACAGAATATGGTGAGTCCAGAATTAATGCCTTAGGAACACTGAACAATGATCAAGCAAATATCTTTGATCCAAAAGCTATATTTAGTGAGGATTACATAGCTCTTCTTTTAGAAGTTATAAAATATATTAATTCTTGAAACCAAAATGGATACAAACTACACGGCTATTCAAAAGGCAATCTTTGTAATTATTTTTTTTAAGGAAGTGAAGATCAAAAGAAAAAGAAACCAATTAGATACCTGCTGTATTGACTTTAAAAGGAAGCCACAGTAAGTTAGATCAAATGCATTTACTTTTATCTTTCAGAATAAATGCATCCCTGCAAAGGGGAGTCGGAAGTCAAGTCTTAACATTTGGTAGAGGTATGCATAAAAAAAACAAGTGAACACTGTTGTCGTGAAGAAGGCTCAGGTTGATTTTTTTCAATTAAGACATTAAAAATCATGTAGTAAATGAAATTACTGAGTTCTGTTCAGTTGCCGATATTTAAAAACAAAAACCCACAATATCCCAAATATTTCTAAAACAAAATTACCAGTCACCAACATATATAAGAAAACATTTCTGAAGCCTTTATTTACAAAAGCTTTAAAAACAAATAATCCCTCTGTTTTGCAAATGTTTAAAAAGGACCACCCAGTTACAGCATTGAAGTATCATGAATAAACAACATACAAGGGAAACAAACGAATGTGGCTAACATTTGGAGATTTGCTAATATTACCGAGTGAAGTGCAGATGACACACATCATAACTTGTAGTCCGTCATTTCAGGGCAGTTAATTATTACCAAAATGCCTTCCTACGCATGCTCTGGTCTGGTCACATATTCCACATGGCTAAATATTTCACAGTCTCTTTTGTCAATATATATAAAATAGATTGCAAAGATATACACAAAAAAATAAACAAGCATTACACTCCTCAGGTAGTTTTATTAGCTATACTGTATATAGCTAATAAATATATAATTTTATATTATGTTGTTTTGCACCAAATTTCTCCATTATTTATCTTTGTAGCAACTATGAAAGCTCAAATTTTTTGTAATTTAATTTGGTACAAAATATACCTAAAGACTTGGCAATCTTTGGATTTGAATGAAACTGATTTGTGGAATCAACAAATCAAGAGCATTGTAAATATGGCTCTAAAATTTTTTAAAATAAGGGTAAACAGAGATGGAATAAAAAGAAGCAGATAAGGGAAGTGTGCTATCATAAAATAACTGCAGCTTCAACATCTTGGGTACCAGTTTCCCGGCAGACATTAAATGTCCAATCACAAAGGATTTTTCCTGAAGGGTGTAAAGCTGGTTTGAAAAACACTTCAGTCACAGAGCAGCCTACACACATGCCAATTAGAAACGGACAGACACTAGATGTGCTTGGAAGATTAACTACTATGCACAGAAACAGCAGTTACTAAGCTCCTCAGTAGTTTTTTGTCTTTTCTTTTTTGTAGTCCTGCTGATTCAACCATTTGCACAGTGCATGTGCTATATTCCATGGGTCAAAAACAAGTAAATATGGTAAAAGTTGGCAGATGGTCATTTTTCCAGCAAAGAGCAAGGAAAACCAAAACTGCTGATAAAACAGAGGATTTGAGACAGAATCACTCTCTAAAGTGCAAAATTGATGGTCCACAATCTCAAATAGCTAAAACTCCTGCAGAATGGAAGGGAGACATGAAACAGGGAAATAAATTACAGTCAGTGCTAGTTAATTTAGGAACGGGAAAAAAACAAACCAAGCTCAAGTAGCTGAAGTTTATCAAAGTATTCAATACCATGTAGCTTTCCCCACTCACACACGCCTACTAACAAGTGTATTTAAGGCCGGATTGAACCTGAATACTTTTCTATTTATTAAGATCTGAGATAGGAATGGTAGATACTTAGTGCTGAAAGGCAGAAAAATAAGCTATGAAGAAAAAAAAAAAGTAATGTCTACTGTTCAAGGGATTCAACCAGAGATAAAACCTATATACAAGCATGTGTGTATCTCAAATAAAATAAAAATAAGAGAACTATTTCATGTCATGACTGCTTGCTGGCTTCCTCTTCATATGCATTCCCTGTGCCATTCTGTACATAGGATGAACCAGAACCAAGGCCATACAAATGACCACAATATTTGGCATCATCAATATGATCTTCAAAGAACATCTAAAAAGGAATTTTGGAAAAAAAAAAAAAAAAAGATAATTTTAACCAAAAGGTATGACTGGTAATTTATTATTTCATCAATGTAAGTACTGACTATTCCTTAACTATGACAGCTCTTATCTATGGTGCTCCTCTGAAGCCACACATTTAAATTAAACATATAAGACTGATGTTCTTAAGAAGTACAGAGTTCAAAAGAAATCAAAGAAAAAGACTACCAAAAACTATATAAACACAATGCCTTTCCTATTAACACTCAGACCATTTTATGAGAATTTGTAAAATGGAAAAATGGCAGGCATTTTTAGTCCATTAATTTAATAATACTTAATCATGAGAATGAATAAAAATAGCCAATAATGGGTTGGGGAAGGGGCTAAGGTTTATAAGTAGCCTTAAGTCTATGTGAAAGGCCAAGACTTTTGGCTAAAAACAAACCCCAAACATGTCTGGACAGCAAAATCTGAACATTCACATTAGGTTATTATCCTTAATAAAGCCAAGAAAAATAAAGATAACAAATTAATAGCAGAGAATCCACTGTTAACCAAACCATCAAGGCGTATTTTTAAACGCAAAGCTGAGAACGCAAAAGGTTGTCTTGTAATTCTCTAATGGAGCACTATGAAGACGTACAAAATATTTACTCGTCAGGAACACAGTCCAAATCACTTCTGAATCAATACCACTTGGCAAAATAGCTATATGCTTCCTATTACACGTATTATTAATATATTTCTACTAAAAGTTCTAAATTCCCAGAATTATCCTCAGTCATTTCTTTAATGTCTAAGAGGATATCCTCTAATGAATTCTACAGTATTTTGCAAAAAGGAAAACGTTTTTGTAAGCAAAAATGTCCACTGTTTTCTTTTCACATAACTGGCTTTCTTTTCTTTCCATTTATCTATTAAGTACACCTATGCCCATCACTTAACCTAAGAGTAGACTTGGATTCATTAAATTTCACTTTTCTGTAACTGACTTCTTTATACTTGAAGAACTTCTCTCTGCCTTTTGCCTCTTAAGGAATGTCTGCCCAACATGATTTTTGACTTACCTACTATTTCAGATTTATTTAACCTCTTTAGAATTCAAAACCTTTTTGTAAGAATCTACTAAACAGCCTGAGTCCTACTCTGTAAATCCTCAAAGTACTGAAGTACGGCAACAGTTTAATACCTAAGAAAAGACAGTGCCAGGGAAAACTTAATTATATGGATTCCTTGAGAAGGAAATGGCAACCCACTCCAGTATTCTTGCCTGGAGAATCCCATGGGTGGAGGAGCCTGGTGGGCTACAGTCCATGGGGTCGCAAAGAGTCGGACACGACTGAGCGACTTCCCTTGACTTGACAGAAGCAACGCTAATGTGATTAACAGGAAGTACTCTGGAGTTCCCCTATTAATGTATATAACCTTGGATAAACGCTACTGGCCTCTAGCCTCGGCTTCCTCATCTAAGAAATAACATGGTTGGACCTACATAATTTCTAAGGTAGTTTAAGTTTCGTATTCTACTAAGAACTTATTTTCTTCTTTTCCTTCTGAACTGCATTTCAAGATGACTCATTTTTGATTACTTTCATTCAAGTGTGGTGGATATGACTTATATGGCAACTGTAATTATATCTTCACTTAGTATGTACTTATTGCCCCTGAAACTTTTGCCATTATATTTTAATGTTCTCAACCTAACCACCAACTGAGAAAAAGGCACTGATGTCTTCATACTTCTCTCATTTTGAAAAAGGCCATTCCTGTGAGCAGTGAGTCAGATCCTGCCTGATGCTGCGGTCCTATCCGTTCCAGCTCTAACTGTTCAGCAACTTCCTGTAAACCACCCTACAAGAAAGAAAAATTGCTTGTCAAAAGAAAAACATTGCAACATCTGGATTCAAAAATTACATAACATAGACAATGATCAAAACAGCAATGAGTTTCAATAAAGATGGACCTTATGAAGATCAGCAGAAAATAAGAGAATGTGAATCACTGATGCATTTGTTGAATGTGGGAGATGTTTATAATTCAATAGAAAATGAGATCTTAATTGGGGAAATTTATCTTCATCATACCCTTTAAGGGATGTGATGGCAAGTAATTTCCCTCAAGATATGGGGGCACCAGATCATATACAAGGTAACACAGGCTAATGTTTACTGAGTACACTCACAGGCCATCTCTCCATCCATCAATTTTTATAAAATGGACTGTAGGCAGGTACTTTATAAATTTTCTTAAGCTTCATATAAAAAGTTTCATCTAAATATCTCTAAACAGCTCATTTAAATAATGTGCACAAAACAAAGCTGTTATGACTAATCAATCTTTGACTACAGTTTTTGTTAGATAAAAAGAAAAAGAGTATGTTGTTATAAGAATATAACCCTTTAGAAGGGTCTGCTAAACACCCACCTGTGTAAATACTGCTAGGATTAGAAAGGAAAGATAATGAGATTGAAAGAAAGGAAGGGAAAGAATAGAGAAGGAAAAGAGGGAAGGAGAATGAAGAGGGGAAAATGGGAGAAGAGAAAGCAAAGAAACAAACATCAGGACCAACGACAAAACTCACACAAAGAAATTTCTCTCTAAACTGCTAAGGCCTCTACCAGCAAACTAGTCCTTTTCTACATCACAGCTTGAAACAGTGCTTTGCACAGCAGTTGCTTCAGGGCTAAAAACAGCACAAGGATTAGGTATCATTAGCAGCTGCTCAGGAGAGCAACAGAGTAGTCATTCAGTATGGTTGACTATACGTCAGAAAGTACCTTTGTCATCAACCTAAATTTTAACACTTCCAGTTACTCAGGGCATATTCAGAATGTCTAATATGCTCAGAAAATTTTCAACACCATACACGTAATGAATAATAATTTGGTGCTCTGTTCGCTGAAACTGTCACTATTCAGACATGTCAAATTTAAAAAGAGTATTTCCACAGCCAGATAAAAATATTTAGGCCTTGGATTCTCAGCATGCAATACTTTCAGGGGATATCCTGTCTAGAGACATGAGGACAGCCTACTGTAAGTTCACCTGAGTCACAGTAGAAGTCTATTCAAATTGCACAGAATTCTGCTTTTCTTTGGTGCTACAAACATGAAGTAGTATTTCTTAAAAACTTCCCAGATTGTATGCTATATCCTGTAATGAGGTAAGGGAACTTCAGCCCAAAGACTGCTTCTCAGGATTTTCAGTTCATCTGTCAAAAGCAAAGCTTCCTTAAGTCAATTCCTAAATTATTTCTTCCTACATAAAACTCTTTAAGGTTTCACCATCTCCTAAAAGTATGACTCCTTGCACTTCTAAAAAGCCAAGGAGGAGAAAACTTGATCAGCCTTGATGTAGGTTCTATGAAGCAACAACTTTATGTAAATGTTTTTCTTGAGTTACAGCTTAAGCACTAACACATTGTAAAAACAAAAACCACTATGTTCTTTAGGAGTCTGTACCCCTAGCAGTGAATTCACTCTAAAATTAAGAGCACTTTTCCTGATAAAGACACTTCCTTTTTGAAAGAATTAATGCTTAGAAGTAACAAATCATTACACACATGGTAATAAGCATCAGAATGTAAGCTGCTGTTTAGATAGGATCTACCCAATTACCAGCACTTACTACTAACAAGATGATGTCCATGGGTTGGTAGTGAGGAGGGAAAAAAAAAGAAAAAAAATCCCTTTATAGGAACATGACCCTATGACTAGACCTGAGAATATAACCTCCAAGATAAGCTGAAGGGGAAACTCTTTTTGCTACATGACTGACTCTAGCTGTACACTGATGGTCCCGAGACTTCCTCCTACATGTGTTGATTATGTGTTGGGAGACAGGGAGAACTTGCATTTCTGTGTCAGACTCAGATTCTGTGCTAGTTCATATTCAACGTGGCAAAAGAATGATAAGAATATGATCTTTGGTTTGAATCTTGCTAAAGCTTATTCTGCAAATACATAATGAAGCTTTGAATAAGGATTTCTTATAAACTATTTTTATGCAAAAAAGGAATCAGATGACAATGTATAATCAGATAATGTGCATTTAATATAAAACTTAAATATAAGGTTTAAATCAACATCTAACCTAGCATCTTTTAAGTCAGTTACCCACTCTGAATAGCGTGTTGATTACAAATAAAACCATTTAAAGACTTACTTTGAGATTTTTGCAGCTCTTCATGAGGTACTTCACATCATAAATGACAGGAAAAAACAATCGAAGGATCTCAAAGAAGTCAAGTTCTTCTTCAGGCAAGTTAGAGTTGGTCAGGATTTTGATTAAGTAGCCAAAGTCATAACCACTATGAAAGGGTTAAAGAATACAGAAGAGGGACCATAAAAACCACTGTGAAAAAAACATTTTTTTTCAATACAACTTTTAAGTGAGTCACACCGTAAACGGGAGAGGAAAAAAGAAATGAACCAGAAAAAAATGCACAAAAGAAGAGAGAAAATAAATACATTTACAGTTATAATGAGGAAATGCCATCATTCACAGACAGTGATAAGTATCATCAATCAGGAATATTAATATACAAATCTCTACAACTATCCTAGGGCTGTAGTCACTGAACTACTATTTAGCAGATCCTTCAATAGAGAACTCTCTAAAATCAAACTGTCCACAGCAGATGTCTCAAAAAATAAAGATGAAAGGAGACTTGGCAAAAATGTCAAAGATAGCAAAAAACTGGCAATCAGAAGACAAAAATAATGCCTATCTTCCCATCATTTATATAATACAATCATACATTTCAAAAACCCAAACAGTAAATTCCCTACCAAAGTATTTTCACTTAAGTAATTTTATAAAGAAATACTCTCTTCCGTCAAAATTTTGTTCCTGTCTCAATCCCTCAGAGATACTAGTGGGAATGTTGTACATGAGAGAAGTGAAGCTAGTGAAGCTGAGAACTACTATCTAGAGAACAAACAGCCAGTTCCCACATTCTCAAATCAAGATCCTGTCCCTACTGTCTGGCTTTTTCACAGCTTTATCCCTCCCTGCACTCCATCCCACAGTCACACCCCTTCTCTTCCCTATCAATCTTTCCTTAAGACCTCGCACATGATGCCTTCCCCCAAGAGCCCCGCTCCCACAGATTTCACAGACAAGTTGTTTTCTGCACCACCATTTAAAGCACATGCACTGTTTTCTCCACTTCTTTAAAGGGCAGGTGTCACATCTTGAATTTTTTTTTCCCTTATGACACATAGTTGGGACTTAAATATTTGATGAGAAAGGCTATTTAACATACCTTTTAAAGTGAGAGTACATATAAAATTTCTATTCAGTGTTTAGAGTTTTACTTCTTACTTTAAAAAGAGGGTAAAAAAAGCTTTAACATTGGAAACCGTAAGGAATATCAAGATATAAACAATAAAATCAGAGATTGTAGCCTATTTTGTAACTTAATTCCTAGAATCTTATCAAACTGCTTGACATACGGTAGATAATAACTTTTTTTGATGAATAAATTTTTCATTCTAAGGCTTAGCAATGTTAACTCTATTTATTAAATAAATAAACCTATGTAATAACACAGATGCCAAATGGCACTGCTGGACTTAAACCAAGGTCTGTTTTTTCAGCCTACACTCTTTCCACTATGCAGTGCTGTCTCCCTTAGACTGAAATGGACCCCACATCATTAAATGAACCTTTAAGGAGACCAACATTAGCCTGCTGAGCTATATGGCAGCCAATTCTCTGCTGAACTAAGCCCGAAATGCTGACACCATGACCCAAGTCAAGTGTGATGCAGCTAGAAAATGGTGTAACACAAATACCATTTGCAATGTAATCTTTTACCTATGAAATGATAACCATTTGACCCCTTCACAGAGGACTACTCCTGATGTCATAAGAAGTTCTGCAAAGTACTGGGTCTCAATTCCTTCCTCCTCATGTTTTTTAAACTGGATACCAGATGTTGTGAGCAGCTCTATAGAGTCTTGGGCATACATGTCCTCCCTGGCAGGAGAAAAAGAAAGACAACATTCAAAAGTGCCGTATTTCAAACTGTTTCTCCCACTGACATCTACAACTACAGTGCCAGAAATATCGAGAGAGAATGGGCCTGAGTCCATTTGTTCCAACATTTCATATATATGGAAGGTAAATGTGACTGAAATACAAAGGTCAACCTAATTTTAGAAGAATGTTCATACAGCAAATTATCATGTGAAACAGTCCAATGGTGAGACTTTAATCTTTACTATCCATCTCATTAGCCTTTCACAAATTAAGTAAATTTAACTGGGTTCAAAACAAAAAACACAGGGTCCTCTACTCACCGTAGCTACCACCACAGAGTAACAGACATGTTCTTATCCGGACTTTCAGTCTCAGCAGCCATTTTAATGCTGCCAAACAGAGCCGCAGCCACAGGGGTGAAGCCTGTGTCTGTCTCCCAGGCTCTCAGCAGAGAGAAGGGAAAGAGATTGAAGGGAAAACTCCTGCTGTGCCTGCGTTAAACCACACTCTCTTAAAGAAGGAGGAGTTGCTTCCTCTCATTACCGATGAGCCTCTCAAACAGTTCCAATCAGCAGGAAGCTGTTTAAAATGAAAGACTCTGCTGGAGCAGCATTACTTTCTCCTTCTAACAGCTTTACTCCTAGAAGATTACTTTTCAAAATCAAGACAGGAAATCTAAACATAAGCCAATCTTTCAAGATTTTACTTAAGCCAAAAAGAAAACCATCTTTAATATCTATAAGCACAAGCACGCAGGTATCCAAAATACTATATTAAATCAAAAAAGTGATCAAAATGAAGGTATGTTTCCAAGAATGGAAAGTATTTCATGCAGTGCCCCTGGATGTTTCTATTTACTTTGAAAATTGTGAGAATACTGATTTCTACCACTTAGCAAAAGAAAGTTCTATAAAAGCTTTAATAAAACTAAGGCAAAAGGAATATTGCCTTTGAAAAGTAATAAAACTAGCAAATGAAGTATTTAAAGATAGGAATTGCAACAATTAATCTTAAGTCAAAATTCCCTGGAAAATTATGCCAAAAAACTCTTTCGAAAGGATATCTGAATAAACCCAATTCAAGTTTTTTCAATTACACAACAGATATTACTGTCCTTGTTATACAAAAACATGTACTTTAAACAAGTAGAATCTCACTCATCATGCCCAGATGCTCACTAAGAGACATTCTCTAGCAACTATAACCAACCAAAGGCATAAGAGACTCCTTCTCCAGGCTCACATTTTCTGGGCCATATGCTCACTTTACTTTTATGATCTCTCTCTTAATCATAATTTAAGCTTGAAGAGGGCAATGATTTTTGTCTGTTTTGTTCAATGGTATATTACCAGGGAGTACTGCACTATTTAAATCAGTATTTCCCAAACGCCCAATGATAATAATCACTCACATTAACTTGTCAACAATATGGATTCACAAGTGCCACACCTGGACATACTGGATCACCATCTCCAGGAGAGAGACCTGGATGAGTACTCTGGTGTTTTATGATCAAATATCATATTCTACTTTAATTTTCATGTATGTATCAAGTCTAAATTCACTTTAGAGCAAATTCCCAAACACTGATCAGTACCTAACAGTTCTAATTCTTGGATTTCAGCAATAGAAAGCAGGCAGAAGAGTTATAATGACCATGACCAACTTTCCTCAACATTATGTCCCTGGGACCTAGCACCACTGCTGACACATTCATTCTAGGAACTCAATAAAAGTCAATTTTCATCTTTCTTCAAAATATCCAAGATTCATGGTGTTCTTTCTTCACATTAGGTAGAACTGGTTTTACAACTGACCCTTTCTATTTAAATAATATTTTTCACTACATCCTTAAAGGTCTCTCAAGATATTAACATTAGGATGAATGGCAGCAATCAACTACAGCATGAGTTTTTCTGTATGAGAAAAAATGTACGAGAAGAAAAATGTCTTTCAAAAAACGCAGTAACAAAGCAGTTGTTATAAGAACAAAGATGTTTCTAGAAAGGAAAAATGTCTATTTTACCAAAACTGAGACCCTGATAGGTCACCTCCTACTCATATACTGAGATCATAGCACTACCTTAGTACAGAACAATGTTCTGATGATCAGCTTGGGAAAAAAGTAACACAGAGCAAATGAAATGGTAGAGAACCGATTTTAAAAAGGGTTATCTTTCGGGAAAAAGATAAAAGGGAATTTTCAGAATTAAAGGACTTATACAAGGTTATTATCAGTTTAAATAGAGATAAGTACCTTTCACCCTTGACAAAGTTGTGGAGAGTATATTATTAAATCCAAGAGTGAAAACAGAGTCAGGCTAAACATAATGCAATTAGAAGCCATACTATTACACCATTGACAACACTATCCTCTAAGCTCATCAGCCCTGCTTGTCTTTAGATCTTATATATGCTAAGGATCACACTACAGAGAACAGAGGTCCTTAAACGGCACTACCATCAACTGGGGCTTCTCTAGTGGCTCAGATGATAAAGAATTCACTTGAAATGTAGGAAACCTGGGTTTGATCCCTGGATCAGGAAGACACCCCTGGAGAAGCAAATGGCTACCCACTCCAGTATTCTTGCCTAGAGACTCTCACAGATAGAGGAGCCTGGTGGGCTACAGTCCGTGGGGTCACAATGAGTTGAACAAGACTGAAGGGACTGACCACCACCACCACTACCACCATTAATTGTCCTACAGCTTCATTTACTATTTTGCAAATTGGATGTAAGATCATATGAAACAAGCAGAGACTGTCAAACAGAAGGATACTGCAGTATAGTAACATACTCAAAATGTATTCAGCATTTCCCCATCTTACAGTTTGTAAACAATCTGTCCTCACCCCAAAACACTGGAAACTTCCCTAAGCTATCAAGACTACTCTTACCAATTATACAGAAGTACTGTAAGTAAAGAAACTGGGTTGTGACCCAGGACTTGAGTTAGAATTCAGATTCCAAATTGTTTCCTAAAAGAAACACCAGGCTCAAGGATACTAATACTTCTCCCATATGTAACCCGTAAGTGGTTCTGTGGGCTGGGCTGACCCGATAACTGATTTGAAAGGAAAATGCACCCAAGTTTCTAGGAATGATCTTATTATCACCTCTGATGAGCCTTCTATTCACACAATGGACTATGACCATAATAAGAATCTCTTCATGAGAAGGATAACTTTTACAACAAAGACATATATATTTCAAATTGCACACAAAGTTTGAAAGCAAAATTAATGTTGTAAAGTTATCTTTTTTCTATCAAAAAATATTTTCAAAACCCAGTTTTCCAAATTTCAAAATAGTGGCAGTTATGCTTTTAAAATAACAGCTCTAAAACTCAAAGTATCTGAATTTAAGTCTTCTTTATCCTGATTTTTTTTTTGTCCCATAATAAAAAGAAGAAACATAAAGTTTTGAAATTTTAGGTTTTAAATATTTCCAGGGTAGCAATACCAAATTTCATTTGTTGTACCTGATGGAAATCAATGTCTAAAATTAAACTAAAAAAAAACAAGTTTGGGTTAAATTTATTTCCTACTTACGTCAAATTAAATTTAAAGTTAAACTGCCAAGTTGAAGTTCCTGGTGGGTATTCTCCTTGCTCATTCATAAATGTCAGTCCTAGCTGAATTATCTTCAACAAGTCTACATTACACCGCAACAGTTGGTACTGATAGTCAGCATTGCTCCTGAATTCTCCAATGGGTCTTGCAACCACGCCTGGAAACTCGGTGTCCTGTAAAATAGTTTTAAGGGTCATTACTTACTAAACGGTCGAAACCACAATCCAAAAATTCCTAGAATAATTAATTTTGAGTACACATTGTTGGGGTGATATTCTACACAATTCATGTTCAATTACAATGTACCTTTTAACTAGAAGAGTATTACTTTTTAAAACGATAAAACCACAAACTTAATGACTTCATCTTACTTTAAATATCGTATCAGTAAAAATTACCATGTATAATGTACACATAATAAATGCAACTAAGTACTCTATTCCCGAGGAAGGAAGAAGAAGAAAATTACAAATTCATGTTTTTCAACAAGTATGTGAAACTATGCTAGCAGTACTGTAATATTAAAACCAATGAAGACGGTTAAAAAGACTAGAAAATGTACCATACTTTTTATTTTTTTATTTATTTTTTATTTTTTTTTTGTACCATACTTTTTAATTGCTTTTCTGAAGTAAGCATTTAGATAAATACCAAAACCCTCCTACTTTCTTGGCCTAAAACAATACTCTCTACACTCCAGAGAAAGCACACGCTTAAAGACTGCATGCCACCACTCATTCCTGTAGAATGCTATCACATGTCTAAAGTCGTCACTGCTTTCATTTGAGAAATAAATGATCACTATGAATTTCTACTGGAAAAAATAACTTCATTCTAATTATGGATAAGAAAATACATCTATTAAATAGGACATTATCTGTGTACATTCAAATATTCATATTTTAACCAACCAACCTGCCCCTCACAAAAGAAGCATATTTATTTATTTGTATTAAATGTGCTAAGAAAATAAACATGTCATTTTAGTAGTAAAATTCAAATTAAGAAACTAAGAACAAAACCTAAATTTCAATTCTTATGAAGGAGAGAAAGGGAAACTTTTCTAAATTCAGTCAAACTCAACAACCACTTTATTGGATGCTACGTATCATGCTAAGTGTTGGGGGGAGAAAGGATGATTAAGATACTAAGCTCTTTCTTCTCGAAGCTAATATCTAGAATACAGTAGAGAAGTCAAAACAGACAGTGCCCAAGAACCAAAAAAACTAGTTAATTGAATAGACAGGCTAGGCAGAGTGAACAGTATATGCAAAACTAGAAATGATTAACAACAACACAGTGTGTTCACGGAACTCCACTGGTAATTAAAAAACAAACAAAAAACTACAGATCAATAATGCTTCATTGGGAGATCTGAATTTTTTTGTTTGAGAAAGACATCTAGGAGCTCCATCTGGTATTAGTATCAGGCCTTAGTGTTGCTAGGAGCAGACCTGGCATTCATAGCTAGGTCCCAATGGGTCTTCTGCTGAATATAAACAATTAAACACCGTAATATCAGACAAGGCCAGTCTGTAATCATAACTGAACATATGCAAAAACACACACACTGTCCAAACCATAAACATGATCAAACCTCCTTCTATCTTAAATAATGAGTGACTGTTGCTTCTTTACAGCTTTAGCCTCACTCTAGTCTTCTCTCATTCTAGTTGAGACTCATTAAGATATCCTATCGTGGAATTACCCCAGCTTGAGCCCCACTTCTTCACTCCCTAAAACCACTGCCACACACCCCAATTCCTAGAAGGTCTTTCCAACACTAGCTTATGCAAATAACCCCATGGTACTAAGAATGCATTTTCCCTCAATGCAATGAGTAAGAAACCCAACTTGTCACATTACTGGTGTGTTCTTGGTGGTCTTCAGTTGGGAGGTCATTGACAAAATTATTTTCATTAAATACCTAGAAAAAAAATCAACCAGAAGGGTTGAATTCAAGATGTTTTAAAATCCTCTTTCATAAAAGGCATTTTAAAGATTTTGCTCATAGGCATACCATAGCAACGTAATTATATTTTCGGATAACTTGACGAATTTTCTTCATCTCTTCATCCAGGTTGCAAGCCCAAACTTCACAAATTCTTTGGCTATGATCTACAGTTGCTGCTGGCATAGTGAGGGCACAAGGAGTTTAGCTGCCAAGCATCAAAATGTTATACTTGATTGAAGATTTGTTCTGTAAATACTTTATCCTTTATTTATGTACCTGCAAAATAAGAATCAGTTATACCAGGAATCTGAATCACAGAATGAGGTGATAGAAACCTAAGAGATATTTATTTGAGGTCTTTGATTTATGAGAAAATCAAAGTTTAGGACGTGACTTGTCTAAAGTCACACCGCTAATCAGTAGGAGGAAAAGGACAACACAGGTTTCCTGGTTCTAATGTTAGGTAAAAACTGTTTTCTGCATACACACTAATCATTTTTAAAAACTTCCCATTAATTAAAAATTTCTCTGAATTCAACTCACTCTCTGAATAAAACTTTATAAAGACATCCCTTTTCAGGTAAACATGAAAAGTCACATACTGATACACGTGACAAGATCAGATGTTACTAGGGCAAAGGTAGTATTAGTACTTGCTTTTATTCCTAATTGAACATTCAAAGTCTGATTTAACTACAAAATTTACCAGAATTTATTTAGGTCAGATGAGAGGGGCCAAAAGTAAATAATTTTTTTCTTTTAAAAAGTTCTTTCTGAGCAATAAATAGCCACAGAAACTGTTTCAATGTCTGTAACTGCTGATGGGAAAAAGAAGGGAAGCGACAGTCTCTGCATTTCAAACTCTTTCTAATTTCCTAAAAATCCGAGCATTTTCCCTGGTTACCAAACACACATGTCACGTTTCTGGTTCTTACAAACACAGGTTTCATGGTAACAGTTCAGACCAACATTTTGGTTCTGAAGCGGGGAAATTCCAGATCCTCTTTCGCTTTTCACACAAGTTTGAAAAAACCACAACAGACAAGTGTAAAAGGGAGCTGTGACCTCTTCTTATAACTCTACAGTCACAAATGTAACCTCGAGTGCTCTAAGAACAGAAACCGAAGATCGAAGGGCTACTCCCTTTATAACCCACTTCACTCGGTTACCCACACACAGACACACACACACACACAAAATTTGGAAAGGCCCTGTCGTTGAACATTGCTTTCCTCCACCTCGCTCTCTACTACACTTCCAGAAGACCTGAAGAGGCACCAGAGGCCTTCTCGTTACTGGAGGTAGCCAACTCCGAACAGCGGGTTCCCAACGAAACGCGAGGACAGTACAGACAGATTCAAGTCACAGATAACTCTCTTCCCTGGCAGAGAGCCAGCGCGAAGGCTGCTGATAACCACTGACTGGAACCCGATTGAATCCCAAGCCCCGCCGCGAGAAGAACTGCGAGGAGCTGACGGTCTAGGCCACCGCCCTCCACTCCCAATTTCCGTCCCGCACCACTGAAGCCCCAGGTACAAAGCCTTCGCGTCATCACCCCGCGCCACCCCCTCGACAGACCCCCCAGCCCCAAGTACCTTCCCCCCCGCCACTCGCCGCCCGGCCCGTCCCTGCGCCCGCCGCGCTCCAGCTGGCGCCATCGCGCGCCCTCTCAGGTTCGTCGTTCCCGCCCCCTTCCTACTTCCCCAACCCGCCCCTCCCCCCCCCCCCCAAGTCTGAGGTAGACGCGAGATCTACTTGTGTCGCTGAGCTCGCGCTCCTCCTCTTCCTCCTCGCCATAGAGACAGCACCCAGCGGCGGCAGCGGCGGTGGCGGTAGCGGAGGGGGCAGCGGCGGGTGCCCCATAGACACCGCTCGCCCGGCAAGGGGGAAAGGGGAGCCGAAGCTTCGCCGCACCGCGCTGCGCTGTCGCTTCTCGCGCGTCCGGGCGGGGGCGCCGGATGATGACGCCATCCGCAGAGGGGGCGGGGCACGCAGGTGACGGAGGCTGAGGCGGTGGAGAGTTAAAGCGGTCGGGCTGTCTGGCTGGCTGGTTGGGGCGTCAGGGCCGCGGACCGCCAGCCTCGAGCTGCGAGTTCCCTTCTCTTCAGCTGCTGCGCTGACAGTAGCATGCCCCCCCGGCCCCGAGGACCCCCCGCCGGGCCGGCTTAGAGAAGACGCGGCTGCCCAGCACTTGGGCCGAGCCGTTCCTGCCCACTCCTCCTCTGTCGCTGGAGAACCGCCGGGCTGAGCCGCTGGGAGAAGCAGGCCAGAGCCTTCCGGGGCCTCGGCCCGGGGACCCGTGGAGGATGAGCTGGCTCTTCCCCCTGACCAAGAGCGCCTCCTCCTCCGCAGCTGGGTCCCCCGGTGGTCTCACCAGCCTCCAGCAGCAGAAGCAGCGCCTGATCGAGTCCCTCCGGAACTCACACTCCAGGTGACTGGCCGCTGCCTCTCCGACCGAAGGAAGAAAGTAGGGCGGGAGGGCGGGCTGGTGCTAACCACACTCGCAGCTCCTCAGGCCGACTCCCGCCAGCTGCCGCCCTTTTTTTTGGACATATCTCTCTTGGTCCTGGGTCTCACGCTTGCTCTCCCGTCCCTGACCCACATTCAGGATTTCTTCCGGGACGCCCTTTCCCCCGCTCCCGCCCCCACCACTGCTCAGCTCCCCTAATTCCGACTTCCCTCATCTCCCCGGACACACCGCTGCCGGCTGCAGTCTGTCTCCTGTCTTGTCTGCAGTGTGCCTTGCTTTGCCCGGCTTCCTCACCATTTCCTTTTACCCACCTGTTTGCCGCGTTGGCCGAATTGTTAAAATACTATACTTGGCTAAAAAGGAGATTACTCTTCGCAATTCAAGTTTCACGAATAGTGGACTATTTTTGGAGAAAAAACTTTGAACCCTAAAGGAAGGGGAAAACAAAGTTTTCATAAGTGAGTTCTCTTCTGGGAGTAACGTACTCAATCCTCTTAAGTCTCTAATAGATTTACCCTGTTCATTCTAACCCACCTCCCCGCAGCTGGTAACTATCAGTGGGTTCATTTCTCACTTTGAGATTCTTGTTCCTACACTCAGGAATTACCTTCAAGTCATTTTGATTGTTCTGCTGGCGTTGTTTTTGTTTCGTTTTGTTCATTTTCAGCGTGGTCAGGTTAGAAATATTTTGCAATTCAGATTATTTCAGCTGTTTTTATTGCAGGTATCTGTGACCTCTAGTGGTTTTAAAAAATTAGAACAGCCTCTTCATATGAATTATGCAACTATATTTACGTGTGTCAGCATGTATTTTAATGGAAAGATATCTGCATCTTAATAGACTATTCATATATTTGAAATACATCTTGAGATATTAAAATTGGTTAATTCTAGGAGCCATTTTATGTGTTATACTAATTTTTTTCTAAACAAGTTATAGTATGGAATAGTTTTAAATTTAGGTGTATTGTTAAAAGAAAAAAATCATTGCAAAATCGGTTGGCTTTAGTGAGGCCTGTTGCTGATTGAACTTCAGGTGTTCCTTGGTTCTTTTTCTTTTCTTTTTTTTTTCCTTTGGTTCTTTTTCTCAATTGTTCTGCTGTTCAGAACTTTAGAAAGGTGAGAATTTGTGGTATTAAACAGGAAAGAATAGCATGGTGTTTGATGTAATGGTAGCTTTCTTTTTGGAAAATTAAGTTCGTAGAGTTCTTAAAAGTCAATCTGACTCTGGTTTTCTCTACTAACCTGTAAGAGTCACTTTTACAAAATATGTTTATAAATTAAGGATACTCCTTTTTAATAAACATAACAAAAGTTCTCACTTTGGAAGGCCGTTTGTTTACAATTGCCAAAATACTTTCTAGAACCATACCTTTGGAATTAATTGCTTTTAAGCCTTTAGGATATTCTGTTAGATATTCTCACAGATGGCAAATTTTATTCTTTGAGGTTGGAGTTGAATTTTCAAATACTCCAAAGTCCCTTGCTGCTGAGGCTGGTAAATAAGGAAAGTGATGTGAAATGTATTGTGTATTTTTCTGTGTGTGTCTCCCAAACAAAGTTAGAGTTGAAGGCAGGAATTGCTAATCTAAGGAATTCTGTAATTAGCTTAAGAGGATCAGTAAATACCCTGAGTCAAAAGCAGAAAGGATCTATTTTGTTTGTAATTTTTTTTTGAGCCAGAAATTATGGATATATAATTAGACATGTGACATTATCTACAGTATTTTGTGATATTTTATGAACAGCTACCTTTAATTGCTTTGATTCTTATAATTTCTTTTATAAAAAATACTTGAAGTTTTTATTGAAATAGTTCACATTTATAAACTATACTTGGATAATTCTGGTGACAATGAAGTAGGTCATGTACATGGCAGTTTTTAAAGAATGGTATGGTCCCAGAAAAAAATTTCACCTATTCTTGTTAAGTTTGCCCTTTTAAGTTATGACATACATTTTAAAACTAGCAGGTAAAAATGAAACATCTGTGCAGTATCTGACAGTATGTTGCTTGAGTAACCAAATTCAATACTACAACTTAAAGATTTTTGTACAAAAAGACACTGCAATTGGTTATTCTGAAAATGCACTCTGTAAAAGTTGAAAGACTGTTTAAAATGGTATTTTAATGAATACTGCAGAACTTCTTCAATTATGAATATTAATGTATTGTTGCACTCCACCCTTCTGCCTCATGTTTCATACTCTGTCCCTTCTGCATTTACAGGATCAGCAGCTCTTTTTCTGCCCTCAGTGTCTCACTTTTTTTCTTCTCAGTAACCTTTCCCCACCCTATTCTCTCATCTACCTTCCAACTTCTATTTTCTTTTAACTACTTATAATTCAAAAAAATCCCGTATCAGGAAAGAGTCTCTTTAATTCCCTTCCCCTAATTTAAACTTCTTTTTTAGTTACTTCAAGAAATTCTCTTTAAGTCTTATTGGTGAGGCAGGGCAAATGAAACACTGTCATAATGATGACCAAAAAATTGTTATATGGTAGCATGTTTCTGTCTGCTCTGAAAATGGAAACTGAAAGTTATGTAGATTACTAGGCTGAAGTAATATATGCCACTTTCTAAGTAACAGTCATCATAATATTCAACTTACCACTATATTTCCTGACTTTTTGGGGCAAGAGTAGAACTAATTCTGTTGTTTCTTGTACTTCCTAAAGAAGCTTACTTTAAGTCACACTTGATTTCCCATTTAACTCCATACTTCTGATTTCTTGGAAGAACATTACCTTTTTGGGTTCCTGGTCTGCAGGCCCACTTCTTTAATGGAGGCCAAGCCCCTTCAGTCTCTATGGGTAAATAGTGATTGTTTACTCCAGTGATGATGGGCTTATTCCCACTGCTAGTTATTGTCAGAAACTTAACCTAATCTTGGTCAGCGGAGTTGGAGAAGAAGTCTTTTGGGGAGCTACACGAAACATTTTTCTTAGTAATAGAGATGTGTAAAAGGAAATGCCTCTTTCTGTTTTGGGGTATTGTGTTACATGGGATGCCTGGAACTGCTTGGATCATGAAGGAAGGAAGGCTGACTACTGGATGTGGTAGAGTATAAAGATGGAAAGTCTGTGATGATATTGTGATACTGAGTTAACCAGGCCTGGAACCTTTCTGCCTCTAGACTCCTGTCTGTATGAGATTATACATATACATTTGTATTATACATACAAATCACACGTTCGAACTGATTTTTCTGTTACTTGTAGCTGAAACTATCCCCATTGATACACACCAATCCCAGTATTTAAAGATTCTTTAGAATTGAAGCTGTTAAGTATCTCCCTGCACTGTACCTGACAGCCAGAAAATACCAGAATCTGATGGTAAATCAACAGTTACCATCCTAACTATCCTGGTTTTTCCTCTCTCATTAGCTTCTTTATTACTTTACTTCCTTAGCTCTGAAACAATAGCCTGAAGCTGTGCTGTGAATGGTATTGTCTGTAATTAACTGCAAAGATTCAAAGTTATACAAATAGTGTCTTTGTTACCTTTTACTTCGGGATATCAGCTCTCTCAAATAAAGGACGTCTCATTTTAATAATCTGTTATGTGGTAATTCTGGTGCTATTTTATATTCAAAAAGAAAATCTAATTTGGGAGTTATTATATTTATCGGAATTGCTTTCTTCTTTTTCACTCTGATATGGGATGCTAGACAAAATGAATTTGAAGAAAATAAATGCAAACAAGCAAAAATTAATGACATCACATCATAATACATTAATGACTTAGGTGAACTCTAAGCTTTAGTTCCCATCTGTAAAATCAGGAATTGGGATTTTTATCCTGTAGAATTGTTGATATTTAAGTAATATGTATAAACATTTATTAGAGTTTCTGACACACAGTAAGCAGGTAACAGATTGTATTCCTTCTTTCCACTGCATGGTATCAATGTGCCTGCAACCTTTGCCTCATAGCCTACTTGGATCTAGCCAGCTTGTTAATGAATCGCTCACAGATCTCCATTTGTCTCTGGCGGGGCTACTTCTGACTTTCCATTCAGAAAGCAAGTCCATTCCAGAGAGTTTTTCTTCATAAATGAAGTGTAAAATTTAATTTTGAAAGGTTTCAGACAATACATGTAGAGAGACTAGAATATTATCTGACACACACTAAAATGTATCTATAAATGCCAGCTATTTTATATTTGTATCTTGAAGATTTTTAAGATACAATTAAGATATAATTGTATCTTAAATACAATAGACTATCTACATAGTCTATACACATCATTTTGAAATTTTCTTTTGCACCAGTCCTTCGATATTCTTTCTGATTACCCAAATCTTTAAAAAGTCTGTGACTTCTTTGGAGAGTCTGCTGCTGTATAGTTTTGTACCCTATAGCTATTTAGTTTAACCCCTGCTCTCAGGTATAAGGCTGTCTCCTGTAAACTCATGTGTTTCTGAGTAAGCCCAGATTCCAAATCTTTCTTTCTTGTAGTTTTTACTGTCAGCTCAAAAGGACTCACATACAGACTTTACAACACAAAAAGTTTGTAATGAGAGGATATGTGTATATGTTTTAACCAGTTCAGTGCTATATTTTTTTTTAATGGATCTGTTGTCAACATAGTGTGAGATTTTTTTCATTAAAATATCCAAATTTCCAACTTTTAAAAAATAGATTTTATTATTTAGAGTAGTTGTAGGTTCACAGCAGTTTAGCAGCAAATACAAAGATTTCTCATACAGACTTTGTCCCCTCCAACTTTTCATTCAAAATAGAAAGATCTGGCAACATAAGTTATGTAAGAATAAAACTTCCTTGTGAAAGAAAAATCACCTTAACTTGTTGCAATAAAAAATCCTACAAGAATCTGCTATGACAGCTTATTGAAGCTGCAGAAACCTACAGAATGTCAATATTTTGACTCTATAAATTTGAACTCCTAACAGTGAACTTAAAAATAATGTATAGCGAACGATCCCATAATTAAGGGAATTTTAATTTGGTACGTTGTCATATAATCTATAACCAGTGATTAAAAGTTACAGTTGTAGAGTATATGACACAATAAAGCATGTTACAATTTAAGAATACTTTTCCTAAATAGATAGTAACAGTCAAGTGTTCTTTCTAGTTAATTTTCCACATAGTAGTATCGATCCATACCTGCTTAAAAAAAAAAAGTTACCACACAGGTAATCATTTCTCCATTGCTAGTTGAGTCTGACTACATCTACTTTTTGCCTCCTACTTCTGAATTTCTTCCAAGCTGTCTCTCCTGCCTGCTCACCTAAGCCAGAAACCTGGTCATCCTGTTTTCACTTAGTCATCTGTGTTACCACTGCATCATGCTGTTCTCTCTGCCTCCATCTTATTCCCTTTTCTCTTCCACATGGGTGCCAGAGTAATCTTTAAAATTTGAGTTTGATGATGTTGTTCTTTTCAGTGGCTTCCTAACTCTTGCCAGCTTCTTTAGCTTAATGCCTGGTTGTCACAGAATATAAGTGATGTGACTCATGAAAAGGTGTCAGCAGACACAATGTGAAGTTTCTTTAATGGCAAAAGATACAGAGACTTTTAGAGACCCAGTGTTATTTCCTACTGAAGCTTTTCTAATTGTCCTCCTCTGTCTGGAATGTACACTTCATTTCCTTGGTTCTGTTTCCTGGGGTTAACTCTTATCTGACTTTTAAATGTAGCTCAGATACTATTTTTCCCCCAAAGACCTCATTTCCCCCACCCCTGTTTAGGTTAAGTTCTTTCTCCTGTGTTCCTATAGCATCTCTGTCATTATCCAATGTCTTCTAAAGAGCAGTGTTTCAAAAATAGCTATGAAATAAGTGGTCTGTATCAAATAGATACAGAAAACAAAATTGAGTACTCTAGAATTTCTAAAAGGCTTTATGCTAACATGCCTCAGCATTCTCCAGGAGTAGGGTACAGTATGAAGCATCTTCCAAACAGAGCAATGAGCCATCTATTCAACTATTTATTTTAAATTTCAAGTTTCTTAATTATTCACTTCATATCAGCTGGTGTGTGTGTGTGAAGGCAATGTAATAGGGAAGAGCTTTTGTATTCTATTACAAGTTAATTAATAAAGGGTTGTTGCCTGTAAACTTCAACTACGCATAATGGTCCATCCCTAGAAACCCTGCCTCACAAGTAATCAGCATTAAGGCCTGATGAGGCCCACCTGTGAGTGCCTTCAGGAAGGAGGAAATTAGCACCTCCCCACTGGAGGCTGACTGGAAACAGGAAATACGTGACTGTACTCCCTTCCTGTTTAATATAAAAGAAACCTGAACTCTTCCTCAGGCAAGATGGTACTTTTAGTACATGAGTCTACCATCCTCTTGGTTCACTGGCTTTCCAAATAAAGTCTATTCCTTGCCCTAGCAACTGTCTCTGGATTTATTGTCCTGTCCTGCGCAGAATGGTACAGGCTTGGACTGGTAACTCAAGTGCTGTTTTCTTTTGTTCCCCTGAGGATATTGTAACAAATTTATAGTCTTCTGTTTGCTCCTCTAATTCTGTATCTTTGAGTTTTTGTGTGTGGAGCTTGTTGAGTTTGGTGCATGCCTCTAATGCTTTTGTTTTGTTCAAACCTTCTCTGTATGTAAGATTCCTTGTAGTCTTGTTTGTGGGTCTTTAGTTCTGTGTATCCTGGCCTGCCTCAGTTGACAGGTGAGGAAGAATGACTTGCTTTGTCCTGGGGCAAGCTGATAGTTGTCTTTTGGAGATGGAGGCTCCTGGGAGTCAGGAGCTTCCTGAGGTGCTGCCCCCTTAGAGGCTCCCTCCCCATGGATTTCTGGGGCAGACAGAACGGTTGTCTGCAGGTTGAAACAGGCCGGACACCAGGAGAGAGCTCTAACTTCCTGCTGCTCCAGGCTTCTTCTCACTGTCTACTCAGAGAGGGGCTCCTGCCCCACCTTCCACACTCAGATTTGCCGTGACCTGGTTCAAGGGCTTCAGCTTTGCATTGGTCTTATGTTTGGGGGTTGTCATTAGTTCCTATATTTAATTTTTTTAAACACTTATCTTTTCCTTTAATCTCATCCTTTTTTAATCTTTTATCTTTCTAAGATTCCTCAGAGTTCGTTGTCAGTGTATGTATGGAACCCTTTACTTTCCAGCACTGTTATATAGATTTGCTTCTTAAAAGTCAGTTTCAGTATTTCCTGGAGATTTAAATGGGAGAGGGAAATTGTCTAATGTCTTTATCTAAGCATCTAAACCTTTTATCGACAAGGATCACCTAAAACCCTTCCTTGAGTTAAACAAGGGGAAATGATGGAATCAGAGTCTTGATCTTTTTCAGTCAGTTGGTGACTGAGAAAACAGACGGGACCACGCTGTTTCCGTTTCCTTGGGAGATGCAGGTGCTGAATGCATGGTAGCTGTTCAGCTGAACCTAGTCTTAGTTACAGAATCCAGGTTTACACAAAATATAAAGTGAGGAGATAAATGATTCTTCTGTGAAAGGGATCCCAACCATAGCTAGTGTGTCTTGCATTTCAAGGTCTGTTTACGTATGGTTTTAGGGGCTGTCAAAAGTAGAGTGGATGCCAGTTAACCACACATTCTGACAAAAGTTAGCTGTCTCAGCTTTCTTGAGTCCAGAACAGACTCAGAGTTGCTGAAATAAAACCATAATAATTCACTTTTCTCAGAGAACCTAGAGAATAAAATTATTAACAGAAGATCATTTAAATTTTCTCTGGTGAGATTGCAGTATTACTTTAGAACACATATGTGTGTTTACATCCAAAGAGTACTACCTGTCAGTGTAAAGATATGACTGTAAGAATGTTTATCAAAGCATGGTTTATAGCAGTAAACTTGGAAACAATCTAAATATTGATGCTGAAAACTCAGCCTCTGTGCATCAATCGGAATAAAATCTGAGACAGAGTTTTGGCTGAAATAGAAAAGAATAGCTTTATTACTTTGCCAGGCAAAGGGAGACACAGCCCACCTGTGCCCTGGAAAGCTGTGTGTCCCAACCTGGGACGATTTGTTGAAAGGTTTTAAAGCATCTTCAAGGGCAGAGTTGCTTATAAGGAGCTGTGTACACCCATGCCTTTAGTCTGGCCTGGGGGTGGGTGAGGTGGGGGGCAGTCTCCTCCCTTGTCTCCTCCCTTGTCTCCTCCCATCCCTGATTAGCAACTGTTTGAATTTGCCCTTTCAAGGTCATGGAGACTGGAGTCTATTCCTACAAACCAGATGTGTGGGGACTTAGAAAGGCTTCCATGCCCAGGAACCCCCAGGGGCCTGCTTAGTTTCAGTATTTAATGGTACAGAATAGGTTAAACAATATATTAGAACATTATGTAGATGTTTAAAACTCTTGTAAAATAACATTTACTGATTTGGAAAAATAATTTTTTTCCCTGTTGAGAAAGAATTATTTTTGGAATAAGTTTTTAAAAAGCTACTTGAAATAGCAAAAAATTCAAAATCACATTTGTGATAAAGATTCGGGGAATGATTCTTGTTTTAATTAAGTAGAACAAGCATCTGCCATTTTATCTAACACAACTAATGTAGAGAAGAAAGCAGCTTTCCTTGATGCTCTTGCTCTTAGGGTTGGGCCTGAAAATTAAACCAACTAAAGATTAATAGGAGAAAAGTACACAAATTTCATGTGAGTTTACATATCAGGGAGATCTTCAAAAGGAAATGAAGAGCCAGAGAAACAGAACTGAGCATTTTATACTGGGCTTGATGAAAGTCGTGGTGACAGTTGTGGAGGGATGTGGTGGGTTAAGGAGTGCACAGCACGCCTTAGTGATACTGCCAGCTGAGTGCCAGCGTGCATGCGTGCTCATTCGCTTCAGGCCTGTCCTTTGCCACCTTTGCGACCCCACGGATGTGGCCCGCCAGGCTCCTCTGTCCATGGGATTCTCCAGGCCAGAATACTGGAGTGGGTTGTTATGCCCTTCTCCAGCGGATCTTCCCGACCCAGGGATTGAACCCAGGTTTCCCACATTGCAGGCAGATTCTGTACTGTTTGAGCCACCAGGGAAGATATGTGTTGCAGTGAAGCATGTCACATGAGTTATTGGGTTTCCCAGTAGATATAAAAGTTATTTTTACATTATACTGTAATTTATACATTATACTGTAGTTTATTAAGTGTGCAATAGCATTATGTCTTAACACCAATGTATGTATTCTAATTAAAAATACTTTATTGCTAAAAAACACTAACCATCAGTATCAGTGAAGCACAATAAGATGAAGCATGCTTGTAATTATAGTAAGTGGGAGGGGTGGGGGCCATGTTGCAGGGAACAATGATGCCTTAGCAAGTCCGGCTTCTTAGGTTCTTTCATTGTCCCTGTGTCTTCTGAGATTCAGATGCTCCTTCCTCTTGGTGTAGGGTGGGCACCTCTTAATGAGGTCTTAAGACCTATTTTCTGTTTTAAGAAAGAAAGATAAGGAGGGAGAAGGTCAGAGTAACTTTCCTGTTTCTGCTTTTTTCTTATATTCCTTCAGTTTAAAATATTGAAGATGCCAAGGTGCCACATTTAGGGGCAGCATGTCCTCAACCCATCAGTTGCCATGGCTAACCTGTTTTGGAATTTGTTAATGATGATTCAGTTCTCGTTAATATTACGAATACTACCTTTGACTTCCCTGGTGGTTCAGAAGGTAAAGAATCCACCTGCAATGTAGGAGACTTGGGTTTGATCTCGGGGTTCAGGAAAACCCCTGGAGAAGGGCAACATAATTATGGGGACAATGAACACTTCTCGCCAAAAATTATTTTAATCAAATTCACTTTGTTTTCTATAAAAAGACAGTGTCTGAAAAAATGACTTAACACTTCAGTACTACAAATTTAGACAGGCTCCAACTTAGATATGTATGTTAAATGTTTGCTTAATGATGCTAAAATATATTGAACAGTTATGGTATTATATGGGGAGGGCTTTACCTGCATTATCTCACTTAATCTAACAACACTTTTAGCAAGATGGGTGTTTTTAACATCCCCATTTACCATGTGAGAGATAAGGCTTAGGTAGATTGTGATCACACAAGTAAATGGTGGAGGAAGGATTTGACCCCAGGAAGCCTAATTGAAGCCTAATATGCTCTTGGTCACTAAAATGCTCTACTTGGCTTTGATACTGTTGTGATAAGTATTCCTCTGAAGCATTGACACCATTGACATCTAAGATAACAGAAACAAAAAACTTAAGCCATTTTATTGATTACACAGTGTTTATATCAATACAACTGGGAAAACTGTTTAGTATCCTAGTCTGAACCTGATCCCCAAAGAGAAACTTTAAGTTAGTCTTAATACTGAATATATTTTGAGTCTTTTCCCAACTATTTCTTCTCTTCAATCATAACTTCAGTCCACGAGATGTCAGAGGGGACATCTATGATTTCTCCGTAATTCCATCCCAACACTCTTGAACCTTTCAGGCAACCTGAAATTTACATATTTGAGAGGCTAGGTTTTTATCAGAAGGCAAAAAAAGTCATCAGTTCAGTTCAGTTGTTCAGTCGTATCCAACTCTTTGTGACCCCGTGAATCGCAGCATGCCAGGCCTCCCTGTCCATCACCAACTCCCGGAGTTCACCCAAACTCATGTCCATCGAGTAGGTGATGCCATCCAGCCATCTCATCCTCTGTCGTCCCCTTCTCCTCCTGCCCCCAGTCCCTCCCAGCTTCAGAGTCTTTTCCAGTGAGTCAACTCTTTGCATGAAGTGGCCAAAGTATTGGAGTTTCAGCTTCAGCATCAGTCCTTCCAATGAACACCCAGGACTGATCTCCTTTAGAATGGACTGGTTGGATCTTCTTGCAGTTCAAGGGACTCTCAAGAGTCTTCTCCAACACCACAGTTCAAAAGCATCAATTCTTTGGTGCTCAGCTTTCTTCACAGCCCAACTCTCACATCCATACATGACCACTGGAAAAACCATAGCCTTTACTAGACTGACCTATGTTGGCAAAGTAATGTCTGCTTTTGAATATGCTATCTAGGTTGGTCATAACTTTCCTTCCAAGGAGTAAGCGTCTTTTAATTTCATGGCTCCAGTCACCATCTGCAGTGATTTTGGAGCCCCCCAAAATAAAGTCTGACACTGTTTCCACTGTTTCCCCATCTATTTCCCATGAAGTGATGGGACCAGATGCCATGATCTTCATTTTCTGAATGTTGAGCTTTAAGTCAACTTTTTCACTCTCCTCTTTCACTTTCATCAAGAGGCTTTTTAGTTCCTCTTCACTTTCTTCCATAAGGGTGGTATCATCTGCATATCTGAGATTACTGATATTTCTCCCGGGCAATCTTGATTCGTCCCCCCAAAAATGAGAAAAATAAGACAGGTCTTCCAGAACTACCAATTAAAGCAACCAAAAGAAAAAAAAATAAGTTATGTAACTGCTAGATCTTTTAAAAGTATTCATGCTTGAAAATGATTCTTGTCCTTTTGGATATCAGGCTTCCTTTCAACCATAACTCATTAATACTACTTAACATTTTTCCCTTTGGAAAGATTATAAAGATTATAAATGTTAGAATTCCAAGTGAGTCACCACAAGATCTGGTTGGTAGATTATACTTGTAATAATTGCATGCCAGCAATCAAAATAAAATTCTGGGGACTTGCCTGGTAGTCCAGTGGTTAAGATCCCAACCTTCCAATACAAGGGATGTGTGTTCAGTCCTGGGTCAGGAAGCTTTTAAGATTCCACATGGTAAGGGGTCATGGCCAAAAAAAAATTTTTTTAATAAAAATTCTGAATGTAAAATGTTAAAGTATAGGGAACTTTTATTAGATGGCAGTTATATTCAAGTATTAATAATGAAGACTCCCCAAATAGTAACTTGATAAAGTGACATGATAAAAGTTTCTTTTTCTCTTGCATACGAGAAATTCAGTTTGTTGATTCCATAACCATTAAGGACCCAAACTACTTCTGTCTGCTGAGCTCTCCCTAGTGTTTGGCTCTGATTCTCAGAGTCACTCCTGGTCCAATATGGTTGTTCGAAGTTTGTCTTTCAGGGCCAGGCAGGAAGGGCAGATAGACTCTATACCAGTTTTTGTTGCCCTTTAAAATGCATTTCTGGAAATTCCACCTCACCCAACTTAACTGTGTTTTATTGGCTGGAACTTAAGCCTGTAGCAACAACTTGCTACAAGAAAAGCTACAACATTGCTGCTCAGAATAAAATCAGGACTCTCTTATTTAGGAAGAAGGGGAATATTTGGTTTTGAAAAGCAGCCAGCTGTCTCTATCTATCATAAGGCTGTAGGAGACATCTCATCCAGACTTCTCAGTTTAAACTCTGAAAGCCCTGTCAATACAGCTGGCATTGGAAGGATTGTAGTCAGAACATAGGTCTTCTCTTGCTGACCTGTTTTAACTAGAGGAGTTGGCAATTGCTTCTTGTTCAGTTGCTAAGTCATGTCTGACTCTTTCCAACCCCATGGACTGCAGCATACCCAGCTTCACTATCTCCCGGAGTTTGCTCAAACTCATGCCTACAGTTGATTCTACTAATGATAAATTGCTTCCCTGGTGGCTCAGACAGTAAAGAATCCACCTGCATAAGGGAGATTGGATTTGATCCTTGGGTTGGGAAGATCCCCTGGAATAGGGCATGGCAACCCACTCTAGTACTCTTGCCTGGAGAATCCCCATGGACAGAGGAGCCTGGCATGCTAAAGTCCATGGGGTCACAGTCAGACATGACAGAGTGACTAAGCACAGCACAATGATAAATTATATAAAGCAATAGTAATCAGTGTAGCACTAATACAAGAGTTCTTTGCCTTTTTACCTCACCAGCTTAACTCCATCTCTTCGCAACCCCCTGAGAATATCTCAAAATAGTATTGCCTGCTTATTTGATAATTTTTTCTATGGTCATTTCCCCCTCAAGATACAAGTTATATTGGCTCTCTAGATTCTGTGATTAAAATGAAGTTGTTTTACTAGACTCTACAAATTTTAATGTTTGCTTTTAACATTAATGGTTTTTATAACTTTGGATAAATTTTTTTTCTCACATTTTCTCCTACAGCATAGCTGAAATACAGAAAGATGTGGAATACAGGTTGCCTTTCACTGTAAATAACCTGACAATTAACATTAATATGTGAGTAGAATTGTATCCTGTTTTTTCATGGAATAGGACTTGGAAAAATCTTTTTATCATTTTGTTTCTTAGCTGCTGTCAGAAGTAAGCTGTTTAAAGTAAGCTGAATTTATTTCCTTTTCTAGTATCTAAAGTTTCTTAAACTTACACAATTCTGTGAAATAAAAAAGTTTAAATATGTCATTGTAATAGAGATTGCGGTAAGAAACCATGAAAGAGGATATGGAATACAAAGATGTAATAGATCTTTCATTGATTTGCACTAAACTCTTTGCTGGAGGCAGGCTGAAAGAGTGAGCATGACAACAACAAACAGTGGAAGGGATCGTGTGCAGACACTGTTAGAGGAACAACCACCTTTACATCAGAAACAAGTTAAAATATTCTAGTTTTCAGCAACCAATATAATACATCAGCCAGCAAGTTCACAGTTGAATTTGATCTGCCGATTATTTTTAAAGAAAAAAAATTAAAAGTAAAAAATAATAATCATTATTAAGGTTATTAAGTAATAAAGAGGAAAGTTTGGGCAAAGTGATTGCTAGTACTCATTTAGCCCTAAGTGCATTTATTAGACTTCAACATGAAAGAATTATTATTACCTCAGATTGCATTAGGTGGCTGGCTGCTCAAGCAAGTGTTTGAGTGAGGTACAGTAAAAATGCACTTAACTTGAAGATAGAAACTATGTTTGTTCATCGTCAGATCTTCATTGCCTAGTGAGGTACCTTCACGTGGGATCCCATATTAAATCCTAGTTGAATGAGTGGAAATTAAACGGTGAATATATAGCAGTGCCAACCATTATGCTGTGTTATGTCAATATATGGGAGCTTTATTAATCGTCACAGCCGCCCTGAAAACTAAAACAAATTATATTCAAGTAGGTAGTGAATACAGTAGTCAGGAGAGAAACCCAGACTGTTTGGGCTCCAAAGGCCATTCATTGCCTCTTTTCCAAAGTAGTTTAACAGCCTAAACTATATACCTGAGGTAGTTTTCTCTCTCATCACACACCCTGGTACAGCTAAGTAGGAGAAGCCAACAAAGACCTAGTTTCCCTCTTGACAACAATAGTTCCCTGAGCCAGGAGGGGAACGGAGTGGCAATTTAAAAGGATGTATTCATCTAGATTTTAGAGATTTGCAAGGTTCCATGTCCCGTAAAAGTGCATTGTTGGAGACTTCACTCCCTAATTTCAAATTTGCAGTAGTTCTTAAAGGGTTAAGATTTTTACTCTTTTTCCTTTTGGTACTGAGAATTTACTGTTAATTAGCTGAAACCATAGGACTGACCTCAAAGTTGGGAGAGATGTGTTAATTGAGACATTTCAAAGAGAGCCGCATAGCACCAAGGCATGGTGTCAGCTCCAGTATTCCAACCCTAGTACTTCTTATTTTATCTACTTGCTCATTAAGAATTCAGTGTATAGTGAAACACTTCTTGGCAGCATTTCAAAAAAAGGAAAGCCACAAGAAAGTTAGATGCCAAGACCTGTGGTTCAGTAAAAAGCCAGACTGGCATAACATGGTTCACCTGATAAAAATGTATAATTTCTGGCTGAAATTTTGGATAGTTTGGTATAATGTGATGTGTTTGAAAGCAATTATTGGCCCAGTTTGAAGAATAGTCTATAATTCACATTATCCTTACTCCACATTAAGAAGGTTTTACTATATTGAATTAATTATAGTCTCGTTGCCAAAGTGTGTCTTTCTGTATAGGTTCAGTTAACTCAACAACCATAATAGAGCACTGATTACTGAATAATCTGAATGAAAGTGTGAAAATTTAATTTGCTTTTAAGTAACTTTGTTTTAGAATTATGATTATATAACTCTGTTCTACTTTTGCCAGATTGCTTCCTCCACAATTTCCTCAGGAAAAACCAGTGATCAGTGTTTATCCACCAATACGGCATCACTTAGTGGATAAACAAGGAGTGTATGTTACCTCTCCATTAGTAAGCAATGTATGTATATGCTATGATTTATTTCAAAATGTTAACTATACTTAATAGATAATCCTGATTTGGAGGCTTTTTGTTTTTCAGTGGTGAGGACCTGTTGATGTTAAAACTTGGGTTCATTGTAGATCTTTTATAGTAGTTAGGAAGGGATTAAAATTCAAATTTGCCTTACATTTTTTAGAATATGTATATGATTCACTAACGTGAAGGACTATAACTTCAGTGTACTCAGTATTTACCTTTGAACCTTCAGATTACTGTCAGTAGTGAAGTGTGGAAATAGTTCAGCTCCAGTATTAACTAAATAAACTTTTAACCTCATTTATGGTATTGCTTCTATAGTAAGTTGTGGATGTTCAGTTGACATAATATCCTTTGCCTTTCATTTAATTTTTGACTTATAAAAGTGGATGTAAGGTTAAGTTTTACAGTTTAATTATCTTAATGAGACTATATAATCTTTTTTCGAAAATGATTTCGATCACTGTGTATTACTGTTACTTTTAGTTTACAATGCATTCAGATCTTGGGAAAATTATTCAGAGTCTATTGGATGAGTTTTGGAAGAATCCTCCAGTTTTAGCTCCTGCTTCAACAGCATTCCCATAGTAAGTATGTTTGTAACAAAAGAGTTTGTATATACATTTATTTACTTTTGATCTGAGTAATCAAAGCATAGCTTAAAAATTCAAATAAGGTTAAAAGGCAGTCTGCTTTCCACATCCTCACCTTCACAGGCAGATACATTCATACTTTTCAGAGGTAACTGGATTTTATTTTTTAGCTGCTTGTCTAATATTTATCTTCATCTTTCTGAATAATATATAGATACTGCTCTCTGTTGATTCTTTGATTTTAGATACCATCTACTGACTTCCTATCATGATTAATGAAGGTTTTAGTTATTTTTCACATACCTTTCTTTTCCCTCGTCCTCTGTGAAATTATGATTTTTACTTAAGTTTGTGTTTGGTACTTTCATTACATTGGCTTTCAGAATATTCCCTTCTGCTGAGCCAAGTACTTTATAATGATTACATTTCTGTTATGGTATAATTTTTTGCTTTTCTCTGGAGTTAATAATTACTTCAGTTTTCCATCAGTTTTGTATTCTTTGATGTTTTTAATTTCCCACCTCTTTTCGGCAGCTCTGAAAAATATCATTCAAATAATTTTTTCACATCAAGCCTGTCAGGTAATCTTGAGGTTCCAGTATTTTTTCCTTGCAAATATTGCTCCATTTTCCCCCTCCATTCTGAATTACTGTACAAGTGCTGTCCTGCCATCCTGGGATTTCCTTTTCCCACCTTCCTGTATGGGACTCTCCTTTTCCTGCATCCTGTGTTTTTTTCTTTCTCAGGCTATTTCCTAGTTTCTTGCTTTACTTACTCCCTGTGGCTTCCTAAGTAAAGGTGTGTTCAAGTTCCTAAGGATGAGTAACAGTTTATCCTAAAACTTGTGGTTGAAATAATGAGCATTTATTTTCCTTGTGAATCTGCAGTTTGGTTAGGTACTAATAGAGCTTGTTTGTGTTCCACCTTTGGCATCAACTGGCATGGCTTAAAACAGTAAACACATTTATTTGCTCATTATTCTTCAATTCAGGAAGGGTTCATCAGAGAGCTCTTCTCTGTTCTACTGACCATCAGCAAGCTCTCGTCAGAAGCTCTTACCTGGGGAGGTCAGTTGAAATACCGAGATGCAGCCTGGGCTTCCTCACACCACCATGGCTGGGCTTCTGGGGTGAACATCCTGAAAGAGTTATGAGAAAGTCATATTCACCTTCTCTGGCCTAGCTGCTGAAGTCACGCAGTGTCACTTCTGCTTCATTCAGTTTGTTGAGGCAGTCACGGAGTCCTGATCCGTTTCGAGGGGAAGAAAATAGGCTTTTCTTCTTAATGGTGGAGTGGTAGGGTTCTAGAAGAGCATGTGTGCATGCTCAGTCACTCATTCGTGCCCAATTCTTTGTGACCCCCATGGACTGTAGTCTGCCAGGCTTCTCTGTCCATGGGATTCTCTAGGCAAGAATACCGGAGTGGGTTGCCATGCCCTCTTCCAGGGAAATCTTCCCAACCCAGGGATTGAAGCCATGTCTCCTGCCCTTTCAGGCAGATTCTTTACCACTGAGTCATCTGGGAACCCCCCTGGGAGAGCACATGGGACCAGAAGTAGTGCTGTGACCATTTTTGAAAGTACAGTATGCCTTAAGATGCTGGGAAGAATAATTTTGAGATTTCTTCTTTTTAACCTGCAAATATCTTTAATATGCCCTCATACTTCATAGTTGATAGAGTGTGTTGAAGTGGTTTCCACTGACTTTTTTTTTTTTTGTTTTTTGTTTTAATTTCTTTTTGTTTGTTTGTTTTATTTGGTTTTTCTCCACTGAGAATTTTGAAAGCATACCTCTATTCCTAAGGTGTCCCGTGCCATTTCTATTTCTAATCCTTTGTTACTTTTTGTGTTCAATATTCTAAAATTGCATAATGCTGCAACTTCTGACAGTCACTATTTCCTCTTCCTCTAATATCTCTTGCCTTAATTGCCCAGTTCTTTTACTTAATTTACTTTTTCTTGTTCAAAAATCAGGTCGTATTTTAACACTGCCTGGAAATCAGCTTGGGCTAGATTATCCCATTCATTAGGTATATCAAACTCAGCCATCACTTTGCGCTCCTGTGTCTTTGTCCTAGAGTCAGAAGCCTCTCTGATATTCTTTATCTAAAAACTGAATTTACTATTTTCTTCCAGGATAGGGCTAAGTATATCTCATTCACCTTATTTGAAAACATAAGCCAAAAAGTCTATTTGTTCCCATATCAAATAAGTTCTGTGATTTAGTACACATTGTTTAAAAAGCAAGTTTGCTACATTTCTTAGATTTTATAGGTTGTACCTATAATAGTTTTGTTCAGAATTATTAAGACTTTATTTCAAGGATATATTTCAAGTAGAAATATTCTCATGTTGATCATATTCTTCCTAAATAACACTTTATATTTACATACATGTTATTAATATACTTTAGATAAAAGTAAAGCTCTAAGATTAAGGTGAGCCATACTTTGAAATAAACAAGCTTATTAGAAAACTATCTTATTTTTTTCAATCATAGATTCACTTGGCTTAAAATTTTAAAAATATAAAGGGGTGTGGGGTAAAAAGTTCCCTTCCATTTCTTTTTCTCTTGCAATTCACTTTTTCTTCTCATTGGTATCCAAAGTTGGTTGTTTGAGTGCATATGTATAGAACTCCTGAGATATTTTATGTATATACAAAGAAATACGTACATGCAGTATTTTATTCCCTCCTTTTTTTACACAAATGATAGCATACTATTCCGTTGCCTTTTTTTTTTCATCTCACTAGTGGTATGGTTCAGAGAGCCTTCCATATTGGTACATAAAGCACTTCCTCATTCTTCTTAATGGCCACAAAGTACTTGTTTTATGGACACAACATAACTTAAGACTCCTAGTAATGGAATTTTTGTTGTTTCCAATCTTGCATAAAAGGCCCACCCTTTTGCCCTTAGTGATGCAGTGAATAACATTAAAAACATTTTACCCAACTGTAAGTATTTTGTTGGATACATTGTCAAAGTGGTATACATATTTGTAAGTTTGACTAATATTTCAGAATTGCCCTAAGGAGTAAGTTGTACCAGTTTTTACTCCTGTGCTGCTGCTGCTGCTAAGTCACTTCAGGCATGTCCGACTCTGTGCGACCCCATAGACGGCAGCCCACCAGGCTCCCCGGTCCCTGGGATTCTCCAGGCAAGAACACTGGAGTGGGTTGCCATTTCCTTCTCCAATGCATGAAAGGGAAAAGTGAAAGTGAAGTCGCTCAATAGTGTCCAACTCTTATCGACCCAATGGACTGCAGCCTACCAGGCTCCTCCATCCGTGGGATTTTCCAGGCAAGAGTACTGGAGTGGGGTGCCATTGCCTTCTCCTTCTACTCCTATATGCAGTGCTTATTCCCTTTGCTGACATGGTGATTTATCAAAAGGGATCTTTGCTAATTTTTAAGTGGAAAATGATGTTAGTATAACTTAATTTGTTTTATCGTACAGTGAAGTTGAATCTTTTCCTAAACAGTGAAGTTGAATCTTTTCCTAATTTTTTTTTCTCTTTTCTTGAACTTGTGTATTCTATCTGATTCTCCATTTTGCTATTGGGTTGTTAGTCTTGTCAATGTGTAGAAGTTCTTTATGTATATATTAGAAAAATTAACCATTTTCCTATGACATGAGTTTCAAATGTTTTCCCCCAGTTTATTTGTCTTTATTTATAATAGGCTTTGTCATATAGAGAGTTTTGTTGTTGTTTGTTTATGTCAAGGGATTTTTATCATTTTCTCTTATGACTTTTGAATTTGGGATCACAGAAAGTCCTTTCCCACCCCAAAGTTTTAATTTCCATGATATCTTCCAGTTCTTTAAGATTTTTTTTTTAATTAAAGAGAAATGCTTTCTGTTTTAATTTGTTCCATTTGGTTTCTCTTTTATTATTATTCTGAGGATCTGGCTTCAATTTAATTTTTTTCCAGATGTCGCAGTGCTATTTATTGACCTCTCTCTCTTTTTTTTTTCACCTGATTTGAAATCTTGTTTTATTATTTCCTAATTGCTATATATGCTTGGGAATTTTCTGGATTTTGTATTCAGTTCCATTGATCTTCCTATCCATTGTCAGTGTTTTCCTTTAAAAAAAAGTTTTTTAAAATTAAGGTTTTCTATTGTGTTTTGCTTTATGCCAGGATTAAACTCTCTTTACCCTCTTTTTTCAGGTTCTTTTCTTTATATTATTTATTTTTCTGTATAAACTTTAGTATTACAATTTTAACATTTGTGACAAATTTTCTTCCAAACAATTACAATTTTTTGCTAACTTATGTCATTAAATATGACATTAAATTATGTCAAAAACAGTAGCACTCCCATTTAAAAAATTGTTTAAGCTAGATATATTTTGGAACATTTCAATACTCTGGTATGTATTTTTCCCCAACACCACCAAGTAATTCTCCAGTTCTCAGCAAACACCGTGTTCCCTGCAAATTGAACTCAGTTCTGATGTTCACAATTCTGTCCACCTGGAGATGGGGTCAGATCCACAGATGAGGGAGTCACAGACTGCTCCATTTCACATATCAATGGAGAATCCATAGATGGTTCCTGTGCTTCTGACTAACTGGCTATAAATCAGAGGTTCCCATGGATTCCCCCCACCCACCCCTGTTTTGATTAATTTAAATGGCTCATGAAACTTCAAAAATAAATTTACATATGTTTAGTGGTTGGTTGTAAAGGATACAGATGAATAGCCAGAGGAAGAGGTGCCTACAGCAGGGCACGGTCTAGGAGAGCCCTGAGCACAGCAGCTTTTGTCCCCATAGGCTATGGATGCATTCACGAGCAGGGCGCTTGTCGAGTCTTCCTGTTCTAGAGATTTTATAGAGCTTAATTAGCAGCCCCCCTCTTCCCTGAGATCGATGAGTGGAGCTGAAAGTTGCAACTTTCTGTCACTTGGTCTTTTTGGTGACCAACCCCGTCCTCAGACTGTATAGGGATTAGCCTATATGTTGTTAAGTTAGATGCCTGCCCCCTCGGGATGATGCTTTAAGATGGGCAGATGAGCCTCTATCACAGTAAGTGGGCTCCTCTAATGCGCTGGGCCCTGAGCCAGGAAATCCTGTGCCTCCGAGCCCTTTGAGAGCTGTTCTTAGTTTGCCGTGCCTTGTGGCTTTCTGGGATGTGAGCTCTTTTGTCTTCAGAGCTAGATGTTTGGGGTGTTTGTCTCTCAGCCTCAAACTCAAACCATAACCCTCCAGAGAAAAGCTCTGGGTTTTGAGTTTTCTCCAGGTTGTAGGTCCTCTTCCTGAGGGTGGGGTTTATGGTGAGATTGTGTCTCAACCTCTCCTACTAGCCTAGATGTCATTTTCTTCTTGTTTGCCTGATTTGCTCAGATACTTTGGGGGGTTTTTTCCGGATGAAATTGTTCCATATATAGCTGTCGATTAAATTTCTGTGGGAGGTGAATCCAGGATCTTCCTATGTCACCATCTTGAATCAGAACCCTGTATTTATCATCTTGCAAAAATATTTTTTCTGACTTTATCTTGAGTACATACTGCTGTGCCACTTTTTCTAATATATATGCATGATTTTTACATGCATCTTTTAAAAAAAAATTCAGGCAAGGCTTTCCTGGGACTTGTGCTGCAGCACGAGGGAGTGAACTCAAGAAACTGGGTACCCTTGCTCGCTCTCCGAGGAGAGCAGGCTGGTTCCTCACATGGAGTGAGGATGGGGGCGGCTTGTGGTTGGGCACAAGAAGGGGTGGCCCAGCTGGCCTGCCTACCCCATGGTGTTGCTGTGTACAAGGATCATGCATAGTACCCTGCTTTTGCCCCAGGTACCTCAGAAGTGGCTGTTGGTTTGTGGCCTTTTTGTGACATTTCATAATTTTGTAATATTATTCATAATTACCCTGACTGCGGTGCATTCGGTTGTTTTTAGTCCCTTAAAGTTTCTTTGTATTCTGTTGCTCAAGGAGACATTTGTCCAGGTGCAGGCACTCCATCCAATAAAAGGTCTCAGATTCAAGGTCCCAGCCTATCTGAGGTGTTTATGCATCTTTTTTATAGTTAAGCATTTTTAGCAATTCATCTATACAATTAATTTTTCTTTGAAATTTTCTAGAAAAGCAGTCTTGACTTTCAGTCAGATTTTGCCAAATATAGTGAAAGCTACTAAACAATTGCTATTTGAACAAGTTTCGTGGACTAAGTGTTCTCCATTTCTTCTCTGAAAATATTCATTGATGCCAGTAGAATGCTCAAAACTCAAATATGGCCTTTCTATTCACTTCAACTGTGACCAGTTGAACTTAAATTTTCTAAAACATACTTCTTTTTCATGGAAAGAAATAAAAATAGTGTTTTTAAGGGGTGTTCTTATTTTTTCAATTTATATGATACCTAATTTACTTACTTATAAAAACTAGTGGCCCCTGCCATAAACAAATTCCATCTATAGTGCATAACAGTTGTTATTTAGAACAATTAAGGAATAATTTTACAAATTTACTCCTAAAATCTAATCGCATGTTTTTCCTCTCTTTCTCTTTAGCCTGTACAGTAACCCAGGTGGGATGCCTCCTTATGCTTCTCAGGGTTTCCCATTTCTTCCTCCGTATCCCCCACAAGAAGCTAACAGGACTATCAGCTCTTTATCTGTTGCTGACACTGTTTCTTCTTCAACAACAAGTTATACAACCGCCAAACCCGCTGCTCCTTCATTTGGTGTCCTTTCAAATCTGCCGTTGCCCGTTCCCACAACAGACACTTCAACACCGGTTGGTATCTCCAGATATCTGTATTTTGTACCCTTGAAATACTCAGTCAGCAAGCATCATATTCCTCCTCGTGCCAACCACTATGGCACAAAAGATTTTTAAAAAATCACATTTTCAACTTAAGGAACAATGTCAAAGAGGTAACCATCAAATAACTGTAAGTAGAAATGTTAGTCTAGAGTTACTATGAAGACACAGTTGAGGGAATAGTCAGTGCTCCCAGGGACCAATGTAGAGCTAGAAAGATAACCTTTATATAAGATGAGATTCTTTTTTTTATACCACTTTATCCTTGGTGCCTCAAAGTATGCCTGATCCATACAGTAGGTGCTCATTTAAAATGAGGCGGATGAATGAATGAGCTCATGCTTGAGGCCACATTTTGATAGATGGTAATGAATTTGCCAGGATGATAAGGTGTTGTCATGTAAGGTAATTCTAAGAGGCAGCAGCTCTGACAAAGATGTGGAAGCATAAACCAGATGGCACATTTGTGAAGCCGCCTGTTACAGAACCCTCAGGTTTCATACAGAACGCAGGCAAAGACACAAGAAGGATTATGTAGGAGAAGCACGTGTCAGCTTATGGAAGGTCTGCCCTAGGGTACTAAGGACATGTAAACCAGTGTCTCATTGGTTTAAAAAACTGTGTTCTTAAATTAACCTGGTAACTGCTGCCACAAGGGACATTACTGAGGGAGAGACCGTACATTAAACGTATTAAGGAGATTTAAAGGCCTTTATTTTTAACCCTTAGTAAAAGAGAACTTTTCATGGGTCCTTGATTTTAAAATGTGACCCATATATTCAGACAATGTATATTCTATTCCTTATCTTCCCTACTGTCTTATAGAAGTTACTTAGGTAACTCTTGAGACTTTTTGCCAAGTTAGTAACTTTTCTAAATGTAATGCCTTTTGCTTGAGACATACTCATATACATCAATGAAACACGCATATAATTCTCCACATTTGTCGCAGATATCTCACAATTGGAGATTTGTTTTATAACCACAGGTAGTCACATGATCCTTCCTCATCAAAAAAAAAAAAAAGAGCCAGTAACCCTATATGTATAAAGATGCACTGAGAAAGACGGAGTGAAAAAGAATGGGAGGGTAAGGACAGTGTGGAGTGCCAAGAGGATGTGTGATAGTGAAAATAGTTATTGGATGCAGTACATTAAAAGTTACTTTTATAACCAGATAGCAATAGTCGAAAAGATGGCTAAAACTTAGCACTATTTCAATCTCTCTTTAGATAAGCCAAAATGGTTTTGCTTACAAGATGCCCGATATTCCTGATACATTTCCAGAACTCTCAGAACTAAGGTAAAAAGCTTGGACAGTAACATTGGTGTTTGTTGTCTATTTAGTTTGTAAATGCACACATCATTTTCATGTTGTCACTATTGCTGTATCTTAGTGGGAAGTGGAAAGTTTTATGAATCTGTGGTATGTCTTGCAGTTCATATTTAGTGACTTTGTAGTCTGTATCCAGGAATTTCTCTAGATCCTGGGAATGCTATAATAGTTACCAGGATAACGATGTCCTTTCTCTTGTGTGGCTTACCTTCTTGTGAAAACTATTTCTGAATACATTAAAGTTCTCATAAAGTAATAGAAAAGTGTTTTTACAAAGCCATATTTTATTCAGATTTATGGCAGAAAAGTTGAATATTCAAGTTTAAGGTATCATTTTTCATGAGACACTGTTTCCCTAAGAGGCTCCATGAAAAAAATGTTCTGTGGTCACTCAGGCTTGTAAAGTTGCACTCTTTATACCACTGTTGAAGGTTTATAGTAGTCATGAGGCTATTATCAATGAGACTACTTAATGCTATTTAAAATGTTTGCAGTTGTTCTTGTCTTTAGTATATATCCCACCAGGGATGTACAGCCAAATACTCATGAGAAATCCTATAGTTAAAAAAAGTTTAACTTTGTTTGACCCAATGTTTTGCAGTCATTTTAACAAAATAGTGACTTATTTTGTGCTGATAACGTTAATTAATGAAGTTTACAAATACCACATACATGTTATAAAGCAGTTGAATGCAGTGTGATGCTTGCAGCCACCCCAGAAAATAGGTATTATTATTGTTGCCGTGTTATAAAGGATTCTTTCCTTTCTTCGTTTTTAAAAAAATTATTATGAAAATGTCAATACGAAAAGATGAACCTCTTTGCTAACCTTCCTCCAGCTTTTTTACAGGAAATATGGGTATAGGTCAGAATTAAACTCATAAAACTTTTAAAAATATTTGAAGTGTTTTAATCCATTACTATCTTTTTTTTTTTTTTTTTTTTTTTTTTTTTTTTTTTAAAACAGTTCCATCTTTAGTAGGGAACTTTGGCAAAACAAAGATGCCATGGGTTCATCATGAACAGTTTTTTTCCCTGACCTAAAGTCAACCATTTTTCTGAAGGGAACTTATTCTTTTTCAAAATAACAATTCCAGTAAGATAACAGTATCAATAACAGTTACTGAAAGCAGAGTAAGTTCTCCTTTTAATTTTTACAATTCATTTGTCTTTAGGATATATTTCATCAGAGATGTACAGCCAAATATTATTTTTTAAAGGCTTTTTAATGAAACTTTTTTGGATGACAATGTAACTTAGGGAAAAAAAACAGGTTCATTTATTTCCTCTTGCTTTGAACTTTAGAGACTTTTTTTTTCCTTGTTTAATTTTATTTTTTAATTATATAATGCTTTTGTGTGGATCTCTAGTCAAAACTGAAAGACACTCAAAAGCTTGAGCTTGCTCCATACTCCATCCTTCCAATTCCCTCTTACACTCTGGATATCAATTTTTGCTTTGGGATTACCCTTCCACCATTGTTTTGTAAAAACATTTTTATGAATACATGTACATAGACACATACCTTTATCATTTATTGTGATAGCCACATGCCTATTAGCTAAATCGTCTTGATACTGTGTTTAGACTACTTTTTGTTCCATTGTGTTTGGTGTTTTATTTGCTTTTAAGGTTACAGTTTGCCTTCTTCCGAGTATATATAAAAATACATGTCAAAGATTATGTAGAACTCTGTCAGCTGAATAAAGCTGAAAAACTGGATATTTATTGTCATGGAGAAAATCTAGATAACTGACATTCATTAACATTTTCTTCTATTGTGTTTCTAGTGTGTCACAACTTACAGATATGAATGAGCAAGAGGATGTATTACTAGAGCAGTTTGTGACTTTGCCTCAACTAAAACAAATTATTACTGACAAGGATGACTTAGTAAAAAGTATTGAGGAACTAGCAAGTATGTCTTTCTTTACTTTTTAAATTTCCCAAGAAAAATGTGATCTTTATCTAGAAATAAACTAGAATTTATCTTACAGGAAAAAATCTCCTTTTGGAGCCCAGCTTGGAAGCCAAAAGGCAAACTGTTTTAGATAAGGTATGAGTTAGTTATGATTTTTAAGAAGTCCATATAATTTTAAAGTAGAATGAAACAGCATTTTGATTTTCTCTTTTAGTATGAATTACTTACACAAATGAAATCAACTTTTGAAAAGAAGATGCAAAGGCAGCATGAACTTAGTGAGGTAAGATTGTTGAGCTGTTTTCTTTTACCATAAGAATTTTTACTCTTTTTTTTTTTTTTTTTTTGACAGTTAACAAAAACATGTTTATTTTTGTCTTCAAAGAACAAACTGTTCTTTTCCCAATATAATCTTGATTAACTTACAAAAATGGGCATTTACAATGCATCGTCAAAGCATTTCCCTTTAATGGGAAACTTGACTTCACAGAATATAAACATTAAAAGACTAAAAAAAAACTTTTGTTGTCATTACAAGACAGAACAGCATCTAGCATAAGTCAAGGAAGTCATTCATATTTCAGGTCCTTGTCCTCCAGGAACCAGCATTGGTATATTATTTCCCTTTAGAAAAATTGGATCTAATTTAGTAATTCTTCTTCCTTCTGGTATGATTTCAAATTCAGTGACATCTTCCAATACCATATTGACAAAGTCACCAAATCCCAGAAGTATACCAACAGTCTCCTCATCACTCTTCATCTCAGTGTGAATTCTTGATCCTATCCACTTGTCCACAAGCTCTAGAGGAAGCAGCTACAACGGGTTAGTGGTCAAATTAGCTGCCATGGCTAAGCTGGAAGTGGACTAGAAGTTTTACTCTTAATATACACGAGCCACATTCTTAAATGTATTATTATCAGAAAGCATTTATTAGGCATTCGAGTTTATAAGGCATGATAAAACAGCCTTGAGTTATGCAGATGAACAGCTCTCAGTTTTATGAGCCATTATCAGTCATTTTGTGGTCATGCAAGAGCATTTGGTTCCAAAACAGAGAAATATAAAAAGCCCCATAAATAACTGTTCTGGGAGAGTTATTATAAAGCCAATTTAACTCTTCTAATAAAAGTTAAAAAGAAAAATTTTAGTTTTAGACTTACTTGCAAGCCTGTATACAGCTATCTTAAACAAGAAGTTAGCAAATTGGAAAATATAGAAAGTATAAAATAATTCACCACAAATAATAACTTTATACTAGAAATCTAGTTATGTGAAAAATCGAAAGCTTTTTATAAAATTAACCCTTGTTTCTGAAAAAAAAAAACTTTAAATTAAAAGGGGGAAATCATTTAAAAAATTAAATCGGACATAATCTTCATATATCAACAACCCACATCATAACTAACAATATTCTGTTTCCTTTAAAATCAGGAATTCTAGGAAGTGAAGCCAATGTAGTAAAACATAAACTAGAAATAAAACAACAGAAAAAAAAATGGTAAAGAGAATATAAATTTATAAAAGATTTCATATAATACGATCGTTCTTTTTAACTTTTTATTTTGTATTGGGGTATAGCCGATTAACAATGTTGTGATAGTTTCAGGTGAATAGCCAAGGGACTCAGCTGTACATACACATATATCCATTCTCCCCGAAACTCCCCTCCCATCCATGCTGCCATGTAACACTGAGCAGAATTTTCCATGTGCTATACAGCAGATCCTTGTTGGTTAGCCATTTTAAATACAGCAGTGTATACATGTTGATCTCAAACATCCTACCTATCCCTTTCCCCCATTCTTCCTGCCTAGGAACTGTAAGTTCATTCTCTATGTCTTTGTATTATCTCCTTGCTTTCTTTCCCATGTGGTCTTCCTCCATTTATACTAAAGTTTTTGGCATGTTCTGGCCTATCTCAGTTTTTGCAAGGGAAGATTTACCTTTGTTTATTGATGTGTTTTTGGCTATTATGTTCCTGGTCGGCTATTAAAAGGTATATGGTACTCTAGACCTTTGTCCTGGAGTATAATTTCATTGCCTTTAGGAGCACTGGAATCAGAGGGTAATGTGAGAGATTTTTAAGATTACTTGATCCAACCAATTGCTGACACTGTGCAATTGTTATATCTTTTGCATTGCACTAAGCTTGTTGCATATGTTGCCCATTATTCCACACAAAAACCTATGAGGGTAGGTATTGTTACTATTTTTCCATTTTACAGATGAGGAAACTGAGGCACGTGGATATTAAATAACATCCCTGAGGTCATACAAATGGAAAGTGTCAGAGTCAGGAATCGCACATAAGAAGTCCTCCCCTCTCTTAGCCAGAAGATCTGAGAGAATCAATTGAAATACTTTCGGAGGCACTTTAGAGCTTACTAGATGAAGAGGCTTTTCTCAGTAATCAGCACCATTCCTTAGACAAACTTAATAAACTCATTCCTTAATTTAATAAAGAATACTAGAAACCAAAAGCAAACATCACAGTTAATGACTCAACATTTCCAGGATCATTTTAATGGTAGGAGTGAGACAGTGATGCCCCAATATCACTATTTAGCTTCTATCCCATTTTCCTTCCCACTAAGGAGTTTTTCAGAGCACTAGATATTAATGATTTTCTTTCTTGATTTTCTTTTTCAGAGCTGTAGTGCAAGTGCTCTACAGGCAAGATTAAAAGTAGCTGCACATGAAGCTGAGGAAGAATCTGATAATATTGCAGAAGATTTCTTGGAGGGAAAAACAGATATAGATGATTTTCTCAGTAGCTTCATGGAAAAGAGAACAGTATGTAATATTCTTTGGTTGAGGACAAGTGACAGTGTAATATCAAATTACTTATGTATCAGATCAGATCAGTCGCTCAGTCGTGTCCGACTCTTTGCGACCCCATGAATCGCAGCACGCCAGGCCTCCCTGTCCATCACCAGCTCTCGGAGTTCACTCAGACTCACATCCATCAAGTCAGTGATGACATCCAGCCATCTCATCCTCTGTCATCCCCTTCTCCTCCTGCCCGCAATCCCTCCCAGCATCAGAGTCTTTTCCAATGAGTCAACTCTTCGCATCAGGTGGCCAAAGTACTGGAGTTTCAGCTTTAGCATCATTCCTTCCAAAGAAATGCCAGGGCTGATCTCCTTCAGAATGGACTGGTTGGATCTCCTTGCAGTCCAAGGGACTCTCAAGAGTCTTCTCCAACACCACAGTTCAAAAGCATCAATTCTTCGGCGTTCAGCCTTCTTCACAGTCCAACTCTCACATCCATACATGACCACAGGAAAAACCATAGCCTTGACTAGATGAACCTTTGTTGGCAAAGTAATGTCTCTGCTTTTGAATATGCTAACTAGGTTATATTCATGAGTAAAAAAAAAAAAAACTTAGCACATTACTGAGCTGGAGTTTTGAGAGCCATGAGAGGAAACTGAAGCGCCTCTGAGAATGATAGCAGCTTGCTACTATCACTTTATACCTGCTTGTTGTGAGTACACAAGCATGTGAATCACATAAGAGTTCTGTTTCAGAAATGATAGCTGCAGTCTACTCTAGTCTTAATAGTCAAATACTATTTTTTAAAGTCTTTAATGAAGCTTTTTTGGATGACAGTATAACTTAGGGGAAGAAAACAGGTTCATTTATTTCCATTTGCTTTGAACTGTAGAGAATTTTTTTCCTTGTTTAATTTTATTTTTTAATTATATAATGCTTTTGTGTGGATCTCTAGTCTAAGTCTTAAAAGTTGTGATATACTCCTGAATAACCTGTTTCATAAGCTGTTTAAAATTTAGGAGAATAACTTAAAAAGGTTTTTTTCGTTTGTTTATTGTCCACACTGGATGGCTTGTGGGATCTTCATTCCACAGTCAGGGATTGAACCCAGGCCACTGCCATGAAAATGCCAAGTCCTTCCCACTAGACCACCAGGGAATTCCCTATGGAGATTTTTTTTTTTTTTTTTTTAATTTTTTTGTTTTAATATTAATTGAGAACATTCTGGGGATAGTTTCTGTTCTAGTATTTCCATTATATTTAAAGAAAAGATTTTGAAGTCTGCTTAGCAGTATCTTATCCTTTGGTAAGTCCTATGTATTTACCTAATTTCTCTGGAATATCACAGTTATTTATAACCTTTATACAATTAAGTTCTACTGTAAAGGAAAGTGGGCCAGATTTTATTATTCCCGTTTTCCACGAGAGAAAATTGAAGTTCAGGGACATTAATGACTATAGCTTTAATGAGGCATTCATTTCTAGTCCTTTTTTTTTTTGGTACTATATAACTGTATTGTGAGGTTTTTGTTTGTTAAGCTTCCAGGGTAACAACAGTAGGATTTATTTTCATATTTTTAAAACACAGATATTTGAAATTATATAATCAGAGAACTGGTATAAAGGATCAGAATGTGTTTTACATTCTAGAGGTTTACAGACAAAGATTATCTTCCAAACAAATTTTTTTTTTTTGATTCTTAAATTCTGTGCCACCTTAGACATCCACAATTTAATGTCAACGAGTTAAAAGATTCTTACTTAGAATTCTGTCAAAATGTAGCTAGTTGTAGGAAGATTATTGGAGAAGTGACTGGTTTTTAAATAATTATCTTCTAGATTTGCCACTGTAGAAGAGCCAAGGAAGAGAAACTTCAACAAGTGATAGCAATGCACAGCCAGTTTCATGCTCCACTATAGGTAAATTGTATTCTGGAAGGTTTGTGTCTTGAGGCTATTGCATGGCTCTCTTTAATGAAGTGTTCTTACCAGTGCTTGTTCAGCCAGCTTTAAGCATAATACTATCGTTACAGCTACCATGCTATGTAACATGTAGAATACTTTGTATTATCTATTAAGCATGATGTTGTACACCTAAGCATATGGCCAGTATAAATTGTTTGCATGTTTTCTCAGTATGGTATTTGCTTAAATGAGTTTTGTTTTCAGTATTTGATAGCTACATATATAGTTTAAGTTCCTTTCTCTCAGCTGGTATGGGGCATATACCATAACACTTAAGTTGACTTATCTCTCAGTAGTCTCTTTTGTCATTTTTTCCTTTAAAAATGAACTTCCAATCTGTCTCTTTTCCATCTATTCCAGTGAGTTTCTGATCAGTCCTCTGACTTCAGGGTTTCTCCTTTGTGCAGAGCACTGACAAAATGATGCTCCTAAAATACCACTCTGTGATAACATCTCTGCTCTAGGACCTTTAAAGAACCCTGGGGATGATAAATGCCACGTTTCTCTCTCTGGTTTTAAGCCTTCTGTAAGCTGGCTGACATTTTAGATCATCCGTTCTAATTTTCCATTTGCCTCTCCTGTGTTCTCTTCTGTCATGTTCTATTTTCTGCCATCATGTCTTTGTTCATGCTCTCATCTGATCTCAAGACATTCTTCCATTTTCCTCTGTCTTGTTTTAGGACTGGATTTGGCTGCAAAGACTAGCTCCAACCTCAAGTTTAAATAAAAGCTTGTGTTCCTGGATAATGCAGGAAAACAGCCCAAATATAGGAAAGCACACCTGTCTCCTGGGAGTGAAAGCATGAGGCCATCCGTAACCAAAGCAGCTCTTCTTCCTTAGGTGCTGCTACAGGCTGCTTGTTTCTCGTTCCTGCTTTCCTCCCCTTTTCTGCGTCTCACTCTCATGTGCCTTCTCACTGGCTCTTCAAAGAGCCTTTCTTTGCTGCACTTGCACGTGGTTCAGCCCCTGCTGCCCACAGGCCTGATCTGACGGCCCGAGCACCCGGGGAGACTGAGTAGGGTCTCACAACAAATCAAGGAAAGAGACTGGCCCCGCGTAGATGGTATCCGTCCTGACCTCACGGTATTACCTGGAGACTGGTGTCATGTGGTCTTCTGTCTGCTTTGCTGGGCTGATGGAGCAGATGTGGAGAAGAGAGCGTGGGAGTTTCCTTTAAAAGGGAGCCGGCTACAGGGAGGGAGGTGACGGGCATTTCTCATCTCCAGTTCAAACTTACTTGCCCCTTTTCTCAATTTAGCTGTCCTTAACATTAGTAGCAACATTGCGTTATTTTACAACTCAGATTATTAATCCCTGAGGGTGTTGATTTTTAATACCAAGTATAGCAGCAGTAGCATACATATCTCAAGGTTGAGAAGTGGGCAGTGAGTTATTCTGTGTTGACACATGCATGCTAGAATCCTTTCCCACCTCTTTTCCCTCATTGTCAGGTTATCTTAAGAAATCTTAATTTATCATCTGAAAGTAAATCTTAGGTTTTTGATTTTCTTTTCTTTTCAGATTTTCCTGAAAACATGAACTGCAAAGAGAGGAATGGGACACAAAACTAAGCACATTTATATTTATGATTTGCAAATTGGCATTTCATCACAAGGCTGAATTCCTAGATGTATTATATAGGTTGTATACAGAACTGAGACTGATTTTGTACAGATTAGAATGATTGCTATGATCTTTGCTTTGAAAATTTTTTCTGCACTATTTGCACTAAAAATGTTTATTTATTGTTGATAAATTCTATCATATTTAAGTTCTACTGCTGTTCCTCTCTTATTATTGATTAAATACCTGTGCATGTAATTTTAGCTACTCTCAATATTTTATAAAATTACTTCATTTAAATTTGTATTTTTAATTTGAAACTGCCTCATTTCTTTATCAAGGATAGTTTGCTTAGATTTTTTTTCCTCTCAACCCTTTTTGAAAAATTACTATTTCAATTGTAGAAAGATTCTTATTTTTTTCTCTTTCTTTCTGGATGATAAAACTTTGAAAAATAATTTGTTTTTAAATATTCATAGTGTCAGGAAACACCAAACCTGCCAATGTGCCATCTCAAGTAATTTTTAATACACAGAATAAATGAAGAGGATAAACCAGCTGTTTTATATACTCTTATTTTTAAAATTAAAGATGCATTTAAAAGGCAATACAGGTAAATAAATATTTTACCTAATAGAAAAATTGCCTTTCATTTAAAGTAGTCCAACATAAACTTTGATGCTAGCTTTTTAAATATAAGTATCTGATGGGTTTGTGGTTAGATGAGGATATGCTATCTGAATTCTGAAGTTTAAAACAATAATTTGTTAATAAATAGTAAAGAACACAAAAGTCAGTGAAATATTCTGACCTTTACTGTGTTAGCTTTTCTCTTATGAAAGCTTTAATAATAAATAAAACTAATATTTAATTTTTAGGCAGTCTAGTTCTTAATTTGATTTTCACTTTAACTTGTATATGTTAAACAGTTTGCTTTTACAGTTCGTTACAGAATGAACATAATTTATGGATAGCAGTGAAAGCCAATTAAGTAGAAAATCTTGAACTAGATTTCCAAGGCTTGGTAAAGTAGCATCCTAATGCCTATTTTCATTTAAACTTCAGTATGATTGCCATTCCAAATCCTAGCATACAGTACAGGTTTTTTTCATCATTCTTCTTTCTATACCTATTTCTGGAAACAGTTTAGGAAAAATAAAATTATTTTCTGAGACTTGAAAAATGCTTAATACTTAGTCTGTGTTTAAGGGAGGACAAGTATTCACATGGACTATAAAGATATAATTTGAGTAAAGAAATTAACTTTTTTAACCTGTCTTCCTGGTACTATGCTAAGAGCATGCCATTTAATCTTCAAAACGACCTGACAAGGAAGTTATGATTATTACTCCGGACATATAGTACGTAACTGAGGTAAGTGTTTCAGATTTGTTGCAGTCTTCTGGGTGTTGAGAAACCTTTCCTTACTGCACTGGCCACATAAGCTTCAGTTTTCCCAGCAATCACCACAGTGGAGGACATGATTATCCCAGTCTTTTGGAAGCAATCAGGAAGCTTTCTTAGAAACCAGACAGAGCGCAGAACAAGAGCCCAGCAGACTACAACCATTAATTCATTTGATTTATTAATTTTATTAAGCTCTCTAAGAGTGAGGCACTGTAGAAATACTATCCAGTGATGACTCTAACATGGCCTAGGTGTTTATGTACTTATCCACCTTCCTCTCCACCAAAAAAAGTTATTTTCATACATAGTAAATCACATAAGTAATTCATCTTAATATCTTATTTTTTTTAACTTGAACTATCCCAGTTTCATTCTATACCAGTTAACATACCTTGGTTTCTTCTTCTAAAATTAGGTAACCTCCTTACAACCTAGTCATTAAAAAGAGGACTCTGATCATCATTATCTGTCTTTAACAGATCAGATATTAGGTCATAGACATCATCCAGGATGGAAAGTAGTCTACATTTGAATATGTATGAATTTTGGTTTTACAATAAAAACTTAAGTGACTTTTTTATAGTACTAGTATTTTTTCCTTAAACTTGGCCATATTGGAGAAGCAGTGCAAGGAGGAGAAAAAGTGCCTGTCAAAGCAGGGACTGTGATTTTCCTCTAACACATAATAGATGACTAGATGGAAATCAGAATAGCAGAGAAAAGCTTAGGAGTTATTAGATTGTGCAGAGTTAGGGGTTTGTCATAGGTAGGACTTTAAAGACGGATATCTCAAATAGTTTTCTAAACAAATGTGATACATGCCAGACAATGTTTCAAAGTTGAAAGATTTTCTAGGAATAATCTATACTAGGAAATTTCTATTGGAATAGAGATCATCTGACAGGTAAGTCTGATCATAATTCATATATGTTTAAATTGAAGGACAGCTCAGATTTATTTTTAGGGAAAGCAAGTAAACTAATCTTGTGCTCTTAAAGAATAGAAACCTCATGCCAGGGTCTTCCTTCTTTTTATGTTCCTTTACTCTAAAAAAGTTCCTTTGTTGATTGTAGAGTCATGATCAAAATGCTTACCTACTTCATATCATTAAATTTTCCTGAAAATCACTAAATAATAAATCACTAGAGCTCTAAATATTACCAGCGGGAAATAATCTGTCTTGAGTCAGTTTTACATTGGTTTAAACCAGCTGCTCTAAAGAAAACACTTTCTGATTGATGTTTGATTTAAAATGAGAATTTACTGTTAGAGATTTTAGTCTAATCGGATTGGCCATGCTCTTTTAAGGCTCCATGCCACACAATAATATCTTAATAAGCAATAAATAGAACCTTTAAAAAAAAAAATAAATTTCAGTGTTAGGTTAACTTCTAGTAAGTAGTCTAAATGAACATATGCTGAAACTATAATGTTTTGTAAAATGGTGGGGGCTGGAAAAAAGTTGGTGTCTGATATAAAAGATATCACATTAAAGAACTAAATTTTAACGTCTCAAATATTTATATTATTTGCTTTTCAAATGCATAGTTCTGTTTGGTATAGTTACTATGTCATTTTTCAAAATTTTGTTATTTATTTTTATAGATATATACTGCCAGATGGAAGAAATTAAATTCTCAATACTAGGCAAAGAAGTTTCTAAGAGTTGATAATCAACTACAAGAGTGGTATGGAGTTATAAAAATATAAAAGCCGTTACGACTATATCCTAAGAGTCTTTAATAAGGTATTCACTAATACAGAAAGTTGTTACTCTTGACCACCTTTCTCCAATTCCCCAACCACCCACTGCCCCAACCCTCATGCTGGGTTAACCACAAATCTGACCTTTTTCTGTAACTTTGGTGGTTTGGGGTTTTTTTTTAAGAGTACACATATAAGTGAAATCATGTAGTATTTGTTTTTCTCTGATTTATTTCACTTAGCATAATTCCCTCAAGGTCCATTCATATTGTTGCAAAAGGCAGCATTTTCTCATTTTTTTATGTCTGAACACTATTCCGTGGTGTGTGTGCTTCTTTCTTCATTCATCTGTTGGTGGACAGTTAGGTTGTTTCCATGTCTTGGCTCTTTTAAAACAGTGCTGCTGTGAACATGAAAGGGTACGGATATCTTTTCAAGTTAATGTTTTCATTTTCTTTGTATGTATTCAGAGTGGGTCTGTATGCTGGATCATACAGTAGTTCCATTTTTAGTCTTTTGAGGGTCCACTGTACTGTTTTCTATAGTGACTTTACCTGTTTATGATCCCATCAACAATACACAAGCGTTCTCTTTAATTCACATTATCACCAACATTTTGTATCATTTGTCTTTTCGATGTTGGCCACCCTGCCAGATGTGAGATTTGGTTTTGATTTGCATTTCCCTAAAGATAGTGATGTTTAGCATCTTTTCATGTACCTGTTGACCCTTTCATATATCTTCTTTGAAAAAATGTCTTAAGTCTTTTGCCCACTTTTAATTGTATTTATCTTTAATCCAGTTTAAAAATGTATCATCCAGAGTGAGATATTGGTATACGTTTGGTTCAGATTTCCTGTTTCCTTATAATTCTCTTTGGATGATCTATCCATTGTTTATAGAGTGGAGTGTTAAAGTCCCCATTATTTCTCCTTTTAGCTCTGCTGGATTTTGCTTTATGTATTTAGGTGGTCTCTTTTTGGGTGAGGCATCTGTTTGAGCCCTGAAGCGGAATTGGAGGGTCACTGGCTGAGACAGCTGGGTAGGACAGCTGGCTTGGTTCCCCACCCACTCAGGTGAGGCTGTAGGATGGATTCTGTGGTGGATTCTGTGGACTGGTGGGTCCAGTTGGGACTGGACGCTGTACTCAGGATTAAGTGGGGCAGCAGGATGGGATGCACGGCCTGCACTGCTCATTGTTTGGGGACCTGAGTCAGGCAGGCATATCCATGGAAGGTGCTGGCGACCAGTTTCACTCTGCAAACAGGTTAGGCCACGGGCTGTGCTCTGTTCAGCTGCCACGGTCAGCGGGGCTGTCGGATGGGTTGTGCGGCTTCCCACGTGTTCTGGGAAAACTCCCTGGTCGGGGCAGAGGCTGATGGCTGTTTGCAGCAGTAAGTGCAGCTGCAGATCAGTTTCCCTGCCCAAGCACAGCAGGAGCAGCAGCTTGAAAATCACTGATGCTATGTCTGTGGTCTCACACTAACATGTGCCCCCAGTTCCCTGGCCAGTCAGAGCCGTTGGTTTTGCTCTCAGGACAGTCAGCTCTGCCCACCCACTTCTCTGCTCAAGATCTGCTGGGGTGCGCAGCTTCCGGGTGTTCTCGCCAAGCCTTCCTGTCTGATGGGGCTGGGGGCCATGCTTCCCAGTGAGTGGGGCTCTGGCTCCCACCTGGGAAGGACTGCGAAGGCCCATTTCAGGCACCTCCCAAGTTCTCCTCAACAGGCTTTCTGGTCAGGAGGGGTCAGAAGCCACAATCTGCAGCAGGAAAGGCGGAGACTTAGCTCTTGTGCCTGGGTGGGGACAGACCAGATTCCACAGCCAGCAAAGTTCCCCCGTGACAGCCCCAGCGAGGCAGACCTGCTCCCTGTCAGACTCCCTGCTCAGACTGTACCGCCAGCGCAACCCTGCAGATGAACAGAGCCAATGGTTGAGGCTACTGCATGGGCTCCACAGGCACAGTGTGGCTTAGCCATGTGAACACAACTTCTGAAGTGACAAGTGACAAACATATTCCACTGGTTAAGTAGACATGACAGCAGTGTTCTCTAGTTCTTCAGTGAGCTTCTTCCTTCACTGAAGTGGTACCCTGAACCTTTATACAGTTACACTGCTGGAATCAGGCTTGGGGCTGACCCCCTTGTCTTGGTAATGTAGTTTCTGGAACCAGTAATAAAAGGTTGTTTTTAAGAAGCTAATGTGATCCAAAATCATATTTAAGAACTAGAGCATAAATGTTGTTTCTACTTTATTGGGTATTAGACTGGTATTAGAGAAAAGTGCGTGGTAAGTTTTAGCATTTTTTAAATAGAAATATGAAATTTCAGGGAAAGGCAACAAAACTATTATAACAATTCAAAATACATTATCTATAAGAAAAAGTTAAAAGTGATCATTAAATCTGAACACTAAGCTTAAGCAGAATTACAAAGCTCATCTGTTACAGAAATATATCTATTAACAAAAATCCTGATAACAGAGTCAAGAAGGAAGGAAGTGTGAAATATTTGAGGAAACAAAATATTCATCTGGAAATGAACTAAAAGGAAAGATTGAATATGAGTGTGAAGGAACGTGGTCAGGGCACTTTAAGCAGCTGCAGGCAAGGAAGATGTGAATTGATAACCTCGGGTGAGGTCATTGCTCTGTAGTGAATAAAACCTCCATAGTCTAGAAGGGGGAACAATTTTCCTTAAATTTGCTTGAAAAGAAATGGCTGTTTCCTGTTCATCAACACCTAAAGGAACTTGAAGTTGGACTTTTTTCCTTTTCGTAGCTACGTTCTATAATTCTCGATGACCTGTACCATTTCTTGGGCTGTTTTTATTTGAGATTGCACTGTTCCCTTATTTTTGGAAAGTGTTCCTTGTGTGTCCTTTACTTGGGAACTCCATGGCGGGGGATCCTCAGGCAGTGAGAAACACGGCTTCGTCGGAATCCCGGTCCTTGCCACTGTCCTCACTCGGCACACACTCCCCACCGCTGGGGGAGCGGCAGCTCAGATCCTCCACCCCCGACTCTTGGTCACTGTTGGCGGACAGGTCTGGGTCTGAACTTTTCAGATTGTCTTGAGTGAGGATCAAAGCAGAATCCTCATCGCCCTGGGAAGGGCTCCTGGATGGGAAGGACTTCACATTGCCACTGTAATCCTGAGGGGTGTTGGCTGCGCTGTTGTCCGAGGTAGAAAATCCTGAGTGTTTGCTGGGCTCACTCTGCTTACTCCTCACCTTAGTGCGATTTAACTGCACTTTCTGAATTTTTTCCAGCCTCTAGAAAAGAAACCACAGTTTCAGGGAACAGTCATAAAGAATGTATCTTTTTTGGTACGTGCCTGCCTTTTAGTGTCCATTATCTCCCGGCTGGGTGAAACGTTAAGAAAATGGGATTTAGATGGACTTGGTTTCAAAGCTAGACTTTATGACTCTGGACAAAATAATTAGATTCTGTGAGGCTCGCTCTCTTCCTAATGTAAGGATGGCACGTTATAAAAAAGCAGAAAACACAGCCTAGGTAAAGCACCTGGCAAAGAGTAGTCATCGTTCTTTCTGTATCTGTGTGGTTTTACATAATGATTTTCATCCTGTGAACCGAAAGTACATTTTTTAAAATATCAGGAATGAGGTTTTTATTATCTAAATTTTAAAATTAAGATAGAAGTCGCTCACTCTCTTAAAGTGTACAGTTCAGGTTTTTTGTTTTTTATATAAGTATATTCACAAGGTTATGCAATAATTCACCACTATCTCGTTTCCTAATATCTTCATCATCCCCAAAGCAAACTATGGAAATGAGCCAAACCAGATGTCTGAAATGCATCAAGTGTGTAGGTCTGGGCTTTGATGATCTGATTGTTCACCTGGTAGGATTGTGTTTCAGGTTACCTTCTGGCTAGAAATATGAAAGGACTTTGCAGGTAGCACAGTGGTAAAGAATCCACCTGCCAACGTAGGAGACACAAACAGATGCAGGTTCGATCCCTAGGTCAGGAAGATCCCTTGGAGGAAATGGCAACCCACTCCAGTATTCTTGCCTGGGAAATCCCATGGACAGAGGAGCCTAGCAGACTAGTCCATGGGGTCGCAAAGAGTTGGATACAACTGAGCACAAAAATATGAAATGGCTGTGTTGCTGCATTTCACACATCCTGAGTCACGAGAGGCTTTTCCCAGAGCTGCAATCGTCAGCAAATAAGGTGAGCAAGAGCGACTGTCTTACTTCTTCCAGGGCCTCAAGTTCTTCCTCCAGCTGCTGAGTCTCCTCCTTCACGGCCATGAGGTAATCTGTGACTGATTGTCGAGGCTGCAGTCCCTTCTCAAAGCGATTATACATTCCATTCCAAAACCTGCAGAGGACAGCAGAGCTTCGTGAAACCGTGTCACAGTCTGTACATTCACTTTCTTGAGTCTTCCAAGGTATCTTTCAAACCATAGTCCTAATAATAACCAAATGCGAAGTACAGGGTCAAAAAAGCCACTCACTAAGCTAATGGGGTCGCAAAGAGTCAGACACAACTGAGCGACTGAACTGAACTGAAGGTAATAATTTCATGTTAATGTTTTCATTTTCTTGAATCAGTCAACTTCTTTTGGGGAGAGTAAATTCATGAAGAATCTACTTGAGTAGATGGTACTGAATTAAAAAGCACATAATATATTTTTCTGAAATAGATTGTAGTAGTACATGTTACCATTTTCTTTATTTTTTTGGCTTAAGATGACTTAGTTAGGAAGTCAACTTGGAAAATTAGTGTTTATATCACCATTTAGAATCTTTCAGCCACAAAGGAATCTTTTAAATTTGAGTTTTTTAAATGACAGCCACTAGGATTACTTACATTTGCAATAAATCCTGCCTTTTTTATCCTATACAGTAAAGCATACTGGAATGCAAATAAAAATACAGGTATACCTTGTTTTACTGCACTTTGCATAGATTGCATTTTTACAGAGTGAAGGTGTGTGGCAAGTCTATCAGCACAGTTTTTCTAACAGCATTTGCTCACTTTGTGTCTCTATCACATTTTGATAATTCTCAGAATATTTCAAGATTTTTCATTTTTTTATGGTTACCAGTGATCTTTGATGTTACTACTAGTACTACTCACTGAAGCTTAGCATTTTTTTTAACAATGTATTTTTAAATTAAGGTATCTAACATTGTTAGATTGTTTTTTAGACATAATACTATTGCACACTTAACTGACTACAATGTAGTGTGAATAGAACTTTTATATGCACTGCTGCTGCTGCTCAGTCGCTTCAGTCGTGTCCAACACTGTGCGACCCCATAGACGGCAGCCCACCAGGCTCCGCTGTCCCTGGGATTCTCCAGGCAAGAATACTGGAGTGGGTTCAGTATTCTTGTTATTCATATTCATATCCATTTATATGCACTAGGAAACTAAAAAATTGTGACTCAGTTTATTGCAGTGTTCACTATCACAGTGGCCAGGAACCAAACCCATATTATTTCAGAAGTATGCCTGTAAATAGCATTATCATAAGGATACCTATAGATTTACTCAGAAAAGTACTTTGAGAGCAGGGACTTGGTGTCATTCATTGATTTATCCACAGTGCCTAGAACAGTGCTTGAGCCTCAGTAATGTACGTGTTGAGTGGCTAGAGCTAACAAATTAGTTGCAGTAGAGTTGACTGCAGGGTATGTATCTCAACAGGTCTCAAAACTGCCAATTCACACAAACCATGAGGCATTTTTTTCAGTGTGACCGAATTAATATTATTCTATAGAATTCCGGGGAAATAACTGGATTGAAGTCATTATTGGGTTGGCCAAAAAAGTTTGTTTGGGTTTATTGATACAGAACGAACCTCTTGGCCAACCCAATGAGAATGAAAGCTCTAGAGACGAAAAGCCACTAAAGGGTGTACTGAGGTAGGGAGGGAGAAGGAATGGGTTTCTTGGTGATTTCTGTGTAATTTTGTCTTTTTCCTGATCTCTGAGTTGCCCTTCTGTATTATACAAGTCCAGAGGGAAAAACCCAAGGATAAAAGAGAGCCTACAGACCTAGTAGCATCTGTTGGATACCACCAGGCTCTCCCATCCCAGTATAGACAATCTTGAATTTATTTCCACAGGGCAATAGTTTCATTTGATTCAGCAGCAAAAGAAGGTGAACTGTGTCATGACCACCAACTAAACCTGCAGCTCCACATTTAACTTCAGGCACTTGGTTTATTCAGTCCTTCTTCCCTCTCCTCCTCTCACTTTTAAATAAAAGTGAAACTTACATTCTTAGGATATCATTACTACAAAACATCAACTTCTAAAGAGAATTCCGTATTTAGAGGGGAAAGAGGGGGACAGGAGACAGGCAAAAATGCCTTGAAGCTCAGTGTTACATACCCTTCAGCCTCCAGGTGGTAAACAGTGCCAGAATCTAAGGCACAACCATACCCAGTGAGGTCCTAGAGGTTTACGTACTTGTACATGAAGTTGCACGGCGCTGTGGGGAGATGAAGGACTCCCCGGGTCTGACTGTGATCAGCTCTAAACAGAGGATTCAAGTAGTCGGCCCGATTTTTCCACAGGTGAGCCCATAAAGAGTATGTTCTGTCTTGAATTCTGTTATAAAGAAAATAAGCCTTAAAATGACTTCCCTTGGTTCTTAGAAATAGTAGACATATTAAAGCTGGAAAGGAATCAAAACTTGTTACATCAGGGGTCCCTGTTCTCAGCAGGGAAACTAACAGTCTTTTGTGTCTTCATGGAGCAGCAAAAGAGCACTTGGAGGAGTCTCAACTCCCCTGCTCTCTGGGGACATCTTGGCCTTCAGATATCCAGTCCCTCTGAGTATAAAATAAAACCACATGCGTTTTGTTGAAATTTTCCCCCAAATAGTCACTGGATTATTATTGTTTGCTGGGTACTACTTAAATGCTTCACATATTTTCTCTCATTTAATCGTGACTGTATTCCTATGACATTTGTCCCTTTTGCTAATCTATCACAACAAGTCACAAAATACCTAAGAAAACAGGTGAGTTTACAGGATGTACCATTTATCAGGAATTGTATCTACTAGAAAAAGTCATGTTCTTTCCACTCAGGATAAAACTGGAGTCAGTTTTATTTGAACTGACCATTTGCAAAATTAAATCTGATACTCTATATGCCACATTAATTTTTTTATAAAAATTTCAAAAATGTTCTTTCATTTGCAATTCTTAAGTCACTTAGCTGTTAAGCTTTTGACTTTTTCAAAAGTCCACATTTCATCTATTTTTTCCCCTCTCAGTTAAAGCAGTATAGCAGTCCACCCTTATCAATGACGTATTTGTTCCAAGACTCCAAGTAGTTGCCTGAAATTATGGATAGTAGTGAACCCTATACATACCTGCCTATCATAAAATAAATTAAGCATAATAAAAAATATGTGAATTGCTAGCATCGCTACTCTTGAACTTTAGGGTTGCTGGAACACAAGCATTGTGATAACTGAGACGGCTACTAAGTAACAGGCCATCCCATGCAGGATAGAGTGGGAGAGTGCGAGATTTCTTCATGCTACTCAGAAAGGCCCACAATCTAAAACTTACGAATTATTTTTTTCTGGAATCTTCCATCTAATCTTGGACCACAGTTGGCCTCAGATAACTGAAATTGTGGAAAGTGGAACCGTGGATAAGGAGAGACTACTATATTTTGCAACTATTATGAGAATATATCCACCAAAGCTATGTAACTTTTTCCTTTTCAATGCAAAAATCACTTTCCCTGACTCTCAAGAAGCTTCCTTTCCATATCAGTGTGTGAAGTTTACCTATCTACCTGTGGACATTAGGCAGGAACTAGGCAAAATGGACTTGTGCCTATCTTTGTCAGCTGATGGCCTTAAACCTCTAAAGTGATGTCAGGAAAATCGTTACTCTGTGAGTGAAGATGTATAACTAAAACAGTCTTAAAAATTGTGAAAGACCATCTGAAACTCTCAGTCACAAAATCTTTACATAAAAATTAAACATCAAAACACTTACTTGAGTTCTTGTCTCTCCTTCTGGCTATTACATAGGAAGTTCCCAAACTGGCAGGAATAGATGTGATGTTGAATGTGAATCAAAAACCTCTCATTGAACTCAAAGGCACAGGGAAACTGTTCCATTAACTGCCAGACGCACTCAAGGAACTGGTCTATAACTGGAGAGATTTCTCGGGGATCACCATCTAGGTTGCCGTATCTGTAAAACAAAGTATTAGAGATTTTACAGCAAGGTTTTTTTTTTTTTCTTCCTTAATTAGAAAGCTATAAAAGCAAAAACAATCATAAAAGCAACCCTAGTTCCTAAGCAGATCTTATCTTATAAACTGGAACGCAAAAGAAGTGGGAAAACATAACATATAAAGTTTTTCTTGGCATTACAATTTAAAAAGTCTGGACAGAGAAGGGACATATTTATGTTATAATTATAAAAGAAAAATGTTAGTGCTGGAGATAAAATTCCAGGAGTCTTTACAGGGAAAAGCAACAATCTTTCATTCTGATTTTAAAAGAACATCCAAAACTTGAATTAAGTCTTCCACTTTAATTAGTGACCCATGGGGGAGAGGGAAAAAATGCCTAAGCCACTTGAGAGTTTCTCACTTCTGCATGGTTTTATTAGGAAGAAAAACAACTTTAAAAAACTGATTCCCCAAGTTTCCATTTTTAAAGCTGTGTTAAAACTTGTCAATAATTTATTTCCATGTGACTTCAGATTCCCTCATACCTTTATATATCCCCTTTTGTTGTTTTCAAGAGTACATCAGAATCTGCTTCCTGTTGTTTGTGTAGATTTTTAAACAGCTGCCCAGTCCTTCTACACTGTTTTGTGAATTTTAGAAAGAATCCAGAAGGGTGATTTGGGTGCCATCAAATCAGAATAACAATATAGAACCTCATCTTTCAAGCGATGGATAATCAACTTGAGGAATAAAGATGAGCAAGGATTGGTTTAGTAGTTTTTCCAAGGGTGGAAACATTAGAAAGTGGAAACCTTCAAAGGGTTTAGTCCTATTCACCTTTGTTAACTTTATAAAGGGGTTGTCCAATAGGTTCTTTCCTCATAAAACACACTTATCAGCCACTTTCATGTTCTTCCTGCCCCAGATCCTCTCTCTCAGAGGTGCTAGGTGCCTAGCAGACAGTAGAACCCCCCAAACTGAAAATAACAATGTGATCTTAAGGCTGCCTGTTAATTTTCTCATTTGTAAAGTCAAATCATTGTGCTTTCCTGGAAAAATATAGAAATAGAAATCCAGGAAACCACAATAAATGCTAAACTAATGCTAAATGCAAAAACTACAAAAACAAATATGAGCAGCTCCATAAATTTAGAATTTATTTTAAGAAAACATTCGACCAATCAAAAATGTGTATCAAAGTCTCTATCAGCATGCTGCCTAAAATATAAATTTTAGCCCCAAAGATGAGACCATACCAGCTACAACCTGTATTAATAACATTCAGGGATTAAAGACGGCACAGCACCCGTCAGGCATTACTATCCACACTAACCAAAGGAGGCCAGTGGCTTCTGTTTATTGAAAGCCCTCAGATGGGCTAGTAGGCTAATCCCATACACGGTTTTAAAAGCCTTGCCATAACCCCAGGGAATAGGGAAAGGCTCCCCTTTTCACAGGTAGGAGACCTCAGAGAACACTGACGCCCTCAGCCACACAGTAAATGCCACAGCCTGGATTTGAGGCTTGACCTGTTGGACTCAAAAGCCCAGGCTGCTGTCCCACCTTAGCTCCTCAGAGACAAACTGGCACAGACCTCACCTGACACAAATGCCGTAGGATGAGCCTAATTTAATTCCCAGTGCAGAAGATCAAAGAGAAACTATTCTACAGGCATTTCACAATGTGTAGCTTACAGGGAACATTTGCACTTCGAAAAATGAAATAATCTAGTAAATACATGTGAAAGGAAGAGAGAGCCTATCCTTTCTAGGTCAATGAATGAACCAACTTCTCTGTCTCATATGGAAAAATTTAACATCAGTTCTGCTCAGAAGGAAATGGCAACCCACTCCAGTGTTCTTGCCTGGAGAATCCCAGGGACAGGGGAGCCTGGTGGGCTGCCGTCTATGGGGTCGCACAGAGTCGGACACGACTGAAGCAACTTAGCAGCAGCAGCAGCAGCTGCTCAGTAAATACCAAGAGTTCTCAAGTTAGAACTTCTTTATCTGTGGTATATAACAAAAATTTATAACATAACAAAAATTTAACTTTCTGAATAAGATACACAAGGCAGTTTTGAAAACAGGCTATTATTCCCCACTCAATTGAGAAATTCAGAAACAATTTTTTTTATTCTCAACCTTAAATTCACAATTTAAAGTCACAAGATTTTAAAACACTTCTTACCTGTGAGTAAACTTATGACCAAAGGAAATCCAGTCCTTTTCAATTAATACCTATATAAGAAAATATAAATATCATGGAGAGAAGCAAATGAGGGAAAGTAAGAGACCAGACCAGTAATTCTGAAGGATTCAAAAGTTCTTGGAGCATAATTCACTACCCTTGGTAACCTGCAAATGAATGAACACTATCTACCCATACACAGGTGCACATCAGAGGGCAAAGCTGAAGGTCTTCAGTAGGAGAAATACACGGGAGTAGACATGGGAAAATGTACTGCCATCACCCAGAATGCTCTTGACAGCACTGTTCATATCGCTTCATGTACCATCTCATTCACGGGGGTGACGGGGAGGAGGTGTTACTATCATTTTACAGAGGGAGAAACAAGGAGGTAACTCATCCAAGATCACACTTAGAAAGTGGTCAATGCCACCTGGTAACTTAGCTCCAGAAACCATCACAGCCTATCAAGTCCAACTTTCAGTCAATACTCCATGCTGCCTAACAGTATATCAAATACCAACCTCTTTACAAGAGACTAAGGAATGTTTTCCAGTGATCTTTAATATACTTTAGAAGAATTCTAAAATGAGGAGGGTTTGGAGCATATTGAAAGTTTCAGCCCTGCTGTGGAGTCAGAGATGTAGCACAAGTTTATACTCTCAAATTGCCTGGAATTTAAAAAATAATAATATAGGATAATACCATCAATATTACCAATTCTGTAAAACAGCCAGAGCTCTTTTCTTCAAAAAAAAAAAAAAAATTGGTTTAAATTTTGCCTTGACAACCTATAAATTTAATGGGAGGGAATCAAAAAGAGCCAGTGGTGAAGGATGGGGTAAAGGAGACCGACCCCTCAGCAATAAAGACCCATTGCAGCCAAAAGTAAATAAAGTTTTAAATATCAGTCGAAAAAAATTTTTTAAAAGGCAGGAACCAGATAAGCTCCCAGACACCTACACAAATAATACAGATGCCTTGCAATCGAAGCAATGCATCAAGTTCTGGGATGCTGGGAGGGATTGGGGGCAGGAGGAGAAGGGGACGACAGAGGATGAGATGGCTGGATGGCATCGCTGACTTGATGGACGTGAGTCTCAGTGAACTCTGGGAGTTAGTGATGGACAGGGAGGCCTGGCGTGCTGCGATTCATGGGGTCGCAAAGAGTCGGACATGATTGAGCGACTGATCTGATCTGATCAAGTTCTGATGCATACCTAAAAAGTGCTAGATCTAGGAGAGAATGTACTCACAATTTCAGGAAAGAACCCCAAAACACTGACCACAATTGTGAAGGATTATTTGAAATACAAAAGCAGTAAGTGAAAACACTTTTTCCTATAGCTTTTTTCCTCCAAATATTTTTTCTGAAAAGTGTTTTCTGTTTTATAGTCCTGTGTTACCTCAGACTTGAAAATATATAGCAAACTTGAAACATATATAATACAAATGATGTAAGAAACTATTTTACAAACTGCTGAATGTATATATTTGCCCCCAAATTCACTTTTAATAGCATTGATTTGAATTGGCTCCCAAATTCCAGAAATTCATCTTATTCCAAGCTTATTTCACCTTTCCCCCTTTAATTAATCTTGCTGATCTTCTAACAGAAAAATAACATCGATGAGGAGGGAAGAAGAGTTGCTAACAGTTGCCAGAAGTCCATTCTGCCGAGGCACAGTGTGCACGGGACAGTGGCCAGGCAGCCGCACTCACCATGAAGCCCTTCAGAGTCCGGTAGTGAGGTTCCAGAAGGAGGCTGGCCACCGAGCACACCTGAGCGGTCCTGTCCCAGCCATCAGAGCAGTGCACAAGCACACTGGCCCCTTCCTCAGAAACTGCCTGAAAAGCAGCATCAGCAAAGATTCACAAAGGATGGCAATCAACAGCAAAAATGATCAGGATTAGGTTCAGTTTTGTACTCAAAGAATCAAAAAAAGATTTCCAGGCAAAAAAAGAAAAAATCAGTACCCAAACCTGTTCCTGCATTTATTGAGTATGCACATACCCATCTAGTTAGGGCGGAGCCAAGGAGCAGTTTGGGCTTGTCACCAAAGCATTACTTCCCTTCCCTACTATCCGGGAGCCAGGAGCCCAGCTTCTGAACTTCGTACAAGCAGGCTTCCTGTACAAATGTCTCCTAGCCTACCTTCTACCCCTCTGGGCCCCGCCCGGCTTCCACCTTAAGCCTTTCCAATTGAAATTCTGGAGCTGCTGCTGGCCACAATCATTCTCAAAAAGGAAAAGACAAAAATTATAAACTGAAACAGTGAAGTTAGAGATAAAAGCCAAGTAAAAGTGCCTGGCACTGAATAAATATTTGATAAATAATGTATTACCTAATAAAGGGGAGCATACCGTGGCATCAGAAAAGATATGCTTGTCTTCAGGTAATAAATCTGAGGGGGATTTATTTAAAAAAACACCACGAAACAAAACAATGCATTCAAAAATAGCTTGTATGAAAGTTACAGCAAAATCTTCCTCTGGCAGAACGGAATCTACCTACCAGGTTCAGGAACATGATGTTTGTTTATGCCATTACTGAAAAATGGGGAGCTGTTTGCTAAGATGGGAGCCTGGAGCCTGGGTCACTCTGGTGACTCACATAGAAAATGCTTTCCTCTGTTGTACAGCAGAAACTAACCCAACATTGTAAAGCAATTATATTCCAATTTTTAAAAAAAAACATTTGTTAATTTATTGTTAATAATCTCTATTCTTATCCTTAGAAGTATCTTTTAGGAAATACTATTTCTATGGTGGAAAACATTTATAGTGAAAGCTCAATAATTCCTCCCAGTTTACTTCAGTTTCTTTTTTATCCATTAAATGCAAAGTAAATTTATGCTTTTAAACTAATACAGTCCCAATTTTATAAAAATATTTATGTTTATCTTACCTATATACAGAAAGATGTGTACAATAATGTTCATCCATATTAATGAAGGTTTTTTTCCTAGGTGGTAGGCTTTGGGATAACTTTTTTTTGGGGGGAATAACTTAAACTTTCATCTTTGTAGGTTTTTTTAGTGCCTGAATTAGTCATAATGTTTCATTCATTCATTGTCCAATACTGATTTTTCTTTTTACAAAATGTAAAAGGACAAGAAGTAAGTAATTCTAACGTGAATGGTTATTTCCCTTTTTCTTTTCTCTACTTCCTAATTTCTGAAAGCAAACTGACTATTGTTCCTGCTCAAATGAAGATAAGAAAATTAAACATCATTAATAATTTTTTAAAAATTCTTTGCTCCACCCAGAACCAAGCATAATTGAAGACTACTTTCAGATTGCTCTGAAAGTATTTTGCCAGTTGATTGCCTTGATGATACACTATCAACTGAACATCATCCCATCTTTCATAAAATCCCATCTTCAAAGGGCAGATTTCATGGAGGTCTGCAAAGCCAGCTCCCCAAGCCAGGTATCATCCAGCTTAGGACGGGGGAGTTCATGTCTGGTATCACAGTGCACTGGCTGCTCTGCCCCAGTCTGTTCTCTGCGATCGCATACCTTTGCAATGAAGATTCCTGCATCCATGATGGCCTTAATGTGCCTCAACCAGCCAGAGTTCTCCAGTCCCCACAGAAAGTCACTCATGGAGGGAGATTTAAGTTCACACACTGCAAGATAAACTGTGTTACAGAAGCAAAATACAGGCAGTCTTTCACTGTACATGTGATCATATTTACAGGTAGTTTGTTAATGATTCCATTGTAGCCATTTTCTGGAAGAGTCAAGATAAAATGCCCAAGCTTGCTAAATGTCATTCTACTGAACCAGTTCCAAGTAAGCCTTCTCTGTGTTCTTTGTTCACAGGGGACATTGCATCTGTTTAGAAGTATTATATTTGTAAAGTTTAAACTCTAATATTCATAAAAATCATTGAACGTTGCCATAGTAAACATAAGAGATTTATTCTTCCAGCCAACATATTTAAAGTGAACCACCAAGGAGCACTTGAGTACCTGTGCTCTGGAGGAAAAGACATATAATGAACTCCAGCACCTTCCCAACTAGAAGTCTATCACCAAGAACTGTCCTAAAAGTCTTAAATGGAAATTATCAAACTCCTCCTGCTAGCAACACCCCCCCCCTCAAAGGGAGTAAAGGATATGAATTTAAGTATGAGACTTCTGAACACCTAGAGCTTCAAGTTAGGGGTTTTACCTTTGATTGAAAATGAAGATAATCCAGGATTCCAAAGATACCTGTGTTTTACAAAACTAAGGCAGGTGTGTAAACACCTCTATAATATCATCACAGGCAGTTTCCTCTCAAGAGCTGCTCTTTTAGTTAACATGAAGCATGAAAAAGCTTTAGGGCTCGGTGTTCTGACTACAACATAAATATGACATTCCAAAGTTCACAGGGTTCATACCTATAAAGCTCTTTTGAGGAATCCTATAAATTAATCAAGGAAAATTAAATAATGGGCATCAAGTTTATTTTCTTGGGCTTTGGTTTCTTATTTAAAATAGGCAAAGTGTACTAAATTATATCTAAGTGCCCTTCCAGCTTTAAACCAGATTTAAATTTGTGGTCTTTAAAAGCATTGTGCATTTGTAATACATATTAACTGTTAACAACCGTTTATCAGATGCTCTTCCCTCAAATATGCCAGATAACAGAACGTTTACTCATTTCCCGCAACATAAGAACCACACACAAAAAACACAAGTGTAACAGTTAAATTGAGTCACAGATGGCAGCGATGATGAAATAACACGAAGATTCCCAGCAAAAAAAACAAAAAACCCTTCATAAGAAAACAGTATTATTAATATCTTCAGCCAAGATTCTGAATTCTTCCTGCCAAAAGCCTGCCCTGAGCTAGACACCAAGCAGGAGAAATGGGCTTCACTCTGATTCAAGGCACTGTCCCTTTGTCTGACACCATGGTGCTGCCCCATCTCCACCAGCAGCAATTCAGGTTGTTCAAGTAAGATTAACCTGATTTGCAGTTTTCAAAAGTTTTTGCATACACGGCTCTCCAATGATTTTTAAAACTGTGTGCCCATTCATGCACCATGGAGCCTCCCAGGTGGCACTAGTGATAAAGAATCCACCTTCCAATGCAGTAGATGTAAAAGACACGGGTTCGATCCCTGGGTCAGGAAGATCCCCTGCAGGAAGGCATGGCAACCCACCCCAGTATTCTCGCATGGAGAATCCCATGGACAGAGGAGCCTGGCGGGCTACAGTCCATAGGGTCGCAGAGTCGGATAAGACTGAAGCGACTTAGCATGCACCCTCTCATGCACCGTGGAATAATGCACCACAATAAGCTTGAAGCTGTTTGCCTTTTGCAAGGTGGCAAAGGGGCAGTCGGTTAGGGGAGATGGGAAAGGAGGGCTGGCTCACACCTGGGCCGAGGAGCATCTCTAAGACAGGAGCACGTGCAGAAGTTGATACCATAAAACAATCCTGCCACGGCGCCCCTGAGAAAACCTTCCCCATGACCTTGGGGGATTATGTACGCAGCTTGAAGACAGGCACTGAAACTGCTGCAACTGAAAAATCTGTGCGGCCCTGGTGAGAAATTGAGTCAGGCGGGCAGGAAGCCCATCTGTCAGACCTGAGGATGCGGCCGGCGGCAGTACCGCGTGCGCCCTCCGCGTGGCGCACGGACATCCCCACACCCTCTGTGCTGCAGCCCCTCCCGCGGGCGCCTGCCGTTTGGTCCTTCTGTCCAGCCCTGGCCGTGACCCAGAGCGTTCAACTCCATCCTAAAATACACACATTCCACCACGTATTCTCAGGACCCACTGAGACCTTTAAATCTTCCACAGATAACGCTGACTGGCAAACGTTGGTTTGTTTCACTGAACCAGCTCGACTTTCTGAGTGTTTGAAAGCGCTCAAGACTAGCTGGCATCCGCCTTCATTTCAAAAAGTCCAGGGAACGGGAGGGATGTCCTGGTGTCCAAACTCTGAAGCTCAGTCCAAGAACAAATGATCCCTTGCGCGTTCTCTTCCCACCAGGTGTGGAAATGACAGTACGTTTAAAAATAAACATACCGGGCTTTCCAGCTAAGGGAGCGGCCTATGCCAACAGGCAAGAGGGGACCGGCCGGCTCAGAGAACAAGGCCCTGAAAGGCGCCCGGGAGAGGATGCCCAGGTCGCCTCCTCACCGAGCTCGCGGCCAGAGGGCCAGCTGCTGCTTCCCTCCACACTGAGGACGGCTCCCTGTTTAACATGTCTGCTTTTAGTTACATCTAAACGGGATGTTCAGTGAAACAGCCACGCCGGCTTTCATGCATTTTTTTTTTCACTGAGAGCGTGCTCGCCGTCAGATGCTGAGGGGTGCTTCTTGAAAGCATTCAGCCCGCAGGTGATTAATACACATGGTCAGATGGGGGTACACTCAAGACTCCAACAGTTAGCGCCTGAATTTTCACATGTGAAACTGGTGGGTTTGTTTGGATAAACTCAGGATAAGGCAGAAATACTGATCCATTCACCCTTGTTGCCAAACCCAAACCAATAATGACAAACCGTTTTGCTGAACAAAGTTCATTTCAGTTGACCTCAGAGGCAGGCATCGGCCCAGATCACAGAGAACTGTGGCTTACTAACAGGGAGTTTAATGTCCAGGTCTAGTGACATTGGTCTTATACAGAACAGCGTAACTATACATACCCCACAAGCATAAAAACAACATGTAAAAAGAAAAGACAGATTATTAGGGCACCTGAGGAAACAGGAAATTTATTTGGGATAAAATTAACCTCTGGTGATCTTCCTTTGCCATTTCCTACATGAAGCTCATTTCTTTCTCCAGAGCAGCTGGGTGGGGACCAGCCCTGTAGAACGGTCTTTCTTGTCTCTAAGATCTAAAACTGAAAAGTAAATGGGCCGCCTCAATTCGGGACTCAGCTGCAGGTGGGGCTTAAGGAATGACAAAGACTAAATAGGAAATGTAAGGCAGATGGAAATAGAGAAGTCTAGTTTGGAAAAAGGAAGGGCCCTGAGAGCAGGGAAGATGGGTAGATATAAGATATTAGTGACAGATGCTGGAGAGATGGCCACGAATCACTTAAGATTAAGATGTTGGCAGCAAATAACAGAAGTGGTGAAAAAAGCAGCATGTGTAGCTGGGGACATAACGAGTGGAGAATCTTTCCATAAAGCTGCCAGGACCAACATGCTCACTGAGTCTGAAACCACATTGTCACTGGCAAGCAGAGACTGAATTGCCTAATCTCAATCACAGCCTTATGGAAAAACTGCTCGCCTACTCCCTAATATGAATCATGTCTATCTTTAGTTTTATGGGAGACACTTTCTTCTCCAAGTGTTCCTTTTGTAAATGTTTTAGTTATCAAACTAGCTGTCAAGATGAACAAAACAGAAATGATAATTCCTAAGGTGAAAATGTTTAATCTGAATTGTCCCAGGGAACATCAAGGTAACGCATAATTAGGATTAAAAATAGTCATTCTCTCATTAAATCTGTTTTCTCTTGTCCTTTCCTTTGCTAAAGTCACCCAGAGGCAAAGTCTTTGGCTTTGACATCCAATTAAAACATCCCACCATATGACTCACCCAAGGATAGCTCTCAGGGAGATCACTTGTAAGCAAGCATTATCTTCTCTTCCCACCATAACTTTTGCCCTACATCAAAAGTCACTTTGTATTACTAAAGGAAACATTTTTTGTCTGCAATACCCAGCATAAAGAAGACTCTCAGTAACTGCTGTACAGATGAGTGTCTGAGATAATGACGTAGCTCCTAGTGATGAAGTATTTACCATAAACAGGTACTGTGCTGGGTTCTTCTACATCCATTGTCCACCATACAGGGTGTGTTCGCTCCCAATTTTCAGACTGGCAAGTGTGGCTTATAGAGGTTTACTAAGTCATCCCCGGTCACTCAGCCAGGGAATCCCTGAGCAGGAATCCTGGTCACAATGCACACCCCCCCCAAAGGGTCGTGTTCTTTCCTCTCTGCCTCGGTGCTTGTGGTCTTACTGTCTAAACCAGGCACCACCATCCAGCGCTCTCACGGCCACATTATACATCCTCTTACAACACAGAGAGCAAAGGTCACACTCTTTTGACGGATTTCTTTCTGCCAAATAACCATGAGTTGATAACCAGTGGAGCCTGACGCAGAGCCCGGTTGCTCTAACAGAACACTTTCTGCAAACCTCAGTGGGCAAGTCCGAGGGACAATGACCAGGTTTTTCATCCACGTCTTACTGGCTGCTTCTCATCTAATCGGTTAGTAATCTCAGGAGGTTAATACTGGGGGAAAGTCAGAAGATAGAGAACTGAAAAAATGATCAACCATTATAGTTTTTTATTAGCTCGTATATGGTAGAACTTCATAGCATAAACTTGTAGGCAATACTACAGAAAATACTTAAATATGAAAAATTTGAGTATGAAAGTTTGAACTCTACCATGTCTTCCAGGATGAATTAGCCATCATCTCATAAAGTAAGGTGGTGAGGGGAAAAAGTATCAGATGAAAAGGACAGTGGGCTGAGAGCTGCACCGTTAATCCTGAGCAGAGAAATATTTCATGGGAACCTTGGAGCCAGGTGTGTTGGGGGATTGCTCCCTTCTAGATTTCAGTGCCCCCGAGACCCCCTGGTGGGGCCACCAGAGCAGGGGTCATGAGCCCACAGTACCCCCTGCAGCGGTGCCTCCTGGGACGCACTCCAAGTTCCCTGCTTTCAATAGTCCCTTCATTCCCAACAAAGGTTCCGAATAATCGGGCTTCACAGAGAAGCACAGATCAGATGTCTCTGGGGCCAGCTGATTTCACCACAAAACTCTCCGTCGTCACTGCCCCCAATTCCAGAGCAAATGACAAAAGCGGTTACCACTTGGGGCCTGCTATAAAGATCCCGCTTGTTTCCAGTGACTCTTACAAACAGCCCTTCACTGTAGTCCTGTCCCGACTGCTGACTGGGCACCGGGCCTCTGTCCCCATGCTCTGACCCCGCGCCCATCTGATCGCTGTCAGGCTGAGGCTTGTATCTCTATCAAACAACTTTGCTGAGAAAACACCCGCCCGGCCCGGCATGTGGTTTATTAAATTATGTTTGATGAACTTGTGCTCAGTGGACACCAACCATACCACAAGGGCATGTGCTTCTCTGCCTCTGAAATTCTGCTTACTTCACATCTCTTGAATAAAGGAATTAAGAAAAGCCACCCATAAGGAAGCAGTACATGTATGCTAAGTCACTTCAGTCGTGTCCCACTCTTTGCAACCTCATAGACTATAGCCTCCCAGGTTCCTCTGTTCATGGGGATTCTCCAGGCAAGAATACTGCAAGTGGGTTGCCATTTCCTTCTCCAATTTAAATTTAAATATGTAAATAAATTTAACTTTTTGATTTTTAATTTTAAAACTATAATTCAAGATGGTGTTTTGAGGTTTTAACTTACATTTCTTTACTTCCAGGATGAATTAGCCATCATGTCATAAAGTAAGGAGGTGAGGGGGGAAAAAGTATCAGATGAAAAGGACAGTGGGGCTGAGACCTGCAACATTAACTCTGGGCAGAGAGAAATATTTCACGGGAACCTTGGAGCCAGGTGTGTTCTGTGAAAAAGCACTTTCCATATATAATGGAATACTACTCAGCCATTAAAAAGAATGAAATCATGCCATTTGCAGCAACACGGATGGATCCATAGAGTGTCATACTGAGTGAAGTAAGGAAAGGCTCTGTGAAAAGCACTTCATATTTAACTCAGTTACAATTGCTACATAACTGAAAGGGTTTTTTCACTGGGAGGTGGGAATGCCACAAAATAGTTTCGGGTAAGAACTTAGAAACCAACGTTAACATTCAAGGGCTTCCCTGGTGACTCAGTGGTAGAGAATCTGCCTGCCAGTGTAGGGGACAGAGGTTCAATCCCTGATCCGGGAGGCTCCCACATGCTGTGGAGCAATGGAGCCCGTGCACTGCAACTGAGGAGCCTGTGCGCCAGGGCCCGGGAACTGCGACCACCGAAGCCTGCGTGTCCCAGGGCCTGTGCTCCGCAGCAAGAGAAGCCACCACAGTGAGACTAGAGGGCAGCCTCCGCTCTCTGAAACTAGAGAAAAGCCCTCACAGCAGCAAAGACCCAGTGCAGCCAAATACATAGATAAACTTATTTTGAAAGGAAGTTAACATTCAATCAATGAGCTCTATAAAAGGACCCACATCAGACATGAACTTGGTCCTGGAGTTCAGTTTCTGATGAAATCTCCTGCCGCTCTTGCTCACAGACAGGGCTATATAGGGGCAGAATGCAAAACAACGTTTCATTTCTGTTATTCAGAATCTATTCTGGTAATATCAATAACCCTGAGAAGAAGATAATAATCATCAAGGAAACGCATTCTTCCCCTTCCTACCAAGTGAGCAGCAGTACAAATCTCGCAGTCTCTTTGATGTCACGACAACTATTGGAAGGAGAAAAAGCCTCAAACGGTGGGTCTGATTGCATCACTTCATCAGCTGAAGCCTCCACGAGTGGTTTATAATTTACTTGGTGAAAACAGATAGCTGGACATTGGTCAAGTCCCCTGAAAGGTATCCAAAGAGCTGTCCTCCCTTACAGGGCCGACACAGAGCCGGGAAAGTGGTGCAGAAGAACCATGGTCCCCTGAGGAACACAGGCCGCCCTCCCTCTGGAGCTCCATCAGTTTGCTGGGCCTCGAGAAACAGCAAGTCAGACCACAGGTCTGAGGGCAGGAGACAAGGTTCCTCGTCCGAAACCAAGTAAATGCTCCTTTTAAAACAAAAGCCAGACTGCCATGTGACAAGCACTCTCAGGAGTCGCCTTATGCATATAAGAAAATGAGTGCGTGCTAAGTCATTTCAGTTGTGTCTGACTCTGCAACCCCACAACTCTTCATGTCTCCTGCTTTGGCAGGCGGGTTCTTTACCACTAGCACCACCTGGGGAGCCCTGAAGAAGATATATTTTTTCTTTTTGAGAATATATAGCAGAAAATATATATTCTCAAAAGTCAGCTTATGAAATTACTAAAAAGCACACATTTTTAAAGATTCTGATCATGAACACTCTTCATATTAAAATCAGACTACTCTATCAATAACAGTACCAAGCTGGTCCAGTTTGCCAACTTCTAAAAAGCACAGCATATAGCAGGGACAGGCATACCATCCACAATAATCTCCAGAAGGTGATGAATCTCAAAGCCCAGAGCATGCTCCGGTCACCTGCTGCTGTTATTTAGACGCTAAGTCATGTCTGACTCTTTGTGACCCATGGACTGTAGCCCACCAGGCTCCTCTGTCCATGGGATTCTCCAGGCAAGAAGACTGGAGTGGGTTGCCATGCCCTCCTCCAGGGGATCTCTCTGATCCAGGGATCAAACCCACATCTCCTGCACTGCAGGTGGTTCTTCACCATCTAAAGCACCAGGGAAGCCCTCCTGTCACCTGAGACCACAACAAAGTCCACGTGGAGGAGAGATGGAGATGGCTCTACAGCCGTGATTATTCTACAGATGCAAAGTCAAAGTGACTCAGTCGTGTCCGACTATTTGTGACCCCATGGACTACACAGTCAATGGAATTCTCCAGGCTAGAGTACTGGAGTGGGTAGCTATTCCCTTCTCCAGGGGATCTTCCCAACCCAGGGATTGAACCCAGGTCCCCTGAATTGCAGGCAGATTCTTTACCAGCTGAGCCACCAGGGAAGCCCCGCTTTTTAATGATGCAAAAAGAGGGTTTTTTTCCTAACCATTCAAAGGTTCCATTTTAAACTATTTGCAACCAGGGGCATCAAACTGTGGACTCACAGAACCATCAGGGCTGATGGGTCCACAGAAATTATTAGTTCAATAGTTTCATTTTACAGCAGGTAACAGAGCCTCATGCATTTAAAGTTTCATAATGACCGAAATGATCCCAGGATCTCAGGAAGGACAATGGAAATCAGGCTTGTCTGTGCCACTCAAGTTCCTCCAACCCCACCTCTAGGTTCTCACTACATCCTGCTCTCATTACGCAGAGAAATTAAGCAGAGAACTGAGAGCAGATGGGTATTCTGAGAAAAAGGTAATTCAGCATTTCCTTTGTCCCTTTTCACTCCAGGCCCCATATTTCCCTTCAGAGAGGACCGCCCACCCCTTTCCCTCACAGGCAGGCCACCTCCCCAGGGCATCACCCCCTAGACATGGGAGCAGCACAGAATTTACAGCCTCTCCTGATCCCCAGGCGGGCTTCTCAGGTGGCTCAGTGGTGAGGAACCCACCTGGAATGCAGGAGGCACAGGAGATGTGGGCTTGATCCCCAGGTTGGGAAGATCCCCTGGAAGAGAGCATGGCAACCCACTCCAGTATTCTTGCCTGGAGAATCCCATGGACAGAGGAGCCTGGCGGGCTACAGTCCAGGGGATTGCCAAGAGATGGACAAAAGGACTAAGCACGCATGCACACTGGTCCCCAGGCACAAAGCTCTGGGTTCTGCACCCTCCTCTTTCTCTTCAGTTCCCACAAGAGCTAGAAGTGGTGGACATGGCAACAGACTCCTCCTTGGGCCTTGACACTCACAAGGGCATAACCAGTCAACGAGGATGATTTTGCTTGAAATACATGATTTCTGGCAATTAGTTTATGGCTGGGGTGGCCACACGAATAACTGTTCTGTGTCACACAGCCCAGCTCTGTGACTTCCTCTCCCCATGAGCCTGGAAGCCTGTGTGCACGTGTCTTCTGGTGCTCGTTGCTGGGGCAGGGGCAGGTGGAGGGGTTCTGCGGCAGCAGCTGCTGCTGCTGGAAAGAAGGACCACTACCCCCAACGTCCTTCCAATGGCTGCTCAAGTGCTGGGATTCAGTTTATGAAACTCATGTCCATGCACGAACAGTTGACAATTGCTCTCAAGGCAGGATTGCTTTATCTCCACATGGTCTTGAATGTGGGCCAAACTAGTACGAGGGAGACAGAAAATATATCCCTGTGCACTCTTCTCTTCAGTATACCACGGGAGAGAGGCTCACAGCTAATGACCACGTGACAGAACCACTCCACCATAACACCAAAAAGAAGAGAATGGCTGTTAAATGTGTAAAGAGTCCCTGAATTTTTAAATTATTCCCAACTGATCCCACCCCGGCGAACAACGTCATAGTAAAGCACAATTTTCATATCAAGAGACTCTCTTATTCCACTTTGGCATCAAAACATTTAACTGCATTTTTTTCAGTGCTGTGCATAAGGAAATGGTTTACCTTCCAGCATTTTCTGCAGACTGTTCCTCATGACATGGATGTTCTCTATCCCGATAAACTGAAACTTGATATTGGAATAATTGTCTTCGTTCTCATAGCCTTTCCCTGCAGCACGATTTGCCATCGCATTAAGCTGCAGTGGGCAGCAAAATAGAACAGTCACCAAGGATATTCATGGAACAATCACAACATGTCACGGCTAACCATAAGAACATTCAACACGGCATGCAGAAACATGCGTTCGATCCCAGGACCACTGTGCTGGGCTGGGTGTCTACGGACACCTGGGCTGAGCCTACATTGAACAACATCTGTTTGTCGATGTGGGAACATTTTCTGAGCTGGGAAGCATCCTAGAGATAAGCCCATCTGGAGATGCCTTCTGCGGCTCCCAGGGTGGGATTCCGTAAAGCCAAGCTGTCCTGATTTAACACCAAACGTGACAGCCTTGGCTGGCAGAAGAATACTGGCAGATCCAGTTGGCAACATAGAGCTCTTGAGTGAAATGATTAGATCTTCTACTATTAGAATGCCAAGAAACACATCAGTGTAGAGGAAGGGTGACGTCATTCTAATTTGCTTAGGGGAATCTCGCAGATACCCAATTCAACCTTAAGGGGGAGAGAGGACCAGTGGGTGCTACATCTCCAGAGACACTTCCTCCAGCCACCCTATTTCAATCTCCAGAGAGGGCTTTCTAAAATCACATTCATTACCACAACTGCATACATAAGAAGTGGCAGCTCTTAGTGCAAACAGGGTTCAACGGTAATGGACTTTGAAGAAATTCATGATGTAAACTTACGCCATACTCCTGTGTAACTAAGGTCAAGAAGGGGACAAGTCCTGCCTTAGCTGAGAAACACACAGATTTCTAGAATGAATGCATTATTGCTAACACTCCATTCTTGCCAGTCAATTAAGTGGGCCATCACATCCTAGACATCTATATTCGCTGACCGTTCTCTCCCTCTGCCCACAAACGGCAGGAGGGCTAAAGCCCAGGCAGAGAACTTGCCACCAGAAAAGTATCAGTTTTTGGGCCACAATGCAGTATTGGGAGGATATTAATACTTTACAAAAATCAAAGTTTATAAAGCAAAGTTAAGTTAAAAACATAGATAATCTTTGACCCAGATCTCCTATTTGTGAGACTCTGACACTATTTAAAATACCAGCACACAAAGATGGATATCCAAAAGTGTTTGCAACCTTTTAAAAAAAAATAATTGATATTAAAAAAACTGAAAGCCTATGAGTATCTCCATAGGGCGATGACTAGACGAATTATGATATACTCAGACCCTGGACTACTAATAGGATCAAGGGATACAGAGATAATGATAGAGACAGAAATAGAGACGTATGGGCATCTCAGGTGGCAGCGTTAAAGAATCCGCCTCCCGATGCAGGAGACACAAGAGACTCGGTCAGGTTCAATCCCTGGGTTTGAAGATCCCCTGGAGGAGGAAATGATAATCCACTCCAGTATTCTTGGCTGCAGAATCCCATGGACAGAGGAACCTGGCGGGCTACAGTCCATGGGGTCGCAAGGAGTCAGACTGACTGAACAGGCACACGTGGAAATGTACAGGTATTGGGGGGAGGGAGAGGAGAGAGAGAAAAGAGGGGAGCTGAAGGAGGGAAGACTGGGAGTGTCACATGACACGTGAAGTGAGAAAAGCAAGCTCCAGAATAACGTCCATATAAGTATCCCACTTTTCGTAAAAGGAACCGAGCTACAGACGTGCGGTTATGTTTATGCGTGCTGAATCAGCAGGATACAGATGAACAGAAAACGATGCTGATTTAGCAGCTGTCACAGGAGAAAGACGTGTCACGTGGCTGGGGCGCCCATCAATACCGCTCTGTACGCTCCTCTGGTCTTTGTTACAAACCAGACATACTAAGTTTATAAATTAAATAACAGAAGCAAAATGTATGAGAAATGAAAAATAAAACAGCAGAGGCAGGTCCCTGCCACCAGGGGCTCGGGCTGGCAGACTCCTCGCTTTGCTCTCTGTGAGTTGGCTCACGTGACATCGGCTGGGGCACAACTCCCCTGGCCACGTTGTCTCCAGTTTACAAAAAGAGCATCCCTTTTCCCCCAGGCATGCTGTGAGAATAAAGGGTTTAGTCTTAATTAAGAAAAAAAAATATTAAAGTAATATTATTTTAAAGATAACTTATATTCGTGCCTTAAATGTTTTTTAATTTTTTTAATTGAAGGATAATTGCTTTATAGAATTTTGTGGGTTTCTGTCATACATCAACATATTAGGATATTTTAAAATATCTTAAGGGGAAAACTTTTCTAAAATTACCTAAAGACATTTTGCTTTTGAAATTGTGCTATTATACATGGACTGCAAGGAGATCAAACCAGTCAGTCCTGAAGGAAATCAGTCTGAATAGTCATTGGAAGGACTGATGCTGAGGCTGAAGCTCCAGCACTTTGGCTACCTGATGTGAAGAGCTGACTCATTAGAAAAGAGCCTGATGCTGGGAAAGGTTTAAGACAGGAGGAGAAGGGGATGACAGAGGTCGAGATGGTTGGATGGCATCACCAACTCAGTGGACATGAGTTTGAACAAGCTCCGGGAAATGGTGAAGGAGAAGAAAGCCTGACAGTCCATGGGGTCGCAAAGAGTCAGACATGACTGGGTGACTGAACAATTATAAAAATATCACTGCTTTGTATAATTATTTTCCCAAGTTGCTGGCTTATTCTTTACCACAAGCTTCATAAATAAAGCGGTTAATAGGACACGAGGCAGTATGACATAGCATATATAGTAGCATATCCTACTGTGCTACGTGAACCTTATGTTTATTTCTGCACCTTGAATAATTCAACTTAAGTCTGCTCACCGCATACCACGGAGATAACTTTTTAAACAGTGCAGTGGATAAAAAACAAAATACTATTATTTTTAACCTATAATAAGGATCCTATGTTCACATTTTTAATAGCTGATTGCCTATGACCTGGGAGAATTTATCGAGGGTCTTCTTTCAAAAAGCAAAGGAAGGACACATGACCTCCTGAAAGTCAATGGTACTTCTCACAATGAACAGAAGGTGGCGATATTTACTCTATCATCCAAAGAGTACTTTCTCAAGGTTTGCACACATTTTACAGAACCTCTCACGATAATGGGGCACAAGCTGACCCCTCAAAGCAGGAAACACAGCTTTATAATTAATAAAAAGTCAGACGCTATCTTGGACCTATATGCATATTCATTCAGAGAGAGTATCTCTTATATTACCAAAAAAAAAAAAAGTTTAATTTGGTGCCCTGTCCTTTAGGGTGAGAATTCCATTTCACAACCAAAGAAGAAGCTATTCATTTCAGCTCCTAAAACTTTTCAAATCATGGGAAAACCCCTCAAAATGTCACATCCTCTATGTTTCTAATTATATAATGTCCTTGAAAAAAATTTATAGACGTGGAGAACCGATGCATGGTTATTTGTGATGTAATTGTTCTGTGGAAGAAAAACTAAGGTCAACCTAGACAGCATATTAAAAAGCAGAGACATTACTTTGCTGACAAAGATCCATCTAGTCAAAGCTATGGTTTTTCCAGTAGTCATGCATGAGTGTGGGAACTGGAATATAAAGAAAGCTGAGTGCCAAAGAATTGATGCTTTTGAACTCTGGTGTTGGAAAAGACTCTTGAGAGTCCCTTGGACTGAAAGGAGATCAAGCCAGTCAATCCCAAACGAAATCAGTCCTGAATATTCATTGGAAGGACTGATGCTGAAGCTGAAGCTCCATTACTTTGGCCACCTGATGGGAATAACTGACTCATGTGAAAAGACCCTGATGCTGGGAAAGATTGAAGGCAGAAGGGGACAACAAAGGATGAAATGGTTGGATGGCATCACCAACTCTTTGGACATGAGTTTGAGCAAGCTCTGGGAGTTGGTGATGGACAGGGAAGCCTGGCGGGCTTCCAGTCCGGCGGTGGCAGCGAGAGAGGAAGCTGGGAAGTTTTAGGGTTCTCGACACACAAGCTGGGCTTCCCTGGTGGCTCAGATGGTAAAGAATATGCCTGCAATGCAGGAGACCCAGGTTCGATCCCTGGGTTGGGAAGATCCCCTGGAGGAGGGAATGGCAACTCATTCAGTATTCTTGCCTGGAGAATTCCATGGACAGAGGAGCCAGGATTCCTGGACACAGGGCTACAGTCCATGGGTTTGCAAAGAGCTGATATGACTGAGCAACTAACACACACACACCAGCTAATAGATGAAGAAATTCTGACTTCATTCATGTCAGCAGAGGGCTACTGAAAGCCTCTGAGCAGGCTTAATTGAAAAATTACGGAGATTTAGTATCCATGTCAGAGAAGATCCACTGGAGTGTGCAGAGGATGTGAGCTCCACAAGGGAGCTGGCTCGTCTCATTTATGGCCTATGCCTATTTATGGCCTAGAACCCTGCGCCTCGGGCTGGCACACAGCAGGCACTCTGTGAAGATTTACTGACGGGCTGACCAACCAAAGAAATGACTGAGTGAGGCTGAGAGGTGGACAGCCCAAGAATGTTTAAAAAAAAAAAAAGAATCAGATTCCTTCCCTCCAATCTTAAATCACCAATCTAACACATCAAAACCATGGAAACTCAGTCAACGATGATGATCTTCCTATCAAGTTAAAGGTCAGCTTGGTGGTCACCATCTCGGGCTTGAAGTCTAATGTTACAGCCGAGCACATGCTGTACCTGAATGACAGGACCTGATCTGATGGATGGAAAATGAGCACTGAAGGTGCCCCTGGCAGGAGGCCCGGACCACACTCTAGCCTGCGGCATCAGTTAATGGTCCGTCTATCTTCATCTATGTCCAGTGCCATGAAGAATCTGAACTTGTTGGTACAACCAGAAAAGAAGAGATGATTTTATTTCTTGCAACTATGGTCTACAACTCTGCTAATCAAAATCCTTCTTCCCTATCCCCAAGGGAAAAATTAATAGCTTTACAATCACTGTTCAGCTCAATTTACAATCCCAACCCCATATACTATGCAAAATTATCTCTTTCCCTCCTTATAGGCGATTTGGACTGGTAAGGGGTTCTTTCTCCTTTTTGTCTTTCTTTTGGCTCTGTCTTTATACTGGGGATGGGGGAGGTAGAAAGTCAAAGTGTTAGTTGCTCAGTCATGTCAGACTCTGCAGCCCCACAGACTGTAGCTGGCCAGGCTCCTCTGTCCACGGGATTCTCCAGGCAAGAATACTGGAGTGGGTTGCCATGCCCTCCTCCAGGGGATCTTCCCAACCCAGCGATCAAACCTGCATCTCCTGCATTGTGGGTGGATCCTTTACCATCTGAGCTACCAGGGAGTGGGATGACAGAGAGGGTTAGGGAAAAAAAAGGTAAATATCTAAAGCTGGAGAAGACTGCTGTTTTATCTCTGCTAGTAATCACTGCTTTTCTGGTTAACACCTGACCTGAACATCTCCGACATAAGTGTCTAAATCCCAGGGCGGGTCTCCGGGCTCTTGGCAGGGGTGGAATGCACAGACCTTGCTCACGTGGAGACCCACCTTGGCTTGAGCCTATTCCAGGGCCCCAGCTTTGCTCCCCAATATGTACTCCACAGTGCCCGCAGCCAGGAACGTCCAAGGGCGGGGCGACTGGACCCCAGCAGGCTGGCTCGTGTACAACTTCCCTTCTCAGCATCCATGGGACCCGCAGCCCACCCTCCATCCTCGTCCTGCCAAAGAGAGGCAAGGAGACGCCCCACCACCCCAAACGCCGTAGCTGCCCCCGCTGCCCTGCTCAGTGACTCACCCTCCACAGACGTGGCTTCCTCGCGGCCCCTCTGTCATGCACCCCGATCTTTCCCACAGATCGCCCCATATACACCCCTCACAGGGTGGAAGCCACCTCATTATTGATTCCAGAGAGACACAACTTTCACGTGACCTCCTGTACTCAGCCTAAGGAAGCGCTCACAAGGTGACATCACAGGCCAGCGAGCCACAGCACTGCCCTTGGAGAAGCAGCCCGGACCAGGCACCGGGTGTTAGCCGAGCCGGTGCCCGGCCTGCCCTGCCTCTTGGCTCCACTGCCCTCCCAGGTGCCCACGTTGGGCCCCGGCTGAGCGCATATGAGCCAGCCGCTGGGTCTGCAGCTCTGAGTTCCCCGCCTCACTGCAACTGTGTACAGAGAGGATGACTCCCCCCACCCCTCGGAGCCTGTCCAGAGGCTCCCCTGGAGATCAAGATAAGCCTAGATGTGAACCCGGGCTCCGCCCTGAGTGGTGTGACCTTAGGCAAATGCCTGAACCTCTCTGGACCTGAGACCGTATCCATAAAAAGAAAAAAAATGCTCCTCATTTGAAGGAGTATTTTAAGAGTCAAATGGAAAAGTGCCTGGCATTTTCACAAGCTCGACAAAATCCTAGAACAAAGTAAAGTCATGAGCAAGGTTGAGATGAAAGGAATTTGATCTCATTTTATAATTCAGCAACTATTGGGACTTCCCTGGTGGTCTAGTGGTTAAGACTCTGCACTTTCAATGCAGGGGACTTGGGTTCAATCCCTGGTCGGGGAATTCAAATCCCACATGCTGCGTGGTGTGGCCAAAAGACAAAAAAATAACAATAAATAAAATAAAATTCAACAACTATGGCATCAATATGACCTCCTGTCTTCTTAATGCACTAAATTCTCATAGTAACACATGACCTTGGGGGGTTGGTTTTTTCTTAATAGATATTTAGTTGAGCTAAGGTCCTCATGGCCTTTGCCTCCCTAGATTCTAATACCAACGAGCAATTCAGGCAGCATCTGAGGTGAGTCCCACTCCAAGGACAAGAACAACTTCTGACCTTTCTCTATTTCATTTAAATCTGCAAGCGAACCTAGCTAGGGCCCATTTGCCATGCCCACCGCCCACAGCAAACATGGAGCCGGTCTCCTGGCTACCGAGAAACAAAAATCAACAGACATGATCTTTAAAAGAACAAACGCTCTAAGCAAACAGTTTAAAACTCCCGTGAAGGTGTGTGTGTGCCCGGGCAAATAGGAAGACAGCACGACCAATTTTCTTTAATGGATCCGCCTCCAACTTCTTATCGCGGAGAGCAAACACACGGAGTGCTAAATATACCCTTCAAATCAAATCCTTTGGATTAATTTCTTTTAAATCTGGACTGCGTCTGGCTCAACAGCTGCCACATTGCCCAGAAGGTTTACATAACATAGTACACACTTGGACCGTTGGCCCTTAAATCAGCAGGCGAATCTGTTTGCCTCTATTTAAACCTGCGAAAACGGGATCGGAGAAGAGCAACCTAATTCACTTTAAAGCCCCTGTCTCTCCATCCCTTTATTATTATTGCTATTATTTGGCCAAATGGTATGCGGGATCTTAGTTCATCAGAGTGAAAGTTGCTCAATCGTGTCTGACTCTTTGCCAACCCCATGGATTGTAGCACACCAGGCTCCTCCTCAGTCCATGGAATTCTCCAGGCAAGAATACTAGAGAGGGTAGCCCTTGCCTTCTCCAGGGGATCTTCTCAACCAGGGATCAAGCCCATGTCCCTGCAACGGAAGTGCAGAGTCCTAACCAGTGACTGCAAGGGAAGTCCCTGCCCTCTTCTTCTTTTGTCTTTAGCCTGTGTCTCTAAGACAGGCATTTGTGCAGTCGTCTCTGACTTCAGAAACTCAGAGCAGCTCCACTAACCTGACACAAGAGGCAGAATGAAGACGAGGGAAAGTCAAGGTGAGAAGGACGATGAAGCAGAGAGAAAAACACACATTGAAAGAGAGCTGCTGTAAAAGATAGAGATTTTCCAGCATCTTTCAAGTAAAAATCCTCAAGCAGAGAAGCTATTTCTCCCCCAGTCCAAAGCCTCTTCCCTGTTGTGCTTTGAGGACTTTCCTAAAAGGAAGGGAATCCTTTACCTGTCATCTACCAGAATGTGACCCGGCTGGAATCTGGTGTGTCCTTGATCTGCGTGGTTGGTCTACTCTACTGGTGTCTAAGAGGACCTCTTCCTCACCGCCCCACCCTGCCCCCCACGGCTGCCCCACAGCCCCCGCCTGTTCTGAGGTCAGTGATGGAAGACATCTAACTACATGATTGAGACCGTGCATCACAATATTTGGCGACATGGGGCTCAGAGAAGCAGCAAAATTGCCAGGGTCTGGGTCAGCCACACAATGGTAGTATGCAGTTTCCGTGATTCCTCTTATCAGACACGAGTACAGACCCATGTCTGCAATTACCCACTCCATGGGAACTGATGTTTAACATTTTGAAGGCCTTATGTTCTTTCAAACTTTTTATGATTAAAATTTTTTTTCACACTATAATTTATAAAAGAAAAGTTTGTCAAAATCTTCCTCTCACCCCACAGGGGGAAAAAAAAAACACCAAAAACCACTGTTAACAGTTTAATATATATACCCTTAAACTTTTTTCAGTGCATAGAATAATGTATAATTTTAATAATATAATTACTATTACATACATGGGATCACATTATAGATTTCTGTAGCTCACTCTTGCTGTTTCACAGTATATCTCAGACACTGTTCTGCACCCACATGGAGAAAGAACATGTACCCTTCTCTCTCATCACTTATCCAGGTATATTTTATTCATAACTGGCAAGAAATTCCAATGCCAAATGTGTTGAATTAATGGCCATATCTCTCTGTCACCTAATTTTATCCTATATATTCCATGCTCATCTTCTTCTTGGAATTCTTACTAGGTGAGTGCTTATCCTTCCAGATCTTTCTGTTTTAACTGACATTTTTACCTACCTATAGTTCGCTGTTTTCCATAGACACAGTAATATACATATTAATTTGTAACTTCTTTTTTTTTTAAACTTAACATTCCATTTTGGAAATCGTTCCTTGTCATAGACATAGTGGAATTAACTACCAGCTGAATTTGCAAGGGAAGAGGTGAACATCCCACAAACTCTGAACTGCGCGGATTCCACAGTGAATTTCATACTGTTAGAGAAGAAAAGGTCCTTTTGTGAACAAACCAAAGAACAATCTGGCGTGTTCAGGAGAGCGACCTCCAGCATCACACCACACTTTTGTCGTGTGCACTATGTACCGAGCACGAGGCTCGGAGCCGGGAAAGATCCAAAGTCCCTGCCGTTGTCAACCCCCCAGGGCTCAGGGCCCCGGGAAGCAGGCGGGCAGGGCAGCCACTGTGCAGAGGGAAACGGCCCCTCTGCAGACGGCACTCCCTGAGCGGGCGAGGCCTCATCTCTCTGCAAAGACTGCAAAGACATGCATTGGTGTGGTGACACTCACCTTGGGCCGAGTGTCCACAACATAAAGGAAGTCGCTTCCCGGGTTGGCCTTCCTGATGGCCTGCAGCATCTGCTCATCCTCCAGGCAGCGGGCACTGAAGCCAGACAGGGGCTGGCTGCTCCGGCAGATGGAGGCCTGTGGGGAGAGGCCACAGCAGCACAGCCGCATCAAGCAGTGGATCAACTGCACCCCCCCGCAAGACCCTCAGGACCGCCACCACAACAAAGGCCACTCACCCCCACTCCCCACTTTACTTACGCCCCTGGCTTGTGAAAGTATCAGTGCTTTCAAGAAATCGAAGTTGGCATCTTTCTAACTCAAAAAACCATTACATGGGCAAGCAGTGCAAAAAGCTTCTCTGAGTAACAACTAGGATGCATAAGCATGGGCTTCCCAAGTGGTGCTAGTGGTAAAAAAAAAAAAAAAACTGCCTGTCAATGCAGGAGACATAAGAGACCTGGGTTTGATCCCTGGGTCAGGAAGATTTCCTGGAGAAGGAAAATGGCAACCCACTCCAGTATTATTGCCTGGAAAATTCCACAGACAGAGGAGCCTGGCGGGCTACCGTCCATAAGGTCACAGAGAGTTGGACACGACTGAGCATGCACGCGTGCAAGGTTGTTTAGGTAGGATCCAAATGATGAAATTGTAAAACCATCTAAATAAATAGTCTACTCTGCTTGACACCACTTCATCTTCCTGCAAAAGTAGAAATATAAAGTAACTCTTCTCCTACTTCTTTAGTGTTTTCCATCATTTACTAGCTCACTTAGAAACATCACAAAACCCTCAAACTGGTTCTCATCCTAAATGGGGGAATGTTTATGGTGACAGATCCAAGGCTGCTGCCAGTGTCTAAGGACAGGAGGCTCAGACCTCGGCTGACGCAGGTGGGTTAGAAGCAAGGGCTTCCTTGGGAACTGACCTGTGTGCTGTTCTGTGATTTCCCTGTTCTGTGATTCCAACAGAGTACCCTGAACTGTGGCTCAGGGCTTCCCTGGTAGCTCAGCTAGTAGAGAATCTGCCTCCAATGTGAGAGATGTGGGTTCAATCCCTGGGTAGGGAAGATCCCCTGGAGAAGGGAAAGGCTACCCACTCTAGTATTCTGGCCTGGAGAATTCCATGGACTGTATAGTCCATGGGGTTGCAAAGAGTTGGACACCGCTGAGCGACTTTCACTTTTCACCCTGAACTGTGGGACAATGTACACAATAACATAAACATCCCTCTGAGTTATTAGTGGGTGAGTATGGCCACAACCTCGCAGCTGTGAAACTTATACTTTTGTGGCAAAGTGCTTCCTATGAATTTAGATTTTATTTTAACACTTAGATTGAAGTCAAATTGCCAAATACAATCTAGGAATGACTCTTTCGAAGAATCTGCACCGAGCCTAGGTACCCACGTGTACGAGGGCAGAGGTGCTCCCTGGCTCAGGGAAGGGGGCAGTGCTTAGGAGGGAAACCTCCCCTGGAAAGAGCCACGGCACAGCCCGTTCTGGCGCCCGCATGCCGGACTCCATCCTGGAAGGCACCCCGGCTCTGAGTCCAAGTGCAGCTTAACTGTCCTTCAGGCTCATCCCAGGGCTACTCAGCCAGGCTTGGGTTTCTCCAGAGAAAGGTGAGCTCTGAGGCTCCTCACTGGAGAAGGCAGGATATTTCTTACTAACTACATAATCCTCAGGTGGCGCTAGTGGTAAAGAACCCACCTGCCAATTCAGGAGACAAAAGAGACATGGGTTAGATTCCTGGGTTGGGAAGATCCCCTGGAGAAGGGCATGGCAACCCACTCCTGTATTCTGGCCTGGAGAATCCCATGGACAGAGGAGCCTGGTCTGCTACATGGGTTGCAAAGGGTCCTATACGACTGAGGCAACTCAGCATGTGAGTGGGCACGTACACACACACACACACACACACACACACACACACGATCCTCCAGCTGAAACCCTGCTGGCAGGATGGAGAATTGCAGACATTTCTAACAATCGCTAACAGCACCTGTCTGAGGATTCCAGCACATTCTCTGACACAGCGGGAATTACTGAGGGGCTCCAGGAACCCTGGGCCTGCAGCCAGAATTCAGGAGCATGGTGCCTGCAGAGTGGGAAGCAAGGCAAAGGGCTGCTGAATTTTTGAGTTGCTGGCAACAGATGTCCAACCACAGAGTGGAGGAGGAAGGGCCCGGGGCGTCTGACCACAGATGGGCGGCCAGCCAGCAAGAGGAGAGCCAGGAGCTAGATGCGTGATGGCAGGGACCAGGGAGCGGGGGTCGGGGACCGCAGGCGAGCTGCATCCTGAGCAGAAGGCAAATCGCCACGGATGGCTTTCATGGGGCTGCACACGGGCTCCCGTGTCTCCTGATGTTTAGAGGGGTCGGGTCAGCCACCCCCTCTCACCGAGCAGAGAACAGTTCTGAGCTGCTTAATCTGGGCTAAAGAAATGCTAATTAAGGACCGCTACCATCAGGCAGCTTCTCAGCTCCTATCGGAAGAGCTCGATGGGGAAGAGAACATTTCAAAATGAGAGTTTGTCCAAGCAAGCGCGTAGCACACCGAAACTCACTCAACTAGTGGGTCTCCCGCTCTGAAATGAAGCCAGTCAGTGGCAACAACCATTACCAATTACCTCCAGGCCGAGAAACTGCTCTTGGTGAAGGGTTAAATCAGAACAGAGTTCTACTATGAGATGAATAAGTTGATAAATTAAACAAGATATATTAAACAGACTACATTTTAATATTAATTACATTTTCCTAGTTATGTACAGATGGGCTCCAAACAGACTTCATCACTGACTCAGTGACTACTGGCACACTGCTGTACACTTGGTACAGGGTGGTCAGTAACCTCAAGGTGCCCGTGTCCACCCTACACACACCCTAGAGAGTCAGACTGTTGACTGAATCTCACCATTACCTGGCGGCCTGTCTTACTGATGTCAGCCACATGAGAGCAGAGACAGAGCTCAATCTTAAACTGTCACGTGCGCACCATTAATAGAGCTACTGATTAAAACAGCCAATGTTTTTTGAATGCTTCCTATATGGTGGCCACTATTATAAGAACTCTGCGTATTCTTAATCTTCCCAACTACCATATACATTAAGATCTCTTATTTTCTCCATTTGATAGATGAGACAACCAAGGCACAGAGAGGTGAAATAATTCTCCCGAGGACACACAGCTAGTAACTGGGGAAGCCAGGAATTGAATCCAGGCAAAATATTTCCTGATCCTGGATTCTGAACCAACACAAGCGTCCATGTATGTAAGTAAGTCAGGAAGCATGATACAGAATTAAGATGCAGGATTCAAAAACATCTGGCTTTTAACTCAGCTGGTAAAGTATCTGCCTGCAAATCAGGAAGACCCTGATTTGATTGCTGGGTTGCGAAGATCCCCTTGAGAAGGGATAGGCTACTCACGCCAGTATTCTTGGGCTTCCCTGGTGGCTCAGATAGTTAAGAACCTGTCGGCAATGTGGGAGGCCTGGGTTTGAACCCTGGGTTGGGAAGATCCACTGGAGGTGGGTGTGGCCACCCACTCCAGTATTCTTGCCTGGAGAATCCCCATGGACAGAGGAGCCTGGCGGGCTACAGTCCACAGGGTCGCAAAGAGCCGGACACGACTGAGTGACTAAGCACAGTGTTCTCACTTCCTTTATAATCTTAGGTGATTTACCTGTCATCTCTGAACCTTGGTTTTTCCACCTTTAATATGGATATAATAATAATAACGAAACTGCAGAGTGGGTAAGGTAGATAATGCACCTAGAACTATGCCTAATGCAGTTAGTTTCAATAAACATTATTTATAAAAGGAGGGCAAGATGGTCTGTACTATTCTTACAAAAAAACTGCCTCTTTGGAAATCTTCCAGAATTGGGTTCTGAGAGATCTGTACTGTGAATTTGGGGAGCCATGCTATTAACAATTTTTTTTTTTTCTTTTTTTTAATTTAATTTTATTTTTTAACTTTACAATATTGTATTGGTTTTGCCATATATCAACATGCGTTTGTCACAGGTATACATGTGTTCCCCATCCTGAACCCTCTTCCCTCCTCCCTCCCCGTACCATCCCTCTGGGTCGTCCCAGTGCACCAGCCCCAAGCATCCAGTATCGTGCATCAAACCTGGACTGGAGACTCGTTTCATATATGATATTATACATGTTTCAATGCCATTCTCCCAAATCATCTCACCCTCTTCCTCTCCCACAGAGTCCAAAAGACTGTTCTATACATCAGTGTCTCTTTTGCTGTCTCGTATACAGGGTTATTGCTACCATATTAACAATTTAAAAGCAGAACTGCTTTCTTAAAAATAATTAAGAAACTTAGTAAATAAGAACAAAAGATAAGCAGCTTCTGAACACAAGTGACACAGATAAGTTCTCCAACTGTGATCTACAAAGCTGTTTTATATTTGATATCCAAAATGATTCTGGATGGCTCCAGGTAACTCCTGGAGTGTGGTTCAAGGCCTGAAAGTAACATCACGTGCTGCCCACGACACCTGGTAAATCGGGATGGCCTTGAATGGCCAGCAGCAAGTTCCCATCCATACCCTGCTCCCGTGGGTACAAGTCCCCCAGCTGAGCAGCCCTTCTCCCAGGGGACCAGGTGCAGCTCCTTCTCGTTTCCAAGGAGTGGGTTTTGTTCCCTGCCAGCCTGTGGAATTGCTCAAACAAGCCAATCACATCCTCTGCTGGGAACCAGGGAACCCCTCGCCCCTTTGATATTACAGAGCCTGCCTCCACCATCCCTGCTGGTTCACTCTACTCCTGCCAGTGCTCTCCTCCCCTGGGCAGTGAGTGTATGCAGCTAATAAACTGCTGTCAACCTCCTCTGTCCAGTGTCAGGTGTCACGTTGTGTTAGGCATCCCAGTAATCCTAGACGGGAACCCCGACCTCACCAATAGGTCAACAGGAAGTGACTGTAACACCATGTCTGATAAAAGCTGATCCAGAAGGAATTATATACCACCAGCAAGGGGGTTTACATCCAAGGACCCTCACCAGGACTTCCTGTTTCTGACATGAGGTACGTGGCAAACTTCTCTTAATCTAGTCACCGATTCCCACTACCCAACACTAGCCAACTCGTCTCACCAACAAAATCTTCGGTGCTCCTTGGTAACAAGGTGCTATGTGAGGAATGGTATTTAACTAGAAAATGTGATTCTTACTCACAAACCTAAGTTCTACTGGCATCACCGACGAGATGGACATGAGTTTGAGCAAGCTCTGGGAGTTGGTGATGGACGGGGAAGCCTGGCGTGCAGTCCATGGGGTCAAAAAGAGCTGGACACAACTGAGCGACTGAACTGGACTGAAGTTCTACTGGAGCAGGAATACATACTCAAGTCTAAAATGTCTAAAATCACAAAAAGGGACCTCCCTGGTGGTCCAGTGGTTAAGAATTCATCTGCCAATGCAGGGGTACAGGTTCGATCCCTGGTCCTGGAAGATTCCACATGCCTTGAGGGCAACTAAGCCCATGCACCACAGCTACTGAGCCTAAGCTCTAGAGCCCTCAGGCCGCAACTACTGAAGCCTGTGCTCCTAAAGCCCATGCTCTGTGACAAGAGAAGCCATGGCAGTGAGGAGCTCCGCGCACCCCAACTGGACAGTAGCCCCTGCTCCCTGCAACGAGAGAGCCTGCAAGCAGCAATGAAGACTCAGCACAGCCAAAATAAATAAATTACTTAAAAAATAAACTCACAAAAAGGAAGAAACACAGGTCAGCAAACTTAGGAACTTTACTTTCACTGCAGACCACCTGGTTGGAGGGTGGGTTTTGCTTCTGCTGAGCAACATCATCAAAAACTGCACTGTTACTTCCCGTGTCTCCCATAGAACCAGAGAAATCCACCTTCACTAATGAAGACGCTTCCCGCTATAAAAATCCCTGGTTACCTCGGAAGCATGACATAATTAACCTGGATATTAAAGTCTGAGTTAGTTGCTCAATGAAAAGCCAGTGGAGTATTTATCAGGTTTGTCTTAAGAGTGGGTAGAAGATCAGGGACTCGGCCTTCCCAAAGCACAGAAGTATTTCCTCTCAGTTCAGATTGCATAAAGACTGGACGTTTCTCTAGCCCGACTTTGGTTGCTGTTGGTTTTAATTTACCTGCTTTACTTAACTGACCTTGTGCTTAGTCGCTCAGTCATGTCTAACTTTCTGTGACCTCACTGACTATATAGTCCACCAGGCTCCTCTGTCCATGGGATTCTCCAGGCAAGAATACTGGAGTGGGCTGCCATTCCCTTCTCCGGGGGATCTTCCTGATACAGGGATCAAACCCAGGTCTCCTGCATTGCAGGCAGATTCTTTACCATCTGAGCTACCAGGGAAGCCCTGAACATTGTTATAAACCCACAAATTTGACTGTATTCCACCTGCAGCATAGATGTTAGATCCCCGGGCTGGGAGAGTGGGCATCTGGGTACCCGTACATGAAGTATCTCCCTGGGGCAACTGGGTCCTTTAGCCACACTTAGAAAACATCTCTAATTCTGCGCCTTGTAAGAGGAGCTAAAACTTAAAGGAAACTGTCTGCTTTACATTTTTAAGTTCAGGAAATCAATTATTTTGAACTATAACTGATAGCTGTGTGAGTTCATTTCCAGGCTTGGAGATCAAGCAGAGGACAGCACACGAGAGCGGGAACGGGCTGATGAGGCTCTGACGTCAGCAGGCAGAGAGGCCAGCCTCTGCGGTCTAACTGCTAAAAATTCTCTCCCATCCTCAGACATGACATATTTGCCCTTTATGATACTCACACTGACCAAAAAATAACCCCTTTTCTCAAGAAAATCTGAACAGAAGGAAAAGCAGGATGAGTGCCATGCTCACGTTTTCAATACCCAGCACATGCCCCCTCTCTGAAACGACAGTAAAAGATCCTCCCTTCCTCTCCTCTCTTACTTGTTTACCAGTGGATGCTACAAAAAAGAATACATGTTACTGGCAGCCTGAATTCAAATATTCAATACAGTATCATGAAATTCCACATCCCTTTGCATCCCATCATTAAAAACAAAAAAGATTCACATCTTCCTTTTCCTCTCACCATAGCACCAGCTATGTGTAGGTTGAAATATATTAGGAGTCAAATAACAAAAGACACCGGAGAAGGCAATGGCACCCCACTCCAGTACTCTTGCCTGGAAAATCCCATGGATGGAGGAGCCTGGTAGGCTGCAGTCCATGGGGTGGCTAAGAGTCAGATATGACTGAGCGACTTCACTTTCACTTTTCACTTTCATGCACTGGAGAAGGAAATGGCAACCCACTCCAGTATTCTTGCCTGGAGAATCCCAGGGACGGGGGAGCCTGGTGGGCTGCTGGCTATGGGGTTGCACAGAGTTGGACATGACTGAAGCGACTTAGCAGCAGCAGCAGCAGCAGCAGCAGCAGCAGCAGCAGCAGCATAAGACACTGGGCTTCCAGGTGGTGCTAGTGGTAAAGAGCCTGCCTGCCAATGCAGGAGACGTAAGAGATGTGGGTTCCATCCCTGGATTGGAAAGATCCCCTGGAAGAGGGCCCAGCACTCACTCAGTGTTCCTCCCTGGAGAATCCCAGGGACAGAGGAACCTGGTGGGCTACAGTCCACAGGGCTGCAAAGAGTCAGACATTTCTGAGCGACTTAGCAAAGCACAAAGCACAATATAGGACATTAATGAAGTTACTTGCCTTCTTCAGACCATTTCAGAGCAGTGAGTGTTAACTGAAAATAACACCATTTGTACCATTTTAATTAACAGAATGTACACTGCTGAATGAATGTTTCCCTTCAAAGTGGGCAACCCTGAAGGCCATACGCTTACTCCGGCCAAGGTAACATTGCTCAGAGTATTTTTCAAAGCCTCCTTTTAAGAGCAGACATAGGACTTCCCTAGCGGTCTAGAGGTTGGTTCGGGAAGATCCCACATGCCTCGGGGCAACTAAGCCCACAAACTACAAAGTCCACGCACCTGGAGTCTGGGCTCTGCAATAAGAGAAGCATCACAGTGAGAAGCCCGCACAACACTAGAGAGTAGCCCCCACTCACCACAACTACAGAAAGCCTGCATGCAGCAACAAAGATCCAGCATAGCCAAAAATTAAATAACATTTTTTTTTAAAAAAAAGAACAAACAAAGACCCTGCCCTCCATCCTGCCTATAGGTCCATGCACAGCACACACACACTTACACACATCTGCTGCAACTGTCAGGCTCCTCGGTCCACAGTACTTCCCAGGCAAGAATACGGGAGCTGGCTGCCATTTCCTACTCCAGAGGATCTTCCCGACTCAGGGATCAAACCCATGTCTCTCACGCCTCTTGCATTGGCAAGTGGATTCTTTACCACTGGCGCCACTTGGGAAGTCCCCATCAAACAGTTTCGAATTAAAGTCAACTGCCTGTGTGCACGCATGCCCAGTCGTGTCTGACTTTACGACCCCGTGGACTGTAGCCCCCCAGGCTCCTCTGTCCGTGGGATTCCCCAAGCAAGAATGCTGGAGTGGGTTGTCATGCCCTCCTCCAGGGGATCTTCCCGACCCAGGGATCAAACCTGGTCTCTTACATCTCCTGCCCTGGCAGGCAGGTTCTTCACCACTGCGCCACCCAAACTTTTTCTCCTGGCTAAAGTCAAATGACTTCTAAAGCAGGGAGCTGAGACCATTCTTTTCTTCCCAAATTAGCTTCTGTGTCCTTCACAGAAATGGAAGCATAGATTTTGCTTGTTTACATGGTTACCTGTAAGACTGGGTTTTCTCACCTGCCCTGTGCAGTTCTAACCAACAGGATGTGAACAGCTCACACATATTACATATAAAAGGCACTAGATGCTGGAAATAAAAAAATATATATATATATGTATATGCCATTTAAAAAAAGATAAAGCATGTGCCATGACTTTGAGGGCTTTTCTAAACCAGGCATTGCGATGGGTTGGCCCCAGAGAGCCTTTCAAGGTGACCAGTTAGAAGAGGACGTGCTCACTCAGATGATTAAGTCTAGGAGTGTTCTGCCTCCCGTTCCTTTACTGTCAAATAAACACGGGAGGCCAACGTTCAAGGCTCTAACACAGGCCAAGGCTCTAACACAAGTTGTGTTGTGCCACACCACACACACAGCAACATCCACATACTTGAAAAGGAATTCAAACCCACACACAGGGCAGAAGGCCCCTGGAAAAAGGCCTGTTTATGATAGAAGAAAAGCAAAGCCCGAAACAAAAGCATGCCTTAAGACTTACGTGGTTATCTTTATAGTAGTAAGAAAGGGCAGGAAATCGCCGTCTGCTCCGGAACTTGGAACTCCCCGCTATGATGTGTGCCGTGGCCGACTTGGGAACGTACAGTTCGGTCGGATAGGAGTCACAGATCTGGCGTGGAAAACACAAGGGGTGTTTAGGCCTCGTTGTGCTGTGCAAACTGCCACCAGAAATTCCATCCCACCGGGCCTGAGGGTGGCATACTCCAGTTTTCTTCAGTTACAGAGCCCCTGCAGAGAAAGTGAAGCTCTGATGCTAAGAAACCACAGTGGAACAGTCAGACACGCTTTAGCCTCCTGCCCTTGGGCACTGCCCCTTATCTCCCAGGGCTCTTCATGGAGTGGGAGGCAAGACAGGGACCAATGGGCGTTTCTCCCATCAAAAAGGGAAAAGCAATTTTGCATCCTGGCAACTGAGAAAATGTCAGCTATCTGTTCAAGATAGCCCCACCCTGGGGGACGATGTCCTCCTCGGGGCCCCTCGGTCCCCGGTACGCCCTTTGCGTGCTCCCATCTGAGGCAACAGCCGAGCCAGCATGCTCTCTGGACCCCTCTTCCCTTCCAACCTCCCAAGCTCATCTTCAGGGCCAACTCAGGGCCTCTCCCCCGGACTTCCTAGCATTCCACCCCTCACCACGCATTATAACAGCTTTCTGCTTTTTATGTGTCGATTTTTACAAGGGGTAAGAAATGAGTTACCCTTTCTGCACATCCCTGGCACTGATTCCCCCAGTGGAATCTCTGGAGCCTTGGAATGACCTTGGGAATTTTATCAGAAATTAGGGGTTTAGGGGACTTTCCCTGGTGGTCCGGGGGCCAGGACTCCACTCTGAGCTTCCAATACAGGGTGTGGGGGGAACCCGGGTTTGCTCCCTGCTCAGGAAACTGGGTCCATACATACCACAACTAAGAGCTCACATGCTGCAACTAAGCACAGCCAAACTAATAAACAGATTAAAACTTTAAAAAAGCCATCTTCAAAAAAGAAATCAGGGGTTTAGAACCCGGTTCCAGTTTGCCAACCTCATGACTTTCGAGAAATCCAACTACTGAGCACTTGCTACTCTCTTAAGACTGACAGGGAACAGAAACGACATTGCCCGGGGCCGATACAAGGATCAAGTCAGGTAACACCCACAAGACTCTTCACCCATTGGGTCTGACAAAAGCGGAAGTGGCGGCAAGAGTGACAGCGGTTGACTTGTTGCTAGACACATCATTTGCTTTGATGTTGGTCAACCCATCTTTTGAGGCTTCCCTGATAGCTCCGTGGTAAAGAATCGGCCTGCTAGTACAGGAGACACAGGTTTGATCCCTGGTCCGGGAAGACCCCCTGGAGGGGGATGAAATGGCAACCCACTCCAGTATTCTTGCCTGGGAAATCCCATGGACAGAGGAGTCTGACGGGCTAGTCCGTGGGATCGTAAAAGAGTTAGATGTGATTTACTGACTAAAACAACAACAATCCCTCTTTTTGCAACAGGAGGATCGTTTGAATGGCAGTTTGTAAACTTTTTTTCCTAGAAGTCAAGCATCTTCTTGGGCATTTGAAGGAGTGTCCTCAGGCAGGTGCAGCAGCAGGCGAAATGCTGTGTGCACGTCCTCTGTCCATTTCGCCTGCCCTGACCACTCTGAACCTTGAGGCAGAAGGGCACGAAAACGCACCACAAAGCTCACGTCAACTGTTCTGTGCTCAGGTCCTCCCTCGCCTGCCTCCCCGCTTGTCTTTGTTACCAGACTGGACACCACGCTGAGCAGGAGACGGAAAGGTCACTGAAGTGACACTCTCAGGCCCAAAGCATTTCTCCAAAGGCATTTTAGGAAAGATTACCAAAGACATCAACGTGGGCTCTGGCACTGAGACTCTGGAGGAAAATCCCAAGAACAGATGGTCCAACCTACTTGGAACCCAAGCTTGTACTGGAATGACTCCCCCAGAGACCGCCCTGGCTTCCCCTGCAAATCCGGTGTCTGGACCTCTCTCGAGTCAGCAGTCAGGACATGACTACACTGAATTCAAGAGACGTGTGGTCACTGCATCAGACTTACTACATTTTATTAAAATAACAGTTTTAAAAAGGAAATTAGTAGGTTTTCAGAAGTTGGGAATTACCCACTTTCTTTAACAGCGCTGGTGGTGGTTCAGTCGCTAAGTCTTGTTCAACTCTTGCAATCCTATGGACTGTGGCCCACAGTCTCCTCTGTCCACTGGATTTTCCAGGCAAGAATACTGGAGTGGGTTGCCATTTCCTCTCCAGGGAAATCAACCCTGAATATTCACTGGAAGGACTGATGCTGAAGCTCCAATACTTTGGCCACATGATGCAAAGGACCAACTTAACAGAAAAGACTCGATACTGGGAAACACTGAAGGCAGGAGGAGAAGGGGACAACAGAGGATGAGAGCTTAGATAGCATGACCGACTCAATGGACATGAGTTTAAGCAAACTCCGCAAGATGGTGAAGGACAGGGAAGCCTGGAATGCTGCAGTCCAGGGGGTCACAAAGAGTCGGACGTGACTTCACAGCTGAACAGCAACCACTACCACCAAGGTGGACAAAAGTAAATTCATCCCTGCTCTCATGAAAGCAGACAGCACTTTCCAGTGGATATCAAACATCAATCCTAGAAAGCGCTGACGGGTAATGCTCTTCCAACAAGCTCACACAGCTGAAGTTAAAATTATGACAATGAATAATACAAAGCACAGTGCAATTTATGCTGCCGGATTCTGAGACTACTCAATGTGCCCCCCGAAAGTTTGTCTGGCCTGGAAAATCACATAAGAAAATTCAGAGAGAAAATGAGAAGTTCAGAAAAGTGGGAAATGCTTCTCTTTTGAACTTTCTTTATATTTATTCTGCCTTAGACAACTGAAGTGGATTAAGTTAAAAACATTCCTGCATAATATTTTTATTTTAATAAGGGAGTGATTTGCTTATTTCTTCCACTAAATAAACCCTCCTGCGGTGCCTACATGTCTTACTTGGCCTGGTCAAGAAGAATCTTTGGAGGTAATTCATTCACTCATTCAACAAGTTTTTTTAAATTGAAATATATTTGATATATAACACTGTATAATTCAAGGTGTGCGTGTGCATGCTTAGTCACTCAGTCGTGTCCAACTCTTTGCGACCCCATGGATTACAGCCTGCCAGGCTCCTGTGTCCATGGGATTCTCCAGGCAAGAATGGGTTGCCATTTCCATTTCCAGGGAATCTTCCTGACCCAGGGATCGAACCCAGGTCTCCCACATTGCAGGCAGACGCTTTACTCTCTGAGCCACCAGGGAAGTCCGATACTGTCTGAGCCACCAGGGAAATACAACTTCAGGTGTTCAGTTCAGTTAAGTCACTCAGTTGTGCCCTACTCCTTGTGATCCATGGACTGCAGCATGCCAGGCCTCCCTGTCCATCACCAACTCCCGGAGCTTACTCAAACTACTCAAACTCATGTCCATCCAGTCAGTGATGCCATCCAACCATCTCATCCTCTGTCATCCCTTTCTCCTCCACCTTCAATCTTTCCAGCATCAAGGTCTTTTCCAATGAGTCAGTTCTTCCCATTAGACAGCCAAAGTGTTGGAGTTTCAGCTTCAGCATCAGTCCTTCCAATGAACATTCAGGACTGATTTCCTTTAGGATGAACTGGCTTGATCTCCTTGAAGTCCAAGGGACTCTCAAGAGTCTTCTCCAACACCACAGTTCAACAGCATCAATTCTTTGGGGCTCAGCTTTCTTTATGGTCCAACTCTCACATTCATACATGACTACTGGAAAAATCTTAGCTTTGACTAGACGGACCTTTGTCAGCAAAGTAACATCTCTGCTTTTAATATGCTATCTAGGTTGGTCATAGCTTTTCTTCCAAGGGGCAAGTGTCTTTTAATTTCATGGTTGCAGTCACCTCACCATCTGCAGTGGTTTTGAAGCCCAAGAAAATAAAGTCTATCACTGTTTCAATTGCTTCCCCATCTATTTGCCATGAAGTGATGGGTCTAGATGCCACGATCTTCGTTTTATGAATGTTGAGCTTTCAGCCAGCTTTTTCACTCTCATTAAGAGGCTCTTTAGTTCTTCTTCACTTTCTGCCATAAGGGTGGTGTCATCTGCATATCTGAGGCTATTGATATTTCTCCCAGCAATCTGGATTCCAGCTTGTACTTCCTCCAGCCTGGCATTTCACAAGATGTACTCTGCATATAAGTTAAATAAGCAGGCTGACAAATATACAGCCTTGACGTAATCCTTTCCCAATTTGGAACCAGTTCATTGTTCCATGTCTGGTTCTATCTGTTATTTCTTGACTTGCAAACAGATTTCTCAGGAGGCAGGTAAGGTTGTCTGGTATTTCCATAAGAATTTTCCACAGTTTGTTGTGATCCAAACAGTCAAAAGCTTTAGCATAGTCAATGAAGCAGAAGTAGATGTTTTTCTGGAATTCTCTTACTTTTTCTATGATCCAGTGGATGTTGGCAATTTCATCTCTGTCCCTCTGCTTTTTCTAAATCCAGGTTGAACATCTGGAAGTTCACGGTTCACATTCTGATGAAGCCTGGCTTGGAGAATTTTGAGCATTACTCTGCTAGCGTGTGGGATGAGTGCAATTGTGCAGTAGTTTGAGCATTCTTTAGTATTGCCTTTCTTTGGGATTGGAATGAAAACTGACCATATCCAGTCCTGTGGCCACTCCTGAGTTTTCCAGATTTGCTGACATACTGAATGCAGCTCTTTAACAGCATCATCTTTTACGATTTGAAATAGCTCAGCTGGAATTTCATCACCTCCACTAGCTTTGTTCATAGTGATGCTTCCTAAGGGCCACTTGACTTCACATTGCAGGATGTCTGGCTTTAGGTAAGTGATGACACCACTGTGGTTATCTGGGTCATGAAGATCTTTTTTGTATAGTTCTTCTGTGTATTCTTGCCACCTCTTCTTAATATCTTCTGCTTCTGTTAGGTCCATACCGTTTGTTTCCTTTATTGTGCCCATCTCTTCATGAAATATTCCCTTGATATCTCTAATTTTCTTGAAGAGCTCTCTAGTCTTTTCCCATTCTTGATCTTGCATTGATTACTTAGGAAGGCTTTCTTATCTCTCCTTTCTAGTCTTTGGAACTCTGCATTCAGATGGGTATACCTTTCCTTTTCTCCTTTACCTTTCGCTTCTCTTCTTTTCTTAGCTATTTGTAAGGCCTCCTCAGACAACCATTTTGCCTCTTTGCACTTATTTTTCTTGGAGATGGTTTGATCACCTCTTGTACAGTGAACCTTCATTCATAGTTCTTCAGACACTCTGTTTATCAGATCTAATCCCCTGAATCTATTTGTCACTTCCACTGTATAATCATAAGGGATTTGATTTAGGTCATACCTGAATGGTCTAGTGGTTTTCCCTACTTTCTTCAATTTAAGTCTGAATTTGGCAATAAGGAGTTCATGATCTGAGCCACAGTCAACTCCTGGTCTTGTTTTTGCTGACTGTATAGAGCTTTTCCATCTTCAGCTGCAAAGAATATTTGCTGCAATCTGATTTCGGTGTTGACCATGTGTAGAGTCTTCTCTTGTGTTGTTGGAAGAGGGTGTTTGCTATGATCAGTGTGTTCTCTTGGCAAAACTCAAGCCTTTGTCCTTCTTCATTTTGTCCTCCAAGGCCAAAACATGCCTATTACTCCAGGTATTTTGATTTCCTACTTTTGCATTTCAATCCCCTATGATGAAAAGGACATCTTTTGGGGGTGTTAGTTCTAGAAGGTCTTGTAGGTCATCATAGAACTGTTCAACTTCAGCTTCTTCAGCATTAGTGGTTGGGACATAGACTTGGATTACTGTGATATTGAATGGTTTGCCTTGGAAATGAACAGAGATTCTGTCATTTTTGAGACTGCACCCAAGTACTGCATTTTGGACTTTTTTGTTGACTAAAAGGGTTACTCCATTTCTTCTAAGGGATTCTTGCCCACATATAATGGTCATCTGAATTAAACTTGCCCATTCCATTCCACTTTAGTTTACTGATTGCTAAAATGTTGGTGTTCACTCTTGCCATCTCCTGTGTAGAACATATTAATTTGATATATTTGTATGCTGTAATACGATTGCCATCATAGTGACAATTAGCACCTCTATCATGTTACATGATCGTCCTTTCTTTTCAGTGGCAGGAATTATTAAGTTCTAGTCTCTTAAAAGTGTGATGACTATAACAGAATATTGATGTCTATCAACAAATTTTTACTGAACACGACGTACTATGTGCCAGGCATTAGGTTAGGTGCTAGGGCGGTAATGAATAACAAAAGAGTTACTGGCCCCAAAGACTTCACATTCCCCGAAAAACTGATACTTGTTGCCCTGGTTACCACCTCCCAGTAAATGCATTTACCACTGCAGGGTCGTATCCATATGAGGGGCCAGCCATGGCATTATAATCAGACCTCTGTACTTCCTGAGGGTCCGTCACACAGCTGAGTGCTTTGGGATAACAGTTAGTGGCTTAAGAAGCTGCCTTCTTAAGCATTTAGGACCTAAAATTTACTTCAAGGAATTAATGATGTAATAGGGAGAAATTTATGGTGTAAGGTAGGAACAGCATGAAATGATTTATATATAAATAAAATAATACATAATACATAAACTATAGCTGCAGAGAACTGACATAAACAAGATTTTTAAAAATTACTGGTTTGGATTATACTTTCAATTTTATTTGAAGAGAAACAGATTAAAATTTTAACCTGGTAATGAATGCCCATTATTTTATTTAAAGAAAGAGCATTTTAAGAGTTAGGTACACAGACTTTCCTGGTAGGCCAATGGTTAAGACTTTGCCTTCCAATGCAGGGAGGGGGTAGGGGTTCGATCCCTGGTGAGAGAGCTAAGAGCCCACGTGCCTTGTGGCCAAATAAACAAAACATAAAACAGAAGTTATACTATAACAAATTCAATAAAGACGTTAACGATGGTCCACATTAAAAAAAAAATCTTTAAAAAAAACAAGCGTTAGGTATAAAAGGAAATCTTAGCTTAGAGAGACTACCCAAAGCAAATGTCTTATAAAAAGAGATAAGAGCAATGCTGATAAAGATGATGCTGGTGACAATTAGCTTGGAGAGAATAGGGCAGCGTTGGTTCTGGAACCTCAGTTCCATACTCCACGTATGGAGTCGCTTCCACCACAGGCAGTAGCTTCTTCTCCAACAGATAACACCACTAGCCCCACTTACATCAAGGAATTTGTGAACAGAAAGAAGTAACTCTTATAAAAGAAGGAAGGAAAAAGCAGATGTTTTCTCACCCACGAGGTTAAAAGCAAAAGTAATGGATGATGACATAACCTTCCCAATGGACTATTAGTCAGAAATGGTTTGACAGAATTAACTTTTATTATATTTTCTAAGCTGGTAACAAATAAGGGTTCATCATCTTTGTCTCATTTTAACAACATTTTGTAAAAGTCAGAAAATCCCCTAGGGTTTCACCTTTTCTGTTCCAGCACAATTTGCTGATTGTTAGTTTATGTTTGCTATCTATTACTTTTGGGAAAAAGATGCTGAGTAACTCATGTTTTGCCGTCTCTACACAGTAGGACTTGAGTGACTAAATGTGAGTCATGTTTGTGGTGCTAAGTCTAGAAGGAAGCCTCATCAGACATAGGAAGAACCTGTGTTTCCAAGGAAATACTATTCCACAGATGTGGCTTAGCCTCATTTTCACCCTCACCCAAGAGTGTGTCATGTTTTTAAAAATATTTTTTTAATTATTCAATTTTCTATACTAAACTTGGATTTTCCTTCATTTCTTTCTGTCTGTCTGTCTCTCTCTCTGTTTCTTCCCCAATTATTTATTTATTTATTTTTGGCTGAGCTGGGTCTTCGTTGCTGCTCACGGGCTCTCTTCAGTGGCGGCAAGCGGGAGCTCCTCTCAGCTGCAGAGCACAGACTCTAGGGCGAGCTCCAGCAGTTGCGGCTCATGGGCTCAGTAGTCACGGTGCGTGGGCCTTAGATGCTCCGAGGCATGTGGAATCCTCCCACGCCTTCCAGGGATTGAACCTGTGTGCCCTGCATTAGCAGGCGGATTCTTAACCTCTGGACCACCAGGGAAGTCCTTTCCTTCATTTCAAGGCTAAAAATCCACTGCAAAGGTCGGCTTTAGTGGCAGAACAAATCATTACATTAGCCGGATATCTTATAACGGTTAAGACAGAAAGGGGGCAAATGTCTACTCACGGTGTAAGATTATGACTGCTAGATTTAAGTGCGATTAGGAAGAAAAGTCAGCATCCTGAAAGTGGCCATTCTATTCCAAATAATCTACAAATTCCAGATATTCAGAAGAGGGCTTCTTCCCTGGTGGCTCAGTGGTCAAGAATCCACCTGCCAGTGCAGGCAACACGGGTTTGATCCTTGATCTGGGACGATCCCACATGCTGCACAGCAACTAATCCCGTGCACCACATCTATTGAGCCCGTGACCCCCAACAAGAGAAGCCACCGGAATGAGAAGCCCTCACACCGCAAGTAGAGAAAAGCCCGTGTAGCCGCAAAGATCCAGCACAGCCGAAAATAAATAAAATAATAAAGTTATTCAGAAGAAAGATGTGGGAGGACCTGACCTTCCACATATTTATTGACAGCAACATACTCACAATATGTTATATGAAGAAAATCAAAACACAGGCATAGGTAGTATAATTCCATTTTTGTTGTATGTTTTTGAACCATTCCTTTGTCTCCACATTCTCCAATTATAAACAATGAAATACGTTACTCATGTAAGAGAAAGTTATTAAACTACGCAGATGAGAAAAAACTGAAAGGTTTAAAAACCTACTAGAAGAATATGGGCTTCTCAGGTGGCACAGTGGTAAAGGATCTGCCTGTCTATGCAAGAGACTTGGGTATGATCCCTGGGTTTGGAAGATCTCCTGGAGGAGGAAATGGCAACCCACTCCAGTCTTTTTGCCTGAAAAAATCCCATGGATAGAGGAGCCTGGTGGGCTACAGTCCATAGGATTTTCTCCAGGCAAAGAGTTGGACATGACTTAGCACACACACATACAGAACATTAGGGCAATGGGATACGGGCTGTTTTGTTCCTTTTTCTCTCTCTTTTGCAAATTCTCTACAATGTTCTGACTGTACTTTCATTACTGAAGCACTTTAAAAATTAATAGGGAAACCAGCCCTGCTGTGCAAGCCCACCCTTGGGGAGAATATGAATCAGCTCTGCTCCCCTCCACATCCCTCCACCCACCATTCCCTTTGGAAGTGCAGACATGTTTCTCCACGGTTCCCCAGGGAAGCCTCTTGGTGACCTTGTGTACCAATCAAGAGTTCAGGGAGCCCAGAAGGAGTTGGTGCCAAACTGCCATCAGAGCCTCTGCGACTCCCTACTCATCACTCACTGAGCTATAAAAAGACCGGGCGGGAGAAGGGAGGCCCTGCCCGGAGGGCGCCACTGGGCCTCGCTGGGGTTCCACTCCTTCAGCCATTGGAGGGGATGGTCTCTAAGGTGCTTCTTCAAACTTTCTGATCCCAGATACAGGTGGAGAATACAGCTGGCAATACCCAAGGGAGACTTGGAAATCCACACATCTGTGCCCACAAAGAGCTGTTGGAACGAAAGGAGAGCTAAGAGAAGTCATGCTCAGCTTTGTGACGTCAGGGCTTCATCTGGATTAAGTATCCGCATTTCACCAAATGGGCTTCCCCCATGGCTCAGTGGGAAAAGAATCCACCTGCGATGCAGGAGACGCAGGAGACGTGGGTTTGATCCCTGGGTTGGGAAGATCCCCTGGAGAAGGAAATGGCAACCCACTCCAGTATTCTTGCCTGAAAAACCCCATGGGCAGAGGAACCTGGCAGGCTACAGTCCAAAGGGTCACAAAGAGTCCGACGTGACTGAGCGACTAAGCACTCATTTCACCAAATGCCTCCACTCACCCTGTACTCTCTATTCACGTCGCTGAGCTGCCAATATTCATTAGGGAGGCCCATGCGCTTGTATTCTTCGCTGAGCTCGATCAGCATCCAGCCTTGTTCCCTTTCTTCTCTATCCAGCTTGGGGTTGAATGAAAAGCAGTACAGCTCCTCATATTTCACTGCAAAAAATAAGGGAGAATAAAACCAAATCAAGCCAAGTCAAAGCCACAACCAAATCCCCCCAAATACATTCTGTCCGGGCTGGAGAAGCCAGCCCAGCTGCTTACCCTCGGGACCCTCCTAGAGGCACCCCATCTCTATAGTGGGGCCACCCACCTCCTCCCAACAATGACAAGACCTCAGGACAACCGAACAAAACTTTAAAAGAACTTCTTTCCTTTCAGGAGTGTGACCTTCCCCATCTTGTGAGTTGTTTTTTTTTTTAGTTTCTTTTGAAAACTACTATATTTTCAGACCACATAAAATATGGAGCTTAAAAATGAATTAAGAACATATGTTTCTTAACAATATTTAAGACATGGAAGTAAGCTAAGTGTCCATCAACAGATGAATGGATAAAGAAGATGTTTTATATATATATATATATACACACACACACACACCCACACACACATATATTAAAAAGAAATATTATTCAGCCATAAAAAATGAAATATTGCCATTTGAAGCAACATAGATGTACCAGAGATTATCACACTAAGTCAAGCTGAGAGAGACAAACATTATATGACATGACTTTTATATGGATTCTAAAAAACAGTACAAATTAACATATTTACAAAACAGAAACACACTCACAGACATAGAAAACAAACCTATGGTTACCAAAGGGAAAGGAGTGGGGGAATTAGGAGTATGGGATTAAACAGATACACACCACTATATGGAGAATAAACAAGGAGTCACTGTATAGCACAGGGAACTATATTCAATAACTCGTAATAACCTACAAAGGACAAGAATCTGAAAAAGAACATACAGGTATAACTGAATCACTCTGCCATACATCTGAAACTAACACAGTATAGTAAATCAAATATAGTGCAATGTTGTTGTTTTTTTTTTAAAGGACCTACATATTCCTTTGACAACCAGAACTCAATCTGTTTATGTATGTCGAGCTCAAGTTTGGGATGGCTTCTCAGAGTTACAGAGAGGCCTGGCCACTGCCATGTTCTAAGGCTCAAATAGCGTTAAAAAAGAAACGATAAAACAGTTGGAAAAGACTGTGGAGTATATTTAAATATTTGCACTGAAAACACTTGAGCTTTCAGCAACTACGTAAATGTCAGAATTGTACTGTTCTCACGGCATTTCTAGGATTCATTAAATGAGATCCATTCAGAGTGCATGGCACGCTGTCCATGAGTGGTGAGTTGAAGGACGCGTGATGACAGACTTCATTCACGTCTGCCAGACCATCTCTGACTTTGGGCATCACCTTTGTGCTTGCAAGGCCAGGCCTGACAGCCGTTCCCAGCAAGATCGAGGATTTTGGTTCCCTTGCTCTGACCTTGCCGCACTGAGGGAGGCAACTTAACCAGTGCTGTCCAACAGAAATACAGTGTAAGCCACGTGTGTCATGTAAGATGTCCTTGTAGTCACACGAAAATTGTAAAAAGAAAGTGAAATTAATCTTTACAATATATTTTATTTAGCCCAGCATATCCAAGGCATCATTCAACATATATGGAATATAGTACCTATTAATATTTTTCACATTGTGCTGTACTGTCTTTGAAATTCTGTGTGTGTTTCACACTAACAGCACATCCTAGTTCAGACCAACCACATTTCAAGCCCTCGACAGCCCCATGTGGCAAGCAGTTACCTTCTAGACAGTGCAAATCGAAGCACTTTTGGTGAAAATAAACCGCGGCTGATAGTGAACCCTTGTTTCATTCCAGACTCTCTTCTGATTAAACATACTGACAGGTATCTAGTAGGCATCATCACAGGTCTCCTTGCAGAGATGAGAAATCTGAGGCACAGGGAGGTTTGGCAGTGTCCCCAGGGTCACACAGCGAGCAGGCTGGAGTCCGCTATACACCGCAAGCTCTTCCCCACCACACCTGCTGCCCCCCAGAGGCAGCCCCTTCTCCCTTCCCCCCATGCGGGCCACTTTTGTATAGTTTCTAACCATCCCCCTAAACTTCCTTTTCATTTCTCCAATAGAACTGTTTCTCCTTACGGTTTTCTTAGATCATTTTTATTCCTTCATCTGTCAGTGGAATTCAGCGTGAACAACTGAATGCTCCTAAACATGCATCTCTAAGTCCAACAATGCAAACCAGCACCAGCAAAAGGCCGCAGTAACACACAGGCGGCCTGAGGTCAAGACTGTTTCTAGCTTCTTTTGATTACTATCGAAACGACTCACCTACAGGTATAACCACCTGACTGACTCATTGGAAAAGACCCTGATGCTGGGCAAGATTGAAGGCAGGAGGGGAAGGGGGCAACAGAGGATGAGATGGTTGGATGGCATCACCGACTCAATGGACATGAGTTTGAGCAGACTCTGGGAGATAGTGAAGGACAGGGAAACTTGGTGTGCTGCAGTCCATGGGGTTGCAAAGAATCAGACATGACAGACCGCCTGAACAACAACAACACAAGTATGATAAGATAAGGGTCATACTTGACTTTAGCATTAGGCAGGTGTTCTTTCTTGCAAAAAAAGAAGCAAGAAGACTAGGGTTTATCAGTGAGATAAGCTATATTCTATTTTAGTGTCTCTTGATGTCATATTTCCAATTCGAGAATTGAGCATACAGTTTCAACAAAGAAGATGCACGTGTACACATACATGCACACACGTGCACACACACACACACGCACAATGTAGACACTTCCAGTAAAAACTGGAAGTTTTTGCCATCTTAGCAAATTGGGCAGACAGCATATAAAATTGACATCCAGTTCTGGAAATAGTTAGCCTGACACCAACATATGTTTTCCATCTCTAAGTACCATTTTCATGACTCAGGCTTCTGATATCATAATGTTAACCACAAATGCAATTTGTTCAAGAAGCCAAAAGAATCTCTTGAGAAAGCCTCTGTTCCCTCAGTGAAAGGAGGGCTAAGGAAGATGGGGAAATGACAGAAGTTAAGTTCCCTTGGTTAAATGCTTATACATAGGTTTAAAGGTAGAGGAAGAAAACCACTCTATGACTACTGATGATTTTCTGTGTATGGGATCATTCTCGCTGTCATTAGGAAGAGACAAGGAAACCACACATAAATTCATGTAAGAATAATTTGTAACCAATATTAAGATCCCTCTTAAATTGGGAGGCATCAGAATGGGTTGCCATTAAATTCTCTTTCAATTATTTTTAAGGAAAAGGATGATCGACTATACCTTTGGCCCAATTTATGTAAAACTCTTCATAATGGCAGAGAAACCCCCATTTTTGTCAGTCAAAGCTCAGTTTTGTTAATGTAGGCAAGCTTCTTGCCCAGAAGCCACAGGAGAAGCCCTCAGCTACAAACTGCCTACTCTGAGAACATTAAAAAGTACCATTAACGTCGATTCAAGGTTTACTGAACATTTCCAAAGCACTTCCATCTCCTGCAAAATACACAGCAGAATGTTTAATAATCAAGATGCAAGAGTCGTGGGTTCAATTCCTGGATCAGGAAGATCCCCTGGAGTAGGAAATGGCAACTGGCTCCAGTATTCTTGCCTGGAGAATTCCATGGACAGACGAGCCTGGCGGGCTAAGGTCCATGTGGCTACAGAGAGTTGGACACGACTGAGCAACTAAGCACGAGGTCAGTTAAGTAAGGCAAGATGAGGAAGGAAACGGGAAATTCACCAGGAGTCATCAGAAGGACAGGTATGCGGGGTTTTACCTTTTAAAACTTTTTAATTTTGTGTGGAGTATAGCCAAGTAACAATGTTGTAATAGTTTCAAGTGGAGAGCAAAGGGACTCAGCCATACATATACATGTACCCATTCAAGGCTATGGTTTTTCCAGTGATCATGTATGGATGTGAGAGTTGGACTCTAAAGAAAGCTGAGCACTGAAGAATTGATGCTTTTGAACTGTGGTGTTGGAGAAGACTCTTGAGAGTCCCTTGGACTGCAAGGAGATCCAACCAGTCCATCCTAAAGGAGATCGGTCCTGAGTGTTCATTGGAAGGACTGATGTTGAAGCTGAAACTCCAATACTTTGGCCACCTGAAGCGAAGAGCTGACTCATTGGAAAAGACCCTGATGCTGGGAAAGACTGAAGGCAGGAGGAGAAAGGGATGACAGAGGATGAGATGGTTGGATGGCATCACCAACTCAATGGACACGAGTTTGGGTAAACTCTGAGAGTTGGTGATGGACAGGGAGGCCTGGCGTGCTGCAGTCCATGGGGTTGCAAAGAGTTGGACACGACTGAGCGACTGAACTGAACTGAACTGATTCTCTGATATGGGCCTCCCCCGTGGCTCAGGTAAAGAACCCATCTGCAATGCAGGAGACATGGGTTAGATCCCTGGGTCGGGAAGGTCCCTTGGAGGAGGGCATGGCAAACCACCCCAGCATTCCTGCCTGGAGAATCCCCACGAACAGAGGATCCTGGTGGGCTACAGTCCATGGGGTCGCAAAGAGTTGGACACAACTGAAGCGTCTTAGCATGCACACATTCTCTGATATGTAGGGTTTTAGAATCCAAAGTAATGAAAGTTAAATTGCTCTCCATGCTCTACTTAATTCAGGAAACTTCAAATAAATGTAATTGAAAAACCATTTAAAGAGGAGTGATAAGATAACAGTTATTATCGGGTTTTGCACATTTTAAAATAAAAATAACGATAACTTTCTTGTCTGTTTTCACCAGACAAGTACTCAAATTAAACATCAGGAAGCTGACACTTAGTAGAAAAGGGCTACTGGACCCAGAGTTTAATATCATCAATAAAAAGGAAATTGTTACTGTAAAAACTGCTTAAAAGTGGCACTGACTCTGATAAGAACTGCAAAAAGTCAAAGTAAGCTAATGAGACTATGTCCATCCTGAGATGTTAAAAACCACAGAAAATACGCAGAAGAATTAGGGACTCAGATGAGCAGGAAGAAAAATGCTATTATAAAATGGGAAAACAGTCCAAAAAAATGGTTTAAATATTAAAAAGGGCCCACAAATACTGCAAGAGAGAAAGATGATAGATACAAAAATAAACAGCAAGAAGCTAGTGAGAGGGAGGAGAAAAGAAAGGATGTGGGAGAAATGAAGCCCTCTGAGAAACAGGGGTCTCTAATCAGAAAAATGTATAACCTTATTAGTACATCAGATCTACAGAGTCAATTCATTTCCTTACTTGGGGTACAGCCCAATTTTAACTTATTCCTTTAAGAAGAATTAAAGAGTTTTCTGGATCTGGCTGCAGTATATTTTGCTGAGATCTTTTATAGTCCATGACCAAATCCTTACCAACCTGAATTCACATAAAAGACAAACCAATAAAATCTCGACAAATTTTTTAGTCATTTGATTTATTCTTATCTCAGAAATTGCAATTCAGTGAAGAGAGACTCTCAAGGGCTTTAAAACTATCTCTTCATAGGCCTTGACTTAAACAGACTCCCAAACGTTTCTTCTTTTGTTTAAAAAAGAAAAGGTCTCCTCTATAGGACCTTGGAGTTAGCTGTATCCACAAGGAGAGCTAAAAATACGAGCTTTGTATTGATGACTAACCACAATAACCCCAGAGATCGATACTGTGCTGCTGGAACTCAAAGTCATTTCCCCACCAAACACACACATCCACACACTCACTCACATCCATCCCCACACACACACACACAGAGCCCTCTTCTGACATACCTCATGGAGAGCGAAGGTGAAAGGTCCTGGGATGTCCTGAGAAGCCACCCCACCTCCAGGGGAAACCCTTCCACCTTTCTCCACCTCCACTCAGATTCAAAACCCTACTTCCAAGATTGGGCTGTAATATGTCCTAATTTTAGCCTTGCCTTTAGCATTAAACTGTGAAGCTGCCTGGGTTCTAGTTCCTCTTTCCACACTCATTAAAGTACCATGTTTTACATAAACTGGTAATTCTAATTCCAATGTTTCACAATGCTGGTGGCTTTTTAAAAAAATCTTCCAAGCTAATGGCTTTAATTCAATTAATTACTATAGTCTCCTTCTTTGGTCTCTGGCTAACACCGACCTCCCAAAACTACATCTTTAAGAAAAAGTGTATATTTTTAAAAGCAGGGGAAACACAGCGGGTTTCCCCCCTGGGGACCCTCCCAATGTAAATCTGGGAGCTCGCTGTTATCTGGGGCCAGGGCTCTCATCGCCACCGTGATGGACTCTTCCACTCAGGCCTTTCCCAGTTCTCTGGGCTATTCCTAAATCCCGTTAATCCGGCCAGAGCACATGTATTATCCAGGACATTCATTAATCAGTGACACAGAAACTGCTGGCGCACAATCCCCCTCGCATTCCCTGCCACACGCAGCCTAACGTACATCTTCCCAGAACTTCTGTTCCAATTATAGTGTGCCCTCCAAAAAGTTCAACTGCTTTTCTGGCTAACTCTGCAGTTCTTTTCAACACACAGAGATAAAAAAGCCTCAGTGGGCTGACTTGAAAGGGAAGCGAAGTCAAGTCAAAGATCCGATTCTGACAACTCCCTGGCAACCCTCCCATCTCAAAACTTCAGCTCCTAGCTCTCAACAGACGATGTGGTCCATTCGTATCCTAAGAATCTGAGGACCCAACCAAATGCTTTGAAGAGTTTACAATTAAACATTTCGCCCTGAACCAAAAAGCATTTAGTAAAGTGTCTATTCAGTAAAGTAACTGAATATTCACTGGAAGGACTGATGCTGAAGCTCCAATACTTGGACCACTTGATGCAAAGAACTGATTCATTGGAAAAGGCCCTGATGCTGGGAAAGACTGAGGGCAAGAGGAGAAGAGGGTGACAGAGGGTGAGATGGCTGGATGGCATTACTGACTCAGTGGACATGAATGTGAGCAAACTCCAGGAGATAGTGAAGGACAGGGTAGCACGGCAAGCTGAAGCTTATGGGGTTGCAGAGTCGGACAAAACTCTGTGACTGAACAACAACAACAACAAAACTGTAAGAACCTGTCCTATTTCCCTTATTAGTGACTTCTGGGTGAACACTACTGCGGATGTCACTGTTTATACAAATGATCTCTTTTCACTGTACACTTCCAAGACACTTAGCAAAGGAACCCCACAGTCCACACAAGCCACACACACAAGAAACACTTGTGTAGAGTTTCTTAAATGTATAGCTTAGTAAGCTGTGAATGTCATAGGTTTATAGAATAAGCTGTAAATCTGAAGACCCTAAGATGAGGGACACACAACCAGACCGTAACTAAAAGCATACATTTTTCAAATCAGCCATTCTTCCTACAAAACCTAAGAAGGTTTTCTGCAGGAGAATCAACATATACATACTTTTAACAGTCACTGATGCCAACCTTGGAAAATACATATTAGGATCTAATAGCAACAGAAAGCAAAACTTAAAAGCCCCCACATAGGTAAAACTGCACTAGACCATTTGATATGCTTTCAACACAAAACAATTTGTGGGTTTTGTCAGAGGCTTTAATCAAGGTGGCTTGATTACCACACTTTGGGATGATTTCATCCCCAAAGTAAAGCACAACTATAACCTCCCTCCAAGATAAATACTATGAATAATGAAAGAGGCTCATACAGTAATTAACTCAGACAGAGGCCCCAAGAGACAGAAACTAAATCAGTCAGATTTCTTGGCCTCATCTGAAGGCTTGTTGTTGCTTAGTTGCTCAGTCGTGTCCAACTCTTTTGCGACCCCATGGACTGTTGCCTGCCAGGCTCCTCTGTCCATGGGATTTCCCAAGCAAGAATACTAGAGTGGGTTGCCATTTCCTTCTCCACATCTTCCTGACCAGGGATCGAATTCACACCTCCTGCATTGGCAGGCAGATTCTTTACGATCTGAGCCACCAGGGAAGCCCCCATCTGAAGGCTGGGCTAATATATAATCTCTAAAGCATTATAATTAAGAAGCATTATCCACATTTCTTCAACATGATCTGTGACTTTCTTAAGCATGAGTCCACGCTGAATGCCAGGCCGCTCTACCCTACCTGGTCTCGCGAGGCGGATGAGAGAGATGTACACATCATGGCAGTCCCTTTCCTGCGGGATGATGAGCTGTAAGAGCTGAAAGTTCTTGCAGCGAATCAGTAGAGGGCACCCGGTAGCCGTCGTTGCCTGTTTCTCGATGGTGGCGATCTGACTGTGGAGAATCTACCACCAAAAGTTAATGTGGGTAAACTAAGCACAGATAACAGATACATAGGACATAAAGCAACAGGTCTTGTCACAGAGCAGGGTGAGCACAGCTCTTAGCAGGCAGCCATTGCTGGGCCTTATTATGCCCGCACCGTGTTACTAGGCAACAGGTCTGGCTCAGCCATTGGTCGGTTGTCAATAAGTCGTCCTGCTCAGCTATTGGTCAGTGCCGCAGAGGGCACTGCCCACTGGTAACTGACAATGAGGGACCATTGGGGAAGTGATTCAGCTCAAGGGTTGGTAGTGAGATGGTCGTCAGGTGGAGAGTGAGGTTAAGAGGCAGAGTCAGGCCTTTTCCTGGAGGCCCTCCAGCTCACCCAGCCTTGAGCCAATGGGTGAGGCAGGGGGCCCAGGGAACAGATTGAGGATGATGTCCTGCGGGGCTCCAGAGCTCTGACTAAAGCACTCCACTAGCCATGGCCCAGGCCTTGAGGAGTGGCGAACCTCTCCCCCATCCCCGTCTCTGTGACCCACTACCAGTGGCCATCTGTCTGGGTCATAGTCTGTGAGACCTGGTCTCCCCCATTTGGGCAGCTGGAGGAGACCAAGGGGCAGCTGGATTAGGTGCCTGGCTCCCTTAGGGATGACAGCTGGGCAGGGTGTGGGAACCTGGCCCTGATGGAGCTGCCAGCTGAGCTCTGGCCTTCTCTTAGCCAGGAATGAGACCTTGGAGGGTGAGAGTTGTGCCCTGGGACCTTGCCCTTTCTTGTCAGGACGGAGAATAACATTCATTTGG